>NC_143180.1:22883750-23583333 GCF_047325235.1 Durio zibethinus
AAAGCTTAGCCATTATATGACTTTTGTATTTTACAATAATGTGGAAAGTCTTAGTACTTCCTTAACCCTAAGGAAAAATCTCTTCATCACTAAAAAAGATGAATTTTGAGATTGTCAAAGTACCAACAAGCTGTTTCACGTATTCAATAGAGATATTATAGGATACATATGCTTGATTTAGCATTTTTATAAAAGCATTATGATGTGATTTCGAGTTAAGCAATAATGACAATAGCAAAATTCTAATTAGCATCTTGTTCAACTATTCTACCATGCTATACTCACTATGTTTTATTAGCTTTAAAAATTCACAGGCTTTACTCTCAAAGACAGGCTTCTGACATTCTTTTTTTGGGGCTGTAACAGGATTACTCTGACTTTTCTTTTCTCCTCCCACTTTTGCTTTCTTTTTTTTACTTTTTCTAGAGCTTCTGGAGTATAATACCTTTCACTTCAAGTCATACCTCATACGTTCATTATGTTTGCAGTATCTGGGTTAACTACAATATCACAATCATATTTTTATGGTACTATTTTGTCATTCTAGTATGAAAAAAAGCCAGAAACTTTAATTATCACTAATGATCAAGAAATAGGTATTTTTGGCCTCGGGGTCAATTTTTTATCATAGTAAATAGTTATCGATCTACGCATAAACTTATTCTTTGAATCAATGATAAACACTTCAACTTTCTTTAAATCTTCTCTTTCTTCGTAAAACTTTATTTGACCTATATCTATTATCTTTTGTATTTTTTAACGAAATTGGTCTCAACTCTCGATAGAGTGCCCCAAAGCACTTTTGTAATAATCGTATCTCTTAATTAAATTAATTGTTTCAGAATGATTTTGAAGCTCTATTGATTTTAACTTGTCTTCTTTGACTAAGGCTTCAAATACCTTAGCCATCAAAGTTTTAACTTTGTTTATACCTCTCTTCATATAGCTTGCTTACCCATCAATCAAAGCATTTATTGATGGTCTAGTATGGTTTGGTAGAGGGTTCCCATTAACATTTAGAGTTCTTCGTTGGCTGGTTTCAAAATTTAACACCCATTTATTAACTAACCCTTGCACTTTACGCTTTAAGGGCAAACAATTCTTAGAAGAATGACCTGAGTTTTTGTAATAATAATCACAATGTGCGTTAGAGTCATAACATTTGAGAAACAGAGGTTTCAAAGGCTTAACAACAACAGGGGTGAGTAAATGTTTCTTAATAAGTTAAGGATACAAATCTGTGTATGTCATGGGAATAAGGTCGAAAGTGAGTATTTTTTAGGTATTTCTTAGGGCTCTCGAACCATTATTTGAACTAGGTCTCCATTTTGGTCTTGTAGGTGTAGTAGGACAATTATAGGAATAGGTGAGTGTCCTAAAAGATGGTTAAAACTGATGTAGATAAGCTGGTGATTATAGTGGCTAGTATGGCTGATTTGGATGAGGAATGGATGTAATATTGTTAAGGGTAATGGGTTTAATATATTGGTGTGGGATATGGCATGAAGCCTCTGAACTATTGCCCTACATAGTTCATACTTGGGCTTTATTTTTTTTTATACAACACCTCTTTTTACGTTACTTATTTTTTTTACATCAAGCTTGCCATTCTTTATAGCATTTTTTATAATCTCACCCGATATCACCATATCTACAAAGTTTTTGGTTGCATTGCCTATCAATCTCTTGTAGTATGGTACTTTTAGAGTGTTCACAAAAAAGAAAAATGTCTCTTTCTCAATGAAAAAAGGTAGAACTTGTGTAGCCACATCTCTCTATCTCTATGCATACTTTTTAAAACTTTCTGTTGCCCTTTTTTTCATGCTCTGTAGAGATAAACAGTCTGAAACTAGATCTATGATATGTCGATATTATGTAAGGAATGCCCCAGTGAGCTCTTGCTAGGAATGAATATGAGTCTTATCTAGTTAGACATATCATCTAGCTGCAGATCTCATAAGGCTATCCTAAAATACATGTATCAACAGCTTCTTATCATGAGCATATGCTACCATCTTATGACAATACATGATGATATGGGTCATTGGGTATTTTGTGCCATCATATTTTTCAAATTTAAGAACCTTGAATTTAGGTGAAATGATCACGTCTAGGACCAAACATAGTTCGACTGCATCCGTGGAGCCATAAAAATTCATTTCTTCTATGGTCCTAAGTCTTTTTTCTAATACTTTTATCTTATGTTCGGTACTAATATCTTTTACTTTCTCGAGTGTCTTTATCCCTAGCTTTTTTTTCTTCTTAGGATCATCTAAATAGGTAACCAAGATTATCTTGGGTGATTTTTTCATCATAACGAGATTAACAAAATTTTAAAATTATTCTGGAGTCGATGTGGATGTCATTCTTTGATAAAGATTGCAATATCCACCGAGAGTAGGAATTTGTACTCTAGTTCTTTGAGAATGTTAGGTTAGTCATGGCTCAACCTTAGAGGGTAAACAGGATCCACCATGTTTGGTGATTGCTCTTGAAAGCTGAGATTTCCTTTCACTATTTTTTCTTTATCGAGTTTCTTGAGCATATCCATTATTATACTAAGATTCCCTTTTAGTTTTTTTTTAGCTTTCTCGATTCTCTCAAATCAATTGGCCTATTCTTGTTCCATGATTCTTATTTGAGTCCTGGTATTATAGGAATGATGTTTAGGTTGAGTCAAAATTTTTTACGGGTGAGCTATTTTTAAACATTTATTACCACAAAATTTTTTGAAAAGAATCAGAATGCCATGTGTCAAAAGTTTTATTTTTTTATTTTTTATTTTTATTTTTCAAAAAAAAATAAAAATGGTGCAGATGATGCATAAATGCAAGTGGGAAACATTTACTTTTGGATAAATTTCAACACTAAGAATTTTTATTGATTCCGTACAACTTTTATTACATAGGATTTATCATCCTAGAATTATATCCATAGAAGTGTTTGACTTGCTCATAATGGTCTTTCACCTCGTCTAAAAGGTTCACTAGGTGCTATCTATAATCTCTTATGAGATTGACCTCTTTTCTTAATGCTTTTACCTTTTCAACAATCTCTCATGGTTTTTTTACTACTTTGCAAACTTGACTAGTTATGTGCTCTATGTACTATTCGTCTCTAAACTTTCTGTTTTTTATCTCATATGGGCATATCTTTTTGAATTACATGTGAAGATTTAATCTTTTTCCCTTCTATGCCATTTATCTATTATTGTCGAAATATGATTCTTGTGTTCTTATAGTTGTAGTTCTAACCCTTGGATCATATGGTGAAGTGATTCTTTTTCATTTAGTACTCATGGTTCTTTTTTCTCTCTTTTATGAGCATGGCTTTCAACATTTTCTTTTCTTTTTGGCATTCTATCAATCTTGCTAAAGCTGTAGAGTATAACCCCTTTTAATTATGATGTTCTTGAGAAATTTCGATGGCCTTCTCTTGCTTTTCTTGAGCTTTACCTTTTCATTGGTTCATTTTTTCCTCGGAGCTCATCCATCTCACGTTGTCAACTACAGTAAAACTTGGTGACTTTTTCAATTTTGAATTTGACTTGCAATTTTTTATTTTCTTGGTATAGATCCTTTAAATCATTGATGGCCATATCTCATTTTTTATGACTTTCTCCAATTTGCTCTATTGTATTTCTGTCTTATATTTCAATTATCCCACCTTCTCATGAAGTCTCAAATTTTTTCTTTTTATTTCTTCTTTTTCAGCTTTTAATTCTTTCTTGACAAGCTCAACTTCTGATAATTACACTTTTTTTGAAAGATTAGCCGATTGATATGGCTGTCATCAAGAAGGAGTATTATGTCTCTAAGCCATTTTGCTTTTCAAATTTGATAATCAGGGGTAACTTTATCGATAAGAGGCCCTAGTCTCATTCTTTGTGTTTTCTTCCATGCTTAAATCAACTACTTTGAGGTTCTTGATGGATTCGATTCTTCATAAATGAATTTTACTTGAACTAGGCCACAAGTGGTAGGAATAAACTACTTTGCACCAAGTTGCCTAAGCATCATTAACGGAGCAAACTTACAACTCCCCATAGCCTTATTAACGGTATCCATGGCTTGTTTCCTCTATGATATAATAAAGGCATCCAATGTGTCATCCATTCAATTTCATCCCTAGTAAGCTTTTATAGGAATAGAACCCACTCTCCCTTGGTTTTTAATGTCAGCTATAGGCTTTTGCAGAATTCTTCAACTGGTGCCTTGTTTTGAAGATATGGCTTTGAAAATGCACTCTTTTCGTATTTGAAATGACTTCTAACCCACATATACAATAGCCATGCACATCTTATAAACCATTTTTTTTCATTTCATTAATAGAAATTTAATGACCTAATGGTTTTGACTAGGATTACTGACGCGGGATTAATTTCTTGGGTTTCAATTTGCTCGAAAAAGTCTACCACAGTTATCTCAATGTAACCCAAAGTCTTTAAAAAAATCAGCATGCCATACAATGCTAAAGCAAACATAGCCAGGCCTTGATCATCATTAAGATGCTTTTAAATAAAATTTTGAAGAAAATCCCAACGGATACTGAAGTGTTCACCTTTAGGCTTTGCAAAAGAATCTATGGTTTCTATTTTTACCCCCATAAGCTTGGTTAACTTTTTTATGAGAACCTGATTTTAACTTTTGGGTAAACACTTTATCTGAACATTGTAGTTCTATCCTAAGTAAAATAGAATACTCCTCAATAGTTAACACCAAATTCTTTTGATTAAAAGTGAAACACCTATAGGATGGATCTTAAAACTGTATAGTTGCCTTGACCAACTATTCATCAATCACTACTGGAATGAGAGATGCAATATGTTCATACTTTTTACAAAAGCTTTCTTTTTTTCTTCACTTAACTGACCCCAAATAATGGCTAAGTCTTTTAAATCATTCTATGTGAGATCCAAATACACCTTCTTCGATAACTCAGACACATAACCAGTAGGCAAACAATCTTTATTTTTTTGCTGGGCTTCTTTCAACCAGGCATGTACTTCATTATATGACTTATATAGGACATTGACAGAAGATAGGCAAATCTATAGTTCTATAAGATCCATGAAGACTTCTTAGGAGAAAGATATCATAGAGCAAATACCTCAATGCAAGATAGTATGATATAATTAATGTGAAAGGCAAAAGGAAAACAAAATTGAGTTAGTGTGATGATGTGGTTTGAGATTAAATTTTTTTTTTTTGTTTTTGTTTGTGTTTTTTATTACATAAAACTTTTATTCCTACACGCTTTGGTAGTTTTTAAAAGGTGGGCGAAACTCTACCTAAGGTTGGCTTTTACGGCTTATTATATGCTTGGTTCGGGTTGATACGTGTCTAAAGTTTCAAATTGTTTCTCATTGTTGTCCACGATGGACAAATAAGACACCTCAATCCACACACATCACAGGCTATGAACGGAAAGGGTTCAATTTGAGTAGAAGTATTTCGCTTGCCATTACGAAGGTTATCACCTCATGAGGGCATAAATACTTTACTTCATCCTATAAGGGATGGAGCCCGGGTATAGAGCTCATGCATGAGATGCATCGTGTCATTATGTGTGCATATGTTTTCTAATTTATTGATAATAATGCATACAAGAAAATAAAGCATAAAACGCATAGTAAAAAAAATGCATGTAAAAATTTTCTTTTCATTTTTGATTTGTTTTTTATTTTTGATTTTTTTTAAAAGGAATCACAATCTAGGAACTTAAAACTAAATACCGATTAAGACCATGTAAAGCAAAATTGAGGATAACATGTAGTTAATTTTAGCCTGTCTCTAAAAAAATATGGCATCCCCAATAGAGTCACCAAGTTGTCATAATCGTTTTGTGTCCGCTTGATGAATTGAAAATGAAGAAAAAAATAATGGAGTCACCACCAATCTTTTTGGCTAGGTGCGATTGGTCACTTATTAAAACATATCCTTTTAATGAAATCTTAAAATTAATTAAATTTATTAAAATGATAATTTCAGGGTTTACAAAATAGTCTGGGTTCAAGAGTTGGTTATGTGTGGGGAACGATTAGCACCCCCACAATGCCTGTTTAAAACGGTACCAATTAATTACGTGTTATCCATTGATTTTGATTAAAACCATCTTATTTTCGGTATTTGAAAATTAATTTTCTTGATTTCCTTTGTTTATTGAAATTTTGATTTTTTCTTTTATTATTGTTCAAATTTTTATTTAAGAATAAATTAAAACCTTTTTATTGAAATAATTCTTAAAATATTCCAGTACATTGGTAACATTAGAAGAACTCCTTTTCACCTAGAGATTTCTTAGGTATTGTTTCTCAGAATACCTTAGAATCTCATTCTCAGATGCACGAATTTACTTTTCACAAAAGCTTTATTAAGCATGCAATACAAAATGTTGATATGTTGATGCATGTATTTTATTCTCTTTTTTAGAAATTTTATTAATTGTTTTGTTTTATTTTTTTATTTAAATTTTTGAAAAAAAAAATTTATTATATTAAAATTTTTTAATAAATATTCCAATACACTAGTAATATTTTAAAAAAATCTTCTCACATAGGGATTTCGTAAAGTATTACTATTCAGAATACTTTTAAAATACCATCATTGGATAAAATTTCCTTTTTCTACATTATATTATTATTATTTTTAATTTATTAGTAAAAGAAAAAATTTTTATT
This sequence comes from Durio zibethinus, assembly GCF_047325235.1. NCBI lineage: Eukaryota > Viridiplantae > Streptophyta > Magnoliopsida > Malvales > Malvaceae > Durio > Durio zibethinus. Next base: position 22,890,430 of record NC_143180.1, read on the forward strand.
GTGTTGAAATTTTTTCTATAAATATTCCAATACACTGATAGTATTTAAAAAAAATCATCTCACCTAGAGATTTCTTAGGTATTACTACTCGGAGTACCTTTGAATCTCATCGTCGGATAAAAAATTTTTTCCCACATTTTTATTATTTTTATTTAATTATAACTTTTTTACCAATTATTTTTATACGATTTATTCCAAATTTTAACAAAATTATAAAAAAATTTTGATTATATATTTCATCATTTATTTTTTATTTATTTCAACAAAAATTTATTCTAACAAATATAAACATTTTAATATGCATGAATATTAATAATAAAATTTAAAATAACAAAAATAATATATATAAAAAAATTCAAAATTTTTCAAAAAAAAAAAATTATCTAAACCAGACCGATCAATAGGGGTTCGGTCAATTCGACAGTTCGACGTCAGTCTGGTTTGGTCTAGGCGGTTCAGTTGGATTGGTCAAAAGTTAAATGAAAAAGCGGGTGGCGTGTCGAGTGCACGGACCCCGGGTCAAGTCATGGGTTGACGTGCAAATCCTTAGGGGCTAAAATAACGTCGTTTTGATCTTTATTGAAATGATATCGTTTTGGCTCTTATAGTTTATATAAAAGGCCCAAAAAAAAATTTTCGATCATTTCTTCCCTCTTCCAGAAAAAAAAAAAAAAAAAACTCTCTCCCTCTTTTCTTTTAAACAGGTTAGGGGCTGATGGCTTTCCGCCATGACAGTCGCTGTGTTCCTCTTTATCGGTGAACTCTAACTATCGTGTCGATCGTCGATGTAGACATCAATTTATCCAGAATAAATAAATAAATACGTGGAAAAATAAAATTTTTATTATATTGAAGATTTTCTATAAATATTCTAATACACTGGTAATATTTTACAAAAAATCTTCTCACCTAGAGATTTCGTAGGCATCACTATTCGGAATACCTTTGAATCTCATCGTCGGATATGTTTTAGTAGGTGGTCAATCGCACCTAGCCAAAAAAGATTGGTGGCGACTCCGTTAGTTTTTTTTATTTCGTTTTCAAATTCGTCGGGCGGACGCAAAACCGTTACGACAGTCGAAAATTCTCAAAAAACACCAAAATGCTCCCCACAACCTTCAGAGTCTAGATCTGAGCCTGGTTTTATGAAAAAATGCTTCAAATGATGTAGATCTAGTTTGGAAACTTCGGTTAAAATTTTTCTTTTATGTTTGTGTTGTTTTTTGTTTTTTTTTGTTTGACGTTGTAGTTTTCATTTCCAAAGGCTGAGTTTTTTGCTTGATTTGTGTTTGTTTGGCTTGTTTTATCTTGGATTTTTTTGTATGACAAAAAGGGTTTTTATTTAATCTAACAAAAAATTTTTTTTTTTTTTGCTTTTGTAGAGCTTTTGGGTTTTTTAATCGATGGCCCCCTATTTTGCAAAAAACAAACTCTATTTATAGAGCTTTTTTTAATTCAAATCTCAGATTTTTTGGGATTTAAATCTTAGCTTTTCAATTGATTTGTAAAATTTTGATGGTCGAAATCCATGCTACTAAGTTAGACAGGGTGTCAGGTGGCTGCTAACAGCTAGCGGTGGTTGTGATTTTGGACTTTAGGGAGAGTGCATTTAATGCACTCATATTTTTGTCAAATTGAACAGAAAAAGGAAAGAAGAATAAGGGAAAAAAAAAGAAAAAAATATAATAATAATAATAATAATAATAATAATAATAATAATATACAAAATGGTGTTTACATTTTTATTAAAATTAAAAAATTAAAAAAATTTTAAAAATAAGATTCTTAAAGATTAAGTTTCAAAATTTTCAAAACATATTAAAATTTGTGTAAAATTATTTTTAGGTACCTACAACTTTTTTACTTTTTGAATCAAATTGTCCATAAATAAAAAAAATATTATTTTTTTTAAACTTTTTAACATAAGAATTTTTTTTCATCAAATAAGGATATCTAAATATAAACGAGCAAATAATTGAAGTGAAGATGAAATTATATATTTTTAATTCTAAAGGATAATTTAATTAATTTTTATTTTATTATATTTTTAAGCATTATCCAATTTATATCCTTAAGTCAAGGAAAGTGTCTATTTTTTAAGACTTTCCATTATTTTGTAAATTTAACTGCATCATTTTCAAGTTTAAAATTAACAATTATATAAATTTAAGAAATAATTTATGAAGAGATCAATTGTCTATTTCCACTTAAAATTTTCAAAAAATAAGGAATTTAATAATTTTGATTAATATCTTTATGTTTTGTTCATATGTTTGTTTAAAATTTAATATTATTTTGTAATTATAACTTCAAATTAAATTAATTAATTAATTCGTATATCACATGGACCACTAATTAATTTAAATATAAATTAAAAGTTAAAAACTAATTTGGGTGTAAATTAAAAATCAATAGTTTATTTGAATACAATAAAAATATAAAAATTTATCTAAATAATATAATTAAATTCAAGATATTTTTTTTGTTAATTTAACTTTACATAAATTAAAAATTCAATACTCTACCACTAAATCATATAACTGTTGACTAGGTGGTCTAAAGTTAAAAATCCTAGCTTTGTCTATTTTTTTTCTCTATTTGAAGAAAGCTATGTCTATTTGTTAACCAAAAAAAAAAAAAAAAATTGGCAAACAAAGTTGTGCATCATTTCTCAAGCTTGTACAATCCAATGTATTTACATAAAGGGATTTTAGATTGTTAGGCTGAGTGGTTATTGATATGCAATTTTTTGTGGATTGTATTGAATTTGTTCTAATTTTTATATCCCAAAAAAACTTTGTTTTTCAAAATTAATCAGGCAAAAAATATTTTCACTTAAATTCTAAATATTTTTATAAATATACTAAAAGCTTAGAAGGATTTGAGTGGAGGCATCGACCCCGTTGAAAAGAATTATTTTTTGAAAAATGATTGCCACTTTCTTAATAGGAACATATAAAAATAAAATTATTCTTATCAAAACAGAATATATTCTTGCAGACAACGAATTTCAAACAATTTAGTCAAAATTGATGGCATTTCTTTAATTTAATAATATTTGGATAAACTAAAATCGGAGCAAGAATTTTCAAAAGATATGATTAATTAATTATTAAAGAGTTTAACTTAATAATTTATTTAATCATCATTTAAGAGGCAATATATAATAAATATGATATTTAAATATTAATAATTGTAATATTATTTTTATTTTAAGATTATGATCTCTTTTCGGTCCGATGAATCATGATTGGAAACATTATAAAATTGTGATTAAGAATTAAATTATAAATATAATGGAGATTAATGTTAAAGAATCAAAGTTTCTTTATGTTTGACAAATTTACTTTTATAATTATTTGAAGAAATTTACAGGAATATTTTTGAAAGCTTGAATAAAATCTTTAATTAGGATGTCTTGGACTTCATAGCTTGAAAATGCTTGATAGTCTGAAGTTTTAATCATAAACATACATATTTACTATGGTTCAAGTCAAATTGAAAAGAACTAATTATATTCAGTGTGAACTGAACCAAAAGTAGAATGAAAGTGTGAAAAGGATCAAAGGGGTTGAAAATGCCTTTGAAAAGTGGTTGGAGAAAGGGAAAGTGGTTGGTTTCTCAAGTGGAGGTGATATCGATATGGTTGCTCCATTAAGTTTTTTTTTAATAAGCCAAAGCCAAAGTAGGATGGTCCTCACAAATATATTATTAATGATGATAATTTCATCATTTTGTAGAATCTGATTACAGCATAGTGTAACAAATCAAAGCTCAATTAAAAACTTCCATTTGTTTTCTTTTGAATTGGGAAAGGAGATTTCAATCTTACCTTTTATTTCGTAAAAGAGATCATAACTTATAATAAAAAAAAGAGTTATAAATGTTAAAATTTAAACTTTAAATTTATTGAATTCGAATCTGTTCACTCAAGTGCATGTTATTAATTTTTACTTGTTTATTGATAAAATTATATCAGAAGATATAATTTCTTCATGATGTTTATACTTACCTACTATCTGTGTGCTATGATTCAAAATCGATAACTCAAAACATTATCAGAAGCAATATTGTCAGAAATTCATGATCATCATAGACAGGATTTTTCAGTTTGCAGTCTCAGAAGAGATTATACTTTTCATGGTTAGCTATCAAAACTGCATAGGCAATCAAGATTGAACAATACTGGAATTTCATATTCAAGGCTCTTGCGGATTTGATTTGCCTATCAAAATTTATTACTGTTAAAAGTGAGAGCTGGTGGCAACAAAATAAGAGCTAGTGAACAAAACTTAAGAAATTTGAAGTCTGAACTCAAGCTTTCGGGGAATAATTTCGCCTTTTTTTTTTGCCATCAAGCATATAGCATATATCGAATTTTACTGAACTCAAAACTTAACTTAGTTGATTTACTCAAAAATTGCATTTAACAAATCTGATGTTCAAAAGTTAGTATCTGTAAACCTTTTTCCTATTTGTTGTGATCTCTTATGTAAAAAAAAGTAGTGAATTTTGCCAACTTCTCAAAATTATAACTTGGAGGTGTCCTGCCTAGATTTGTTGAATATCAAGCATTTTCTTCTGTCATTGTGCATTTTCCTCTAATTTTCCTTACCATTTTAATAAATTTTTGGTGATACCTACTTCTTGGAATAAAACAGATGTGGATTTGATTTGCCTATCAAATATTAGTATTGTTAAAAGTGAAAGCTGGTGGCAACAAAATAAAAGCTAGTGAACAGAACTTAAGAAATTTGAAGTCTGAACTCACGCTGTCGGGGAATAACTTTGTTCTTTTTCCCGTCAAGCAGATAGCAGCTACTGAATTTTACCAATCCAAAACTTAACTCAATTGATTTATTCAGCTATCTTTAAGAAATGTCATACAACAAATCTGATACCTAAATTTTAGCACTTGTAAGCCTTTCTCATATTTCTTGTGGTCTCCTATGTAAAAAAAAATAGTGAGTTTTGCCAACTTCTCAAAATTATAATTTGGAAAGGTTGAATGGGATACATAGAAGAAAATTGGAGGTGACCTGCCTAGATTTATTGAATATCAAGCATTTTCTTCTGTCATTATACATTTTCCTCCTTTAATTTTCCTTACCATTTTAATAAATTTTTGGTGATACCTACTTCTTGGGATAAAACAGATGTGGATTGCCTAACTAAAAGATGGTGAAACTTCTGACAATTGGTTTTGAGAGTTGTTGATTTTTAACCCATCACTCTCACAATCGTTATTATCATTGTCATTTCATAAGATAAGCTAGTCATTACCTAGTTCTGATCCTGTCAAAAGAAGGATGTAAAATAAGTTAAGGAAATGGCGGTGGGGAATAAAATATTACCCAGCTACGGTCCCAAACAAGTAAAATCATCAATCTCACAATTCTACTATGTATTAAAATTTGTCAAATATTTAAATATCATCTTCAATTTGTAAGATCTAACGGTGGTATGTTTTAATTTGTAAATACGAGACAAAACTGTAAGATTTAATGGATTGAAACGACTAATCACTTATAAGTTGGTGTGTACCATGAAACTGAGTACGTACCTGTAAGGCAGCTTTTATTAGAGTTGTAGTTTCAAGCTATTGTGCTATGCTGCCAAATAAACCCCACCAGGGATAGTGCCTAGTCAAAATTAGAATAGATGTTATTGCCAATGAATATTTGAAGATGCTGATGGTTAGGTTCACATCAGTCCCCTGTTGAGAGATGTTTCTGCACAGTTTGGTTTGCAGAAAAAATTGACTGAAACAATGTATGAAACATGGAATCTTATTGACACTTTGTGAGAAATGCTACTAGATATGATGTGGAAAGAAAAGCTGAATTGCTATCAGGCAGAGCATTATGTCTACTCAAGTCGCTTCCTGAGATGGAATTTTTTCCGATTCGAACCAAAGCGTGGAACCAGATTTGGGAATGGGGGTCTAATTGCGAGTATGCAATGGTTACAAAACAATCATGCAGTTTTTTTTAGTAGGAGATCGTAATTTGAAAATTAAAAAAAAGTTATAAACGTTAAGAATGAAATTTGAGATTTATTAAATGTCATTTTGCAAAAGTAACTCTCTGAATTAATTGATCTAAAGTTTCGGATTTATATAATTTTGTTTATCCATTTCATGAACATGTTGCCAATCCAGATCAACAAGCAACTTCATTGCCTGCAAATGAGTTGTCAATTATCAGTATAAGATTCTATTCCAAGCTAACCCGGAAAATCATGCTTTGTAAATAAAGATTACATCTGGACTTTGTTTGCATTCCTAGTGGACAAGATATTTGTCGGAGTGCAGATTCAACTCCTCTCCCTGCTGGCCTCATCTGAATGTGTGAGGTCTCTCTCAAAAGGCAAAAGGTATAGGTAAAAACAATTGATTTGGGCACTATGTCTGAGATCTTAAGCAAACATCCAACTTGCTTTTCTAAGTTCTCATTCAAAAGAGTTGGTATAATAATTCCTATTCAATGATGTTGACTGAGTCTTAAAAAAAATTGAAATGTTCCACTTTTTACTGAGTTACTATAGCTTCCATTGAATTGAATGTCCATGTACTTGAGCTTATCTTAACATTTCTTCCTACAAAAGAGAACAATTCTCAGTTTCTCATCCCTGGAACCAACAACTTGCACATCTGCCAAAAGAAATTACCATCCCTAGAATTAGATTAGATCGGTAATTCGTGTGATCGTAAAATATTATATTTTATATAAAAATTATATCATAATTTATATTAATAAAAAAAAATATAATATAATTTTTTAATTTTATTAAATTTATTTAATTTTTTTAAAATTTTAAATTATATTATTTTTACATTTTATTTTTATATTATTTTTTTTATATCATATTTTAAATTATCAAATTTATATAGACTCAAATGTTTCATTAGCTGATGTTGATGACCGACACGAAATCATATGTTTATGCCTTCAAAAAGTTAAATCTCCACTTGCAAACTATCCAAATAAGGAGAACCAAAACACAAAAACCCTCCACTAGGGCCAATTATCTATTAAATGATCATTTATTGGAGACATTTGGTCAAGGGATTTCCAATTTCAGGACTTGTTCAATGCTTGAGATTTGATAAAGAAATTCACTGTTTTTTTTTGGATCGAATTGCAAAGAAATACTATTTGTACCAAAACGAGGATGTCATGCAACCGTGACCACTACGTTATGAGCTTATGGTTTCAATCAATGTTGTTAAATTTATTTTGATATTGATCATATCGATTGGTATATTTTAATTATATTAAAATATAATATATTTAAAGATTATGTTTTTATTAAATTTTATATTAAATAATACTATTATTTTCTTTGATTTCAATTAATTTAAGTGAATTTTAATAGATTAATTTATTTCAATTTGTATGTGAATGTAAAATATATTTTATTATTTTTAATTTTTTTTGTTATTTTACTATTTTTAATTTAATAAAAATAAAACATTGATAAAATAATTTTCAAAAGTTAAAATTTTTTACCTTAACTTATTTTTTAAAATTTTATTTTTTTAAAATCCAAATTTAAAAATGTTTCAATCTTTTTAAAAAAGCAATCACACTTCTTTTCTAAAATTTAATAATTATATACTTCCTTTGTAAAGTCTAATAATTATAAACTTTTTTTTCATCTTTTTGTCTTTATTTTAATATTTATATGAAAAAATATTTATTAAAATATTATATAATCAGATTAAATATATGAAAATATTATGATAAATAAATGATTATTTTTTATACTTTTAAATTTATTTATTTAACTTTTTAAAATATTACATATTTATTTTATAAATTATTAATAATATTATTACGTATAAATTTATATATATTTAAAATTTTATTTATATTAAATTAAAAAAATCTAAAATAATATGACAAAACATTATACAACACATATATCATATCTAATAAAAAAAACAAAACGTCACATCCTTCGTTTTGACAGCCATGTGTACTTAAATCAATGGGTAGAAACGTCACAATCTCCTCCTAATAGCTATAATAGAAAAGGTTTCAGCTCCTCGTGTTTGGAAAATACCATTCAACTGATCGACATTTTTAATGACGGGCTCAACGACTATCCTTGGGTGAACCAATTAACACCTGGACATCAATACAGTCTTACGACACAAAATCATCATCCAGAGCTGACCATTGAAACACTATTCTTTCGAGTTTATCAAACCAGACCAACCCAGCCACCAAACATAGACGTCAGAAAATCCGAAGCCAATGGAATATATCTAAAGAAAGATTGCCATAACCTAGAAATCAGAAGATACATATATACGCATACTAATTTTGAACTCTCTTTTCTGGAAAAAAACTAGCCAATGCATCAAATTTCGCCAATATCCCTTTGCAGTTTCTCAGACATGTCAACTGAAATATGATTGAATAGTAATAAATCCATAAATATGATTGAATAGTAATAAATCCATATGCATGACAATATCTTAACATCCTTTATTAGATTTTGAAGCAGTTTTAAATTTCGAAAGCTTGGCAGCAATTCTTCGGACAGGCGACATGAAGATAATTCTTCACATCGACGGATTAAACCTTCGCATGAGGAATACACACAGAGGAATTACAGAGATTGGTGAGCAGAAAGTGTTAAATTAAAATTGTCATTAGGATAGTTGAAATATCTTGACTTGTTCAACGAACTAACATAATTCTCCACTAACCCCACCTGCTTTCACTATCATAACGAGGCATATCTGGAAAAAGAGGTCCTAAAATCTTAAAACTAAAGTACTAACAACATGAAGACATAGAATTACTATTAGGGAAGGAGTTTCTTAGAAAAGGCAGGCTGAGGTTAGCATGATATTCACCAAAGTCGATGCCGCTTTCAACCAATGCTGGCACCTGCTATATCCTATAGATTCCTCATCAACCAATGATGTTCCTTCTCTACTCATGACTTCATTTTTCCCAACACTCGGACATAGCCTTCTATTCTATATAATACTATGGTGGTCTGAGCATGATCAAAATTCTATCTTGAAATTAATACTTGAATGAAGTTCATTTTAGAAAAACAAAATTTGACATTGTGAGCTTCCAAACTTTCTATAGAAATTGAACTTCCATCAGCTATGATTCACAATGGCAATGGCTGCCACTCATGACTTCAGGTGGTTGATAATCTGTCTAAAGCAAAAACAATGAAAAGAAAACAATTTCTAACCTACCGAACTCTAGCCAGGCTCCTAGCAAACATCCGTCATTTACACCTATGCTAAAGTATTATCCCTCAGCAGCTTTCCAGCAAATGAATTTATTTCTACAAGCATGAGTTATAAACAGGACACGAATATTGCATAAAAATTCATGCAGCAAGGACCATCAACCATGGCTATACCAAATTTCTGAGGAGTAAAACTATTCACAGGTTCGCTTATTTACAGAGTGCATCACAGGGATGTTCCTATCACACAAACTTTAAATAAAAATACACACCACTATGAAGATTAACATCATTTAAGTTATCCTGAAGGCAAGATTTTTCTCAGTTTGAGCTTATTCACAAACTTACATTCATAAACAATCTGAACAAGTATGGTCATGCACATAACATAATCTTAAACAAAGTGAAAAAAGATTTGGTGGATCAAGCACTATCAGAGGATATCATGCACATATCATATACAATATAAATTTACACTGCAAATGACATCCACATGAAGGATATTATGCAAAAATGATACCATTCAACTCCCTAATTTGGACAACAAATGAATTTTTATATAACTTACAGTAAATGAATAATTCTATACATCATCAATAAACAACTTGTTATCTCATAAAAAATTTCCTAAAATCTTTATTATCCATTACTATTAACTTAAATGAGATGACAAAGTATCATTTATACATTGTCGGTGCATCAAATATATGTACTCGCGCAATAAATATTCGCCTAAATCTATAAACACAAAAATCAAAATAATAAGGTAGTTCATATAGAATGATTCATCAAATCATTGGAATTATTAAACCTAAAATCCCTCACCTCATTTCCATTTCCATTTCCATTTTCACCAACAACAAATTTCAACAACTCAAGAGCCTTGATCTTCCCTTTAGCACTTCCATTCTCAGCCAAATCAGCAATCCCTTCCATAACTTTAGCCCCCATTTCTCTTACTTCTTGCCTCCCCTTCTCGCCTCCGCATCGAGCCAAATTCAACAGCGCCGCCACCGCGTTTTCCCTTATTCTTCCACTAGCTCCAGTCCCTTCATCCAACAAATCACCCAAAACCCTAACCCCACCCGCCTTCCTCATCGCTTCTTCACTTTCTTCGCATCCCGCAACCTGGGCCAGCACCGCTGTGGCATCCTCCACGATCCCCGTTCTCGCATCCCTAACTATCAACGATACCAAGGCGGGAATCGCCCCGAGATCCACCAAACTCGCCCGATTCAACTGGTAAAGCGCGATCCCAAACAGCGCCTTCAACGCATCCTTAATCGACCGTGGCAGCGCGTTGGCGGCGGTGATAATCGACAACAGCGAGTAAAGAATATCACGTTTCGACCCAATTATCGGACGGTAAGACTCGTCAGCGATGAGGAGGCTGTGAAGCGTGGCGGCGCAGGACTGAACCGCGGCGGTTGAAGATGAATTACTCAGCACGTGAGACAACGCGTCAAGAAGGCCGCGCGTGGACATGAAAGAGCCACGTGAATTAATCGAGAGATTCAATAAAGTAGCGGCGGCGTTTTCTTGTATAGTCGGAGAAGAAGAATAAAGCGTTTCGGAAAGGTAAGGAACGGCTCCGGCATCGGCTATTAACGGTCGGCTTTCAGGGTCGTGTTTGGATATAAGCCTTAATTCCGACAAAGCTTGGGTTCGGGTCTGTTCGGAAACTGAGCTTAGTTTCGAAACGAGGGTTCGAGCGGTTCGGCGTTTAACTTCCATTGTTATGGGTTTGGTTTGGTTGGGGAAGTGTTGGGATAAGGTTGTAAGAAATGTTAGATCAGAGAAAATATCAAAGCGTTGGGAAAAACAGTGATTTTTTGACTTTTTGGTAGTAGCTTATTGAAGTAGTATTTATTGTTACAGGTTGCCGCCATTTTCATTTATGAAAATAATGGAGTTTTGACTTTTCTTCTAATTTTCTGTAATTTAAAAAAATTTTCAAAATTTCTTTTATTTAGAAAACATATTTTTCTTTTTTTATTAAATGTGAATGATTAGTGAGAAAAAAAAAATTTTAATACCATCACGTTACTTTCCTGTTTTGCATCTGAATGATTAGCAAGAAAAAATTTTATCGCGTCATTTTCAAATTCATCTTTTTAAAAATATAAATGAAAGGATAAAAATAAACATTATGATTTATTTAATTTTTTTATTTTAATATTTTCAAAAAATATTTGTGGTTTTTTATGCTAGAGATTTGTTATTAGCTTTATTTAAGAGTTGGATTATTCTTCTAAATTTAAAAATTTGTTTCAATTTAAAAAATATATAAATAAAAAATTATTATTTATTAATGAAATTTTGTTTAAATTTTAAACCGAATTTTAAAAAATAAAATAAAATTCAAGCTCGATTGATTTTGATCTGAATAAAATATATATAATTAAAATATTATAATTATATAAATATATTTATGTAAATTTTTATTTTTTTATTTTATTTTTTGAAAATAATTTTTTTAATTATTTATAAATTAAGTTTAATAGATGAATTTAACATTTATTTTTTAATTTAAACAAAATTTTAAAAAAATTTAAAATTTGAAATATTAAATCAAATCAAACTTAAATAAATATATATTATTAAAATTTAACTTATGAACACCTTTTAGTTATCTAGCAACAAACATTGAATTTTATTTTATTTTTGTAAAAATAACATAAAAAAAATTTATTTATTTGTTCACTGAAAGCCCAAAACCAGTTTGAGCTCTCAATTTTTTAATGATTAATTATTCAAATCAAGATCTAATCTTCATCAAATACATTTCACATTATGACCAAATTTTTTATTTTATTCAATTAAAAATATAATATTTTAGTGATTTCTTTTAAATCCAAAACAAATTTGATATAAATGATTGGGTGTAAGCATGTGCCATTAAATCATGTGAGCATTTTAAATTCTACGGTGATCTGTCATTCCTGGGCCAGGTAACATACACCTGGCCTAAAAGTATTTTGACAGTTTTTTTTTTCACTGCAAGAATTTGATTTTCAATGAAAAAAATATTGAGTTAAAAAAAATTAGATTTTAAATATTAATAGTTTTATGTTAGAAAAAAAAAAATTTAAATTTAGTTCGTTAAAAGCGATACCTAGTTTACTAACTCCATTAGATAATAAGTTTTTACAAATCTGGTTGTATTTCAGTATTAATCATTTTCTTTGGTTGCCAATGCTGCTTACAAAGTAACCTATGATTAGAATATTCTTAATCGGTATCATTAATTGCTTCCCAGTCTTATCCTTACTCGTTAATGTTTTAGGATTTTTTTTGAACGATTACAGTGGATATATTTTATTTTTAAGGTATTTATATTTGAGTTCGTTAATATTTTATAATATTTAATTTTTTTAATTATTGTTTAAATTTGATATTATTATTTAAATCCTTATCTAATTATAAAATATAAAATATAAAATAAGTATTAAAATTTTTTATTAAAATAAAAAATAAATAAGAATTAAATTTAAAATTTAAGTTTATTCTTAACTAATAACAAATAAAAATTATTTGTTAAAATTTAGACACTTTCATAAATATAAAATTTTACATATTTTTTATATATAAACAAATCACGAATTTGATACTATTCATTAAAATATTTAAATAAATTTAGATATCGAATAACCAAAAAATATTATTCAAAACCTATTGAAATCCGTCAAAATAATAAATTTACTACATGTATATGTTAGTTATTCATTTATAAATATTTATATTCAACATAATCAAATCAAATAATATTAGATATTTATTTATTTAATATTCGTTTTTATCCTATTAATTTAATGGATGAGACCTTTTCTGAGTCTGTGAAGCATAATTCAAGAATTAAACCAAAGGATCAATCCTAGTGGGTATGAAGACATAAGCCTACCGTCATTAGAGCACGACCAGGCTTGAAATCCATCTTTTTTTCTTCTTTGTAAAATGGTCATTGCTTTCACTTGACTCTTCATGTCCTTCAACCTACAGCAGGTGAGAACAGCTGGAAATCTTCTGGTTTCTATCTCAGTTGTGTCTATGCAAAACGAGTGATCACTTCATATCACCAATTATTTTGGCTCTACGTGAGGTATTTGTTTCTGCCATCATTGATTGGATGGGACCAAAAGTAGTATAATAGTAGTTATTTCATCAGATTTTTTACCAATTAATCTTTAATTTGTCTCTGTTGTTGCCTACCTCCTAGTACCATCTGAGAGTTACAGAGAATTTACTGAGTTCAGTTTTTGTTACTTACTCCCACACAGTTAACAGAATACTTTCACCTTTTTATGAAAGAATGAATGAAACTCACACATTCTGATCTAATGCTCTCAAGATTCGGTGGTGGGAAGTTGTGTAAGCTGCATCTCCTCTTCTAAAAAAGGTAGTTCCTAACTGGGTTCATTGTTAAGATGCATAGAAGTGTATTGGAATCCCACATCGGAACTTCTAAAGAAAAGTACTAAGCTCTTGGGTTCAACTATAATTTTAATTTGTACCTTTGGGCATTGCTAGATCTTTTAATTTAGATATGATAATCTAAAATATGATATGATGATACAACATAAAATTATCATAATGTATAGACTCATAAATTCATCACTAGATATAGATGTAAAGAGTCACCATCAATTTTTTTTTAGGTGTGATTAGTCATCTAACTGAATTTATCATATTTTAAAAAGGAGTCCTTAGGTGTCATTAAATGGTAAATTCTAGTCTACGAAATCATATTTAGGTTTAAAAATACGGTTAGATGTGAGAAATGATATAATACCCTTACAGCTCTTATCCAATGGATAATACTAGTTTGATTTCAAGTTATCTAAGACTTAAACATCTTCATAGTTTTACCAAATGATTTAATTATTGGAGTTTGATCTTAAAATTACTCCAATAGTTTGATAGTAATTTAAAATAATTTTTTTACCTCAGGAGTATTCATAGAGATTAATGTCTAACTCTAAAGAGGTTCCGCCATCAGATTCATTAATATATTTTATTTATGTAACAATCAATAAAATTTTTCAATAATTTGATAAAATTTTACTTTGATATAGATTTATTAATAGTTTGGTGAGATTTTATTTGAAAACTATTTATAAAATATACTTTAAGAAAACTCATTAAATCTTCTAATAGTTTGATAAGAATTAAATCCTCCAATGATTTAGTATGATTGAAACTTTTTATTTTATTTAAAAAAACTATTATGAAATTCTCTAATAATTTGATAGAATTCATAATAATAATAATAATAATAATAACAAATCCATGAAATTCCTTCAATAGTTTAGTAGAAATAATTAAAACAAATCCAATACAAATCAAATAAATTAAATTAAAAAAATTTACCAAAATAAATTGTACAAATCGACACAACTGGGAAAGACGTGGCTTCAAACACAAAAAATGGCTCAAGATGGTGCGGCTCAAGGTTCGATTTGGCTCGACTTGTGGCTACTGGAACTAGGTTACAAATCGAGTTACACACGGGTCACATCGGGTAAATGGCAAAATGTGTAAATCTCAAATGAATTTTAAAACTTAAAACGGCATAGTTTCGTATAGGTATAAAAGGCCACAATCTTTTTTTCTTATCAGAATTCCTCTGCAATCTTTCTTTAGCCTATTTTCTTTTTGCTTCTCTCTTTAGATTTGATGAAGAACAATGATAATCGATAGGTTGAGCTTTTATTAGATTTTTAAAAATTAAACCATAAACTATTTTTTCATTGAAATTCCATTAGAAAATTCAAAGGCCACTGAAAACCTTAACTGAAATTTGAAAATTTCCAGAAAAATTCTAGAAATTTAAGAAAATCCTCAAACAACACCAAATTAAATATGCATTCTCACAATTTCCCCAAATTCCCAAAATTTCTTCAAAAACCCTACTGCTAGAAAAATTGTTATTTCAATTACTATGTGAGTTCTCTGTCTGATTTTTGTATACTCTCTTTTTGTGTATATAGCTTGATCGATTAGGGTTTATATAGGGATTCAATCTCTTTCAATTTGGGAAAAATCAATTCAACCTAATCATTTTTTTTCTATGATTTGGTTTTTTGTGATTTGATTTCTTGTGGTTTGATTTCTTGTGACTTTCCTTTTTAATGAATATTAGGATCAAAGAAATCTCTAAAATCATTCAATCATTAAATCCAATAATCTTCCATTGATTTTCCAATTTAAACCCCATGATTTCAAACTTTCCATTCCTTTTGTTCTTTTGATTTTTTTTTACTTTCACCTTGGATTGTTGACCAAAATTAAAAATAAAATCACAATTTAAAATTAAAATCCAAAATTAAACTTGAAAATAGAATTAAATTTTAAATAAAAGTTCAAAATAAAATTAACATCAACATTAAAATTAAAATTATGGGCTTTTATCCCTTTTAGGCTTGAGGCTTTCTAATTAAGGTCCAATTTATAATTGAAGGCCCACTTTGATTCTGAAATTTTTTTTTGAACGAAATAGGTGTCTACAATTATCCCTCTTTGTACATTCTTATGAAATAGAAATGTTGCAAAGATATAGATAATCTTTGTATCTAGTTCAACTCATGCAATTTTTAAAAAAATCCTCTAAATCAGAGGCATGCAACATTAGGAAAGTTTGAAAGAAAATCCTTTAAATAAAGGCATAAAATTAAACATTAAATAACTCCTTTAAGTAGAAGCTCAAAAACTTTAAATGACTCATCGCGTAAAGGTTCACAACTTAAAAAAAAAATTTAAATGACTCATCTAAATAGAGGCTTAACAATTTTAAAAAACTTTTAAATTTGAATTAGGAAATAGGCTTCTTTAATTAAAGACTCAACAAATTTAAAACATGAACTAAGAAATGGGCTTCTCTAAACAAAGACTTAATAACTTCAAAAAAATAAATTAAAAAATGAGCTCTTTTAAACAGAGGTTTAACAACTTTAAGAAATTGACTTTTTTTTTTTTTAAATCTTACTTGAGAAGTTTTTTGTGCCATCAAAAGTTTGAAGTTTTTTTACTAGAAAGTCTTCACACTCATGTTCTCTATGCTAGATCTTGCAACATCCCTGTTCTACATACATTGGATATTCCTAAATGTAATGTATGTAATGCAAATGAACTTTCAAGTTATGGTATGCAGATTCTTAAAACTCTTTCTTTTGAATTCCAAACTCTTAAAATCTTGAACAAAATCAACTTTGTTTTCAATTATTCAAAATGGGTATGCATCTTTTCTTCTTAGGGAAATATTTTTTTCTCTTTTCTTTTCCAAAATCAACGTCCTTACCTAGCTTTGAATATTTCATCTTTGCCTTTTTCGCTTTCAACTTCCCCAAGGTAACGTAACAATCTTTCACGACATTATTCATTGATTAGTCATTATCTTAATTTCAAGATATATAAAATGCAATCTACATTTCTCCTATTCATTGTAATGTTTTTAAAAGGGAAGGGAAAAAAATGACTAAGAATAGATATAAATAATAGAATATAATGAACATCTTTTTATTTGGTAAAAAGACAAAATTACAAAGACGGTTATTTGAGACAACAATGCCTCAAAATAAACAATTAGATAATCATGACAATGTATCTTGGATTCTTAAAAAAAACTCAACCATATAATGCCCTCAACACCTTATAGCTTTTCAAAATATGCTAGCCTCCATGTTGGTGAACTCCTCAAATGATGCTATACTCTCCTTATCTAAGTCACTTTTAGAGGTTTTCAACTTAGATAAACCTCCTTTTGATTCAAACCACCCTTTCAAATTTTTTATTTGAACCTTTCTTTTTTGTTGTCTTTTTTAAAGTAAAGTACTTCTTTACAATACTAGAATTTATGGGGTTAGGTAAATCATCTCCATCCATCTTCGCTAAGATTAATGCTCCACTGAAAAAAGCCTTTTTCATGACATATGGCCTTTCCAAGTTCGAGGTCCACTTTCTTTTATTATCATGCTAATTTGAGAGAATTCTTTCAAAACCAATTTCCCTTTTTGAAAGCGACAAGGTCAAACTTTCTTTTTATGAGCTCTCATAATCCTTTTTTGATATAATTTATCATAGCACAACATTACCAGTCTCTTCTCTTCAATAAAATTACTCATAATGCTCTTAGATCCACTCGATTTCTTCCAATAAAATTCCCCTTATGACTCTAAAAGATAGGATTTTTACTTCCACCGATAATATAACTTCTATCCTATAAACTAAAAAAAATAGGGTTACATCAGTAGGGTTATGTACTGATGTTTGATAAGTATGTAAGGCAAAAGGTAACTTTTCATGCTAGTCTTTCTAAGTCTTGATCATCTTTTCAAAAATCCTTTTGATATTCTTATTTGTAACTTCTATTACCCCATTTATTTTTGGATGGTATGGTGCCGAGTTATGGTACTTGATCTTAAATTGGACACAAACCTCTTTCATCATTTTACCATTTAAGGTTTTGGCATTATCCGAGATGATCCTCTTTGGGAGTCCATATCTATAAATTATTTTTATCTTTATAAACTTGCAGACCACATATTGTGTCACATTTACATAAGAGGTTGCCTTTACCCATTTTGTGAAATAGTTTATCAGCACAAAAGTGAATTTATTCCCATTTGATGCCTTAGAGGTAATGGGACCAATAACATCTATTCCCCACATAGCAAACGGTCAAGGTAGTACCAAAACATGTAAAGTAGTGGGTGAAGCATGAATCTTGTCACATAAATTTGCCACTTGTGGCACTTTTCAGTGTAGTCAATACAATCACTTTCCATTGTCAGCCAATAATACCTAATTCTCATAATTTATGTCATAACGATTTTTTGTCCATGGGAGACTCAATCGCTAGACTTAAAGGTCAAAAAGTTGTCACCAGTCTTTTTTGTTAAGGTGTGATTGACCACTAGTTCTATTTTTAGTCTACAAATTTAAGGTTAGGCTCGAAAGTCCGATTACATATGGGGAATGTTATAGCACCCCCATAATGCTCATCCGAAAATGATACCAATTAATCTTATATGATCATAGAATGGTCTAGTTTGAATAGTCTTTTACTTTCTTTTTTTTTATCATTCTTATTTTCTTATTATTGAAAATTTTCTAAGTTATTTCTGACACTTTCGGTATGATTTAAAATTTTCTCATCTCAAGAGTATTCAAAGAAATAACTTATTTCATTAAAAAGACTCCGTCTTTGGATTTATTTTAATATATATATTTAAGTAAATAATAATTTTCTTGTACCAACACTTTTAGTATGTTTTAAAAAAAATGGAGGAAATCACCACTTGTAATTCCCTTTTAATTTTGTTATCGACAAAAATTTTAATTTACTTAATGATATTTATTGATTATTTATTTTATTATTGAAGTAAAATTTATTGGTTGAACTCCCAAAATATTTTCAACACTTTCAGACTATTTTGAGAAAATTTTTTATTTAAGAAATTTTGATAAAGTCACCACTCGTGACTTTTATTCTTGTAAAATTTTATTTATTTCAAAATTTTAAATTTTTTTTTTTTGAAAAGGATTTTAAAAATCATACCAACACTTTTAGCAAAATTTTAAGAAATACTTTTTTAAGAATCACCACTTGTGATTTTATTATTAAAATTTTTATTTTATATTTAAAAAAATTTAAAATATTTCTAATACTTTTTGGAATATTTTAAAAAAATTTCTTTTTTTTGGAATATTTTAATAAAATCACCACTTGTGATTTTATTGTTTTGAATATTTCTTGTTTGAAAAAAAATCTAAAATATTGCTAACAATTTTAGAACAGTTTAGAAAATTTCTTTGTAAAATTTTTATTTAAATCACCACTTGTGATTTTATTTTTTTGGTTAATAATATTTTTTTATGTTTAAAAAAATTTCCTAAAATATTTCTAACACTTTTAGAATATTTTAGGAAATTCCTTTGTATAAATATTTTTAATAAAAACACCATTTGTGATTTTATTTTTATCAAATTTTATTTATTTTTTGTTATTCTTGGTCATTAAAATTTTAATAAGTCTATGTTTAACAATTATTTTAAATTAATTAAATTAAAATTATTTTTATCTTCTACCATTTATTTTATTTTATATGAAAATTTTATAAAAAAATAAAATAAAAATAATAAAAAAATCATAAATTAAATAATAGAAATATATAAAAAATTGAGCAAAAAAATAAAAAAAAAGTTATGATGAAAATACCTAAAATGCCTTTGGTCAACGCCAATCAAAGATTCAAATATGGCTCAAATAGCTCGATCAACTAGTGTAGATCCACAGTTAACGGCTTGATCAGCTTGGCTTGGATACATAACTTGTCTTGGTTCTTAGCTTGGCTATTTTTTAATCAAAACGATGTCTTTTTTATTTTATTATAAATAGCCCCAAAACACCAAAGTTTTATTTTTTTTCTTTGTTCTCTTTCTCTCTCCCTCTCTAAAAATTCTTTTTCTTTCTTTTTCCTCAATTTTCGGTAGTTTTTGTTGTCGCCATCATCGCCAATGCCAGTAGTTGATGTTGCCGCCGACCTTCATCGAGTGTACCAAAATAATTTCTAAAAAATACCTAAAAAATTATTTTTGACCTTCTAAACTCAAATCTAGCTTCAGTTTTGTGATAAACTACCCCAAACGGCATATATCGAGGCCCAAAGTTTTGGTCAAAATTTTTTTTTTTTTGTTTTTGGCGTTGAGATCCCCACTACCAGGGGTTATGATATTAGTATTTGTATGTTTGATTTTTATTTTGATTTTTTTGGCAAAGTTTTTTTTTTTGAATTTGGTAGAATCTTTTTTTTAATCTATTTTTTTTTTTACTTCAGCAAGGTTTTTTTCTATGGCTTTTTCTCTGTTTTCTTACAGGATATGGGCTTTATTTATAAAGCTTTCTGGGATTCAAATCCCAAATTTTTAACTGACTTAGTAGACTTTTGGTGGTTGAAATCCATACTACCAAGCTAGGTAGGGGTGTCAAGCGGTTGCCAGCGACTAACGATGGTTGAGATTTTAGACTTTGGGGACGGTGCATTTAATGCACAAAGATTTTTGTCAAATAGATCAAAAAAGAAAAGAAGAAAAGAGAAAAAAAAATATAATAATGGTAGTAGTCGTAGTAATAATAATAATAATAATAATAATACAAAATGAATATCTACAGCTACCTTTTTTTTATCTATTTCTAATAATAAAAAATAAGGTAAAGACTAACAGACAACCATTTTATTCAAAAAGAAGAAATGTCAGGAACAAATATTTTTTTCAAAAATAAATTAAAAGACTCATTTAAGTAAAGGTTCAACAACTTTAAAAATTTCATCTTTCCTCAAAATCGAGTTCTCATCTTTGAACAAGTAAATTTCTCTCTTTTGAAATCTCTAGTTTGATTATTATTTTTACCCAAAGATTAAAATCTTATTTTTCATTAGGAAATGAAAAGTCCTTATCCTTGTTATAACTGCTCATGGATGTATGTACTGAGTGCTCTAGATACAATGCATGTAATGCAATAAAAATCATTCATTTCCAATTGTGGTAAAAGGCTCTTGAAATTTTTTACCTTTTTGCTTTTTTTATCAAAATTCTCAACAATTGCCATAAGGCCAATTTGTTCTTAACGTCTGACCATTGTATTCTTTCTCAACAATATTTTTTTTTAAAAGTCTGTAACATCAATGTCTGATCATGCTTTTTTCATCATTTTCATTTGCTTTTATCGACTTTTTAAAAATAATGTTGAAATCTTTTGTGTTATTATTTTCATTATTTTAATTTTAGGACAAAGAAAATGCAATCACACATTCCTTCATTTTATTTGTAAGGTGAACAAAGATGATGAGTTGAGATAAAAGAATGGACAGGCGTTATTCTCAAAGGAAAAAAAGCATATTTCATTGAACTGATAATAAATGCATGGCAACAAAAGTGTTTGGGTAGGAATCAAGGTAACCAAGTAATAATTATAAGATAATCATGAACAAAATATTCCCGGTTTCTTTCTTCAAACTCAACTAGATGACTTCTTTGATCCTTCGAGCTAATAGAACTACATTTGCCCTAGCGTTGTGAGGTAATCTCATAATGCTCTCTCACTTTTATATCCAAGCCACATTTTCAGGTTTTCAACTTAGATATTTCTTTTTTTTTCCTTTTTTTTAAGCAAAATATTTTTTTATAGCATCTGCGTTTATTGGATTAGGCAATATCTTTGCCAAAATCAAGGCCTTACTAGAAAAAACTTTTTTTACCACATATGAACCTTTTCAATTTGTATCTATTTTTCTTTATTATCATGTTGATTTAAAAGGATCCTTTTTGGCACTAAGTCCCCTTCTTGAAAACAACGAGGGCAAATTTTCTTATCATGTGCTCTCATCATCTTTTTTTTGATATAATTAACAATGACAAAATGCTATAAGCCTTTTCTCTTTAAGGGGTTTAACTGCTTGTAGTGATTTCGGGCTCATTCTGCTTATTCTAGCTCGACTTCCATTAGAATTCTCAGTGAAGGGATTTCCACTTCAACTAGAAGCATAGCTTCCATCCCATAAACCAAAGAGAATGAAGTGGCCCTAATAGATGTTCGAATCGATGCTATAAGCATGTAAGGTAAAAGGTAACTTCTTATGCCACTATTTGTAAGTATCAATCATTTTTTTCAAGATTTTTTTGACATTTTTTGTTTATAGTTTTTATTGTCCTATTCATTTTTGAATGATATAGTGTAGAATTATGCTGACAGATCTTGAACTGAGTGCTCACTTCATTCATCATTTTGCTATTCAAGTTTTTGGTATTGTAAAAAATAATCATCTTTGGAAGCTCATATTTGTATATTATCTCATTTTTTATGAATTTGCATACCATGGATCGGGTCACGCTAGCATACGATGTAGCTTCTATATACTTCGTGAAGTAATCAATCATCATAAAGATGAATCTATGTCCATTCAAAGCTTTAGGGGTAATGGGACTGATAACATCCATGCCTCACATAGAGAATGGCCATGGAAGAGCCAAAATAAGCAAAGTTGATAAAGGAACATGAATCTTATCAGCATAAATTTGACACTTATGACACTCATAGCATAATCAATACAGTCACCTTCTATTGTCAATCAATAATAACTAGCTCTCATGATTTGTTTAGCCATCATATGACCATTTGTATGTAACTCACAGACTCCGTCATGTATTTCTTCAATAATATTTTTTACTTCAGTTGCACTCACACATCTTAAAAGCACTTGATCTTGACTCATTTTATAAAAGACATCTTCATTAAGAAAGAAACTCATAGCCAACTTTATGATAGTTCTTTATCATTTTGTGTTGCATGTTTTAGGCATTGTTGATTTTTGATGTATTGCAAATGTCATAATACATTGACTTCCCATCGAATTCTTCTTTGACACTTGAGTAATATGCTGGTACATCTTTCACATCCAACTTGATGGGTTGGATCTTGATATTTACATCTATTTTGATTATTACAACTAGAGTAGCCAATATATCAGTAATTTGATTTTTTTCTCTAGGTAAATGCTCAAATTAAATTTCTTTAAATATTGACTAATTTAGAGATGTATTTATGGTACCGTATCAACTTGAAATCTCTTATTTTCCATTCACCTTATAACTGATAAATGACTAGGGTTGAATCTTCGAACACATCTAGCACTTTGATCTTTCTTTCAATTGCTGCTTGCAAACCCATGACACAAGCTTTATATTCAGCCACATTATTTGTACAGTTGAAATTCAATTTAGCTGTGATGGGATAATAGTGTCAATTGGAAAATATCAAAATTACCCTAATACCATAACCCAAAGCATTAATAGCTCTATCAAAATACATCATCTATGATTTCCCAACAGGTTTATTTTCTTCAATGATTATCACATCTTCATTAGGAAAATCCAATTTCATTGGCTCATAATCTTTAGCTGTATGATCGGTAAGGAATTCAACTATTTCACTCCCTTTAATAACCTTTTGAGTCACATAGATAATATCATATTCTGAAAGCAAACTTACGATCGAACTATTCTTTTTATCAGTGAAGGCTTCTTGGAGAGATACTTAATAAGATACAACTTTGCTATGAGCCAAGTAGTATGATAAAACATGTATTGTTTGAGCCTTCGAGCTGTTTACTAATGCACAATATATCTTTTTTAATGGTGAATACTTAAACTTATAATCAGTGAGTTTCTTGCTCAAGTAGTAAATTACTTGTTCATTTTTGTTAGCTTCATCTCTTTATCCCAGCACACATCTTATTGGATTTTCATATACTGTTAAGTACAAAATCAAAGGCTTTCCAAGAAATAATGGTACCAACATAGGTGGATTTAACAAGTATTCTTTGATTTTGTCAAAAGTTTCTTGGCATTCATCATTCCATTCTCTTGGATCATGTTTTTTAATAAGCTTGAAAATAGGATCACACTTGTAAATGAGTTAGAGATGAAGCAAGCAATATAATTTAATCTTCTTATAAAGCCTCGCACTTCTTTTGAGGTACAAAGAGGTGATAAATTTTGAATAGCATAAATTTTATTTGAATCTACTTCTATTCCTCTTTCATTAACCATAAAATCTAATAATTTTTCTAATTTAGCACTGAATGTACACTTGGTAGGATTTAATTTCAGTTGGAATCTTCTCAACCTATCAAATAACTTTCTGAGATTGACTACATGATCCTCTTCTTCATGAAATTTTGCAATCATATCATCCATGTACACTTGCATTTCTTTATCTATCATGTCATAAAATAAAGTCACCAATACCTTTTGATAAGTAGCATCGACATTTTAACCTAAAAAGCATGACTTTGTAATAGAACATTCTTCACATGGTCATAAGTGTTATTTTTTTCATATCATCTTGAGCTATCTTGATCTAATTGTAGCTTAAGAAACCATCCATAAAGGAAAATATAGAGTGTCTGACAGTGTTATCCACTAGGGTATCGATATAGGACAGAAAAAAGTTATCTTTGGCACTCACTTTATTCAGGTCTCGATAATCAACACACATCTCACCTTTTTGTCTTTCTTGAAAACTAGCACTATATTAGCTACCCATTATGGATACTTTACCACCTCTAAAAATTCAGTATCAAATTACTTTTTCACCTCTTCTTTAATTTTCAGCAGTATTTTTGGTTTCATACATCTCAATTTTTGTTGTACTGACTTGCATTTTGGTTTTAAAGGTTAAACCTCGATATATCTTGGTAAGACTATGCAAACATGTCCATGTTTTCTCAAAGCAGTTCTTCTAATATTTTTTTATCAGTTGGTGAAAGAGACATACCAATTTTAACCTTTCTTTTATTTTCATCATCCTTCAAATTTATTAATTTGATAATTTTTTGGTGGGGGCTCAATTAGCTTATCTTCATGTTCTATTAATTTAAATAAATCCTGAGGTAATGTGTAATTATCTGAATTTTTTTCATTATCAAGTTTGTCAATATGAATTTAGTTTTTGAAATTAAATCCAAGATTATTATCATGATTATCTTCTTGTTCATTATTTGGAACCCTTCAAGAGATAAGATGAAAAGAATATTAGCACAGAAAAGTAAAATAGCAAGAAAAT
The DNA here is from genome assembly GCF_047325235.1 of Durio zibethinus. Lineage (NCBI taxonomy): Eukaryota > Viridiplantae > Streptophyta > Magnoliopsida > Malvales > Malvaceae > Durio > Durio zibethinus. The sequence continues at coordinate 22,915,274 of NC_143180.1, forward strand.
GATAAAAGAAAAATGGAATGAAAAACAATAAAAGAAATGCAGATGTGTCTTCTAAGTATTTTATTAAAATGAAAATTTTGAAATATAACATAAAAGATCTCCTAATGCTCATGGAATAAGCAATTAATGATTTAAAATTTCACAACATATTACTCTTCAAAAGTTGACAAAATAACAAGTAGCTCTATAACTTTTCAATTATTTAATTCAAAATCCAAATAACATGAGTGCACAAACAGTTCTTTATATTGGCTCTTCTTTTCTTCCTTATCTACCATCTGAATGACTAGCTCAGAAAAAGCTTCCATCAATTCTGCACTTAGGCTTTAAGCAAATCTAGGTAAATATATCCTCTCGAACGAAAGGAATCATAAAGCTATAAAATGACTATTAGCTCCAATTCCAGCTCATACACCCCGAGATTAGCCATTCTATTTTTCTTCTTCTCATTCATTATTTTCATTCTGTCCCCTCTCATTGGCTTATATCTCAAGCTGAATCTATCCTTCTTATCATATAATACTGGTGGCTTTATGATTCCTTATAGGTTCTTCCTTAGTCTAGTTCTAGGTTGCCATCCTATTCCAGTGAGTTGAATAACAACCATTTTAGTAGTCGTAGACAAGTGTGGTAAATATAATTTAGATCATTTAGTAACATATGTTACATTTGCAATCTCAAAAGATCTATAAGAGCACTCAAGGGCTTTATTTACTGCTTTTACATAAAGAGTATTTATCGGTTGGGTTACCAATAAATCTTTTTCTCCTACCACACATGTAAGCTTCCTATTAATAATGAATTTGGCTTTTTGGTGCAATGAGGATGGAACGACACCTACCATAAGAATCTATGGCCTACCCAATAAGTAACTATATGAGAAAGAGATATCTATAACTTAAAATTTCACGTTGAAAGTGCAAGGGCCAATTTGTAGTGGCATTTCTATATCTCTTTGCACCTCTCTTCGAGTCCCATCAAAGGCTCAAACTACTATATGACTAGGCTTCATGTAAGATCCATCAACAAGGAGTTTTGCCAAAGTAGTCATAGACATAACATTGATTAATGAACCATTGTCAATCAAAACTTTAGCCATTATATGACTCTTGCATTTTACAATAATGTAAATAGCCTTAGTACTTTCTCACCCCTCAAGAGAAATCTCTTCATCATTGAAAGAGATATAGTTTAAAATTGTCAGATTGCCAACAGTTATTCCATGTACTCAATAGATACACTATGAGATACATATGCTGGATTGAGCATTTTTGGCAGAGCATTATAGTGCGATTTTGAGCTTAGGAATAATGATAATAGCAAAATTCTAGCTTACATTTTATTCAACTGTTCTACCATGCTATACTCGCTATATTTTATTAACTTTAAAAATTCACAAGCTTCATTCTCAAATATCAGCTTATGACATTCTTTATCTGGAACTACAATAGGATTACTCTAACTTTTCTTTTCTTTTCTCACTTTTACTTTTTTTTTTCTAACTTTCTTTAAAGCATCTAGAGTATAACATCTCTCACTACAAGTCATACCTCTTATGCCTATTATGTTTGTAGTATCCGGATTGACTACGATATCATAATTGTACTTTTATGGTACTATTTTGTCATTCTAGTATGAAAAAAGATTAAAAACTTTAATTGTCACTACTGGTCTAGAGATAGACTTTTCTAACCTCGAGGTCAGCTTCTCATCATAGTAAATAGTTATTGATTTATGCATAAACTTATTCTTTGAATCACTGGTAGACACTTCAGTTTTCATTAAATTTTTTTTTTCTTCATAAAACTCTATCTGACCCATATCCATCAACTTCTGTGCCTCTTAACAAAATTGGTCACAACTCTCGATAGAATACCTCAAAACATCTTTGTGATAGTCATATTTCTCAGTTGAATTAATTGATTTGGAGCAATTTTAAAGCTCTATTGATTTCAACATGTCAGCTTTGACTAAAGCTTCAAACATCTTAGCCATTGGAGTTTTGACTTCTTCTATCTCTCTTTTCACGTAGCTTGCTTACCTATCAATGAAAGCATTTATTGAAGGTCTAGTATAGTTTGGTAAAGGGTTCCCATTAACGTTTGGAGTCCCTCATTGGTTAAAATCAAAGTTTAACACTCCTTCATTGATTAACCCTTACACTTTACATTTCAAATAACATAGTTTTCTGTAGAATGACTTGGGTTTCCATAATGATAATCACAATGTGTATTGGGATCATACCATTTGAGAAATGAAAGTTTCAAAGGTTTAACAATAATGACGATGAGTAAATATTTCTCAACAAGTCGAGGTTATAAATTTATATATGTCATAGAGATATGGTCAAAAGTGGTTTTTTTTTGTATTTTTTGGTATTATCACACCACTACTTGGATTGGGTCTCCATTATGGTGTAGTAGGTACAAGAAAATAGTTGTATAAATAGGTAAGTGTCTAAAAAGATGATTGAAAATAAGGTGGATAAGTTGATTGTTGTGGTGGCTAGTATGGCTGATAAGGATGAGGGATGGATGTAACATTATTTATAAGAAGGTAATATGTTTGGTACACTGGTGTGGGGTATAGAGTGAAACCTCTAAACTGTTGCCCTATATAGTTCACTACTTGGACTTCATTTTTTTTTTTGAAAACTCTGCCTTAATTTGCTTGCTTGTCTCTATGGGATCGAGCTTGCCATTTTTATGACGTTTTCAATAATTTCACCTGCTATCACAATATTTGTAAAGTTTTTTATTGCATTGACTATCAGTTTCTCATAGTATAATGCTTTTAGTGTGTTCATAAACAAGATAGTTATCTCTTTCTCAATAAGGAAAAGTTGTACTTGTGTAGCTACATCTCTCCATCTTTGTACATACTCTTTAAAATTTTTTATTGCCTTCTTTTTCATGCTCTACAAAGATAGACAATCTGAAACTAAATCTATGACTGTTGATATTATGCAAAAAATGCTTTTGTGAGATCCTTTCAAGAATGAATATGAGTTTTATCTAGTTGAACATATCATTTGACTGCAGAACCTGTAAAGCTATCCTGAAATACATGCATTAGCAGCTTCTCATTATGAGCATATGCTGCCATCTTATGATAATATATGGTGACATAGGTCATTGGGCATTTTGTGCTATTATATTTTTTAAATTAAAAAACCTTAAATTTAGGTGGAATAACCACATCTGAGACCAAACAAAGCTCGACTGCATCCATGGAGCCATAAAAATCCATTCCCTCTATGGCTTTAAGTTTTTTTTTTTAATAATTTCACTTGTGCTAAGCATTGGTATCTTTTACTTTCTCAAATATCTTCATCCTTACTTTTCACTCTCCTTGGGATCATCCATGTCTAGAATCAAGATTGGTTTGGATGGTTTTTCTACCATGATGGGATTAGCAAAATTTTGAAATTGTTCTGAAGCAGGTGTGGATGTCATTCTTGGATAAGGATAGGCATATCCTTCGAGAGTAAAGATTTGAATTTTGACTCATTGAGAGGGTTGGGTTGGTCATGACTCAAACCCTGAAGGGTATGTAAGATCCACCATGTCTGGCGATTGCTCTTAAAAGCTAGAATTTCTTTCCACTACCCTTTTTTTGTCAAGATTCTTAAACATGTCCATTATCTTGCTAATATCCCCTCTTAGTTCTTCTTGAACGTTCTCCATCCTCTCAAATCGACTAGCCTATTCTTGTTCCATGATTCTTGTTTAAGTCCTAGTGTTGTATGAATGGCAACTAGGCTGAATCAAAATTTTTGATGGATAAGCTATTCTTGATCCTCTATTACCAAAATTGTTGGGAATTAGAATATTATATTTTGATGTTTTGTTCAAACAAATGTATGAATGAATGCATGAATGGAAAACGGACAAACAAAATGAACATGATGCATTAAGGAGAATTTGCCACACATCAATTAATATCAAATGATTCTTTTTACTGATCCAAGATTACATCCATAAAACCTTAAAATCTACTGCCTATAAAAAAAACTTCTTTATCTGCTAATATTGATCTTGTGCCTCATTAAGAAAGCTTAACAGATTCAGGCCATGTGTCCACTACAGGCATTTTGGTTTTTAGTGACTTTTTTTTTACCGTTTAGCAGCGTTTATTAATGTCACTATAAGGTTGCGTTATTTGGGAAAATATGCCACGCAGAGTGCCACCTATACACGCATCGTGATAAATAACAGCATTTTTAGAAAAATGCCTCAATATTAGCGACGTTTATATCTGAAACACTGCCATTTAGCGGCATTTATATTTTTTAGATGCAACTATTTTAGAGGCGTTTGAATCTAAAAATGGCTTAATATTAACAGTGTTTGTATCTTTTAGTCGTCGCTATTTCAATGGCATTTTTATGAGAAAAACGCTGTTGGATTTACAGCATTTGTAATAGAGAACGCCGCTACTTTAGAGGCGTTTGAATATGAAAATGACTCAATATTTACGGCGTTTGTATCTTTTAGGTGCCGTTAATTCAGTGACATTATTATGAGAAAAATGTCGTTGCTTTAGTGGCATTTTAAAAAAAAAAATGCTACCTACCTAGTGGCATTTGCTTGAAAGAGTGCCGCTACTTATAGTGGCATTTTATGCTACAAACACCACTAAATTATTCATTTAATGACATTGCCCAACGCAAATGCCGCCGTTATGTAAAAATGTATTTTTTTAATTTCTTATAATAAAATTTATTTTCAGTAAAGAGATTAAATTCAAAAACTGAAATTAATATTAATTGCATTCACGTTTAAATGTACGTCTAATTAATACAAAGTTTAATAATTAGTATAATAACATTCAAATATTGTAAATACATTAACCAAATAAAAAATTAAAATGTATGAAATGGATGACTACATACATTTTGCCGGGTGCCAATTGACGAAGAAAATTTTTCACCTTAGTCACTAGCGTACTCAACAACCTATTGAATAATACCATACAATTTTTAACACTTCATTGTATGCTTATTTTTTATTTAAAAATTTCAATATTTACTAAATATAATACCTGAGTTGATGGAGCACTAAGATCATTTCTTGAAAATTATTGTTGCACAAAATTCATAAGATGATTGAATCGATCATGCAACTGCTGAAATTTTGCACGCTCTAGCTCTATTCTAGCATGTTCTTCTTCAATTTTGGCACGCTTATGTCCTCTTTTTGCTTCCATTTGCTGAAAATGTTGTTGCATAGTTTGTAACTCCCCTCTCAATATTGAAATGTCTCGCGAAGACTGACTTGCTGAGAGTGTAAATTACGAAGAGTTATATCCATAGTAGCATTCAAATGGCTGTCTATGAATATCCATAGTAGCATTCAAATGGCTGTCCATGCCGTAAATTACGAAGATTAAAGTAGCATTCAAATGGCTGTCTATGAATATCCGATTTGTCATTTCTTGCATGTTGAGAGAACCTTCAAATGCTACTTTAATCTCAACAGCCATTTTCTCTTTCGCTTTCTCCTGTGAATTTGTCATATACAACAATCAAGTTTAATGATTAATTGATTATATGTTAAAAAGAGTAAATATTACTTTATGTTAAAATAGATGATACAAATTACCATAATTTCTTGTATTTCGACATTCATGTAAGATTTGTCTTTTTTTGTGTTACACGAAAAAGTTTCACACGTCCAATTGTACCGCCCATCTCATTCTCCTATACAAAAACATATGTTATTTGATAGGATACATATCAATCACAACTTATCAAACATAAAGAATAAAAGTATTTTGGGCTTTCGCACATATCGATCATAGACAACCAAATTCAATTATTTTCTCCCGGTTTAATACGAAGGATTGAAGCCATTCAATATATTGAAGGGCATCCAAAATTTATTTGTATATTTGCCTTTTATATGCAAAAATATTCTCAAACAGACATAACTGACAACTTTTTCTCCCATATCAACCATAGAAATGAAGTTCAATCAATCAAACAAGCTTAATATCAAGTATTGAAACTATCAAAATTGTTAAAATACAACAATAACAACAACTAGATAATAAAGGCATAAATATATTTAAATAGTAACTTTTCATACATATCATCTGTGTAACTAAGTTCAAAACTTTTGATAATTTTAATATCATGTATTGAAACAATTAAATCTATTTAAACAGAACAATAAATGTTAATTTCCATATTTACCTTTTAACAGTAGAAAAAGTTCATTCATTGGAATAAGTTAATTATCATAAACTTACGATTTCTTTTTGTTTTCTTCCAAAACTTTTTGATCCACTTGTGTGGCTATATTTCTGTTGCTTTCTACTACCAATCCCAATCTGTTCTCTTTCCTATCATAAAAAATAATTGCGTATATGATAGAAATACAAATATTACCAACTAAAACCATTAACACTTTCATCATTTCATTTGATCCATTATACAAAGTTATAAACTAGTACCTTTCATTTTCTTGAGAACCAAAATCTAACCAGTTGTTCATATTGCCACCTAATCACATTACGGGGTAGATTTTGCATCATCGCCTCTACAATAGTATTTCGATCGAAATACTTATTCTTCAAACTATGCTTATAATCTTTCCATTTCTTTTCCAATGACTTAAGCACAAATAAAGTTGGTATTTCAAGTACAAATCTTAACTATAATAATACAATAAGAAAAGTTTGAATAAGTAAACAAAATGTAAAAAAAAAAAGTTTGAATATATCTAATTAATTATACTAATACCTCAATAAAGTTTAACGCATTGGCCTTAACTTCTTCTGGAACACTATGCCATGTTTCATAATGAATAGGCAATTTCATTCCATTACGGGCTAGCATACCTAGAAATCTAGCCAATAGTTGAGCCTCTTCACCAATTGGTTGCCTATAAGAGTTTACAAACACTATAATAGCTTGTTAGGAGGTAATGCAAACAATTCCTTCAAAGTTGTCCGGCCTCTGGTCCTCTGTTGACCATTATTATCAACTGTAACAAATATAAAATAGATTTGTAAAATCATAATACTTTTTATCTTTATACTCGAATTCTAAAATTGGAGAATATCATACCTGCATTCAAATTTAAATCATAATCAATTGATGGGGTACTATTTAAACTTGGACCTCCCATATTGCCAGATCCAATATTAGTTGAAGGGTTAGAAGTGACGGAGTTAGATCTGATAGTACGTTCATTTACCTCCAAAGGATTCAATCTATAGCCAATATCTATAAGTGCCGCAGACGATTTTGAACTAATATCTCTGATATGTTTTTCTTTCAACCTACTTCTTTGCATTATAGCTTACCTACATCATAAAAGCAAATATAGAAAAAATTTTAGTTCAAAAGATATATAAAGACATTTTCAATTTAAGAAATAAAAACTTACGATATATAAAGAACATATTGATTTAATTAAATCAAAATATAATGTATGATTTAGAAGACAATAATTATACAATAGTGAATATGACATTATTTACATACTATTATTTACTACATTATGTCTTAAACACTCGAATTACAAATTATAGGTACACCAAATCAGTGTTCATAAATGTCTTCAGTAACATCTTCACGGACCCACTAAGCGTAGGTACTGGAGATATTCTCATCCAAGTTTTGTTCAGCAAAAAGTTAACATTCAGTTCCATGTTCATGAATAACATCATCTTTGGTATCTAACCCTATATCAAATAAATCTCTAGGTGTGTTTCGAAGAACAACAAACCAACCCAATTCTTTTAGATCTTCGAAGTAAAATGCTTGTTTGACTTGAGATGAAAATACATAAAGTTCATCGATGAGTTGTTGTCCAGTGTGAATTAATCAAGAAAAAATTCATAAGTGTAAATCCATACTAATCTTTCTTAAGACCCCTCCCACTATTTACCTCAGCCCAATCATATTGAAATAAGATAACTTTCCACTTGCCATAATAATCCAACTGAATGATGTCATTAATCACGCCATAATAGTCAACATTTCCCTCTAAAGGGTTTGTGTCCCTAGCACTAGCATAGCTAGTAGTTGATGAAGTCACAATAACTCCTGAATTTTATGTACTTTTAAATCTCTCATGGGATTTTGTGTGAAATCTAAATCCATTGATGATGAAACTTTTGTATCATTTTATAATCCGATTCGGACCGCGTGAAAGACACTTCACCTCTTCACTAACAAGCCTTCCACTCCAAACCTATAAAAGTGAAATAAATATATATATGTGTGTTATTAATGTTATTTTTACCATAACCATTCTATGTAGATTAAAAATAATGGGAAGTATGGCATTACTTACAGTTGCTCCTAACCATTCATGAAAGTTTACAGCGAACAACTTATCAACCTCTCGAGGGTTTGATTATCAATAATGTGCAAGATCTCTCAAATTATTTCTATACTCACTATAAAGCATCATGATAAAGTATTAACAATTAAAAAAAAAACACAATAAATTATTTCTTTGCTAAACAACTTAAGTGCGAAATGATTCAATTGAGTCATGATGAAAAAAAAAATATCAATGTGCTTGTGCCCAAGATTTATCATCTAACTCCACCAATTCAGCTTTGCCTATGGGTTGTCCAAAACTTTGAAAAAGATAATTATAGGCTGAGTCTGTACGTTGCATACTAACATTTCTTGAAGGTCTATTAAATCTCATTTCAACATCTTTTAAATAACGAGAACAAAATGTCATACACTCTTCTGCTAAATATCCTTCAACAATAGAACCTTTCGAATAGCGTTTGTTATGACAATAAGACTTTAACCTTCCTAAAAACCTATAGCATAAAATATTAGTCATTTGTTATTTTAAGTAGATTGGCTTGATAATCAATAAAAACGTAATCAATCTATTAACAAATAATACATTTCCATAGGATACATCCATCGATGATAAACTGGCCCACCAACCTTTGCTTCATATGAAAGGTGGATAAGTAAATGCATCATAATAGTAAAAAAATTTGGAGGAAAGATCTTCTCTAAATGACATAAAGTAATCACAGCTTGATCTTGAACTTTGTCAAGCTCTTCCATATTCATAAATTTCTGACATAGAGATTTAAATATGTTACTCAATTCAATTACCATAGAAGTCACTTGCTTTGATATTGATGAACGTAAAGCAATTGAAAGTAAGTCTTACATCAAATTGTGATAATCATGTGACTTCAATGAAGATAGTTTTCGCTCCTTCATATTCAAGCATCTTGATATATTTGACGCATAACTATCTGAAACTTTGACATTTTTCAAAACCTTGCAAAACATATCTTTTTCAGGTTTAGAAATCCCAAAACAAGCACAGATAATCGATATTTGCTATTAGGCAGCAACATAGGATAAATGTCTAGGCAAATCCCCATATCAATTAGGTTAAGCCGACTCTTTAAGTCATCCTTGGATCTTCTATTCACATTGAGAATTGTCCCGATAAAATTTTTATAAACATTCTTCTCTATGTGCATCAAATCAAGGTTATGGCATAATAAATTACATTCTCAATAAGGCAACTTAAAAAATATACTTTTTTTTTCACAACTCATAGTCATTGGGGTTATCTACTTCATCATCTTCTTCATCACTTTGAATATCAAGATCACCAACTTTTATATGACTATCACCAATTTACGTAATACGAGGCCAGACACCTTCAAAGATGTCCCTTACTCTTTTTCTTGATGGAATTATTTTTTCATATGTGAAATTAATATCTTTGAACTTTGACAAGATATTAGAACCAATGATGGGTAAAGACGATCTCCTCAACTTTTCAGTTTCATCACAAAGATATTTTTGAAATATAAATCGATGATTATCATCAACTATTGACGATGTCCCATATAACAAAACTTTCTACCATTACATAACCACGTTGAACATGTTTGTGCAGCACAACATGGACAAGCATAACGTCCTTTTGTACTCTAACCAAATAAATTTACATAAGCAGAAAAATCATTGATAGTTCATAATAAAGCAGCAGCATATTGAAGTTCTCTTCTTTTGATGCATCATAGGTCTCAACTCCTTCTCATAATTGCTTTAATTCTTTAATAAGAGGTTGTAAGTAGATGTCTATATCATTACCCAGACCCTTTTCCTCAGGAATTATCATAGACAATATAAAAGATTGTTGCTTCGTAGCAATCCATGGTGACAAATTATAAGAAATCAATACAATTTGCCAAGTACTATAAAAAGTACTCATCATTTGAAATGGGTTGATTCTATCAGATATCAGTCCAAGCATAACATTTAAAGATCAGATGGAAAATCTGAAAACCTAAAATGAAATGACTTTTCTGTCAAAGAATCTGCAGGATGCCTCAATGATCCATCATCTGTCTGCTTCTTATGATGCCACCTCTTTAAATCTATAGTTTTGAAAGACATGTAGAGTCGTTAAAGTCTTGGTATTAATGAAAAAACATAAAACCTTAATAGAATTTTTTTTGACACATACCTCATCACCATCATCATTCAACCTTTCATCGAGATTTTTGTTGACCCAACGAGAAATACCACACAAATGACAAGATTCTTGATTTTTTCTATCCCTCAATACAACATGCAATCATTGGGACAATTATGAATTTTCTCATATCCGAGACCTAAATCTTTAATCATCTTTTTTTATTTCTTACAAGATTTAGGGATTTTTGTAAAAGAAAATATTTCTTTCATAAACTATAATAATAAAGTCAGAGAGTTTCTCGTCCATCCACATAAGCATTTCAAGTGAAAAAGACGAACACAAAAAGATAACCTTAAATGCTTAGATCTCTCAAAAAGTTCTTTATTCATCTTCTCAAGCAACCTATAAAACTTTGATACTTTTCCTCTAGGTTGTTGGTCATGTACACCTATCCCAGGTTCACCAAATTCATGCATTTCAACATTGGACTAATTAAATCCTGAATTTTAGGAAGAAATATTATGAAAATTTTGGTTATGAATGTTAAAAGCATCTCGCAACATGCATTCAATGTCATTTATTATAAAGGGATCATGTTGGTGATAGAGAGCCTTTGATGTTGAAGGAACTATAGTGGAAGACCTTGATGGTATAACTCTTCATGAAAATATCAATTAACATATCCTGATACAAATCCAATACAAATTAAATGCTCATAAATAACCTGATGCATTTGCCACTCAATATTAGCACATTTCACACATGGGCATAATATCATATTATCTTCACTTGTATTCTCAAATGTAAAATTAAGAAAATTTTTCACTCCATCTCTATACTATTGACTTAATCTTGACTTTTGCATCCAACTCTTATCCATTTATTAGTTGCTACATTATCAGACCAAATGCATATAAATAATTAATATGAAAACGAACATGTACAATTGCATAGATTACTATATTTCAAACAAAAGATAATAACAAGGCCAGTACTTACACAAAATGAAAACTCTTTGTCATGAAGTAATTTATCAGCTACTAGATATTATGATTATTAAAACTTTACTGCTAACGTAGACAATACCCAAGAGTATTTGTAGTTGGGGTTGACATAAGGTGAAATAAGGTGGGTTTTGTAAAAAAAAATTTTCACCAAAAAAAAATTACGAATTGCAAAAACTGAAGGAATAGTTGAATAAAGTAAAAGCTAAAGTCAATAAGTTATGAATAGTTGAAATAGGGTTCTAAAAGACAATGCTCAAATATTAAAAGTGGAAGGAAAGGGAAAGTAAATTGTACTTGGCATGAAAAGAGAAATAGTATAATAATGAAGATGAAGCTTAAAGTTGATGATTGGATAAGCTAAGTTTGGGAAGATTTTTATTGGATAGGAATATGGAAAACATTTACTAACAAAAAACGCCAACAATAATTTCTTTCTAAATATTTTTTGAATATAATATAGGTGTTTACTGAAGGCGATTGCAGATAACAATGTCTTCAATAATTTCCCTAAAAAGCTTTTTTTAGATTATTAAAGGCATCTTTTATTATGACACACCTTCCATATACGACGATGGTAATGGAAGGTGTTTATTAGAAAAAGCACCTTCAATATATCTTTAAACTTAGTAATCCATTATAGAAGGCATTAGTTAATAACAAACACTTTCAAAATTTTCCCACTAAAAATTTGGAGAATTATTAAAGGCATCTTCTATTGTAAAATACCTTCTATATACCGCCACATAAATTCTAACACTGTTATTAAAGGCATATATCCAAGAAAGATGCCTTTAATAATTTCTATCACAGTTTGTATATAATTACTGAAGGCAATTGCAGATAACAATGCCTTCAATAATTTTCATAAAAAAAATTTCCTAGATTATTAAAGGCGTCTTTTATTATGACACGCCTTCAATATACGATAATAGTAATAGAAGGCGTTTATTAGAAAAGATGCCTTCAATATACATTTAAACTTAGTAATCCATTACTGAAGGCGTTTGCTAATAACAGACACCTTCAAAATTTTTCCACTAAAAATTTTAAAAATTATTAAAAGCATCTTCTACTGTAAAATACATTTTATATACCGTCACATAAATTCTAACACTGTTATTAAAAGCATATATCCAAGAAAGATGCCTTTAATAATTTCTATCACAATTTATATATAATTACTGAAGGCAGTTGCATATAACAACGCCTTCAATAATTTTCCTAAAAGATTTTTTCGGATTATTAAATGCGTCTTTTATTATGACATGCCTTCAATATACAACGATGGTAATGGAAAGCGTTTAGCAGAAAAGACGCCTTCAATATACCTTTAAACTTAGTAATCCATTACCGAAGGCGTTTGTTAATAACGGACGTCTTCAAAATTTTTTCACTAAAAATTTTAAGAATTATTAAAGGCATCTTCTACTGTAAAATACCTTCTATATACTGTCACATAAATTCTAACACTATTATTGAATGCATATACCCAAGAAAGATGCCTTTAATAATTTCTATCACAATTTGAATATAATTACTGAAGGTGATTACAGATAACAATGCCTTTAATAATTTCCCTAAAAAAAATTTCTTAGATTATTAAAGGCGTCTTTTAGTATGACACGCCTTCAATATACGACGATGGTAATAGAAGGCATTTTTTAAAAAAAGGTGCCTTCAATATACTTTTAAACTTAGTAATCCATTACTGAAGGCGTTTGTTAATAACAGACGCCTTCAAAATTTTCTCACTAAAAATTTTAAAAATTATTAAAGGCGTTTTTTACTGTAAAATACCTTCTATATACCATCACACAAATTCTAACACTATTATTGAAAGCGTATATCCAAGGAAGATGCCTTTAATAATTTCTATCACAGTTTGTAGATAATTACTTTAAGGCAGTAGTAGATAACAATGCCCTTAATAATTTCCCTAAAAAAATTTTTTTGGATTATTAAACGCATATTTTATTATGACACACCTTCAATATATGACGATGGTAATAGAAAGTGTTTATTAGAAAAAAGGTACCTTCAATATACCTTTAAACTTAGTAATCCATTACTGAAGGCATTTGTTAATAACAGACGCCTTCAGAATTTTCTCACTAAAAATTTTGGCAACTATTAAAGTTGTCTTCTACTGTAAATTACCTTCTATATACTACCACATAAATTCTAACACTGTTATTAAAGGCGTATATCCAAGGAAGACACCTTTAATAATTCTTACCATAGTTTGTAGATAATTATTGAAGGCGGTTGCAGATAACAACGCCTTCAATAATTTTCCTAAAAAAAATTTTTTAGATTATTAAAGGCATCTTTTATTATAAAACACTTTCAATAATTTATTATAAACTTTGAAAATCCATAATTATTGAAGGTGATTTTTTACTGAAAATGCCTTTTATAATTTTTAAGAATTAGAAAAGGCATTTTTTTTTTATAAATTACGCCTTTAATAAGTTGGTTGGACAATTTTAAAGGCTTATAATTAAAGGCATCTTTTTTTATAAAAAAACGCCTTCAATAATCTCCAATAAAATTTTTAGGTGATTATTGAAGGTATTGTTCCATGGAAATACGTTTAATAGTTAATTTTATATTCATTTCCTTGCCTTGAACATAGGAATTTACAGAGGGCTAGTACACAAAACGATTAAAAGCTGTATTATTCAACCAAATAAACCAAACCCTTAAACACTTTTCTAGCAGACCATTGCTTTCTTTCTCCCATTCCTCACCATCGACCTTCAACAAATCACTGCTACAAACCTCTGTTTTAATTGGTAAGTTTTTTTTTTTAGTTTACTGTATTATTTACAATATTTAATAGAGAATTTTTATTTTTTCAATTCCTTAATATTGACATATGCATTTATATATTTTCATTAACATCACCGTCAGCATAGTCATCCAAGATTCTATTCATATTGCAAGGATGCTATTTCTATGTAGTACGTATTAAATATTATGGTTTGCTAAACCTTGTTGATTGATATTATATTGTCGAATAGTATTGTGTGATATTGGGAGTCTGAATAATATTCCATGCTGAATGGTTTACTGAACTATGTTGTCTGATATTGTTTTGCTAAATGGGTTTGAATGAAATTAGGGGTTTGAATGAAATTAGGGGGTTGAATGGTGTTTCTGAGTGATTTGCTGAAGGGTGTGTATGAGCACATTGCTAAATGGTGTGCTAAATGTTGTTTCTGTATATAGTATGATATTGGTTGTATTAAATTAAGTACAATGATAAATTTAGAGGGTCATATTGAGTAATTTGTATAATTTTGGTCAATATTACAGGTAATATAGACTTTAAACAACATCATTCTCCTTCTAATGAACATGCAAAAGAAAGAAGTGTAGGCTAAAAAAGAAAGGGAAGGGCCCAAATAAACAAATCAAAGCGATTGACACAAAAATTTATGTTGACTTCAATCAAAGTGGGCATTTATGTTAGAAGAAACTACCAAGATGGGTACTCATATTAGAGCCATGGTCCGTCAGAGGATTTCAATTACGTACATCGATTGGCAACAAGTTCTTGATGATTTAAAGGATGAGATATGGCAGTCTGTTGTGGTATGTTTATTCAACTATTTCATAAAATTTGTTATATGATCATTTAATTGAAATTTAATGTGTTGATACTATTTGTGTTAACTTATTTAGGAACGGTTCGACATCCTAATTGAGTGTAAAATGATTGTGTTGCAATTTACTGGGAAAGCTTTCAGAGACTTTAAAAGTAGATTGACAACCCAATATATTTTACCACTGGCTAATGAAAGTGATGTTTTGATTGTTCCACCTGCGGCATATGCAGATGTCATAAGTGTTAAAAATTGGATAAATTTTGTTTAATATCGACTTTCAAAAAATTTTTTGGTATGTGAACCCATTACCAAATTAGTCCAAGTTTATAAGTCTTTATGCAATATAGCCTTTCATCTTCATATGTGATTGATGTAATTTCTTGATTTTGTAGAAAATCAAAGAACAACATCGGGACTTTCAGGTCAAACAGTAATATCACCATCAGACAGCAAGAAAAGGATATGCAAATATGAAGTATAAGCTTGTATGTATTCGCACACTTGTTTTATACTCATTGATGAATATTTATGAACATTTATTTCATACATTTTGATTCTTTTATTATGGTAATTTAATATGAATCAGTGAGTTCAAACACAAAAATTTCCAGATAGGATGTCTGAAAATAAAGACATCTACGAAAGGATAGATCTTTCGCAGATGAAGCAACCGAGGAAATGGTAAAAAAGATTGTATATATAACTACTTTTTTTATATAATGTATGATTGGCATTATCTATGTATGCATTCATGTATACTAGCTCATGTAGATTTATTCTAACAGCCTAACTTATTATTGTCTTTTAAGATAATTATGCTGCCAAAGTAAAATCTAGTGAACTGGTAACCCAGTATGACGAATATCTGTTGTCTTTAGCATTAGGCGCTAAAGAAAGGCCTAGTCGGGTTCGTGGGGTTGGTAAATTTTTATTGCCATCAACGTATTTTGGTAAACAATCAAAACCCCATGAATGAGAAATACACAATATAAAGCAATAATTAAGCAACAACAGCAACAAATTAATGACCAGGAGCAATGCCTCAATGATCAACAGCAAAGACTCGCTACTTTGGAGTTCATGTTGGTAGCAATACAGCAGGTTATGCCAGTACCCTGGCCTGATAGCATCGTCCTCATACAACAAGCTTTCATTGCAAGTAAGAAAGCCATCCCATCATTCGCTACCACCCAAGAAGTATGATATTATTTATAATTTGAATATTAATTTGTTTATTATATTGATTGATTTAGTTTTAATACTTATATTTCATTAAATATTGTAGAGGATATTCAGACTCAAAGTCTGACCCTTGCCCAGGCTTTCATTGATGAGTTAACAAAATATTCACTGAAGAATTGTACCAACAAAAACTTTATATCCATTGAGTCTGAGGAAGACTTATTTGATAAACAATCATTTTCTTTCACTGGTGTGGATGATGTGAAAGAATTTTGTGAAATGGATGAATTATCAGCTGCTGAAATCGTTGCTTATATTAGGTTAGCTTATAAATACAAATATGCAATTTAAATGTGTAGTAAGTTAGTATTAGGGTGTAATACTAACCAGCAGTGTTGATTGTTATCATGTAGCTTCCTATATAAAGAGCTAAAGGGAGACAGTTGACGAATAGATTTAGATTCATTGACCCTAACTTCATTAGTGAGCAGAGTGACACAGTCGTGTATCATGCTAATCATGTGATCCTATGCATGAAAAGACCGGATGATTATTATTTGCTCCCTTATAATATGTAGTAAGCTATATTCCAACCTTAATTACTCCAACCTGTTCCATTCTATGATCTGATGCTTATTCAGAGTATATCATTGTTATTATTTTGCAATCGTCATTGGGTACTTATTGTGATTGACACCAAATCCTTAACACCATACTTTCTTAATTCAGTTAATCCAATGCCGATGCCTAACCCCGATATTCAAACTTTTATAAAGAGGTATTATAGTACTTTATTATATTATATATGTTTTATTTCTTCATAAAAAAATTTATTTATGTTTCCACTAATTTTTTTCTTTTCAATTTAGGGTAATATCTGCATTCAATAAGATAAAAAAATCGAAATGGGTGTCATTACCGGTAAATATCAAATTTATTCTTTTAATGCTAAGTTTGTTTAGATAAATATTTTCTAAACTGACTCAATTTAATTTTCAGGTACCTTGTCAAGTCGGTAATATTGAATATGGATATTATGTCCTTCATTTTATGCGGGAGATAGTGTTACATGATTTTATGACCACACTATTCAAGGTTAGTATAAATTTCATAAACTCGTTATATATTCAAAAAAATAAAATGGTACATTATGTTCTCATTTCTTAACATTTACTTCTGATCTTTTTTTTTTTAGTGGAAGGGTAAAGAAAGCTTTACGGAAGAAGAGGTGGATGAAGTCCATAAAGAATGGTATGATTATGTATTTGTCATTTATCAATGTTGATAAACCTTCAGGTTAGACATTGTTGGTTGAATGTAAATATATATGGAACAAATTGTTATAATGTTTTTAACATGCCATGTTGAATGAAAACTTTAAGTTTGTACATTGGGGTATTAGTTTAATATTATTGTTATACTTAATATGAATACATTATGTGTACTTAAAAAATTACTGAGTATGATTATTTTAGAAAAATATATTAATATAGCAACGTTATCAGTTTTAATTTCAGATGTGTGGTCAATTTTTTGAAATACAACAATATTCATTATGCAAATTCCAAAATGTAATTCATAGTATTAGAGATATAAACCAAATGTTTTTCTGGGCATAAATATACAATTGATAGCAACCGTTTTTTTGGGTATAAACCTAGAACTGACTTCACGACCCAAGTATCAATTATGTTTTTTATGATGCAATTACTGAAGGTGTTTTTAGCAAGGAAACACCTTCAATCACCCTTAACAGAAAAACATTGAAGGCATTTTTTACCAAAATCGCCTTTAATAATCCTCATAGAAAATTATTGCCTGGAATATTAAAGGCATTTTGGGTAAAAAACGCCTTCAATAATACCAACTAAAAATTAATCGAATGGTTATGAATGACGTTTTCCTATGGGTAATGCCTTTAATAATTCCTAACAAAAAGTTTATGAAGGCAATTTTGGATATAACTGCCTTTAATAATCCGACCATTAACATTTATCGTTAGGAATATTAAAAGTGTTTTGAGCCAAAAATGCCTTCAACCATCCCATCCAAGTTTTGTCTATGAAATATTGAAGGCGTTTCTTACAAAATCACCTTTAAAAATAAAAAAAAAATTTACTGATTGAATTATAGAAGGTAAGTTCGGCCAAAAACACCTTCAAGAATCGAATCCATATTTTTTCTATCAATTATTAAGGGCGTCTCTCCACGAAAAACACCTTTAATATTTTATGAAAAAATTTTTTTTAAGCAATTGGTGAAGGCATTTTTGCCAAGAAAATGCCTAGAATAATCAATAACAAATAGTCTGTTCCTAAACCCAAAAGAAGGCTAAAGGACAGATCAAACCAACAACCTTATGGTAAACATCCGTACGGTCCAAACAATTTGATAAGCTTAATATTGAATGTATTTATGAAAAAAATAAATTCGATAAGCCTAGGAAAATTTTGGGTCCAAATAGTAAATGCGTTTTTTGTAGACAACGCCTTCATTAATCTCATACAATTTTTTATGACGTGATTATTAAAGGTGTTGTCTGCCAAAAATATGTCGTAACTATTCACCAAAATTTTTAAACAAAAATATTCAAGGCGTTTTCGTTGAAAAACGCCTCTAATATCAAGTATTGGGTGACGTTTATAAGTAACAATGTCGTTATTTGAATATTTAGTGGCATTTGGATAATAAACGCCTGAAGTTTTATAAAAACATGGAAGCTAGCGACGTTTGTTAGTGAAAGGCCGTTACAAAACTGCCACTAATACACCATTTTGCTGTAGTGGTCCTAATTGGTTGTCCTCTTATTTTCAATTCTTTAACCCTGTATTCCATTTTTGTAGCCTTATTTGAAGCCATATTGATTTGTTCGAACAAGTACTATAAGTGTTCTTGTTTTGCCATGTATGCATTCTTCCATTGCTCTCATTTATCAAGGTATTCTTGGCATTCCTTTTCTAGAATGAAAACTTGAACTCTAACTTCATTGACAGCCTTCTGAAGCATCGAATTATACCTTTGAATTTCTAAGAATGCATCTTTTTTTTCTCATATTTTTATTTGCAACTGTTCATTCTCTTTTAGGAGTCGAGCTCGTTTAAGAGTGGTAGATGAGTGTGCTTTCTTTAAATTTACAAATAAATTCTTCCATCCATCTTTATCTTGACTAATCTGCTGGATTTTCCTTTCTTGTTGCTACATACTTTCTTTCATTTCTTTTTTTAGTATTTTATTTTTGTGTTCCAATTATTCTTTTCTTTCTGTAACTTTTGCTTTGCAATTTTTACTTCTAGCAATAAATCTTGAGACTTTGGAAGAATTGGACTAGATAGACTGCTTAAACTATCTTAATCTAGAATCACAACATCTTTAGCCCACCTAATGTGTCAAACAGAATATTTTGGGCTAATTTTGTCGGTGCATTTACCTCACTTAATTCTTTTTGCTTGTTTTCATGCCTGGATAATTTTTCCTACCATTTTTATGGAATATGGTTCATCGTACGTAAATCCTAACTGATTATATCCATACATCATTGGAACAAACTATTCATGTCCAAACTACCTCAGCACTATTAATGGCGCATAACTAGTCACACCCTAGAGGTCTAAAAGTGAAATCCAAGGTTTGCCCTTATAGCTATGAAATACTGAATTATTGGTATCCAAAGAGCCCTCTACACCACATTTTAGCTCATCAAATTTCTAAATAGGATATCCATTATTTCTCAGAGTTTAATTCCAGCCATTTGATCTCACAAAATTCCTTTAGAGGAATGCTTGAGTTGAGATAAGTTTTAGGGAATTTTCCCTCTTTGGTTTCAAAGTGACGTTTTATCCATACATATAAGAGTTGTATGCACCTTATAAAATGACCCTTTCCTTCTTGTCGATAAAAATTCAAGGACCTAATAGTTTCTACCAAAATAACAGGTGTTGGATTGACATTATTCTTAACTTGTTCTAAGAAATCCACCATCTATATATCCAAGTTCTTTTAGAAACACCACCATCCCATACAAGGCCAGAGCAAACAGAGTCATGTGCCTCTTGTCATCTATAGTTTTGACTACGTGACTATGTAGGAAATTGTAAGGAATATATGCATTATCGCCTTTTCCTTTAGCATGTCTATCAATCTTTTCCACATTGATTTTCATCATCATAACAAGCTTTTTATGGTAGCCTATGCTTTTGTAAATAAATTTTATTAGGACATGAAAGGTGTAGGTAAGTAATGTGGAATATTCTTTAATTATGGGCATTATATCCACTTCATTGAACACAAAGCATTTGTATGAAGGATCCTAAAACCATATCATGGCTCTAATAAGTTGTTCATCCGCCTTTACTGAGAGAAGTAATGTTAACTTTTCATATTTCTCTTGAAATTTTTCTCGTATAGTGCTGTTCCATTACTTTCAAATCAAAGCCAAACTAGAAAAAAGGTCATTTTGCTTCAAATTAAGATGAATTTTCTTATGAAAAGTGGACACATAATCTACTGGCAAACAATCTGCTTCTTTACTTTGTGTTTCCTCTGATTTGATTTTTAAGGCATCATGTTAGATCGATATAGATTGAAACTGCTTTAAGCTTTCCATGGATGTAGCCAAGATTTGTTTTGTCAAAATTGGTATGTGACAAACAACTCCCTGTATGAAAATGTGATGATACATGAGAAAAATAATAATAAGTTAAAATGTTCACGGCATATTCCTTTACATGTCCCTGTGTGCTTAAGACAATTTTAAATTATAGGTGGTAATGGCTCTATCTTAAGGTAGGCTTCTAAGGTCTTTTATATGCTGGGTTAGAATAACAAGCTAAAGGTTCCCAAATTGCACCTCATTGTTATCTAATTGGACTAGTAAGGCATTTCGATCCTCACCCATGATAGGCTACAAATAAAAATGATTCAATTTAAGTGAGAGTATTTCTCTAGCCATTGTGGAGGCTAACACCTTATGAAAGCATAGGTACTTTACTCCCTCCTAAGAAGGATGGAGCCCAAGTTTAAAGCTCATGTTATAATATGCATGTGCAGTGTATGACAGAACAGATTTTCAAACACCTTTTAAACAAATAAATAAATAAATAAAGGAGAAAATAGTCAAATGAATCAATAAAATGAATGAATAAAGAAAACTAGACTATTTAACTAAGACCTAGGATCATATTAAAATTAATTTTTGGTTCGACTCTCTATATCCCCAATAAAGTTGCTAAACTGTCATAATGATTTTTCATCCATAGAGAACTCGATTGCTAGACGTAAAGGTCAATAAGTCGTCACCAGTCTTTTATGTTAATGTGTGATTGGCCATTAGTTCTATTTTTGGTCTACGAATTTAAGGTTGGATTCGTGAGTATGATTACGTGTTAGGAAGATTATAGTAGCCCCACAACACTCGTCCAAAGACGGTACCAATTCATCTAATATGATCCTAGAATGGTTTTGTTTGAATAGCTTTTTGCTTTTTTTTTATCCTTCTTATTTTGTTATTATCAAAAATTTTCTAAGTTATTTTCAACACTTTCGGTATAACTTAAAATTCTTTTACTCAAGAGTATTCACAGAAATCACTTATTTCATTAAAGAGACTCTGTTGGATTTATTTTAATATATATCTATATATATTTTTAAATAAATCATAACTTTCTTATACCAACACCTTCGGTATGATTTTAAAAAAATGGAAGAAAATCACCGCTTGTAATTCCTTCTTAATTTTATTATCGATGAAAATTTTAATTTACGTAGGAATATTTATTGATTGTTTATTTTATTATTGAAGCAAAATTTATTAGTTGAACTCCCAAAATATTTCCAACATTTTAGAACTATTTTGAGAAAATCTTTTATTTAAGAAATTTTGATAAAGTCACCACTCGTGACTTTTATTCTCGTAAAATTTTATTTATTTCAACAATTCAAATTTTATTATTTTTTTGAAAAGGTTTTCAAAAATCTTACCAACACTTTCGGTAAAATTTTAAGCAATACTTTTTAAGAATCACCCCTCGTGATTTTATTATTAAAATTATTGTTTTATGTTTGAAAATTTCTAAAATATTTCTAATACTTTTTGGAATATTTTAAAAAAAGTTCTTTTTTTGGAATATTTTAATAAAATCATCACTTGTGATTTTGTTGTTTTGAATATTTGTTGTTTGAAAAATAAATCTAAAATATTGCTAACAATTTTAGAACATTTAAAAAAATTTCTTTGTAAAATTTTTATTTAAATCACCACTTGTGATTTTATTTTTTTGGTTAATAATTATTTTTATGTTTAAAAAATTTCCTAAAATATTTCTAACACTTTTAGAATATATTAGGAAATTCCTTTGTATAAATATATTTAATAAAATCATCACTTGTAATTTTATTTTTATCAAAATTTTATTTATTTTTCACTATTCTTGTTCATTAAAATTTTAATAAGTTTATGTTTAGCAATTAGTTTAAATTAATTAAATTAAAACTATTTTATATCTTCTACCATTTATTTTATTTTATATGAAAAGTTTATACAAAAATAAAATACAAATAACAAAAAAATCATAAATTAAATAATAGAAATATATAAAAAAAATTGAGCCAAAAAAATAAAAATAAAAAGTTATTGCAAAAATACTTAAAATACCTCTGGTCAATGCCGATCAAAGATTCAAAGGCGGCTCAAACAGCTCGGTCAACCAACTTGGTCAACTGGCTAAGATCCATAGTCAACAACTTGATCAGTTTGGCTTTGATACATGGCTCAGCTCGGTTCCTGGCTTGGATTGGTGGCTTGGCTATTCTTTTAATCAAAACGACATCATTTTGATTTCATTATAAATAGCCCAAAAACACCAAACTTTCATTTTTTTTCTTCATTCTCCTTCTCTCTTCTTTTTTTCTCCCTCTCTTAAAATTCTTTTTCTCTTTCCTTCCTTAGTTTTTGACAATTTTTATTACCGTCGTTGCCACCAATATCAATCATCGATGCTGTCATCGATCGTCAATCGCCATCAAGTGTGTTGAAAAAATTCTAAAAAAATAACTAAAAAATTATTTTCGACCCCCTGAACATAAATTCAGTCTCTATTTTGCTAGAAACGATCTCGAACGACATAGATCGAGGCCCAAAGTTTTGGTCAAAAAAATTTTTTTTTATGTTTTTGGCACTGAGATCCCTACTATCATGGGTTATGATTTTAGTGTTTGTATGTTTGATTTTTATTTTGGTTTTTTTATAGAGTTTTCTTTTTTCGAATATAGCAAAACCCTTTTTTTTTATCTGGGTTTTTTTTTTAACTTTTAACAAGGTTTCTTTTTTTTTTTTTTGCAGGGTTTTTTTTTATGGCTTCCTTTTTGTTTGCTTACAGGAAATTAGCTCTATTTATAAAGCTTTCTGGGATCCAAATCTTAGATTTTCTAGGATTTAAATTTTAGATTTTCAATCAGCCTGACAGACTTTTAGTGGACGAAATCTATACTGCCAAGTTAAGCAAAGGTGTCAGGCAGTTGCCAGCAGTTAGTGGTGGTTGAGATTTTGGACTTTGGGGAAGGTGCCTTTAATGCACTAATAATAACAATAATAATAATAATAATAATAATAATAATAATAATAATAATAATAATAATAATAATAAATATCTATAATTTGTGTTGCCATTATATGTCTATTCGCATGTGCCTAACATATCCTGTTGCACATTCTCAATAATTTTCTTTGCTTCAATTGCATTTACATATCGTAATAGCACCTTATCTAGGCTTATCTTATAGAGAACATTACCATCTAGGAAAAATCCTATAACAAATATCTTTATGACTTTTTTATCATTCTCTGTTGCTTGATATAGATATTGGTGATTTCTTATATAATGCAGGATATCAAAATACCATGGTCTTCTATCATTTTTCTCTTCCACATTAGTGCAATGCACTGGCATATCTTTGACATCTAATTTGATGGGCTGAATCTTAATATTGTTATCTACTTAGATTATTGTGGCCAAAATAGCCAAACCATCCATAATTTGATTCTCTTCATAAGGTAAATGTTCAAATTGGATTACTTCAAACTGTTTGATCAATTTTGAGATATACTTATGATATGGGATAAGTTTTGAATCTCTTATCTCCCATTCTCTCATCAATTGATAAATAACCAAGGTAGAATCCTAAAACACCTTTAGTACCTTAATCTTTATGTCCATAGTAGCTTATAAACCCATGACATAAGCCTCACATTCTGCGACATTGTTAGTGTAACTGAAGTTCAACCTTGCCCTAATAGGATAATAATCTTCTTCAAGAGATATCAAAATTATCTCAATTTTATGGCTCAAGGCATTAACAGCTCCATCGAAGTGCATTTTTCGTGACTTCTCATTATCTTCTTCATTTTCCAATTTAGATATAGCCATAAAATCTTCATCCGAAAAGTCAAGCCTCATTGATTCATATTTTTTAATAGCACGATCTACGAAAAATTTTGCTATGGCATTTTTTTATCACTTTTTGGCTTACATACACAATGTCATATTCTAATAGCATCACTTGTCATCTCGAAATCCTTCTCGATAATGAAGGTTTCTAAAAAATATACTTGATTGAGTTTAACTTTATTCTAAGCTAAATTGTATAGTACGGCATATATTGCTTGAGTCTCTTTGTTTTTTAAGCTAAAACATAACACATTTTCTCTAATGAGAAATAGTTGGACTCATATTCTATGAATTTTTTACTCAAATAGTAAATAGCTCTTTCTTTCCTACTGGATTCATCTTGCTACCCCAAAATACATCACATTGACTTCTCATATACAGTCAAATATAGAATTAATGGTTTTTCTAAAACAAACGGTGCTAACATTATAGGATTTGACAAATATTGTTTAATCTTATCAAAAGCCTTTTGGCATTCGTCATTTTCACTCACCAGGATTGTTCTTTTGAAGAAGCTTAAAGATGAGATCACATTTGGAGGTAAGTTAGAAAATGAAACAAGAAATGTAGTTCAATCTGCCTAAAAAATCTTGAACTTCTTTTGGTGTATTTAGAGGAGATAAATTTTAGATAGCACATATTTTATCTGGATCAACTTCAATCCTTATTTCACTAACCACGAAGCCTAGCAGTTTTCTTGACTTAGCCTTGAATGTACAATTGGATAGATTTAGCTTGAGTTAAAATTTTTTTAACCTCTTAAAAAAATTTTTAAGATCAGCTACATGATATTTTACTTTGTGAGATTTCGTAATCATATCATCTACATACACTTTAATCTTTTAATGCATCATGTTATGAAAGAGTATCACATAACCCTTTGATAAGTTACCCCAGCAATTTTCAATCCAAAAGGCATAACTTTGTAACAAAAGATACCTCACATGGTTACGAAAGTAGTTTTCTCCATATCATTTTAAGCCATTTTTATTCGATTATATCTCGAGAATCCATCCACGAAAGAAAACACAGAATGCTTGGCCATGTTATCCACCAACATATTGATGTGAGACAAAGAAAATTTATCTTTTAGGCTAACTCTATTGAATTCATGATAATCAACACACATTTGTACATTTTTATCTTTCTTAAAGACAAATACTATGTTAGCTACTCACTTTGGATATTTGGCCACTTGTAGGAAACCTATGTCAAATTACTTCTTTACCTTTTCTTTAATCTTTAACAACGTTTCAAGCTTCATTCATTTTGGTTAAACTAGTCTATATTTCGACTTCAAAGGTAACCTATGCTTAATTATCTCAGTGCCAAGTCTAGGTATATCCTAATAAGACTAAGCAAACACATCCACAAATTCTCAAAGCAGATCTTCTAACATTGTCTATTAACCAATGAAAGTGATGTGCCAATTTAAACCTCTTTCTTGTTCTTGTCATCCCCTAAATTTACCAATTCAGGGACTTCTTAATGAGGCTCAAGAAATTTATTCTCTTAGTCAATTAATATCATTAGGTCTGGAGGTAAAGTGCATTCTTTAGAGCCATTTTCTTTGTCAAGTTCATTAGCATTAATTGAATTTTCAAAATAAAATCCTTGATTGTTATCATTATTATCTTTATATTAATTTGAAGACCTAAAATTGAATGTAATGGGAAATATTGGTGAAATACATTGGTCTGAAGAAAATGAAAATTGAAATCAATAGAAGAAATGAATGAAAATTCATATTCCTAATCTTTTATTGGAATAATAAATGATAAGTGACTAATACATGAAAGACCATTCCAATGTTTTTAGACATAAGTAATT
Source organism: Durio zibethinus (assembly GCF_047325235.1). Classification (NCBI taxonomy): domain Eukaryota; kingdom Viridiplantae; phylum Streptophyta; class Magnoliopsida; order Malvales; family Malvaceae; genus Durio; species Durio zibethinus. The sequence continues at coordinate 22,941,778 of NC_143180.1, forward strand.
GAGAGTTATAATTACATTAGATAGATCTTAAGAACAGTAAGCATCTCAATGAAACTTTAATTCTTCAGCTCATAACCTGATAGACATAGATGGACCAATGTTTCTTTCTCTGGCCACTTTTATTTTCTTCTCCTATCACTTGGATGGATAGTTCAACAAAAGCTTTTTCCATGCTTACCTTAAAAAACTTCTTCTGAACTTAAATACATGTACCATCCCGGTCCAAAAGTGTCATTTAGGTATAGAATGACTATCGACATGGTTTCTGGTTCATAGCCTTTGAGACATGTTATCCTTCTTCGTCTTTTGTTGGCTTGAATTCTTTTCATTTCCCATCCATCAACCTTATATCCCAAGCCTAGTATTTCATTGTTATCCATTATCGTTAGAAGCTCCCTTATTTATTACAGATTTTTACCTAGCCTAGCTCCAAGATACTGACCTTTATTGATAATCTGATTGACCACAACCTTAGTATAACTTGATTGGTATAATTTGAATTCTTCAATGATGCAAGTAGTGTTGACAAGTTTGAATGATCAATAAGAGCATTCCAATACCTCTTCAGTAGTTTTTATGTATAAGGCATTCATGGGTTAGACTATCAACGATCCTCTTCTTTAGCCACAATCACTAGTTAACCCTTCATATTAAATTTAACTGTTTGGTACAAAAAAGAAAGAATAGCTTCTGCCATGTAAATTCATGGCCTACTCAAAAATAGCTGTAGGATTGGTAGATATCCATAACTTGAAACTTTACATTAAAAGTATATGGCCTAATCTACAAGGGCATCTCAATATCTTTTAACACTTTACACTTTTTCATATCAAAAACTCAAACAATCATATGGTTGCTTTTTATGTGTGATATATTAATGGACAACCTTGTAAGGGTGGACATAAGCATGATGTTGATAGCAGAGCCATTATCAATAAGGACCTTGATTATGGTATGGCTCTTGTAATTGACAGTTATATGTAGAGCCTTGGTTCTTTTTTTCCCTCATGAAAGATCTCATTATCACTAAAGGCTATATAATGTAACACAACTGGATTTTTTGCTGAATGATTTATATACTCCACAAATACATTGTGCGTCATATAAGCTTGGTTTAACACCTTTAACAAGGCATTACAATATGGTTCAAAATTTAATAACAGCGATAACAAAAAGATTCTAGCTGGCATCTTGTTTAACTGTTCTAGAATCAAATATTCACTATGCTTTACTAGTTTCAAAAATTCACAAGCTTCCTTCTCAAATACTGGTTTTTACTATCTTTTTTTTAAATTAGTTTTAGCTCACTCTATTTTTTTATAACTATTATTTTCTCTTTTCTTGCTCTCTCCAGTATTATTGGAGTATAACATCTTTCACTCTGAGTTATGCCACTTACACCAGTTATATTGGTAGTATCTGTTTTGTACATGATCTTCTTTTGCCCTTAAATTATGACCTCATAACTGAATTTCTATGGCACAACCTTTTTATTTTTATAAGGAAAAAGTTAAAGACCTTGAAACTTACTAGTTTAGGATGAGCTTATCCACGATCGACTTGGCACCCACTTTGATGGTTTGTCAATTATAGACACCTCAATATTTCTCAAAGTTTCACCCTTTTCGTAAAGCTTAATTTGATAAGAATCTGTCAATTTTTGTACTTTTTCATGAAACTACTTATAAGTCTTATTGAATAGCTCGAAGCCCTACTATAGTACTTATATATTTGATTTGGAACACATCTTTCATAATAAGTATGTGAGTTCACTGGTTGTACCATACTAGCCTCATATAAGGCATTAAACAATTGACTGAATGGAGTCTTGATTTTTTCTACTTTTTTTTCATATGACATTCATTGTCCTTATTCAAAGCATTCACTATATGATTGGGTAATGAATTACCACTGACATTAGGTATTGTTTTCCTGCTAGTATTAAAATAACCAATGCATCTTTTATTAGACCTTACACCTTATGTTTTAGGGTAGTGTAGTTCTTAGTGGAATGGTCGATAATTTCGAAGTGGTAATCGTAATAAGTAGTAAAATCATACCATTTGGGATAAAAAGGCTTGAGCAGCTCTATACTGACAAGAACGAGTAAATGATTTCTGACCAGTTCTTAGTATAGCTCAGTATAGGTTATTGTAATAGGATCGAAGGTGGATTTTTTTCAATTATTTTATAGCTCTCACGGACCATTTGTTGGGTTAGCTTGGCATATAGGGGGTCTTGTAGTAGGTTGGCTATTATAATGGTACATGTTGATAGACGATCTAAATATTGATTGGTAGATAGGAAGGTAGGATAGTTATGAAACTGGTTGATAATGGAAAGATATAGCATTATTTATGGTGGGGTAGTGTATAGGGTAGCCTAGTGGTGGATAAAGAGGAATAGCTTCTAAACTTTTGCCTTTTAAAACTCATAGCTTAAGTTTCATTTTTTTTTTTTGGGTATTCTCTTAGCAGTGAAAGACTCTTCTCTTTCAAGCTTACCATTCTTAATTGCATTTTCGATGATCTAGCCTAAGGTCACCATATTAATAAAATTTTATCATTTTTCTTATCATCTTCTCATAATAAGGTGACTTCGAAGTGCTACAAACAAAATAATTATTTTATTTTTAGTCAAGAATGGTTGGACTTGAACAGTTATGTCCCTCAACCTCTTCGCATACTCTTTGAACGATTTTGTAGCTTATTTTTCATACTCTATAAAGAAAGGCAATTAGGAGCTAGGTCTATGATGTGGTGATATTGATTGATGAAAGCACTAGCTAGCTTCTTCCATAAATAGATACAGGTTCGATCCAACTAGATATACCACCTTGCAATAGAATCAGTTAAGCTATCTTGAAACATATAGATTAGCAATTTCTCATTACTAGTGTAAGTTACCATTTTTTAATAGTACATTGTAATATGTGTAATAAGACATTTTGTACTATCATATTTTTCAAACTCTAGCACCTTAAATTTCATAAAAATGATAATATCTAAAACTAGATAAAGCCCAACTACATTCATGGAACCATAGAAATCAATTCCTTCTATAACTTGTAATATTTCCTTAAGCATGTTCATCTTTTCATCCATCTTTGAGTCTTCCAAAAACTCGACCACTTTCAAATTCAACTTGTCTTTTAGATTATCAAATTAGGGATTTGGACTGGCTTTACTGCCTTTTCAATAAATATAAGATTAATATAGCTTTGAACATTTCCATCATTTAGTACATATGACATTCCTAAGTATACCTTGTAAGAAATCTGAACTGTTGTGGTAAAATGCCTTGTAAGGACTGGGCCTGATATGGGCCATAGCATAAAAGGTAAAAAGGGTTGATAGCATCTTGCAATAGATGGTCTTTAGGGCTAGCATTTTCTTTTACAGCTTTTCTTTTGTTTAGCTTGCTCAATTCTCTAAGGATTTTGTTTAACTCCTATTTGATTTCCTCTTAAGCCCTTTCTTACTTTTTAACTTACTTACATTTTTTTACTCAATTTCTCTAACTCGAGCTCAGGTATTATGCTTGTAATGAGTTTGTCAAGCTATCTTTGAATTTGATGTACCATAATCTTAAATTAATGGACTTATTTATGAACTAGCATGATCAAAATTTAATTTATGAATGAATGTAATGCATGAAAAAGGAAAAAAATATTTGCCTCTTAAAGATTTTGAACAAAAATAAATTTTCATTTATTCCATAAAAGTTTATTTTACACTGAATCTATTATTTTTCATTTGTAAAAACATTTAATCTATTTATATTAATCTTTAGCTTCATCAATGAAGCTCAACAAATGCTGCCTATGCTCTCCTATTGGTGTGACCAATGTTCTTAACACCTCAACCTCTTTAACCATTTTTTTGCCTTAATCGTTGTCTTACTTATCTGAGTTATAAGATATTCTATATACCTTTGTCTTCCCAAATTTTTTCTTTTGCCAACCTATACTTTGTAGGATAACTCCCTATGCTCTTTTGTGAATGTGACGATGTAATCCCCTTATTCATTCAATTTTTGCTTCAATACTTGAATAAACTCTCTAAGCGTCTCATTCTCATTTTGGGTTTCAACACATTCATCCTCAATCTAGGAATATTCTCTCTTCAACTTTTCATTCTCACAAGTCAAATTAGTGATACTTATTTCTTTGGCCTTCACTTGGATACATAGTCTCATGCTCTCCATCAATTTATTAAAGGCAATGTTATGTTCCTTAGCAATCTTTTGGGTCTTACCCCCAATCTTTAACTTATTGTGTTCTTGATATAGTTTAGCCAAAACATTAACCACTATATCACGCTTCTTAGAGATCTTGTAAATTCTGACTTCTAGCTTTTTTGCTTTGTTTTTCCATTATTCTCTCTTTTCTTGAAGTCTTTGAATCTCTTACTTCATTTTATCTTTCTCAATTTCAAATTCTTTACTTGCAAATTCTAACTCTAAGGGTATTTCATCTAACCCCTAGTTCATTGATTGGCAATGGTTTTTAAGAGTAAATATAACTTTCCTACCCTTTTTTACTCTTTACACTAGATATCCATGAGTGATTTTGTCAATAAATGATCCAAGACTTAGTCTCTTAGGCTTTTTCCTTACCTTGATTATGCTATCAATCTTCTAAAATGTTGTAGGTTCCCTATATAGACAACCAAATTGATTTAGCTTGTGTATCATAGGAATAAATTGTTCAACTTTATATTGTCTTTTCACTATGAGCAGTGCATAGCTCATTAATCTTCATAAGCCTAGAAGTGGAAACCCAGTTTCATCTCCACACTAATACAGCATGGGTTATCGATTCATCCATGAAACTAACTATTTCACTTGACAAGTGAGTTTCTGCAACAAATACTCCATTCTTTCTTGGACTTCGCTTCTGGCCATTTACACTCACGAAATTCTTTGATTGGATTTTGATTGCAAAGATAGAGTTTGGAGAAAATACTCTTTTTTGCATTCAAAATGGCTCTTCATCCTTAAGTACAATAATGCTGTGCAACCTAGAAATGTGCTTTATCATTTTGTCTACAATAGTTCAACGACCTACTATTTTTACTAATATTACTAATAAAGGATTGCATCATCTTTCAATTTGCTCGAATAAATCTATCACTTTTATCTCAATATGGCCTAAGATTTTAGGGAAAATCACCATTCCATATATTGCTAAGGTAAACACGTTCATTCTTTGTTATCATTTAGATGTTTGGCAATGAAATCTCGAAAAAACTCTTAAGGAATACTTTTATGCCCTTTTTTTCTTGAACATGTGAATCTATGGGCTCCTCGTCTACTCTTAAAATATGGGCTAACTTTTTACGATATCTTGGCTTTTGCTACTTCACATAAACTCTGTCTGAATATTGGAGATGCATACTTTTATTATCATTTAAATGTTTGGCAATGAAATCTCGAAAAAACGCTTAAGGAATACTTTTATGCCCTTTTTTTCTTGAACATGTGAATCTATGGGCTCCTCGTCTACTCTTAAAATATGGGCTAACTTTTTATGATATCTTGGCTTTTGCTACTTCACATAAACTCTGTCTGAATATTGGAGATGCATACTTACTAGAATCGGATACTCTTCTATGGTTGGCATCATATCAACTTCATTAAAGGTAAAGCAATGATAGGAAGGGTTCTAGAACTACACCATTTCTTTAATGAGTGAATTCTCAACATTCACCGATAGGATATGTGCAATATGGCCAAACTTCTAACAAAAGGCTTGTTGTCTTGAAAGAATCATGTTCTTCCATATGTCTGACAAATATTTTAAATCATTTTGTTTAAGGAGCAAACAAACTTATTTAGGTAGGGTAAGGACATAGCCAGAAGGTAGACAATATCTTTCCTCTTGTTGCCTTTGTTTTTTATTCTATCTTCAAGTCATTGGGTAACTCACACTTAAAGAATATAGATGAGCTACAAACTAGATGTTCAGTGGGTTCCACGAAAGCTTTTGTAGAAAATATCTTTAGGAAAAGTATGCTATGCAATCTGTATGTATGTTTTATGAATATGTAAAAAGAAAAGCAAACAAAAAAATTAGTTAATTATCTCAATATAAAAAAATAAGCATATTAGCAAAATGAATAGAATACAATATCAACATGATTCTAAACCTTAGGCCAATTTTAAAAGGTAAAGGGAACATGGCTCTACTTACAGGTTAGGCTTATAAAGTTAACTATATGTAGTTTGAGTTACCTTTAAAGGTTCCCAAATTGTTTCTCACATCATTGTCCATCACAGACTAGTAAAGCAGCCTAATCTTTGCCCATCGTAGGCTATAAGCGGAACTAGTTCAATATGAGTGGAAGTATTTCACTAGTTAATTCAAAAACATAAAATCTCACTAAAGTTTAGTTACTTTACTCCCTTTTAAGGGACAAAGCTTGAGTGTAAAGCTCATATAATGTGTATGCAGGTGAATGAAATATATAATTAAAAAGATAAATAAATAAAACACAAGCAAAAAGAAAAATTCTTTAATTTATTATGTCAGGCATGAATAACAAGAAATCATTTATTGGCCTGATTTTGGCTATCCCCATTAGAGTCACCAAACTATCATAATATATAGATCTATAGGCCTATTGCAAAACATAGATGTAAGGAGTCGCCACTAATATTTTTGTTTAGGTGCGAATGGCCACCTAATTAAATTTGTCCCATTTTAAATAAGAGTCCCAAGCATAATTTAGGTGTCCTTAAACGGTAGATTCTAGTCTACGAAATTAGATTTAGGTTTGGGAGTGTAATTATGCATAAAAAAGGTTATAGCACCTTCTAGCACACATCAAAAGGATAGTACCAGTTTGATTTCAAGTTATCCACACCTTAAAACATCTTTATAGTTTTAACAAATAATTTAATTATTGAAAATTGATCTTAAAATTACTCCAATAGTTTGGTAACAATTTAAGATAATTTTCTCACTTCAAAAGTATTCATAAAAACTAGTGTCTCATTCTGGAAAAGCTCTATTATTAGACTCATTAATATATTTTATTTAGGAAACAATTAGTAAAATCTTTCAATAGTTTGGTAAGAATCTTTGAATAGTTTGGTAAGATTTTACTTTAGATCGCTCAATAATTTGATAAGATTTTATTTGAAAATCATTAAAAAAATTTACTTCAAGAAAACTCTCTAAATCTTCAAATATTTTGGTAAGATTTAATTTAAAATTTAAATCCTTCAATAGTTTGGTAAGATTCAAAAATTTTTATTTTATTTAGAAAAAAACCTATTATGAAATTCTCCAATAATTTAATAGAATTTATAATAAAAATAATAATAATAATAATAACCCATGAAATTCCTTCAATAGTTTAATAAGACTTATGAATTTGTTTTGTTTTAATAAATTTTGTTTAAAACTTTTACCAAAATAAACCCATGAAATTCCTTCGATAGTTTAGTAAGCCATTGATTTTCCCTTGTAAAACCCCATGATTTTCAAACTTTCCATTCGTTTTGTTCTTCCCATTTTTTTTACTTTGACCTTGGATTGTTGACCAAAATTTAAAAAAAAAAAAATCCAATATCAAATTGGGAAACATAATTAAAATTTAAATCTAAATAAAGTTAAAATTAAAATTAACATCAACAATAAAATTAAAATTATGGGTTTTTATCCTTTTGGGTTTGAAGCTTTCCAATCACGGCCCATTTATGATCGAAGGTTTATTTTGATTTCAAAAAATTTTCTTAGATGAAATGGAATGACTACAAAAATAATATGAAAGTAATACGATTTAAGATTTTAACAATCATATATAAAATTTAATTAAACTAAAAGATGTATATCATACTTTCGTGTGAACAGGATAAAAATTATTAGTGTTTTACATGACACTAATCAGGTCTACGGCTTAATCCTTTCTTCCAAAACAAGTGATAGAGCACCTTGAAAAGCATGGTTGGTGATGTTCGATTCAAGAATGTCTAGTTAATACATGATGGCGGCTATAGAGTCATATAGCTTGAGAAATTGTAACCTACACCAGTGTTTGTACATGGATGCATTAGGAGAAACGGATGTGGAAAGCATCTTTCAATGAACAACCATTCATGGTTATGGTGTTTATAACTCTTGATTCGTCTCCACGAATAGTTCACTTTTGTTGAGATTGTTCCTGTTAGAGCATTTTATAATTAAGCTGATGATTATATGTTAGCCATGAAATTTAGAATATCAATGAAGATTATCAGTGCATGGCAAATCTAAGCTAAACAACAATGTATAGGTAAGTATTTACACAAATTCTTGTGACCAATGTCCAATTTTAACTTTTTCTTTGCAATCAACCTGATTCAGTGAAGTTTAATTTAAGAATTAAACCAAGCATCAATTGAAGTGCACTTTAAGACTAGCTTCTTGGCATCAGAACATGAGCAGGCTTGAAACTTGACTCTCATCCCAATAAAAAGGCCATTGCTTTCATTTGACTCTTTATGTTGTATGTTTGGGCATTAATGGATCTCCTGATCCTTTCATCCAAAACAAGCGATTACATTGGGGAGCCCCTTGGAAAACATGGCCAGATTGGAAAATTAGCTTGAGAAATTATATCCCTCCAAAAGTGACATGGATGTCTGTAAACGGGTGGGGTGGATACTGGAAAAGAAAGGATGAGCAAGAGACACCTTTGGGACTGCTGGATTTATCTCCACAGAGAGATCACTTTTGTTCAGAGTGCTCTTGTTAGCACACTTTTATGAAGTGATAACTGTATGTTATGCAAGAATTGCAACATCCTCTAGACAAGACTTGCCTAATCCCATTATTTTAAGTAGTGGAAGATTGAATGGATTGAATTCCCGCGATTTTTCCCATTTTCTAAGGGTTTTTCATGTAAAAATTAGTATCCTACTTCATATGATCTAATGATTTGTTTTACTATTTTCATATTGTGTACTTAATTTGCTCAAAAGGAAAATGAAATTGGAATTGCTGTTGCCTGGTTGTTTGAATTTGCCCCATTTGTTGTCTCTGGTTGTAAAACAGTAATAGTAGAAGCACAATCTAAAACTGTTGATAAAAGTCAAGTTCGGGCAGTTCATAAGAACCAATGAGTGTTGAACACAAGAAAGTACGTAGAAATGATGCTATGCCCACTCCTTTATTGAATATTACGTTACAATCTGTGGGACACCCCACCCAAGTCCCCAGAAACCTTGTGGACCAATCTCTATTCATTTGCCTTCACTTCAATTAAAGGACAACTTGAAAAAGAACTGGAAAACTGGAAATGGAGACCCAAACCAACCTAATGGACCCACCACTCAGTACTTCCCAGTGAAATTTACCTTGAACTGAGAAGGGTATTGTTTTTTCTTTCAAGTGGTGACCCTGTGAATGAGAATCCAATGCGAATATATACAAGAAAATTACCAACAGCCCAGGATTATTAGACCCAAAAGGAAGACTCACAGATACTTCCCAAACTCTTCAGCTTTCTTAAAACAATCATATATAAGATTTAATTAAACTTCCCCTCTTAGCCTAGTGATTAAGAGACAGGTTAAAAGTCATCTAGACATGAGTTTGATCCCGTCATCCCCCCCTCCCTTTGTAAAGGCATTAGTCCTCCTTTGCAATAAAAAAAAATTAAACTAAAAGATGTGTATCATATTTTCGTGTGAACATGATAAAATTTATTAGTGTTTTACATGACACTAATCAGATCTACGACTTAATCCTTTCTTCCAAAACAAGTGATAGAGCACCTTGAAAAGCATGGTTGGTGATGTTCGATTCAAGAATGTCTAGTTAATACATGACGGTGGCTACAGAGTCATATAGCTTGAGAAATTGTAACCTACACCAGTGTTTGAACATGGATGCATTAGTAGAAACGGATGAGGAAAGCATCTTTCAATGAACAATCAAACATGGTTATGGTGTTTGTAACTACTTGATTCGTCTTCACGAACAGTTCACTTTCGTTGAGATTGTTCCTGTTAGAGCATTTTATAATTAAGGTGATGATTATATGTTAGCCATGAAATTTAGAATATCAATGATGATTATCATTGTATGGCAAATCTAAGCTAAAGAACAACTTATAGCTAATTATTTACACCAATTCTTGTGACCAATCTCCAATTTTAACTTTTTCTTTGCAATCAACCTGATTCAGTGAAGCTTAATCTAAGAATTAAAACAAGCATCAATCGAAGTGCACTTTAAGACAAGCTTCTTGGCATCAGAGCATGAGCAGGCTTGAAACCCGACTCTCTTCTCAATAAAAAGGCTATTGCTTTCATTTGACTCTTTATGTTGTATGTTTGGGCATTAATGGATCTCTTGATCCTTTCTTCCAAAACAAGCGATTATATTGGGGAGCCCCTTGGAAAACATGGCCAGATTGGAAGACTAGCGTGAGAAATTGTAACCCTCCAAAAGTGAAATGGATGTCTGTAAACGAGTGGAGTGGATAATTGAAAAAAAAAGGATGAGCAAGAGGCACCTTTGTGACTGCTTGATTTATCTCCACAAACAGATCACTTTTGTTCAGAGTGCTCTTGTTAGCACACTTTTATTAAGTGATAACTGTATGTTATGCAAGAACTTGCAATATCCTCCATACAAGACTTGCCTAATCCCATTATTTTGAGTGGTGGAAGATTGAACGGATTGAATTCCCTTGGTTTTTCCCATTGACTTAGGGGTTTTTCATGTAAAATTTGGTATCCTGCTTCATATCATCTATCAAATTTTGTATTTACTTTGCTCAAAGAGGGAAATGAAATTAGAATTGCTGAATTACCGTATTTCTTGTCTCTTGTTGTAACACAGTAACAGTGGAAGCACATTATGAAACTGTTGATAAAAGTCAAGTTGGGCAGTTTGTAAGAGCCAATGAGTGTTGAACACCAGAAAGTATGTAGAAATAACGCTATGCTAACTTCTCCTTTATTAATTTTACGTTACAATCCGTGGTTAGGACACCTCACCCAAGTCCCCAGAAGCCGTGTGGACCAACCTCTATTCATTTGTCTTCACTTCAATTAAAGAACTCCTTGAAAAAGAATAGGAAACCTGGAAATGGAGACCCCAAACCAACCTAATGGACCCACCACTCAGTACTTTCCAGTGAATGTCATCTTGAGCTGAGAAGGTTATTGCATTTTCCTTTAAGTGGTGACCCTGTGAATGAGAATCCAACGCAAATATATACAAGAAAATTACCAGCAGCCCAGGACTATTAGACCCAAAAGGAAGACTCACAGGTACTTCTCAAACTCTTCAGCTTTCTTAAAAAACGCTGCAAGCCTTTTTCCTCTTCTTCAATTCCTACTCTCTGATTTTCTCTTTACTTCAATTATTCTCATAATTCCTTTGTCAAAGCTATTCATAATGGCTTTCATTGGAGAGGCTGCTCTATCTGCTTTCTTTGAGGCCTTGTTTGCAAAGTTTACCTCTTCCGAGTTCGAGTTTATCACTGACAAAAGGGTTCGAAAGGAGATTGAGAAATGGAAGCAGACATTGAAGAATATCCATGCAGTGCTTGCTGATGCAGAGTGGAAGCAAGTGCGGAGTGATGCTGTGAAGATGTGGCTGGCTGACCTCAAAGACTTGGCTTACGACTTGGATGACATCTTGGACGAGTTTGCCACTGAAGCTTTGGGGCGCAAGTTGGTGAAAGAACATCAAGCCAGCACCAGTATGGTACCAAAGGTTAGGCCTACTGGTTTACAACCAAGTTCCATCATGTTTAATTATAAGATGATGTCCAAGATCAAAGAGATTACTAGAAGATTGGAAGGTTTAGCAACACAAAAGAGTAACTTGCAGCTAACGGAGATCAGTGTTGGAATGTCTATGACAATCCCAAGGAGGCCGCCAAGCACTTCTTTGGTGAATGAAACTTATGTACGTGGCAGAAACAAAGAGAAGCAGGAGATACTTGATTTGGTTTTGAGCAACGATGGTGGTGATGGTGGAGTTTCTGTGATTCCCATAGTTGGCATGGGAGGAATTGGAAAAACAACCCTTGCTCAGCTTGTTTACAATGACGACAGCATAAAAGATCATTTTGATCTTACATCATGGGTATGTATTTCAGATGAATTTGATGTCGTTAAGATAACAAAAGCAGTTCTACAATCGGTCACTTCTGAGCCTTGCGATGAAAAGGAGTTCAATTTGCTTCAAGTCAAACTGAAGGAGAAGCTATCCAGAAAGAAATTCTTGCTTGTTTTGGATGATGTTTGGAACGAGAAATACAGTGCGTGGTTGGAGCTTCGACCCCCTTTCGATGCAGGGGTCCCAGGAAGCAAAATAATTGTTACAACACGTAGTTCCAATGTTTCATCCATTATGAGAACTACTGCAGATTACTCGTTGCAATACTTATCAAATGAAGATTCTCTCTCTGTACTTGCTTGTCATGCATTAGACAGAGGGGACTTTACTGAGCATCCAGACCTGGAAGAGATCGGCTTGAAGATTGTGAAAAAGTGTGGTCGCTTGCCTTTGGCAATTATAACCATTGCAGGGCTATTGCGCACTAGGGTGAATCATGATGCATGGAAAGTGATATTAAAGAGTGATATTTGGAAGCTATCTGAAGAGAAAACTAACATAGTTCCAGCTCTTTTGTTGAGTTACTATTCTCTTTCTTCACAATTAAAGCAATGTTTTGCTTATTGCTCTCTATTTCCTAAAGATTATGAATTTAGCGTGGAAGAAACAGTCCAATTATGGATGGCAGAAGGTTTTCTAAATGGAGCAAACACTGAAAGGAGAATTGAAGATCTGGGTAGGGAGTGCTTTGAAGAATTGGTGTCAAGGTCATTTTTTCAAGCATCTGGCAGGGCTCAATCTTTGTTTGTAATGCATGACCTGATTAACGATCTGGCTCAGTTCGTTGCAGAAGAAACATATTTTAAAAGGGAGAGAAATGAGGGAATGAAGAACCCAAGTCGCACTCGTCACTCTTCTTATGTCATCGGTGAGTATGACGGAATCAAAAAGTTTGAGACCTTTTTTGAAGCAAAGTCTCTACGGACCTTCTTGCCATTTGACACAATGATGCCGTTGCAGTATGCTAAGTGCTTCTTAAGCGATAACGTTCTCGATGATTTACTGCCGAGATTGAAATGCTTGAGGGTGCTCTCTTTGAAAAGGTACCACATCTCCGAAATACCAGATTTTATTAGAATCTTGAAACATCTACGTTATCTAGATTTCTCTTATACTGGTATTCGAAGTTTACCTGATTCTTTATGTACCCTTTACAATTTAGAGACTCTTTTGTTAAGATTTTGTAAGAAGCTGGAGAAATTGCCCTCAAAAATAGGAATTTTGAAAAACCTATGCCATCTAGATATTAATGGTGCAGTTTCTATAAAGGAAATGCCAAGTGGAATTGGTGAATTAACAAATCTCCGAGCATTGTCTGATTTTATTATCGGTCAAGCAGATGGACTAAATATAAGAGAGATGCAGAATTTATCAAATCTCAAAGGTCAGCTTTGTATTTCTGAATTGCATAACGTGGATGAAGCAGAATATGTACATGATGCTAAGCTTTCTAGCAAGTCTGGCCTCGATTATTTAGAGTTGAAATGGAGTGAAGACTTCAATGAGGATTTAAGAAAGAAAGAAGTTGAGACAAAAGTGTTGAAGTTGCTCCAACCTCATAAAGATATTAAAGAGCTTGCCATCAAGCATTGTGCTGGCATATTGCTTCCTATTTGGATAGGGGATCCTTCATTTCGAAAGTTGCGATATTTAGAGTTTGAAGATTGTCGAAATTGTGCATTATTACCCGCAGTTGGAAAGCTACCGTTTTTAAAACATCTTTACATCAAGGGGATGAGCAGTGTGATTAGTGTTGGCAAGGAATTCTATGGAGACAATTGCCCAAATGTATTTCCATTGTTAGAGACATTACATTTTCATGATATGCCAGAATGGGAAGAGTGGGAGCCTTGTGAAGTTGTTGAAGAAGGTAGAAAATTCAGTTGCCTCCAAACCCTCTTCATTACAAATTGTCCTAAATTGGTTAGAACTTTGCCCGACAGCCTTCGATCTTTGGAGAAACTTGTAATTTTGAATTGCCCAGAATTGGTAGTTTCAATTTCAAATCTTCCAAAGCTATATGAATTAAAAATTTTTCGATGCAAGGAAGTAGCAGTCGAGAGTTCCAGTGATCTTTGGTCAGTGAAAAAAATCTTTCTTTTGGACATTGCAAAGTTTGAACGTGTAACAAAAGAAATGATGATGTTAGAGTCGATGAAAGTGGAATATCTCACTATCCGTGGTTGTTGTGAGGAGCTAGCTTCTTTATGGCAAACAAAGTGGGGGTGGTTGGCATCTTTGAGATCTCTTCGTAATTTAGCGATTCAATTTTGTCCGCAAATTGTGTCTATAGGGGCTGCGAAGGAGGAGGAACAAGCAGAGCTTTCGCAATTAGACATACCCTGCAACATTGAACATTTGACATTACAAATTTGTGAAGGCTTAGAGAAGTTATCAGCTACCATGCAGAACCTCTCATGTCTTAGAACGTTAAATCTTGGGGGGTGCCCAAAATTGGTTTCACTTTTGACAGATAACTTGCCTCCAACTCTTAAAAATTTGGAGATCTACGGTTGTGATAATTTGGAATGTTTACTGGATGACAGAGAGGATATCAATTTCAGCAGCACATCTCTCCTTGAATATCTTAGAGTCAACCATTGTGGAGCTCTAAAATCATTATCATCAAGCGGTAAGTTACCTGTGAGGCTTAAATCTTTGACAATCTGCTGCCCAGAGCTTGATTATGTAGCGCATGAAATTGGGGATAATATTTGTCTTGAATCTATTGAGCTCGTCGATTGTACAAATATTAATTATTTACCCCAAGGACTGGACAGGCTGAGCTGTCTTCAGAGAATTCACCTCCAAAGTTGTTCAAATCTGGATTGTTTCCCAGAAAGTGGTTCCCCTGCCTATAACCTCAAATCTGTACATCTCTCTGGATGTGATAAACTTGAAGTTCTGCCCAACTTCTACTCTCTTCAGGAGTTGTCGATAAGTGATTGTCCAATGACGAAATCAATCGGAGAAGCAGGTTTGCCTACCAACCTGACGTCACTTGCCATAGAGGATCCCAATTTTAGTAAGGCGGTAATGGAGTGGGGATTGCATAGACTCACCTCTCTTAAAGAACTTAGCATTGTTGGTAGTGATTTGATAGATGTCGTGTCGTTTCCACGTGTGAAGATGGGAATGAATATGAAGCTGCCTCCTTCTCTCGCCAGTCTTGAAATCAGATATTTCGAAAATCTAAGAAAGCTATCCTCCAAAGGCTTTCAAAACCTCACCTCTCTTCAATATTTGAGCATCGAGGAATGCCCAAAGCTCAAATCCCTTCCCAGAAAGGAAATGCTTCCCTCCCTTTTGGATCTACATATTTATAGTTGTCCAGTGCTGAAGAAAAGGTACAGAAGGGACAAAGGAAAACTATGGTCCAACATTGCTCACATACCATGTGTTTACATTGACGGTGAATTCCAATGATCAAGGTGGAAGAATAATTAGAGCATGTATGAAGGACTCAGGTATTTTAATTTGGACTTAATTACTATTTTAACTGATTTTTTTCTTTTTCTTTTCTTAATATACAAATATATCTACTAAAAAATGACCCGAGCGAACAGTGAATTTTCTTGTATTCAATTGTCAAATATTTTAGTTTTTTCTTCATACTAGTAAATCCATGTGATAAATCCATTTCCTAATTAAGCGGTAGAATTAGATCATCTTTGATTTTAATATAGAATTAATTACTATTTTAATTGATTTTAACTTAATATCAACTCTGTTGATTTCATTCTTTATTGTAATTAAGTATTGATTGCCTAAAATCTATAATCTTTGGTTTATGTATTCTGTATGTTTTTGAAGTGATCACTTGTTTGTTTCAATTAATCTTTCTTCTCATTTTGTATTGTATTAAATGAGTTGTAAATTTCTAGCTTTTTTCCAGATGTTTAACCCTAGAAGAGGGTTTTATAGACAAGTCTCTAATGGTGTTGATAGATTGTTGGATGTGGCCTTGTCTTGTTTCTACAAGAGGAGACAGGATTGATATTAGAAGAGGGATTTCTATCCAAAGGCTTTCAAAATCTCCGGACCGAAAAAATGTGAGTTCTCAAACTTTTATCCTCTTGTTCATTGTAGGTATGCCTACTAGAAAATCTTCTTTATCATTATAATCTATTCTCTTTTGCGAATAGAATCATTACATATTTTTACTTTCAAAAGTTAAGTAAATTTTTACCATTATTATCTTATATTGTCACTTTCTTGGTATTATGCATCAAGCTATTAATTATCTTCATTACTAGCTTTCAAATAATTTTGTGGAGTACTATGTGAGAGATGGTCCTGACTCCTGATGCATTCTTGATGTTGGAAGCCAGGTGCTTTAAAACTAATATCATTTTTCATAAAATATTTATTGTTAATTAAAATGAAGATAATTTTCTATTAAGAATGTGTCAACATGCTATCACATTTGATAAATCAAGTTTGTTCGCATTAATCATTGTCTTTTATTTTTCAATTTATGTATGTTGTTTAAAAAGAAGTTTTAAACTTTTTCTCTCGACTGGAACTGATTCTAGAAATTGATTGTACAGTGAAGCAGGGAGGAAAAAGAAACTGGAAAAGAAGGAAAAAGAGCACAACTTTGATATTCTGGCACTGTTTCGTGGTTCTTACAGATTTTTTTTCTGGTATGACTTTTCTAAGGAAATTCAATGCTTTCTTTGTTTTGATTAATTGATGATGCTTGCCAACAAGTTATAGCTTATTTCTTTGGTTCTATATTGTTTTGACTGTTCTTGAAGTGATCTTTATTCGATTTTGTACCATGTCTTTTGTATGGTATTGAATGGTTTGTAAAATTCAAAGTTTCTCCCAGGAAAGGAATTCTGCACCATTTACGAGCTGTTTGAGCAAGGACTCTGCTCAGCCACCTCAAATGGTGCTGAAGAATGTTGGGAAGAATGTAGTATCTTTTCTACAAGAAATAGGAATAATGTTGCCCTGCTTTCGTTCCCCCTTTGTTCAGCTCTTCTCGAGCAGAGCTGGTTTCTTGAATTCGTTGCTAAATATTGGTGACTGTCCCCTGCTGAAACAGTGGTTGTGTGGATACTTTCAATACCAACTTTCGAGTTATGTGGTAAAGATTTTGTGGAAGAAATGCATTTCCAACGGAAGCCAGGTAACTATATGGTAATGTCTTGTTTCATAAAAATTTGATTTAGAATCAAGATCACCACAGTATCTAACCTGTATCCTAGGTTCACAATTTTACAAGTCTTTGAGAATTACTGTGTTAAAGTTTTTGTTACTCGGCTAAACAATATGATGTTTTGGCGGCCTTGTATGACAGGATAACAAAACTCATGCATTCTAAAGCTCTCTCAGGATTCAATGACAGGAAATTCTTCCGGCAGCATTATCGAACTGATTTCATCGTTATGGTGGGCCTGCTACATATCAGAACTTTGGAAGCAACTTTTAATCTTCCTGGTTACAACTCGTATGTTTCGGCATTGGTGGGATCTCTTGACCCTTTCTTCCAAAACAAGTGATGATATTGGGGAGACGTGGCCACTTTGGAAGACTTCGTTGCTTGACACCTGCATAGCTTATGGATGTTTGTAAATGGGTGGATAACCCAAAAAAGGATGGGAAGGGGATACCATCTTTGAATGAACAATCAGACATTGTTATGGTGTTTGTGACTGCTTGATTTGTCTCCACGAAGAGTTCACTTTTGGTCAGATTGTTCTTTTTATCACACAGGTGATGACTGTAAGTTAAACTTTGACAAGACTTGTGTAATCCCATTAGCTTGAATAGTGGAACATTTGGCTGGACAATTGTCCCGTGGTTTTTCCTCTGGGGTTTTCCTCCGAGGTTTTCCACGTAAAATTTGGTGTCTCGCTTTCCTTTTTTTTTAAAAAAAAAAAGTTTTTTTGGTTACAAATATTGGTTAGATAAATCAGTGAACAAAAGAACTATGAAAACTAAATCAGCGAAAACAAGAAAAAAAGAACTCTGAAAACCCAATTAAAAGATCAGAAAACAAAAAAAGCAAACAAAAATCCCAACACTGATAAAAACATAAGAATCATCACTCAAAAAATAATAAACCTGCAACCCTTGTGGACCAAGGAACTGGAACTGCCAACATCTCCCAAAACCAAGACAAGTTATCTTTTGCTAATCAAGATTTAGAAGAAACAATTCTCCACCCAAAGCAAATAAAGTTAGGCATCCAAAATTGAGCACATCAATCAAAGCATCTCTTAGGAATCTGCAAAAAGGAAAACAAATCATCCCCAAATCATCTCCAAACGATTGAGTTACCAAGAAAGATCCTATAGCTTCATACAAAAACATCTTGGGCTTCCTCTCTAGCTTTCACTTAACCGTCATTCAAATTTCAAACAGACTCGTAATTCCAAAAAGAAATTGGAATTGTGCTTGTCTGGTTCTTTGAATATGCAGTAGTCAGATTGCATTGTGTTTCTCGTGTAAGAGTAGAGCTCAAAGGACTATGCTGCTTATGCTGCCTTCGTTTCTCGGTTCGACTTCTACCTGTACTTGTTAAGTTCTGTTTTCTTGATGTTTTGATGATTGTTGTTGTAATGTTTGATGTTTTGCAACATGTTACTCTGTTGCAGACTGTTTCTTTTGGATGAATAAAATGCCTTTATCCAAAAAAAAAAAAAAAAAAATTCCAAGCTTAGTACCAACTTTTTTATGATTTGTGAGATATATAAACTCATCACCCTGGTGAATTGCTAATGTTATTACTTTTTTTCGTTACAATTTTCTCACATTGTCCGGTACTTGATCATGACTGGTATTGGGGAAATATGTAATCTTCTCCCATTAACTTTCATTGGCACAAAGACTTATGGAATCTGGGAGTAAATTCTCACAGCATTTTGGGGCATATTTGTTATATAGTCTCAGCACAGTATTCAATTTCACCATTACATGTCACTATCACCATATTTCTTGTTTTAGATCTGGTGATCCGAATCCAAGCAATTGTGTAGTTATTGGCTCTGCCAGCACCGAGAGAATGATAGAAACTCTGTTAGGAGTCCTAACTTAGGACCCCAAAAACCGTTTGGACCTAGCTCTGTTCATATTGCAAAATTAGGAGACTAAAAACAATAAAACCATCTGGCCAGCTCTGTCTCTCTTTTTCCATCTCGAGCTCTAAAACAAGAAATATATTGCTAATTTTTGCTTCATTTTCATCATTACCAAACACTGCCTAAACTCTTCAGCTTTCAGAAAACTAATTGCTACTCTTTTCCTTCTGTTCAATTCCAACTCTTCGATTTTCCTTAAAAGTTATTGATCATGTCTGGTATTGGAGAAGCTGCTTTATCTGCTCTCTTTGGGGCGCTGTATAATAAATTCAGCTCTTTTGGCTTCAAGCTTGCTAGTGAAAAGCAGGTTCACAAGGAAATTGAGAAATGCGAATTCACATTGAAGAATATAAATGCAGTGCTTGCTGATGCAGAGAACAGACAAATGATAGAGCAACAGGTGAAGATCTGGTTGGCTGACCTCCAAGACTTGGACTAC
This sequence comes from Durio zibethinus, assembly GCF_047325235.1. NCBI lineage: Eukaryota > Viridiplantae > Streptophyta > Magnoliopsida > Malvales > Malvaceae > Durio > Durio zibethinus. The sequence continues at coordinate 22,961,432 of NC_143180.1, forward strand.
GACGTGGATGACATCTTGGACGAGTTTGCAACTGATGCTGTGGGATGCAAATTGATGAACAGTATTGAATGCCAAGCCGCACAAGTAAGGTGCAAAAGCTTATTCGTACTTTCTGCAGTAGTTTACATCCCAAGGCTATCATGTTTAACAATAAGATGATGTCCAAGATAAAACATATCTCCAAAAGGTTGAAACAGTTAGAAACAAGAAAGAGTAACTTGCAATTGATCAGCATTGGAGAACCAAAGACGATAGATATACCAAATAGGCTGCCTAGTACGTCTTTGGTGAATGAAACTGAAGTATATGGTAGAGGAAAAGACACGGAGATCAATACTAAATTTGGTTTTGAGGGAGGATATTGATGGTGGAGTTTTAGTGATTCCCATTTTTGGAATGGGAGGAATTGGCAAGACAATACTTGTGGAGATCCGCATCCAACCTACGAGATATTGCTCGCTTTGATTTGAAAGTCTTACAATCTCCCTACCTTGTTATCCCTGTTAAGGGAAGTCTAATCACAGGACCAAGATTACACCAGATGTTAGGATTCTAGAGGTATTGTCCACTTTGATCTAACGGTCTCACGGTTTTATCCCACAAAAGATGCCTCACAGGTTTTAGGTTTAAGCCTCTACATATGTATTATTCCTTATCCACGCATTCTTTCAATGTGGGATTAAGGGTGTTACAATACATGCTCAGCTTGCTTACAATGATTGCAACATAAGAGCTCATGTTGATATCCAAGCTTGGATATCAAAATGAGCTCTTATGCTGCGATCATTGTAAGCAAGCTGAGCATGGATATGCGTTTCTCAGGAATTTGATGTCGTTAAGATAACAAAAACGATCCTTCAATCAATCACTCATGAGCCATGTGATCAGTTGAATGATTTGAATTTGCTTCAAGCCAACTTGAAGGAAAAACTATCTAGAAAGAAATTTTTTATTGTCTTGGATGATATCTGGAATGAAAGCCACGAAGATTGGACCAAGCTGCAATCCCCTTTTGATGCAGGGGCGGTAGGAAGCAAAATACTTATAACATCACGTAGTTGCAATGTTTCATCAATTGTGAAAACTGTTTCAGATTTTTCATTGCAAAGTTATTAGATGATGATTCTCTTCGTATGTTTGCTCAGCATGCATTAGGAGCAAGAGATTTTAGTGATCATCTAGACTTGAAAGAAATTGGGTTACAGATTGTGAGGAAGTTGATGGGAGATAAGCCACATTTGGAGCCCATGGGAGCACAATAAAGGGTCCATACATACACGTTTTTGGGCTCAAGTGGTGTCTAACATATATGCATTGGCTTTTTGGTGTACTCCTATGAGTTCTAATTGTAACTTATCTCCCAACAAGTGGTATCAGAGTCAAGGTTACGGGTTCAAGTTCTAGTGGTGTTGTTAGGAAAGAGATTGTTGGCAGATTGGAGGTTGGTCATGTCCATCAACTCCATGTGCTCGAATGTCGATATTAAAAGGTTCGACTTGGATGCAGCGAGTATATGATAATATACAGAAGTAAAACACCCAAGTAGCCGATGTATTGAGTTAACCTGGAGTGCAAGCTTAAAGGAGCATTGAGACAACCTAGGTGGAAAGATTGAGTGCTGTGGTTTGGCCTAAAAGTGCAGAGGTTGCCTGGCCCAAAGGAGGTGTTAGTAGGATTTACTTACACAGGAGAGCCGAGGTGGGACTTGATTAGAATTCACAAGTGAATGGGGGAGATTGTTGGGATAAGGTTCACATGTGAGTAAAGAATCCCACATCACTAAAAAATTTGAATGAGATGCCCTATATATACACAAAAGATTCAAGAACCTAATGACTTCAGCTTTTGGGCTTAAGTGGTGTCCAACATATATGTATTGGAGCATTATTGTGCGGTAGGATGGATCACGGTGCATGGAAAAACATACTAGAGAGTGAGATTTGGAATTTACTTAAAGAAAAGAGTGGCATCACTCCAGCTCTATGGTTGAGTTACTATCATCTTTCTCCATAACTGAAACAATGCTTTCCTTATTGCTCTATAATCCCCAAAGATTATGAATTTACGGAGCAAGAAATAATCCTACTATGGATGGCAGAAGGTTTCCTAAATGAAGCAAACACTGCACAGATTGAAGATTTGGGTCGCAAGTACTTTAAGGAACTTGTATCAAGGTCATTTTTCCAAGTATTTGGAAGGAAGAAATCTCATTTCGTAATGCATGACCTTATTAATGATCTAGCTCAATCAGTTGCTGGAAAAATATGTTTCAGAATGGAGGGAAATGAACAAATGAAATATCCAAGACTTGTTCACCACTCATCTTATATTGCTGGCCAGTGTGATGGTATCAATTTATTCAACAAGTCTACGAACCTTCTTACCATTTACACTGATGTTGGAAGAGACTTGCTATTTGAGTAAATGTTGTTGTTGATCTGCTGTCGAAGTTGACATAGGGGGCACTCTCTTTGCAAAGGTACCACATTACAAAAATTCCATACTCTTTTGGAAATTTGAAACATCTGCGCTATTTGAATTTCTCCTTTACTACAATTAGAAGTTTACCTGATTCATTATGTGCCCTGCATAATTTATAGACTCTATTATTAAGGTTTAGTGAGCATATTGAGAAGTTGCCCTCAGAAATAGGAAATTTGGTCAACCTATATTATCTCGATATTACTGGTGCATATTTAATAAAAAAAATGCCAAATGGAGTTGGTAGGCTAACTAATGTTTGAGCATTGTCTAATTTTATTGTGGGATGAGGCGATGGATTGAATATAAGAGAAATACAAAATTTATCAGAACTCAAAGGTCAGCTTTTTATCTCTAAATTGTAGAATCTGGATGAACCTCAATGTGCATGGGAAGCTAAGCTATCTAGCTTGTTTGGCCTTGATAATATAGAGTTAAATTGGAGTATAAACTTTGTTAGTGTGTTAGTGGTTGAAGCAACAAGGTATGGCATTTCTACTGGCACTTTTGTAATAGGTTTTGTCATCTGATCAGTTTAGGTAACATGATGGATCTGTGCATGGTGATCCATACTGTTAGGCAAACAACTCTTGTAGTAGTTAAACAAACTTTTGTATGTTAAAGCCTATATATTAATGAAATGAAGCTCATGATCTGCAGAGCCAATTTACTTTAAGTGACAGATTAGTTTCTTCTTTTTTTTGTTCTTCCTCTGCTCTAAATCCTTCAATTGGTATCAGAGCATTCTTTAAGGTCTTAGAGGACCTGTGAGTTCCAAAAAATTGAGTGAAAAGCTATCAAACACTTACCAGCCAGCTTTTGTCAACCTTAAATGGCCTCAAGCAATTGCTCCATACCTCCACCTCCTATTTTTTCTGGTGAGAACTACTAGATATGGACTATCAAAATGAAGACTTATTTGAGTGCTTTTGATTTGTGAAAAGTGGTGGAAAATGAGAAGGAACCACCACAACTTCCTACAAATCCAACAGTAATTCAAATGAAAAATTATAGTGAAGAAAAAGCAAAGAGGTACAAGGCTAAAAGCTGTATAGAGTCTTCAGTTTCTGATGACATATTCATTAGAATCATGACTTGTGAAACTGCAAAACAAGCTTGGGATGTGCTTATATAAGAGTTTCAAGGCAGTGACAAGATAAGACAAATGCAAGTGTTGAATCTTAGAAGAGAGTTTGAAGTCTTAAAGATGAAGGAGTCTAAAAATTTAAAGTAGTACAATGACAGACTCATGAAGATAGTAAACAAGATTAGATTACTTGGTGAGGAGCTGTCAGACAAAAGAATTGTAGAGAAGGTTCTTGTCAGCTTACCAGAGAGGTTTGAGTCAAAAATCTCATCCCTTGAAGACTCCAAGAACCTGACCAAGATAACTCCAGTAGAATTGTTCAATGCTTTACAAGCTCAAGAGCAAAGAAGGGCTATCAGACAAGAGGATTCAACAGAAGGTGCTTTTATAGCCAAGGAGAAAGGCAAGATGCAAATAAAAAGCAAAGGCAGAAAATAAGGAGATCAAAGAAACAAAGGTTCTAGAAACAGTGAAAAGAAAGGAAAGTTCCCACCTTGCTCTCACTGCAAAAAGACCACTAACTTGGAGAAATATTACTGGTACAAACCTGACATACAATGTAGGTACTGTAAGCAACTTGGTCACATAGAGAAGGTATGTAAAAATAAAAAACAGCAGTAGCCAGATCAACAAGCCAAAGTTGCTGACAATCAACAACAGCTAGAAGAGCAAGTTTTTGTTGCAACTTGCTATGGAACTAGAACCTCCTCAAGTGCATGGCTTATTGACAGTGGCTGCAAACATCATATGGCATCTGATATCAACATGTTCAAAGAACTAGACAAGACCTGCACCTCTAAAGTCAGAATAGGTAATGGTGATTTCATAGAAGTCAAAAGAAAATAAGTAGTGATAGTTGAGACACCAATAGGTACCAAACTCATTTCAGATGTGTTATTTATGCCTAAAATAGATCAAAACTATTAAGCGTAGGACAGTTGCTAGAAAATAACTACTCTTTAGTTTTCAAAGACAAGGCATGCATAATTCATGATCCCACTGGCCATGAACTCTTTACTGTTAATATGAAAGGAAAATTTTTTTCCTTGAATTGGCATGAAGCAAACTCCTCTGCATATGCTACTTCACATGATGAATCTTCTTTATGGCATAAAAAGATGGGACATTTCAACTACAATGCATTGAATTTCATGCATAAAAATGATCTTGTATTAAACATACCTACTGTTGAAGTCAGTGCTTGAGTGTGTGAAGTCTGTCAGTTAGAAAAACAAAGTAAGTTGCCATTTGCAATTAACAAAGCATGGAGGGCAAATGAAAAACTACAACTTGTTCATACTAATGTTTGTGGTCCTATGAGAACCTTATCCTTGAATGACAGTAGATATTTCATTGCTTTTATAGATGATTTTACCAGAATGTGTTAGATTTACTTCATGAAACAAAAGTCTAAAGTTGCAAATGTATTTTGGAAGTTTAAGGCTTGGATTGAGAATCAAAATGGCTGCAAAATCAAGATCATAAGGTCAGACAATGGTACTGAATACACATCTGACAGATTTAATGAGTTTTGTGAAGTTACAGGAATTAAACACCAACTGACAGCAACTTACACTCCACAACAAAACGGAGTCAGTGAAAGGAAGAATAGAACAATCATGGAGATGGCAAGATGCATGCTGTTTGAGAAGAATCTTTCAAAGAAATTTTGGGCAGAGGCAGTCAATACCTCTGTCTACTTGCTCAACAGGCTGCCCACAAAAGCTTTGAAGGGAAACACTCCTTTCGAAGCCCGGTATGGAAGCAAACCATCAGTGCACCACCTCAGAGTTTTTGGCAGCATCTGTTATGTGTTTGTTTCTGATATCAAAAGGGACAAGCTTGATCAAAAAGCAAAAATATGTATTTTTCTGGGCTATAGCAACATCACCAAAGGTTATAGGACTTACAATCCACTTACAGGCAAGATGATTGTAAGTAAAAATGTGAGATTTAATGAGCAAGCTGCTTGGAATTGAGAAAAGTCAAAAGGAGAATCAGTCAAGCAAACTACTGCAGACATGATAAGTTTCCAAGATCAAGAAGATTATATGTTTGAAAATAAAATCATTGATCATGAACCAGTGAGAGGAATCAGACCACTCACAGATATTTATCAAAGATCAAATGTTGCCATTCTTGAACCTGTAAGCTTTGAAGAAGCTGTCAAATTTTCAGAGTGGAGGAATGCCATGAAAGAGGAGATTCAAATGATTGAGAAAAATCAAACATGGATGCTGGTTGACAGACCAAGCAATAAAAACATCATTGATGTTAAATGGATTTTCAGAACAAAGTTGAATGCTGATGGTTCCATCAACAAACTTAAAGCTAGATTGGTAGCTAAAGGCTATTTCCAGTAGCTTGGTGTTGATTTTTCAGAGACATTTGCTCTAGTTGCAAGGTTGGACACCATAAGGCTGCTATTAGCCTTAGCAACTCAGCAAAGTTGGAAAATATACCAACTTGATGTCAAATCTGCCTTCTTGAATGGTTATCTTGAGGAGGAGATTTACATTGAACAACCTAATGGTTTTGTTGCCAAGGGACATGAAGGCAAAGTCTATCTACTCAAGAAGGCTTTGTATGGATTAAAATAAGCTCCAAGAGTGTGGAATTCCAGAATTGATGATTATTTACTGAAGTTAGGATTCAAGAAAAGCCTCAATGAAGCAACATTGTACATTAAAGTTTTTAACAGTAATGATCTGTTGATTGTTTCTTTGTATGTTGATGATCTTTTGGTGACAGGTAGCAAATCTGCTCTTGTGGAGGATTTTAAGCTCCAAATGCAGGAAATTTTTGAGATGACAGATATGGGAGAAATGTCTTACTTTCTTGGAATGGAGATTCATTAAGACCAGCAATGAATCTTTATTTGTCAAAGAAAATATGCAAATGAAATCTTGAATAAGTTTAGGATGGAAAATTGCAAACTAGTCAACACTCCTTTAGCTCAAAATGAGAAACTTATTAAGGAAGATGGAGCTAACAAAGTTGATGGTTCTATTTATAGAAGCTTGGTTGGTTGCTTATTGTATTTGACAGCAACAAGGCCAGACATCATGTATGCTACAAATTTACTCTCTAGGTTCATGCAAAATCCTAGTGAGTTACATTTTAAGGCTGCAAAAAGAGTGTTGAGATATGTCAAAGGAACTAGTGAACTTGGAATTTGGTTCAAGAAGAATGAAAGTTCAAGATTGGTTGGATTCACAGACAGTGACTGGGCTGGCTCTCATGAAGACATGAAAAGCACTTCAGGCTATGTGTTTTTCATTGGATTAAATGTGTTCAGCTGGAATTCAAAAAAACAAGGAACTGTGGCTCAATCAATAGCAGAAGCAGAGTATATAGCTGTTGCAGCTGCTGTTAATCAAGCAATTTGGCTAAAAAAATTTTTGATGGATTTGAGTCAAAAGCAAGATGATCCAACAGAAATTTTCTGTGATAATCAGTCAGCAGTTGCAATGGTTAAGAACCCTGTGTTTCATGGAAGAACTAAGCATATTAAGATCAAGTATCACTTTATTAGAGAAGTTGAAGCTGAGAATGAAATGAAACTGGTGCATTGCAAGTCAGAAGATCAAATTGCAGATATTCTGACCAAAGCCTTACCAAAAGCAAGGTTTGAAACATTGAGGAAAAATCTTGGTGTTTCCAGCAGAAATGCCAAGGAGGAGTGTTAGTGTGTTAGTGGTTGAAGCAACAAGGTATGGCATTTTTACTGGTACTTTTGTAATAGGTTCTGCCATCTGATCAGTTTAGGTAACATGATGGATCTGTGCACGGTGATCCATACTGTTAGGCAAACAACTCTTGTAGTAGTTAAACAAACTTTTGTATGTTAAAGCCTATATATTAATGAAATGAAGCTCATGATCTGCAGAGCCAATTTACTTCAAGTGACAGATTAGTTTCTTCTTTTTTTTGTTCTTCCTCTGCTCTAAATCCTTCAGACTTCAATGAAAGTACAAGGAAGAAAGAAGTTGAGAGAGAAGTGTTGAACTTGCTTCAACCTCATGAAGAGCTTAAAGCACTTGCCATCAAGTATTATGCCGAAATACCATTTGCAATTTGGATAGAAAGTCCTTCATTTAAATACTTGCAATCTTTAAAGTTTGAAGATTGTCGAAATTGTGGATTATTGCCTGCAGTTGGAAAGCTACCACTTTTAAAAGATCTTTATATCAAGGGGATGCATAGTATAGTTAGAGTTGGCAATGAGTTTTATGGGGAGAATTGCCTGATTGTATTTCCATCATTAGAGACATTGTTTTTTTAAGATATGCCTGAATGGAAAGAGTGGAAGCCTTGTGAATTTGATAAAAAAGGTAGAGAATTCTGTTGCCGCCAACAACTCTTTATTAATAATTGTCCAAAATTGGTCGGAACTTTACCAGATTGCCTTCCTTGTTTGGAGAAACTTGTGATTAACAGATGTCCACAATTGGTAGCTCCAATTTCGAGCCTCCCAATGCTATGTGAATTAGAAATTGATGGATGCAAAGAATTGATGCTTCGGAGTTCTATCGAGCTTTGGTCAGTGAAGGAAATCATTCTTTCCAACATTTCAACATTTACATGTGTGGCAGAGGAAATGGCAATGTTAGAATTGATGAAAGTAGAAAATCTCCATATTAATGATTGTGGGGAGCTGACTTCTCTGTGGAAAACAAAGTGGGGGTGGATGGCACCTTTGAGATCTCTTCATAGTTTGAAGTTTGAAAATTGTCCACAGGTTGTGTGTATAGGTGCATAAAAGGAGGAAAAAGAAGAGCTTCAGCAGTTAAAACTACCAAGCAACATTGAACATGTAAGAATAGAAGATTGTGCAGGCTTAGAGCAGTTATCAAAAACCTTGCACAACCTCACGTCTTACAGAGTTAGAGATTGTAAAGTGCCCAAACCTGGTTTCACTTTCAATGGATAACTTGCCTCCAACTCTTAAAACTTTGGAGATTGGCAACTGTGAAAATTTGCAGTGTTTGCTGGATGACAGAGAGAACTGCAATTTCAGTGGCACATCTGTTCTTGAATCTCTCAGAGTTTGTAAATGTGAAGCTCTAAAATCAATATCATCAAGTGGCAAGTTACCTGTGAGGCTCAAAAGGCTGGATATTCATTGGCCTCCAATGCTAGAATTTCTAGCACATGAAATTGGAGTCAGTACTTATCTAGAATCAATTTTTCTCAGTTACTGTAAAAATATTAAATATTTAACTGAAGGAATGGACAAGCTCGGCCGTCTTCAAATGATTAGAATCCATAATTGTGGAAATCTGGTTTGTTTTCTTGAATGTGGGTTGCCTGTTACCACCAACCTGAAATCTGTGTGGCTTGTTGGATGTGGAAAACTCCAAGCTGTGCCTAATCTCTACTTTCTTCGACATTTGTATGTAGCATATTGTCCAAGGCTGAAATCCATGGGAGAAGGAGCTTTGCCAACCAACCTAACATCACTCACAATCTATGAACCTGATTTTAGTAAGGCAGTGATGGAGTGGGGATTGCACAGGTTCACCTTTCTTACACGACTCAACATTGATGGTAGTTGCATAGATGCAGAGTCATTTCCACAAGAGGAGATGGGAGTGAATACGAAGCTACCAACTTCTCTCACTCATCTTTTTATTTATAGTTTCAAAAATCTAAGAAAGCTGTCCTCCAATGGTTTTCGGAACCTCCCCTCTCTTCAAGCCTTGTGGATCTACAATTGCAAAAAGCTCAAATCCATTCCCAGAAAGGAAATGCTTCCCTCACTTTTGCTACTATATATAAGGTATTGTCCGGTGCTAAAGGAAAGGTGCAAAAGGGATAAAGGAAAACAATGGTCCAACCTCGCCCACATACCTTGTGTAGAGATTGATGGTAGATTCATACATGAATGATCAACTGGAAGAATTAAACCTTTCAAGGATTAGGCTCTTTGTCCATTGCAGGCATCACTACTAAAAAATGGTATCAGCGATGGATGAATTCAGTCGCTGCTGCTAGCTCATATTTAAACCCAGATAGGTATCTGCTATTTACCCTTCTGCTGCATGTTGTTACTTTACTCTTCTACTGTTTAGTTGCTTGGTTGCTGCCACTTATACTGCAGCCTGTTTACTAGAACCAGTATTATTAGAATAGCTATTCCACAACTAGTTCTACCAAGAAATTTAGCATTTTGATCATAACATGTGACATTTTCTATTTAGAAGTTACACTAGAGAAGAGTACTGAGTGAAACTATTATTACTTTGAGTGGTAGAAGAATATTCATCGGTCTAGCCTGCCATGGTTTCTTTTTCCAGGTTTTTCACGTAAAATGTGTCTTTACTTTCATGAGCCAGTGATTATTTCATTTTATTACATTGGTATGGAATGATTTACATCACTTTAATATATGAAATGGTCAACTTAATTTGCACAAAGGGGGAAAAGAAATTAGACTTTGTGATTGGCTGGTTGTTTAGACTTTCGGTTTGTATATTGAAAAAGTGTTAAAAGTTATTGATTAAAATTATTTTAATAAAATTTTAAAAGTGATTTGTTTAAAATATCTTTAATAAAGCAGTATTTATTGTTTCAGGTTGCTGCCATTTTGAATGATAAATAAAAATATTTTATCACGATGTTTGAAATTTATCTTTTTAAAAATATAAATGAAAAATTAAAAAAAATTATGATTTATTTAATTGTTGTATTTTAATATTTTCAAAAAGATGTGTCTTTTTATGCTAGGGTGTTGTTATGTAACAAACGTTCAATTTATTTTAATTCATCTTTTTAAAAATATAAATGAAAAATAAAAAAATTTATGTTTTATTTAATTGTCGTATTTTAGTATTTTCAAAAAGATTTGTGTTTCTTTTTAAAAATATCCATTTGTTTACTCCATTGCCATCATATTAATTTCATAGATGAAATCTTTTCTCTAATTCAGTGAAGCATAATTCAAGAATTAAACCAAGTATCAATTCTAGTGGATATTAAGACATAAGCTTCATCGCATTAGAGCATGAGCAGATTTGAAATCCATCTCTTTTCATTTTTGTAAAGTGGTCATTGCTTTCAATTGACTCTTCATGTCCTTCAAACTACTGCAGCTGAGAACAGTTGGAATTTTTTGGTTTCTATCTCAGTTGTGTCTATGCAAGATGAGTGCTCATTTCACATCACCAATTATTTTGGCTCAACAAGAGGTATTTGTTTTTGCCATCATTGATTGGATGGGACCAAAAGTAGTATAATAGTAGTTTTTTCATCAGATTTTTTATCAATTAGTTTTTAATATGTCTCTGTTGTTCTCTACCTCCTTATAGCATCTCAGAGTTACAAAGAATTTACTGAGTTCAGTATTTGTTACTTACTCCCACATAGTTAACAGAATGCTTTTGCCTTTTTATGCCAAGAAGAATGAAACTCACACATTCTAATCTAATGCTCTCAAGATTCAGTGGTGGGAAGTTGTGTAGGCTGCATCTCCTGTTTTAAAATGGGTAGTTCCTAACTGGTTTCATTGTTAAGATATATAGTAGTGTATTGGAATCCAACACTGGAACTTCTGAAGAAAAGTACTAAGCTTTTGGTTTAACTATAATTCTATTTTGTACATTTAAACATTGTTGGATTTTTTAATTTAGATATAATAATTTAAATCACGATATGATGATATAATATAAAATAATAAGAAGACAATATAATTTAAGATTTTAACGATCATATATGAGATTTAACTAAACTAAAAAATATATATCATATTTTCATGTAAACATAATAAAAATTATTATTATTTTATATGACACTAAGTACACAAACTATCATGTCTACGAGTTAATCCTGTCTTCCAAAACAAGTGATAAAGCACTTTGAAAAGCATGGTTGGTGATGTTTGATTCAAGAATATCTAGTTCTTAATACATGATGGTGGCTACAGTCATATAGCCTGAAACCTACAACAGTGTTTGTACATGGATGCATTAGGAGAAACGGATGAGGAAAGCATCTTTCAATGAACAATCAGAAATGGTTATGGTGTTTGTAACTGCTTGATTCGTATCCACGAACAGTTCACTTTTGTTGAGATTGCTCCTGTTAGAGCATTTTATAATTAAGGTGATGATTATATGTTAGCCAAGAAATTTAAAATATAAACGAAGTTGATCATTGTATGGTAAATCTAAGCTAAACAACAATGAATTGTTAATTATTTACACCAATTCTTCTCACCAATCTCCAATTTTAACTTTTTCTTTGCAAGCAACCTGATTCAGTGAAGCTTAATTTAAGAATTAAATCAAGAATCAATCGAAGTGCACTTTAACACAAGCATTTTGGCATTAGAATACGACCAAGCTTGAAACTTGACTCTCTTCTCAATAAAATCGTTTGAATCTTTATGTTATGTGTTTGGGCATTAATGGATCTCTTGATCCTTTCTTCCAAAACAAGCGATTATATTGGGGAGCCCCTTAGAAAACATGGCCAGATTGGGAGATTAGCTAGAGAAATTGTAAACTTCCAAAAGTGACATGGATGTCTGTAAACGGGTGGGGTGGATAATGGAAAGAAAAAGGATGAGCAAGAGACAACTTTGGCTGCTTGATTTATCTCCACAGACAGATCACTTTTGTTCAGAATGCTCTTGTTAACACACTTTTATGAAGTGATAACAGTATGTTATGCAAGAACTTGCAATATCCTCTAGACAAGACTTGTCTAATCCCATTATTTTGAGTAGTAGAAGATTGAATGGATTGAATTCCCATAGCTTTTCCCATTTACCAAGGGGTTTTCCTTGTAAAATTTAGTATCCTGCTTCATATCATCTATCAAATTTTGTATTTAATTCGCTCAAAGAGGGAAATGAAATTGGAATTGCTGTTGCCTGGTTGTTTGAATTTGCCGTATTTGTTGTCTCCGGTTGTAACACGTTAACAGTAGAAGCACAATATGAAACTGTTGAAAAAGTCAAGTTGGGCCGGTTATAAGAGCCAACGAGTGTTGAAGACCAGAAAGTACGTAGAAATAATGCTATGCTCACTTCTCCTTCATTGAATTTTACGTTACAATCGGTGGTTACAGGTTAGGACACCCCACCCAAGTCCCCACAAACCGTGTGGACCATCCTCTATTCATTTGTCTTCACCTCAATTAACGGACACCTTGGAAAATAATAGGAAAACTGGAAATGGAGACCCAAACCAACCTAATGGACCCACCACTCAATACTTTCCAGTGAATTTCATCTTGAGCTGAGAGGGGTACTGCTTTTTCTTTGAAGCGGTGACCCTGTGAATGTGAATCCAATGCGAATATATAAAAGAAAATTACCAATAGCCCAGCATTATTAGACCCGAAAGGAAGACTCACAGATACTTCCCAAACTCTTCAGCTTTCTTAAAACAACCTGCAAACCCATTTCCTCTTCTTCAATCCCTACTCTCTGATTTTCTCTTTACTTCAATTATTCTCATAATTCCTTCATCAAAGCTATTCATAATGGCTTTCATTGGAGAGGCTGCTCTATCTGCTTTCTTTGAGGCCTTGTTTGCAAAGTTTCTCTCTTCCGAGTTCGAGTTTATCGCTGACAAGCGGGTTCGAAAGGAGATTGAGAAATGGAAGCTGACATTGAAGAATATCCGTGCAGTGCTTGCTGATGCAGAGTGGAAGCAAGTGCGGAGTGGTGCTGTGAAGATGTGGCTGGCTGACCTCAAAGACTTGGCTTACGACTTGGATGACATCTTGGACGAGTTTGCCACTGAAGCTTTGGGGCGCAAGTTGGTGAAAGAACATCAAGCCAGCACCAGTATGGTACCACAGGGTAGGCCTACTGGTTTACATCCAAGTTCCATCATGTTTAATTATAAGATGATGTCCAAGATCAAAGAGATTACTAGAAGATTGGAAGGTTTAGCAACACAGAAAAGTAACTTGCAGCTAACGGAGATCAGTGTTGGAAGGTCTATGACAATGCCAAGGAGGCCGCGGAGCACTTCTTTGGTGAATGAAACCTATGTACATGGTAGAAACAAAGAGAAGCAGGAGATACTTGATTTGGTTTTGAGCAACGATGGTGGTGATGGTGGAGTTACTGTGATTCCCATTGTTGGCATGGGAGGAATTGGGAAAACAACCCTTGCTCAGCTTGTTTACAATGACGACCGCATAAAAGATCATTTTGATCTTACATCATGGGTATGTGTTTCAGAGGAATTTGATATCGTTAAGATAACAAAAGCAATTCTACAATCGGTCACTTCTGAGCCTTGCGATGAAAAGGAGTTCAATTTGCTTCAAGTCAAACTAAAGGAGAAGCTATCCAGAAAGAAATTCTTGCTTGTTTTGGATGATGTTTGGAACGAGAACTACAGTGCGTGGTTGGAGCTTCGACCCCCTTTCGATGCAGGGGTCCCAGGAAGCAAAATAATTGTTACAACACGTACTTCCAATGTTTCATCAATTATGAGAACTACTGCGGATTACTTGTTGCAATACTTATCAAATGAAGATTCTCTCTCTGTACTTGCTCGTCATGCGTTAGAAAGAGAGGATTTTATTGAGCATCCAGACTTGAAAGAGACAGGCCTGGAGATTGTGAAAATGTGTGGTGGCTTGCCTTTGGCAACTATAACCATTGCAGGGTTATTGCGCACTAGGGTGAACCATGATGCATGGAAAGCTATATTAGAGAGTGATATTTGGAATCTACCTGAAGAGAAAAGTAACATAGTTCCAGCTCTTTTGTTGAGTTACTATTCTCTTTCTTCACAATTAAAGCAATGTTTTGCTTACTGCTCTCTATTTCCTAAAGATTATCAATTTAGTGAGGAAGAAACAGTCCAATTGTGGATGGCAGAAGGTTTTCTAAATAGACCAAACACTGAAAGGAGAATTGAAGATCTGGGTAGGGAGTGCTTTGAGGAATTGGTGTCAAGGTCATTTTTTCAAGCATCTGGCAAGGCTCAATCTTTGTTTGTAATGCATGACCTGATTAATGATCTGGCTCAGTCCGTTGCAGAAGAAACATATTTTAAAAGGAAGAGAAATGAGGGAGTAGAGAACCCAAGTCGCACTCGTCACTCCTCTTATGTCATCGGTGACTATGACGGAATCAAAAAGTTTGAGACCTTTTTTGAAGCAAAGTCTCTACGGACCTTCTTGCCCTTTGACACAAAGATGCGGATGCAGTATGATGAGTGCTTCTTAAGCAATAACGTTCTCGATGATTTACTGCCGAGATTGAAATGCTTGAGGGTGCTCTCTTTGAAAAGGTACCACAACTCCGAGATACCAGATTTTATTGGAATCTTGAAACATCTACGTTATCTAGATTTCTCTTATACTGGTATTCGAAGTTTGCCTGATTCTTTATGTACCCTTTACAATTTAGAGACTCTTTTGTTAAAATTTTGTGAGAAGCTGGAGAAGTTGCCCTCAAAAATAGGAATTTTGAAAAACCTATGCTCTCTAGATATTAATGGTGCAGTTTCTATAAAGGAAATGCCAAGTGGAATTGGTGAATTAACAAATCTCCGAGCATTGTCTGATTTTATTATCAGCCATGGAGATGGACTAAATATAAGAGAGATGCAGAATTTATCAAATCTCAAAGGTCAGCTTTGTATTTCTGAATTGCATAACGTGGATGAAGCAGAATACGTACACGATGCTAAGCTTTCTAGCAAGTCTGGCCTCAATAATTTAGAGTTGAAGTGGAGTAAAGACCTCAATGAAGATTTAAGAAAGAAAGAAGTTGAGACAGAAGTGTTGAAGTTGCTCCAACCTCATAAAGATATTAAAGAGCTTGCCATCAAGCATTATGCTGGCATATTGCTTCCTATTTGGATAGGGGATCCTTCATTTGAAAAGTTGCGATCTTTAAAGTTTGAAGATTGTCGAAATTGTGCATTATTACCTGCAGTTGGGAAGCTACCATATTTAAAAGATCTTTACATCAAGGGGATGAGCAGTGTGATTAGTGTTGGCAAGGAATTCTATGGAGACAATTGCCCAAATGTATTTCCATTGTTAGAGACATTACATTTTGATGATATGCCAGAATGGGAAGAGTGGGAGCCTTGTGAAGTTGTTGAAGAAGGTAGAAAATTCAGTTGCCTCCAAAAACTCTTCATTAAAAATTGTCCCAAATTGGTTAGAACTTTGCCCGACAGCCTTCCTTCTCTGGAGAAAATTGTAATTCGTAATTGCCAAAAATTGGTAGTTTCAATTTCAAATCTTCCAATGCTATATGAATTAAAAATTCATGGATGCAAGGCAGTAGTGCTCGGGAGTTCTAGTGATCTTTGGTCAGTGAAAAAAGTCTTTCTTTCAGACACTGCAAAGTTTGAATGTGTAACAAAAGAAATGATGTTAGAGTCAATGAAAGTAGAAGATCTCAGTATTGATGGTTGTGAGGAGCTAGCTTCTTTATGGCAAACAAAGTGGGGGTGGTTGGCATCTTTGAGATCTCTTCATAATTTAAAGATTCAACATTGGCCACAAATTGTGTCTATGGGAGCTGCAAAGGTGGAGGAACAAGCAGAGCTTGTGCAATTAGACATACCCTGCAACATTGAACATTTGACAATCCAAGGTTGTGAAGGCTTAGAGAAGTTATCAGCCACCTTGCAAAGCCTCATGTGTCTTAGAAAGTTAGAGCTTGTGGAGTGCCCAAAATTGGTTTCGCTTTTGACAGATAACTTGCCTCCAACTCTTAAAAGTTTGAAGATCCTCTGTTGTAAGAATTTGCAATGTTTACTGGACGACAGAGAGAATATCAATTTCAGCGGCACATCTCTCCTTGAATCTCTTGAAATTAGTAATTGTGAAGCTCTAAAATCAGTATCATCAAGCGGTAAGTTACCGGTGAGGCTTAAATCTTTGAGAATCTGGTGGTCAAAGCTTGATTACATAGCACTTGAAATTGGGGATAATATTTGTCTTGAATCTATTGAACTCATCCGGTGTACAAATATTAAATATTTACCCGAAGGACTGGACAGGCTGAGCCGTCTTCAATGTATTGACCTTGGAGGTTGTTCAAATCTGGATTGTTTCCCAGCAAGTGGCTTGCCTGCCTCCAACCTCAAATCTGTGTCGCTCTCTGGATGTCTGAAACTTGAAGTTCTGCCCAACTTCTACTCTCTTCAGGAGTTGTGGATAAGTAATTGTCCAATGATGAAATCAATTGGAGAAGCCGGTTTGCCTACCAACTTGACATCACTTTTCATGTATGATCCCAATTTTAGTAAGGTAGTAATGGAGTGGGGATTGCATAGACTCACCTCTCTTAAAAAACTTCGCATTGATGGTAGTGATTTTATAGATGTCGTATCGTTTCCACATGTGAAGATAGGAATGAATATGAAGCTGCCCCCATCTCTTACCCGTTTTGAAATCATAAATTTCAAAAATCTAAGAAAGCTATCCTCCAAAGGCTTTCAAAACCTCACCTCTCTTCAATTTTTGAGTATTGAGAATTGCCCAAAGCTCAAATCCCTTCCCAAAAAGGAAATGCTTCCCTCCCTTTTGGTGCTATTTATTTATAATTGTCCAGTGCTGAAGAAAAGGTACAGAAGGGACAAAGGAAAACTATGGTCTAACATTGCTCACATACCATGTGTCCGCATTGACAATTAATTTCAATGATCAAGTGAAGAATAATTAGAGCATGTCTCAAGGACTCAGGTATTTTAATTTGGAATTAATTACTATTTTAACTGATTTTTTTCTTTTTTTTTTTTTCCTTAATATACAAATATATCTACTCAACCATGACCCAAGCGAGCAGTGAATTTTCTTGTATTCAATTTTCAAATATTTTAGTTTTTTCTTCGTACTAGTAAATCCATGTGATAAACCCATTTCCTATGGAAGAATTAGATCATCTGTGACTCAGGTATTTTAATATAGAATTAATTACTATTTTAATTGATTTTAATTTAATATCAACTCAGTTGATTTCATTCTTTATTTTAATTAAGTTAGTATTGATTGCCTACAATCTATAGGTTATTTCTTTGGTTTCATGTATTTTGTATGTTTTTGAAGTGATCACTTATTTGGTTCAATCAATCTTTCTTCCCATTTTGTATTGCATTAAATGAGGTTGTAAATTTCTAGCTTTTTTCCAGATGTTTAACTCTAGAAGAGCGTTTTATAGACAAGTCTCCAATGGTGTTGAAGGATTGTTGGATGTGGCCTTGTCTTGTTTCGACAAGAGGAGACAGGATTGATATTAGAAGAAGGATTTCTGTCCAAAGGCTTTCAAAACCTCTGGGCCGAAAAAAATGTTAGTTCTCAAACTTTTATCCTCTTGATCACTGTAGGTAGGCCTACTAGAAAATCTTCTTTATCATTATAATCTGTTCTCTTTTTTGAGAATAGAATCAGTACATATTTTTACTTTCAAAAGTTGAGTAAATTTTTACCTTTATTATCTTATATTGTCACTTTCTTGGTAATCTGCATCATGCTATTAATTATCTTCATTACCAGCTTTCAAATAATTTTGTGGAGTAGCATGTGAGAGATGGTGCTGACTCCTGATGCATTCTTGATGTTGGAAGCCAGGTAGTTTAAAGCTAATATCATTTTTCATAAAATATTTATTGTTAGATCATTGAAATAATGAATGTCATTGCACCAGAACAGAGAACTATAGATTTTTTCTATTAAGAATGTGCCAACATGCTATCACAGTCAATAAATCAATTTTGTTCGCATTAATCATTGTCTTTTATTTTTCAATTTATGTACATTGTTTAAAAGGAAGTTTTAAACTTTTTTCCTCGACTGGAACTAATTCTAGAAATTGATTGTACAGTGAAGCAGGGGGGGGGGGGGGGGAAAGGAAACTGGAAAAGAAGGAAAAAGAGCAACTTTGTTATTCTGGCACTGTTTCGTGGTTCATATAGATTTTTTATTCTGGTATGACTTTTCAAGGAAATTCAACGCTTTCTTTGTTTTGTTTAATTGATGATGCTTACCTACAACCTGTAGAGCTTATTTCTTTAGTTCTATATTGTTTTGACTGTTCTTGAAGTGATCTTTATTCGACTTTGTACCATGTCTTTTGTATGGTGGTGAATCGGTTATAAAATTCAAAGTTTCTCCCAGGAAAGGAATTCTGCTCCATTTACGAGCTGTTTGAGCAAGGACTCTGCTCAGCCACCTTCAAGATAGGACTTTCAAATGGTGCTCAAGATTGTTGGGAAGGATGTAGTATCTTTTCTACAAGAAATAGGACTAATGCTGCCCTGCTTTCGTTCCCACCTTGTTCAGCTCTTCTCGAGCAGAGCTGGTTTCTTGAATTTGTAGCTAAACATTGGTGACTGTCTCCTGCTGAAACAGTGGTTGTGTGGATACTTTCAATACCAACTTTCTTGCTATTCAGTAAAGATTTTGCGCAAGAAATGCATTTCCAATGGAAGCCAGGTAACTACATAGTAATATCTTGTTTCATAAAAATTTCAATTCGAATGAAGATCACCACAGTATCTAACCTGTATCCGAGGTTCATAATTTTGTAAGTCTTTGAGAACTACTGTGTTAAAGTTTTCGTTACTCGGCCAAACAATATGATGCTTTGGCGGCCTTGTATGACAGGATAACAAAACTCATGCATTCTAAAGCTCTCTCAGGATTCAGTGACAGGGAGTTCTTCCGGTAGCATTATCTAACTGATTTCATCAATATGGTGGGCGTGCTACATATCAGAACTTCGAAGCAACTTTTAATCTTCCAGGTTACAACTCGTTGTATGTTTGGGCATTGGTGGATCTCTTGACCCTTTCGTCAAAACAAGTGATGATGTTGGGGAGACATAGCCAGTTTGGAAGACTTGGTTGCTTGACACCTGCATAGCTTATGGCTGTTTGTAAATGGGTGGATAACCAAAAAAAGGATGGGAAAGAGATACCATCTTTGAATGAACAATCAGACATTGTTATGGTGTTTGTGACTCCTTGAGTTGCCTCCTCGGACGGTTCACTTTTGGTCAAATTGCTCTTTTTATCTCACAGGTGATGATTGTAAATTAAACTTAGACAAGACGTGTGTAATCTCATTAGATTGAATAGTGGAACATTTGGCAGGACAATTGTCCCGTGGTTTTTTCCTCTGGGTTTTCCTCCGAGGTTTTCCACGTAAAATTTGGTGTCTCGCTTTCTGTTTTTTTTTTATTATTATTTTTTATTTTTTTTTTTGTTACAAATATTCGTTAGATAAATCAGTGAACAAAAGAACTATGAAAACTAAATCGGCGAAAAAAAAAAAAAACTCTGAAAACCCAAACCTATGTTAAAAGATCAGAAAACAAAAGCAAACAAAAACCCCAACACTTTAAAAACATAAGAATCATCACTCAAAAAATAACAAATCTGTAACCCTAGCGGACTAAGGAACTCGAACTGCCAACATCTCCCAAAACTCAGACAAAACATCTTTTGCTAATCAAAATTTAGAAGAAACAACACTCCACCCAAAGCAAATAAAGTTAGCCATCCAAAATTGAGCACATCAATCAAAGCATCTCTTAGGAACCTCCAAACAGGAAAACAAATCATCCCCCAAATAATCTCCAAATTATTGAGTTACCAAGAAAGATCCTATAGCTTCATACAAAAACATCTTGGGCTTCCTCTCTAGCGCTCACTTCACCGTCATTCAAACAGACTCATAATTCCAAAAAGAAATTGGAATTTTGCTTGTCTGGTTGTTTGAATATGCAGTATTCAGATTTCATTGTGTTTCTCTATGTAACAGTAGAGCTCGAAGGACTTGGCTGCTTATGCTGCCTTCATTTCTTGGTTCTACCTGTACCTTTTAAGTTTTGTTTCTTGATGTTTTGATGATTGTTGTTTGCAATGTTTGATGTTTTGCAACATGTTACTCTGTTGCAGAAATGAATAGAATGCATTTATCCAAAAAAAAAAAAAAAACAATTTCCAAGCTCTTAGTGCCAACTTTCTTATGATTTTGTGAGACATATGGACTCATCACCCCGGTGAATTACTAATGTTATGACTTTTTTTTTTCCTTACTATTTTCTCACATTGTCCAGTACTTGATCATGACTGGTATTGGGGAAATACGTAATCTTCTCCCATTAACTTTGATTGGCACAAAGACTTTTGGAATCTGGGAGTAATTCTCATAGCATTTTGGAGCATATATGTTATACATTCTCAGCACAGTATTCAATTTCATCGTTACATGTCACTATCACAGTTGTCTCACTATCATCACTGTTTTCTATCTAACCAAAACTAATATCACCGTACATCTAAATCTAAGGTAAATATATGTCTGAGTCATCAGCTAATAGAAGAATTACATGCACTATAACAAACTCTATTCTCATCCCATGACAAAATCCTTGGTCCAGCCAGGTGCTTTTCTGACACGTCTTCAGCCATGGTCTTGGGCTGGCAGCTGACTTCCAACATCCATGCTTATGTTTCTATCATTATTGGCTCTTGCAACACCAAGAGAATGATAGAAAGCCTGTTAGAAGTTCTAACTTAAGACCCCAAAAACCGTCTGGACCTAGCTCTGTTCATATTGCAAAAGGAGACATAAAACAATAAACCCATTTGGCCAGTTTTGTGTCTCTCTTTTTCGATCTCAAGCTAAAACTGTTGGGCTAAAAGCCTTCAATCCAATCACACCAGCGAAAACGAAATCAAATAATAAATCTCTTTTAGGTTTGAGGAAGAGAGGCTTTAACGCAAAACACAATTATTTGCCGCTTCCTTCGCTTCAAGGCCAAGTATTCTACTCGCGGCTTCGAAGACCTGCTCTTTTTAATGTTGGTCTTGCTCACACCAGCGAAAACGAAATCAAATAATAAATCAAACACACCAGAGATAACAATTTAACGTGGTTCGGTCCAACTAACCTACATCCACGGATGAGAAAAAAGATCCATTAGTTGTAGAGAATTACAAACTTACATCAAATCATCAACCTCACTCAACAATCAATACTCATAAGACACTCTCAATCTCCTCTAGTCCTATAGAGTATTCTCAACCCAAATAAACACAAACCCAAACCCTTGTGCACTCTTTCAACATAACCAAACACATACCCATATGCTCCCATACACCATACCTATGTGGACCCTCTCAATCTCTTTTAGTCCACTCACAAACAAACATACACACCCATAAGACGTAGAGCCACAATACTCCTATGGGGTGTCTATCCCACAAAACCCTACAACTCTCTTACATATTTTTCTCATACCTAACCCTATAGAGACTTCACCTATTTATAATCATATAAACTTGCCCATTAAGAATCACTCTCCTCTTAGAATTCTTTTACTGTAAGTCAAATTTACCTATTAAGAATCTGTGTCCTTTTAGAATTTTTCTTTTACAAGTTAAACTTACCTATTAAGAATCTCTTTCTCTTAGAATTCTTTTTTTGCAAGTCTTCTTGTCCATCAAGCAATATCTAACAAATCTTTAACAAATCTCAAACAAATCTCTTATGAGATTTGAGTCAATATTCCCAACAATCTCCACATTGACTCAAATTTCATCAATCATCTATCTTCATGCTAGACATGCTTGGCTCCACCTGCAATGGAAGTCTCACAATCATCTTCTCTTCTCTTGTGTCTTCACGTTTCATACAAACCAATCTTCAATCTTCAAAACTTAAACTCAAACTTTTCTCTCGAATCGAACTCTTCTGGACTTGCTTCTTCCTACGTCTCAAACCATGCACTTTCCAAACCTTTAGCTCTTCCCACATCTCAAACTTTTAGCTCTTTCACGTCTCGAACCTTCTGCTCTTTCTACATCTTGAATCTTCAAGTCTTCTCACATTTTGAACATTCAGCTATGATATCACTTGTTGGGGAACACCACGACTCTGATACCATTTGTTGGGCTAAAAGCCTCTAATCCAATCACACCAGCGGAAGCGAAATCAAATAATAAATTAAACACACCAGAGACAATAATTTAACATGGTTCGATCCAACTGACCTATATCCACGGATGAGAAAAAAGATCCACTAGTTGTAGAGAATTACAAACTTACATCAAATCATCAACTTCACTCAACAATCAATACTCATAAGACACTCTCAATCTCCTCTAGTCCTATGGAGTATTCTCAACCCAAACAAACACAAACCCAAACCCTTGTGCACCCTTTCAACATAACCAAACACATACCCATGTGCTCCCATACACCATACCTATGTGGACCCTCTCAATCTCCTCTAATCCACTCACAAACAAACATACACACCCATAAGACGTAGAGCCCCAATACTCCTATGGGATGTCTATCCCACAAAACCCTACAACTCTCTTACATCTTTTTCTCATATCTAACCCTGTAGAGACTTCACCTATTTATAATCATATAAACTTGCCCATTAAGAATCTCTCTCCTCTTAGAATTCTTCTACTGTAAGTCAAATTTGCCTATTAAGAATCTCTTTCCTTTTAGAATTCTTCTTTTATAAGTCAAACTTACCTATTAAGAATCATTTTTCTCTTAGAATTCTTTTTTTGCAAGTCTTCTTATCCATCAAGCAATATCTAACAAATCTCTAACAAATCCCAAACAAATCTCTTATTGGATTTGAGTCAATATTCCCAACAAAAACAAGAAAGATATTGCTATTTTTTTTCCTTCATTTTCATCATTACCAAACACTGCCTAAACTCTTCAGCTTTCAGAAAACTAATTGCTACTCTTTTCCTTCTGTTCAGGTCCTACTCTTTGATTTTCCTTCAAAGTTATTGATCATGTCTGGTATTGGAGAGGCTGCTCTTTGGGGCACTGTTTAACAAGTTCAGCTCTTTCGACTTCAAGCTTGCTAGTGAAAAGCATGTTCGCAAGGAGATTGAGAACTGGGAATTCACATTGAAGAATATAAATGCAGTGCTTGCTGATGCAGAGAACAGACAAATGAAAGAGCAACAGGTGAAGATATGGTTGGCTGACCTCCAAGACTTGGCCTACGACGTGGATGATATCTTGGACGAGTTTGCAACCGATGCTTTGGGACGCAAATTGATGAAAAGTATTGAATGCCAAGCCAGCACAAGTAAGGTACAAAAGTTTATTCCTACTTTCTGCACTAGTTTACAACCCAAGGCTGTCATGTTTACCAATACGACGATGTCCAAGATAAAACTTGTCTCCAAAAGGTTGAAACGGTTAGAAACAAGAAAGAGTAACTTGCAATTGATCAGCATTAGAGAGCCAAAGACAACAGATATACGGAACAGGCTGCCTAGTACTTCTTTGGTGAATGAAACTGAAGTATATGGTAAAGACAAGGAGACAATGCTGAATTTGGTTTTGAGGGATGATGATATCGATGATGGAGTTTCAGTTATTCCCATTCTTGGAATGGGAGGAATTGGCAAGACAACACTTGCTCAGCCTGTTTACAATGATTGCAGCATAAGAGCTCATTTTGACATCAAAGCTTGGATATGTGTTTCTCAGGAATTTGATGTCGTTAAGATAACAAAAACGATCCTTACAATCAATCACTCATGAGCCATATGATCAGTTGAATAATTTGAATTTGCTTCAAGTCAGCTTGAAGGAAAAACTATCTAGAAAGAAATTCTTTATTGTCTTAGATGATATCTGGAATGAAAACTACGATGATTGGACCAAGCTTTGATCCCCTTTTGATGCAGGGGAGGTAGGAAGCAAAATACTTATAACAACACGTAGTTGCAATGTTTCATCAATTGTGAAAACTGTTTCAGATATTTCATTGCAAAAGTTATCAGATGATGATTCTCTCCGTATGTTTGTTCACCATGCATTAGGAGCAAGAGATTTTAGTGATCATCTATACTTGAAAGAAACTGGGTTGCAGATTGTGAGGAAGTGCGATGGCTTGCCATTAGCAACTAAAACGATCGGAGGGCTATTGCACGGTAGGATGGATTGTGATGCATGGAAAGACATACTAGAGAGTGAGATTTGGAATTTACCTGAAGCGAAGAGTGGCATCATTCCAGCTCTATGGTTGAGTTACTGCCATCTTTCTTCACGACTGAAACAATGCTTTCCTTATTGCTCTATAATCCCCAAAGATTATGAATTTACGGAGCAAGAAATAATCCTACTATGGATGGCAGAAGGTTTCCTAAATGAAGCAAACACTACACAGACTGAAGATTTGAGTCGCAAGTACTTTAAGGAACTTGTATCAAGGTCATTTTTCCAAGTATCTAGAAGGAAGAAATCTCATTTTGTAATGCATAACCTTATTAATGATCTAGCTCAATCAGTTGCAGGAAAAATATGTTTCAGAATGGAGGGAAATGAACAAATGAAATATCCAAGACATGTTCGCCACTCATCTTATATTGCTGGCCAGTGTGATGGTATCAAACGGTTTCAGACCTTTTATTCAACAACCAGTGTGTGAACCTTCTTACCATTTACACTGATGTTGGAAGAGACTTGCTATTTAAGTAATAATGTTGTTGTTGATCTGCTGCCGAAGTTGAGACACTTGAGGGCACTCTCTTTGCAAAGGTATCACATTACAAAAATTCCGTACTCTTTTGGAAATCTGAAACATCTGCGCTATTTGAATTTCTCCTTTACTGCAATTAGAAGTTTAACTGATTCATTATGTGCCCTCCACAATTTACAGACTCTTTTATTAAGGTTCTGTGAGCTAATTGAGAAGTTGCCCTCGGAAATAGGAAATATGGTCAACCTATATCATCTCGATATTACTGGTGCATACTTAATAAAGGAAATGCCAAATGGAGTCGGTAGGCTGACTAATCTTCGAGCATTGTCCAATTTTATTGTGGGACGAGGTGATGGATTGAATATAAGAGAGATACAAACTTTATCAGAACTCAAAGGTCAGCTTTCTATCACTGAATAGCAGAATGTGGATGAACCTCAATGTGTATAGGAATCTAAGTTATCTGGCTTGTTTGGCCTTGATAATGTAGATTGGTTTTAAGGTTTTCCTTAAAAATCTTGATAATGTAGTTGTAAATTGGTTTTAGGGTTTTCAGTAAATAAAAAATGCAGATTGGTACAAAAAAATCTTTCTTTCCGACATTGCAAAGTTTCAATGTGTAACAAAAGAAATGATGACGTTAGAGTCGATGAAAGTAGAAGATCTCAGTATCTGTGGTTGTTGTGAGGAGCTAGCTTCTTTATGGCAAACAAAGTGGGGGTGGTTGGCATCTTTGAGATCTCTTCGTAATTTAGAGATTCAACATTGGCAGCAAATTGTGTCTATGGGGGCTGCAAAGGAGGAACAAGCAGAGCTTTCGCAATTAGGCATACCCTGCAACATTGAACATTTGACAATACAAATTTGTGAAGGCTTAGAGAAGTTATCAGCTACCATGCAGAACCTCTCATGTCTTAGAAAGTTAGAGCTTGTGGGGTGCCCAAAATTGGTTTCACTTTTGACAAATAACTTGCCTCCAACTCTTAAAAGTTTGGAGATCCGCAGTTGTGAGAATTGCAATGTTTACTGGATGACAGACAGAATATCAATTTCAGCAGCACATCTCTCCTTGAATCTCTTAGAGTCAACCATTGTGGAGCTCTAAAATCATTATCATCAAAAGGTAAGTTACCTGTGATGCTTAAATCTTTGACAATCTGCTGCCCAAAGCTTGATTATGTAGCGCATGAAATTGGGGATAATATTTGTCTTGAATCTATCGAACTCCTCGGGTGTACAAATATTAAATATTTACCCCAAGGACTGGACAGGCTGAGCTGTCTTCAGAATATTCGCCACCATAATTGTTCAAATCTGGTTTGTTTCGCAGAAAGTGGCTCGTCAGCCTATAACCTCAAATCTCTATCCCTCTTTGAATATGATAAACTTGAAGTTCTGCCCAACTTATACTCTCTTCAGGAGTTGACAATAGTTAGTTGTCCAATGATGAAATCAATTGGAGAAGCAGGTTTGCCTCCCAACCTGGCATCACTTGTCAAGTATGATCCCAATTTTAGTAAGGTAGTTATGGAGTGGGGATTGCATAGATTCACCTCTCTTAAAAAACTTCGCATTGATGGTGGTGATTTTATAGATGTCGAGTCGTTTCCACAGGTGAAGATAGGAATGAATATGAAGCTGACCCCTTCTCTCACCCATCTTGAAATCAGAAATTTCAAAATTATAAGAAAGCTATCCTCCAAAGGCTTTCAAAACCTCACCTCTCTTCAATTTTTGAATATTTGTATTTGCCCAAAGCTCAAATCCCTTTCCAAAAAGGAAATGCTTCCCTCCCTTTCGAAACTATTTATTTGTAGTTGTCCAGGGCTGAAGAAAAGATACAGAAGGGACAGAGGAAAACTATGGTCCAACATTGCTCACATACCATGTGTTTTCATTGACGATGAATTTCAATGATCAAAAGTGGAAGAATAATTAGAGCATGTATCAAGGACTCAGGTATTTTAATTTGGAATTAATTACTATTTTAACTGATTTTTTTTTCTTTTTTTTTCTTAATATATAAATATATCTACTCAACCATGATCCAATCGAGCAGTGAATTTTCTTTTTTTCAATTTTCAAACTTTTTAGTTTTTTTCTTCATACTGGTATATCCATGTGATAAACCCATTTCCTAATTAAGTGGAAGAATTAGATCATCTGTGACTCAGGTATTTTAATCTAGAATTAATTACTATTTTAATTGATTTTAATTTAATATCAACTCTGTTGATTTCATTCTTTATTGTAATTAAGTTAGTATTGATTGCCTACAATCTATAGGTTATTTCTTTGGTTTCTGTTACAAGTTGAATTGAAGAAGAAGGTCATGATAGTTATTTAATAGTCATTTATATTTTTTTTACAGTCAATATATATGAGTCAGCATATTAGTTATTTTGTTGAAAAATTGACAGATATAACTAATACAAAAGGAGGTGGTTACAGGAGGAAATACAATTTTTACACCCATTTCCTATATTTTAGAACTTCTTTCTATCGCTTTTCTTCCTTCTCTCCTTACCTCTATTTCTAAAATTTTAGCTACTAGAAATTTGAGTTTTCACAGAAGAGTTGAGCTGACAGTGGTTTGATTGAGCAGCATCATTCTTGGTATCAGAGCCTCAGTTCTTGACAATGACAGAGGGTACGACAATTAGGTTGCAAAGAGACATGTGCCAGATGCAAAAAGAGTTGGAGAGAGTGGAGGCCAAATTTAACACCTCTATCAAGCAACTTAATGATAAGATTGATTCATTTGCAGAAGAAATGCGTGGCATGTTTGAAAAGATCATGAATAGTAGGCAAAGCTCACTTCAAGAAGTTGAGATAGGAGATTCAACAGCACCATCAGCTAGGAATAGAAATTTTTCATGGGTGATGTGGAAGGTAGCAAGGTCATTATTCATAGACCCTTTTTCGCTGAAACAGAGGAAGTTGCAAGGGTACCAACTAAGTACTCTAAGTTGGAATGCCTAAAATTTGATGAAGACGATTTCAAGGGATGGTTGTTAAAGATCGAACAGTTTTTTGAAGCTAATCAAACTCAGGAAAATGAGAAAGTGA
This sequence comes from Durio zibethinus, assembly GCF_047325235.1. Lineage (NCBI taxonomy): Eukaryota > Viridiplantae > Streptophyta > Magnoliopsida > Malvales > Malvaceae > Durio > Durio zibethinus. The sequence goes on from NC_143180.1 coordinate 22,989,541, forward strand.
GGACTGTGATGATGGATTTGGAGGGACGAGCTTTACAGTGGCATCAGAGGTTCATGAAGAATCAAGGAAGTCTTCAAAAGGTAAGCTGGCTCACTTATGTTATTGAAATGAAGACTAGATTTACAGAATCTGAGTTCTTTGATCCTATTTTAGAAATAGTGGTGTTGAAGCAACACAATAAAGTTGATGAATTTTATGAGGAGTTTGAGAGTTTATTAAATTTACTCTCCATTTCTGATGACAATGCTCTCAGTATATTTTTGGGAAATTTGAAGCCTGAGATTTCTAAGCCTGTTAGAATGTTTTATCCTAAATCCTTAAGCCATGTTTACCAGTTGGCCAAACAGATGGAGTCCCTAATATACAATATGCCCAGAAAACCTTATATACCTTACAAGAATCCTGTAACAACTCCTCCTATATCCCATAATAATCCTTATACCTCTAAAACTACATTACCCCCACTGTTACCAACCCCAAAAAACCTTTTCTTAAATTACAACCAGCATACTAAATCAACCAAAACCATAAATACCTACAAACCCACAACCAGTAAACCTGAGTCAACTCTAGTAAAATCCAATGTTATCAAAATACCAACCTGGGAGGAAAGAGATGAAAGGAGGAAGAAAGGACTTTGTATGTGGGATGGGATTAAGTTTACACTAGGCCACAAGTGTGTTAAGGCTCAATTGTACTAGATGTTTATTGAGGAAAGGGAAGACAATAATAATGATACTAAAGAGTTTTATGATTGTGTAGACAATTTGGAGGAGATTGGAGAGGAAGACCATGAATTACAGAATAGGCATGTCATCTACTTACATACTTTAATTGGAGTTGAAGGTCATATGACCATGAGATTATATGATCGAATCAAAAACCAATCAGTAGTGTTCTTGGTTGACTTTGGAAGTACCCATAATTTCATTGATCAATTATTGATTAAGAAACTGGGATGTAACACTCAGAAGATTACTGAATTCAGTGTCACTGTAGCTGATGGTAACAAATTGTTAACTCAGGATGTATGTAAAGCATTGACTTGGGAGGTTCAAGGCCTAGTCCAATATACTGATTTCTTTATGCTACCTTTAATGGGCTATGAAGCAGTACTTGGGGTGCAATGGCTCCAGACACTAGGGCCTATTCTATGGGATTTTTCCTTACTGACCATGCAATTTGCTGTAGCAAACAACTGGTATAAACTGCAATGAATAAAGGCTGCTCAGGTACATATGGCTACAAGTAAGCAATTTGCTAAGTTGAAGGTGGTTAGTAAAACAAATGGACTAATAATGATATCTAGTATTGGAGTTTCTCATTCTCGAGATGAGTTACACTAGTTTAGTCAACAAACTAAATTACCACATGATTTGCAGGAATTATTACTACGATACTCTCTAGTCTTTTAGACATCTACAAATTTACCTCCACCAAGGCCTCAAGATCATAAGATACCTTTGATAAATGAATCTCAACCTGTAAAGATTAAGCCTTATAGGTACCCAATTGTACAAAAAAATAAGATTGAGAAGATAGTAGCAAAAATGAAAGAGGTTGGAATTATAAGAGATACCAACAGTTCATTTGCATCTTTAGTGGTTCTAATGAAAAAGAAAGATGGCTCATGAAGGCTTTGTGTGGACTACAGGCAGTTGAACAAGATCACACTTAAATATAAGTTTCTCATTCCTTTAATAGAAGAGTTGTTAGATGAATTATTTACTGCTTGTTAGTTCTCTAAGCTGGATCTCAAATTTGGTTATCACCAGATTCGAATGGATCCTACAGATATTCATAAAACAACTTTCAGGACTCACCAAGGGCACTATGAGTTTCTGGTCATGCCTTTTGGATTGACTAATGTACCTTATACATTTCAAAGTTTAATGAATGGTGTATTTCAGCCTTTCCTTAGAAAATTTGTATTGGTGTTCTTTGATGATATCATGGTTTATTCATCAAACTGGAATGATCATTTAGCACATTTGCAGCAGGTGTTTGATGTTTTAGTCAGCAACCATTTATTTGTTAAGCTTTCAAAGTGTGACTTTGGTGCTACTCAAATCGAGTATTTTGGGCATGTGATCAACAAGGGAATAGTTGCTATGGATAGTACTAAGGTTGAATGTGTTAAACAGTGGCCAATTCCTGAGTCTGTTAAAGAATTAAGAAGATTCTTGGGCCTCACTGGGTCGTATCGCAGGTTCATTAAAGGATATGGAACTATGGCAAAACCATTTACTGATTTATTGAAGAAAAATGCCTTTAATTGGCAAGAAATAGCAACAATAGCTTTTGAAAGGCTCAACCAAGTTATAATATTAGCTCATGTTCTAGCACAGCCAGATTTCAACTTAACTTTTGTAATTGAGTCAGATACTTCAAGTTGTGGAATTGGTGCTGTGTTGAGTTAAAATAGTAGGCCAATTGCTTATTTTAGCAAAGCTTTATCTCCTAAACATCAGGCACTATCTATCTATGAAAAAGAGATGTTGGCCATATTGGCTACAGTGAAGAAATTGAGTGCTTATTTAACTGGAAGGCATTTCCAGATAAAAACAGATCACCAAAGTCTCAAATTTTTGCTGGATCAGAAAACAAACACACCTGCTCAACAACTTTGGGTTGTCAAGATGATGAGATTTAATTATGAACTTGTCTACAGGAAGGGCTCTACCAACATGGCAGTCGATGCTCTTTCTTGAAATCCTGCAACCTTGTTATATACTTTATCTTTTGTAACTAATGATCTAATGGCTAGGATTAAACAATCTTGGTTAAAAGATTCAGTGTTGATACATTTGTTACATAAGCTCAAGAACAACCCAGGACAGTCTCCTAAGTACACTTAGCAAGCAGGTCAGTTGAGAAGGAAAGGAAAACTTATGGTGGGAGCTGATTTTGAGTTAAGGAAGGATTTATTGACATTTTTTCATGATTCAGCAGATGGAAGGCATTCTGGAGTAAAGGCAACTATGAGGAGAATAGCTAATGTGGTATATTGGGGAGGAATGAAAAAAGCAGTTCGACAGCATGTCAGAGAATGCACAATTTGTCAAAAATGCAAATATGAAACTGTCTCTCCAGGTTTGTTACAACCTTTACCTGATAAGGTATGGGCTTATGTGTCTATAGATTTTACAGAAGGTTTGCCTAAGTCATTTGGGAAAGATGTTATAATGGTGGTAGTGGATAGATTAAGTAAATATACCCATTTTATCACTCTGGCTCATCCTTTCACTGCCATTACAGTTGCTCAAGCCTATCTAGACAATGTGTACAAGTTGCATGGAATACCTAATACCATTGTTTCTGACAGAGATAGGATTTTCACTAGTTCATTTTGGAAGGAATTGTTCAAATTATTAGGAACCAAGCTAAAAATGTCTACTACTTATCACCCTCAAACAGATGGACAGTCTGAAGTGCTCAATAGATGTTTGGAGACATATCTAAAGTGATGACAGGAGAACAACCTAAGCACTGGTCCAAATGGATCTCTTTTGCAGAATGGTGGTATAACACTAGTTTTCACACTTTCATTCAGACTACACCATATGAGGCAGTCTATGGTCAACCTGCTCCCATTCCTCGACCATATCTACCTGGAGATTTAAAGTGGATGAAGTGGATAGAAGTTTGCAAGCGAGAAAGGCCACAATCAAAATTTTGAAATTTCATTTGGATAGGGCTCGAAATAGAATGAAGCAACAAGCTGACAAACACAGGGTTGATAGGCAATTTGAGATTGCTGATTTAGTTTATGTTAAGCTCCAGCCATACAGACAACAATCTGTCATCAATAGGACTTGTTTTAAGTTGGCTGCTAGGTACTTTGGCCCCTACAAGGTGTTGGAGAAGATAGGACCTGTTGCCTACAAACTAGAATTGCCTGCTGAAGCCACAATTCATCCTGTCTTCCATGTTTCACAGTTGAAGAAGTACATTGGGAAGGTTCCAACACAATCTAATCTTCCTATGATTGATGCAGATGGAATGGTGGCCAAGGAACCAGTGGCAGTTCTAGATAAAAGACTGAGTAAGAAAAGAGGTAGAGCAATCACAGAGGTTCTAGTACAGTGGAGTAACAGTTTTCCAGAAGATGCAACCTAGGAAGTATTATATGAGCTACAGAAAAAGTTTCCTTGCTTCAATCCTTGAGGACAAGGATTAATTCGAGGGGAAGGTAGATGTTACAAGTTGAATTGAATAAAAACGCCATGTTAGTCATTTAGTAGTCATTTATATTTTTTTTTACAGTCAGTATATATGAGTCAGCATCTTAGTTGTTTTGTTGAAAAATTGACAGCTGGTTGTCAGTATATATGAGTCAACATGTTAGTTATTTTGTTGAAAAATTGACAGCTGGTGTAACAATGATTACAGAACTATTACAAAAGGAGGTGGTTACAGGAGGAAATACAATTTTTACACCCATTTCCTATATTCTAGAACTTCTTCCTATCTCTCTTCTTCCTTCTCTCCTTACCTCTATTTCTGAAATTTTAGCTACTAGAAATTTGAGTTTTCACAAAAGAGTTGAGCTGACAGTGGTTTGATTGAGCAGCATCAGTTTCATGTATTTTGTACGTTTTTGAAGTGATCACTTAATTGTTTCAATTAATCTTTCTTCCCATTTTGTATTGAATTAAATGAGGTTGTAAATTTCTAGCTTTTTTCCAGATGTTTAACCCGAGAAGAGGGTTTTATAGACAAGTCTACAATGGTGTTGATTGATGTTTGGATGTGGCCTTGTCTTGCTTCTACACGAGGAGACAGGATTGATATTAGAAGAGGGATTTCTCTCCAATGGCTTTCAACATCTCCGGACCGAAAAAATGTGAGTTCTCAAACTTTTATCCTCTTATTCACTCTACGTATGCCTACTAGAAAATCTTCTTTATCATTATAATCTATTCTCTTTTTTGAGAATATAATCATTATATATTTTTACTTTCAAAAGTTGAGTAAATTTTTACCTTTATTTTCTTATATTGTCACTTTATTTGTAGTCTGCCTCAGGCTAATAATTATCTTAATTGCCAGCTTTCAAATAATTTTGTGGAGTACCATGTGAGAGATGGTCCTGACTTCTGATGCATTCTGGATGTTGGAAGCCAGATAGTTTAAAACTAATATCATTTTTCATAAAATCTTTATTGTTATTAAAATGAAGATCATTGAAATAATGATTGTCATTGCACCAGAACAGATAACTATAGATTTTTTCTATTAAGGTTGGGCCAACATGCTATCACGTTCAATAAATCAAGTTTGTTCGCATTAATTGTTGTCTTTTATTTTTCAATTTATGTATGTTGTTTAAAAGGAAGTTTTAAACTTTTTCTCTCGACTGGAACTAATTCTAGAAATTGATTGTACAGTGAAGCAGGTGGGAAAAATAAACTGGAAAGGAAGGAAAAAGAGCACAACTTTGTTCATCTGGCACTGTTTCGTGGTTCATACTGATTTTTATTCTGGTATGACTTTTCTAAGGAAATTCAATGTTTTCTTTGTTTTGATTAATTGGTGATGCTTGCCTACAACTTATAGCTTATTTCTTTGGTTCTATATTGTTTTGACTGTTCTTGAAGTGATCTTTACTCGATTTTGTACCATGTCTTTTGTATGGTATTGAATCGGTTATAAAATTCAAAGTTTCTCCCAGGAAAGGAATTCTGCACCATTTACGAGCTGTCTGAGCAAGGACTCTGCTCAGCCACCTTCAACATATGACTTTCAAATGGTGCTGAAGAATGTTGGGAAGGATGTAGTGTCTTTTCTACAAGAAATAGGAATAATGCTGCCCTGCTTTCTTTCCCACCTTGTTCATCTCTTCCCGAAAATAGCTGGTTTCTTGAATTTATAGCTAAACATTGTCAACTGTCCCCTGCAGAATCAATGGTTGTGTGGATACTTTCGATACCAACTTTCAAGTTATTTAGTAAAGATTTTGTGGAAGAAATGCATTTCCATTGGAAGCCAGGTAACTATATGGTAATGTCTTGTTTCATAAAAATTTCAATTAGAATGAAGATCACCACAGTATCTAACCTGTATCCAAGGTTCACAATTTTACAAGTCTGAGAGAATTACTGTGTTAAAGTTTTTGTTACTCGGCCAAACAACATGATGCTTTGGCAACCTTTTATGACAGGACGGACAAAAATCATGCATTCTAAAGCTCTCTCAGGATGCAACGACGGGGAAGTTCTCCTGGCAGCATTATCGAACTGATTTCATCGTTGTGTTGGGCCTGCAACATATCAGAACTTTGGAAACAACTTTTAATCTTCCAGGTTACAACTCGTTGTATGTTTGGGCATTGGTGGATCTCTTGACCCTTTCTCCTAAAACAAGTGAGGATGTTGGGGAGACATGGCCAGTTTGGAAGACTTCGTTGCCTGACACCCGCATAGCTTATGGATGTTTGTAAATGGGTGGATAACTGAAAAAAGGATGGGAAAGAGATACCGTCTTTGAATGAACAATCAGACATTGTTATGGTGTTTGTGACTGCATGATTTGTCTTCATGAACAGTTCACTTTTGGTCAGATTGCTGCTTTTATCACACAGGTGATGACTGCAGGTTAAACTTAGACAAGATTTATGTAATCCCACAACTTGAATAGTGAAACATATGACTGCACAATTGTCCCGTGGTTTTTCCTCCGGGGTTTTCCTCTGAGATTTTGCACGTAAAATTCTGTCTTCCTTTTTTTTGGTTACAAATATCGGTTAGATAAATCGGTGAGCAAAAGAACTCTGAAACTAAATCATTACAACAACAACAACATACCAAATTTTATATCTTATATTATAATATTAATCTTATAAAAAATCAAATAAGAGAATCAAAAGCAAACCTATATTAAATCACTGAAAAAAAAATTCTGAAAACCCAAACCTTAATTAAAAGATCAGAAAATAAAAGCAAACAAAAATCCCAACACTCTAAAAACACATGAATCATCTCTAAAAAAATAACAAACCTGTAACCTTCACGGACCAATGAACTTGAACTGCCAACATCTCCCAAAACGCAGACTTGCTAATCAATATTTAGAAGGCACAACACTCCACCCAAAGCAAATAAAGTTAGCCATCCCAAAGTTATCAAGAAATATCCAGTGGCTTCATACAGGAAACATCTTTGGCTTCCTCTCTAGCCCCCACTTAACTATCATTCAAATTTCAAACAGACTCATAATTCCAAAAAGAAATTGGAGTTGTGCTTGTCTGGTCCTTTGAATATGCAGTAGTCAGATTTCATTGTGTTTCTCGTTGTAAGAGTAGTGCTCAAAGGATTATGCTGCTTATGCTACCTTTTTTTCTCGGTTCTACTTCTACCTGAACTTGTTAAGTTCTGTTTTCTTGATGTTTTGATGATTATTGTTGTAATGTTTGATATTTTGCAACATGTTACTCTATTGCAGGCTGTTTCTTTTGGATGAATAAAATGCATTTATCCAAAAAAAAAAAAAAAATTCCCAGCTTAGTAACAACTTTTTAATGATTTTGTGAGATATATAAACTCATCACCCTGGTGAATTACTAATGTTTTGACTTTTTAATTTTCTCACATTGTCCAGTACTTGATCATGACTGGTATTGGGGAAATATGTAATCTTCTCCCATTAACTTTGGTTGGCACAAAGACTTTTGGAATCTGGGAGTAAATTCCCAGCACAAAATTCAAGTTCACCGTTACATGTCACTATCATCGTTGTTTTCTGTCTATCCGAAATTAATGTGACTGTCCATCTAAATCTAACGTAAATATATGTGCAAGTCATCAGCTAATAAAGGAATGACATGCACTGTAACAAACTCAATGTCATCCCATAACAAAATCCATGGTCTAGGGACTTTTCTGACAGGTCTTGGACCATGGTCTTGGGCTAGCAGCTGACTTCCAACATTCATGCTTAAGTTTCTATCATTATCGGCTCATGCAGCACCGAGAGAATGATGGAAACCCTGTTAGGAGTCCTAACTTAAGGCCCCAAAAACCGTGTGGACCTAGCTCTGTTCATATTGCAAAAGGAGACTTAAAACAATAAACCCATCTGGCCAGTTCTGTGTCTCTCGTTTTCCATCTCAAGCTAAAACAAGAAAGATATTGCTATTTTTATTCTTCATTTTCATCGTTACCAAACACTGCTTAAACTATTCAGCTTTCAGAAAACTAATTGCTACTCTTTTCCTTCTGCTCAATTCCTACTCTTTGATTTTCCTTCAAAGTTATTGATCATGTCTGGTATTGGAGAGGTTCCCCTATCTGCTCTCTTTGGGGTGCTGTTTAACAAGTTCAGCTCTTTTGACTTCAAGCTTGCTAGTGAAAAGCAGGTTCACAAGGAGATTGAGAACTGGGAATTCACATTGAAGAATATAAATGCAGTGCTTGCTGATGCAGGGAACAGACAAATGAAAGAGCAACAGGTGAAGATCTGGTTGGCTGACCTCCAAGACTTGGCCTACGACGTGGATGACATCTTGGACGAGTTTGCAACTGATGCTTTGGGACACATTGTCCAGTAATTGATCATGACTGGTATTGGGGAAATACGTAATCTTCTCCCAGTAACTTTGATTGGCACAAAGATTTTTTAAATCTGGGAGTAATTCTCATAGCATTTTGGAGCATATATGTTATACATTCTCAGCACAGAATTCAATGTCATCGTTATATGTCACTACCGTAGTTGTTTCACTATCATCATTGTTTTCTATCTAACCGAAACAAATATAACCGTACATCTAAAGTAAATATATGTCTGAGTCATCAGCTAATGAAAGAATTACATGCACTATGACAAATTCTATTCTCAACCCATGACAAAATCTTTGGTCCAGCTAGGGGCTTTTCTGACACATCTTGGGTCATGGTCTTGGGCTGGCAGCTGACTTCCAACATCCATGCTTATGTTTCTATCATTATTGGCTCTTGCAGCATCGAGGGAATGATGGAAACCCTGTTAGGAGTCCTAACTTAAGGCCCCAAAAACCGTGTGGACCTAGCTCTGTTCATATTGCAAAATTAGGAGACAAAACAATAAACCCATCTAGCCAGTTCTGTGTCTCTTTTTCCATCTCAAGCTAAAACAAGAAAGAAATTGCTATTTTTTTTTTCATTTTCGCCATTACCAAACACTGCCTAAACTCTTCAGCTTTCAGAAAACTAATTGCTACTCTTTTCCTTCTGTTCAATTCCTACTCTTTGATTTTCCTTCAAAGTTATTGATCATGTCTGGTATTGGAGAGGCTGCTCTATCTGCTCTCTTTGGGGCGCTGTTTAACAAGTTCAGCTCTTTTGACTTCAAGCTTGCTAGTGAAAAGCAGGTTCACAAGGAGATTGAGAACTGGGAATTCACATTGAAGAATATAAATGCAGTGCTTGCTGATGCAGAGAACAGACAAATGAAAGAGCAACAGGTGAAGATCTGGTTGGCTGACCTCCAAGACTTGGCCTACGACGTGGATGACATCTTGGACGAGTTTGCAACTGATGCTTTGGGACGCAAATTGATGAAAAGTATTGAATGCCAAGCCAGCACAAGTAAGGTACAAAAGTGTATTCCTGCTTTCTGCACTAGTTTACAACCCAAGGCTATCATGTTTAACAATAAGATGATGTCCAAGATAAAACATGTCTCCAAAAGGTTGAAACAGTTAGAAACAAGAAAGAGTAACTTGCAATTGATAAGCAATAGAGAGCCAAAGACGATAGATATACCGAACAGGCTGCCTAGTACTTCTTTGGTGAATGAAACTGAAGTATATGGTAGAGTAAAAGACAAGGAGACAATACTAAATTTGGTTTTGAGGGATGATGATATTGGTGGTGGAGTTGCAGTGATTCCCATTGTTGGAATGGGAGGAATTGGCAAGACAACACTTGCTCAGCTTGTTTACAATGATTGCAGCATAAGGGCTCATTTTGACATCCAAGCTTGGATATGTGTTTCTCAGGAATTTGATGTCGTTAAGATAACAAAAACGATCCTTCAATCAATCACACATGAGCCATGTCATCAGTTGAATGATTTGAATTTGCTTCAAGTCAGCTTGAAGGAAAAACTATTCAGAAAGAAATTCTTTATTGTCTTGGATGATATCTGGAATGAGAGCTATGATGATTGGACCAAGCTTCGATCCCCTTTTGATGCAGGAGCGGTAGGAAGCAAAATACTTATAACAACACGTAGTTGCAATGTTTCATCAATTGTGAAAACTGTTTCAGATTTTTCATTGCAAAAGTTATCAGATGATGATTCTCTCTGTATGTTTGCTCATCATGCATTAGGAGCAAGAGATTTTAGTGATCATCTAGACTTGAAAGAAATTGGGTTGCAGATTGTGAGGAAGTGCGGTGGCTTGCCTTTAGCAACTAAAACTATAGGAGGGCTATTGCGCAGTACGATGGATCATGATGCATGGAAAGACATACTAGAGAGTGAGATTTGGAATTTATCTGAAGAGAAGAGTGGCATCATTCCAGCACTATGGTTGAGTTACTATCATCTTTCTCCACAACTGAAACAATGCTTTGCTTTTTGCTCTATAATCCCCAAAGATTATGAATTTACAGAGCAAGAAATAATCCTACTATGGATGGCAGAAGGTTTCCTAAATGAAGCAAACACTGCACAGATTGAAGATTTGGGTCGCAAGTACTTTAAAGAACTTGTATCAAGGTCATTTTTCCAAGTATCTAGAAGGAAGAAATCTCATTTTGTAATGCATGACCTTATTAATGATCTAGCTCAATCAGTTGCTGGAAAAATATGTTTCAGAATGGAGGGAAATGAACAAATGAAATATCCAAGACATGTTCGCCACTCATCTTATATTGCTGGCCATTCTGATGGTATCAAAAGGTTTGAGACCTTTTATTCAACAACAAGTCTGCGAACCTTCTTGCCATTTACGCTGATGTTGGAAGAGACTTGCTATTTAAGTAATAATGTTGTTGTTGATCTGCTGCCGAAGTTGAGACACTTGAGGGCACTCTCTTTGCAAAGGTACCACATTACAGAAATTCCGTACTATTTTGGAAATCTGAAACATCTGCGCTATTTGAATTTCTCCTATACTGCAATTAGAAGTTTACCTGATTCATTATGTGCCCTCCACAATTTACAGACTCTATTATTCAGGTTTTGTGAGCTAATTGAGAAGTTGCCCTCAGAAATAGGAAATTTGGTCAACCTATATCATCTCGATATTAATGGTGCATATTTAATAAAGGAAATGCCGAATGGAGTCGGTAGGCTGACTAATCTTCGAGCATTGTCTAATTTTATTGTGGGACGAGGCGATGGATTGAATATAAGAGAGATACAAAATTTATCAGAACTCAAAGGTCAGCTTTCTATCTCTGAATTGCAGAATGTGGATGAACCTCAATATGCATGGGAAGCTAAGCTATCTAGCTTGTTTGGCCTTGATAATATAGAGTTAAATTGGAGTACAGACTTCAATGAAAGTACAAGGAAGAAAGAAGTTGAGAGAGAAGTGTTGAACTTGCTTCAGCCTCATGAAGAGCTTAAAGCACTTGCCATCAAGTATTATGCGGGAATAGCATTTCCAATTTGGATAGAAAGTCCTTCATTTAAATACTTGCAATCTTTAAAGTTTGAAGATTGTCGAAATTGTGGATTATTGCCCGCAGTTGGAAAGCTACCACTTTTAAAAGATCTTTATATCAAGGGGATGCATAGTGTAGTTAGAGTTGGCAATGAGTTTTATGGGGAGAATTGGCCAAATGTATTTCCATCATTAGAGACATTGTGTTTTGAAGATATGGCTGAATGGAAAGAGTGGAAACCTCGTGAATTTGATAAAAAAGGTAGAGAATTCTGTTGCCTCCGACAACTCTTTATTGAGAATTGTCCAAAATTGGTCGGAACTTTACCGGATTGCCTTCCTTGTTTGGAGAAACTTGTGATTAATGAATGTCCACAATTGGTAGCTCCAATTTCAGACCTCCCAATGCTATGTGAATTAGAAATTGATGGATGCAAAGGATTGGTGCTTCAGAGTTCTATCGATCTTTGGTCAGTGAAGAAAATCATTCTTTCCAACATTTCAGCATTTACATGTGTAGCAGTGGAAATGGCAATATTAGAATTGATGAAAGTAGAAAATCTCCATATTAACGACTGTGGGGAGCTGGCTTCTCTGTGGAAAACAAAGTGGGGGTGGATGGCGCCTTTGAGATCTCTTCGTAGTTTGAAGTTTGAAAATTGTCCACAGGTTGTGTCTATAGGTGCAGAAAAGGAGGAAAAAGAAGAGCTTCAGCAGTTAAAACTACCAAGCAACATTGAACATGTAAGAATAGAAGATTGTGCAGGCTTAGAGAAGTTATCAAAAACCTTGCACAACCTCACATGTATTACAGAGTTAGAGATTGTAAAGTGCCCAAAATTGGTTTCACTTTCAATGGATAACTTGCCTCCAACTCTTAAAACTTTGGTGATTGGCAGCTGTGAAAATTTGCAGTGTTTGCTGGATGACAGAGAGAACATCAATTTCAGTGGCACTTCTGTTCTTGAATCTCTCAGAGTTAGTGAATGTGAAGCTCTAAAATCATTATCATCAAGTGGCAAGTTACCCGTGAGGCTCAAAAGGCTGGATATTCATTGGTGTCCGATGCTAGAATTTCTAGCACATGAAATTGGAGACGGTACTTGTCTAGAATCAATTTTCCTCAGGAACTGTAAAAATATTAAATATTTGCCAGAAGGAATGGACAAGCTCAGCCGTCTTCAAATGATTAGAATCCATAATTGTGGAAATCTGGTTTGTTTTCCTGAATGTGGGTTGCCCGTTACCACCAACCTCAAATCTGTGTGGCTCGTTGGATGTGGAAAACTCCAAGCTGTGCCTAACCTCTACTCTCTTCGACATTTGTATGTAGCAAATTGTCCAAGGCTGAAATCCATGGGAGAAGGAGGTTTGCCAACCAACCTAACATCACTTACAATCTATGAACCTGATTTTAGTAAGGCAGTGATGGAGTGGGGATTGCACAGGCTCACCTTTCTTACACGACTTGACATTGATGGTAGTTGCATAGATGCAGAGTCATTTCCACAAGAGGAGATAGGAATGAATATGAAGCTGCCACCTTCTCTCACCCATCTTTATATTTATAGTTTCAAAAATCTAAGAAAGCTGTCCTCCAATGGTTTTCGGAACCTCACCTCTCTTCAGTCTTTGTGGATCCACAATTGCAAAAAGCTCAAATCCATACCCAGGAAGGAAATTCTTCCCTCGCTTTTGCTACTATTAATAAGGAATTGTCCAGTGCTAAAGGAAAGGTGCAAAAGGGATAAGGGAAAACAATGGTCCAACATCGCCCACATACCTCGTGTAGAGATTGATGGTAGATTCATACATGAATGATCAACTAGAAGATTTAAAACTTTTATGATTCTATTGTCCTATACTTAAAGTGGAGGTATTTCAATTTATTAAGCCACAAAGTTGACTCTTCAGTCATCAGCAGCAGCACCAGTTCAAACAATGTCACTAGCAGCGGGGTGATACTAACATCAATGACAACGATGTTGCTGCCTATAGAATCACCATCATTTGCGGTCATGCAGATTGGAAGGATACATACCTATAGGTAAATTGCATTTCTATTTCTTTGCACTAGTATTGGAAAATGATTTTAAAGATTTTGTTTAAAATGAAAAGTTGGCTATACACTTTGTTGCTCAGGAACATGATCATACGACCAATGCGATCCAGAGGAGGAAAGCTGAAAGTTGATCAGCGTATCGAAAATGCAAGTGAGGAAAAATCAGAAAATCTACATTCCAATTGTACATGAATCAGGTATGTCAATATGTGGTTGAAATAACTGTCTCATTGTAGACTTTCAGATGATTTTTGTAATTGGATCAGTACTGTTTGGACCCATAAACATGAAAAATTATTAAATCATCCCGAATACGGCCTGGTGTGTGGTAATTGAAAGTCTAACTATTAACTGGAATCTTCAAAGCTATAAAATTGATATAAACCCTGTCAGTTCCTCATTGTGGCAACTAATGAATGTTAACAACCTTGTTGAATTATTCAGGTCTGTTTTCAATTAGTGACATTCAGTGTCTATATGTAAATAGAATGATACTCAATGTTGGTTTCGCTTCCAAGTGACAGAGGCTTGTGCTTTTGCAGATGCAAAGGAGGAAAGTATGGAGGAGCAGAAGTTGAGAATTTGCACCAATGCCAGACTATTATTTCTGATCAGAAGTTTTATAATTCAGTTCTGCACTGAGTTTTTCGCCACCACTATCAGCCGTTGTATCAACCTCAGAAATCTTCAATGGTAGTTGTGTCGCAGGCATGTTCATACTGAACGCATTCATTTCATGTCATTAAGGTATGTTTTAATTTCGGCTGTCGAGAAGATGCTTGTCTGAATCATCAGTAATTGGACTAAATGGAGTTCTGCAGCTTCAGCTATCGCGCGAACAAGATGCTCTGCCAATGTTTTATTGTTATTGTTACATTCTGCCTGTGCACCATAAGCATCAACAGTTTTGAATTACCGTGGACATTTTTGTTTTTCTTTTATTTATCTCATATGAATCTTCTCTACTTCATATGGCACTTTGAGAGCCCAATTTTATAATTCTAAGGGCTAGAAATCTTTCAGAAACTAAGAATGCCTCGACATAGGCAAAAAGATTCAAAATTTCAAATATTAAAAAAAGATACATAAAAATTACTTTATTAAATTAAAATTTATCGCAACTTAAATAAGTTTAGGTTTTATCTGAACGGACAATGAAAATGATTATAATGAAATTAAAAATAACAATAAAAATGATTGTAACTATAATTAAAAAAATTACTATCATTGTGATTAAAAAAATTTTAATAAAAAATATATAATGAATAGATCTTGTTGATTTTCAATTCAATTAATAGTAAGACAAATTCAAACATATCATACTATTAATGCAGTGGAATCTAAACATAATCTTAAACTTCTTTAAAAATCCATTGTTTCAATCTCGATTTAAACGACGTAACAATACAATGAAAAATGTGGCATTGAGAATGTCAGACATAGCAAGGACAAGCAAGTAAACTAATCACCAACCCTACATGAATCAAGACATAAAATGAGATTACAGAAAGCCCGTGATTAGACTTGGCTTCAACCCCCAAATACAAATACAAAATAACTACATATATATATATATATAAATATATATATTGAACTTAAAATTTTTGTTTTTATTTTCATGAGCCAGTGATTATTTCATTTTATTCCATTGAGAGGTAATGATTTGCATCACTTTAATATATGAAATGGTCAACTTAATTTGCACAAAGATAGAAAAGAAATTAGACTTTGTGATTGGCTGGTTGTTTGGATTTGCATATTAAAAAAGTGTTAAAAGTTATTAATTACAATTATTTTAATAAAATTTTAATTTAAAAAAATTTTAAAAGTGAGTAGTTAAAATATTTTTAGTAAATGCTTTTATAAATTTTAATTTAATTTTTTTTATTATTAGATTTTTTATAATTATATTGAAAATTTTCTAAAAGTGATTAATTAAAATACCCTTAATAAAATTTTAATTTCAAAATATTAAAAGTCATTGATTAAAATATTATTAGTAATTTTTTATAAATTTTAATTTAAATAACTTCTTTTATTATTAGACTTTTTTTATAAATAGAATGAATTTTTTATCAAATGAAAATACAAATAAAACAAGATCAAAGCTTAGTGCATATAAGAATAAAATAATTATATGAAGTTTGTTTATTTAATTGTTGTAAAAACAATTGTATATATAATTTATATTGATAAATGAAATCATAAAAGATAATCATAATTAGTCATTGAAGTTTTTTTTTTTTTTTTGCTATTTATTTCCTTTCATTTTTTGTTTTAATATATTAACTATATATGTATGTTAATGATTTTATTACTTATATGTTTTATGAGTTGATCATTGGATCATTAATAATGTAATTAAATCTTTTTAATCCAAATAATTTTTTAATGTATCATAGTTTGACATTTTTAATTAATTTCTCTTTTATATATTTTTTTTAAAATTTTATAATTATTATTCCTATAAATAAAAACCAATATCAAATTAAATGCAAATCAATTGCATTCCCTCCACAGTTGCAACATGCATATGGGAATCCAACCGCAAGACAAATGGGATATTCAAATGCCCTATATTATAAGATGTAAATGAGAGAACTAATTCATTAAACACATCGCATGGAATTGACACCAATTTTTTTAATTATATATGTTTGGTTACCTAAGTAAAATACTCTTTTTAAAAAAATCTTAACTTGACTAAGATCCCTCAAAAGAATAAGTCTTGATTTTTTAAACATAGTTGGGTTAGTTACATGTAAAGAATATTATAACGCACTCACGATGCCTATAATTCAAACCAATTAATCTTAAATTATCTTTTTAACTTTAATTAACATGGTCTTAATTTATTTTATTATTTATTATTATTTTTTTATTTTAATAATTAAATATTAAAAATATTTTTGGGTTTTTTCAACACCTCTATCGATCCCCTAAAAATATTTTTTACTTTAAAAGTATTTAAGTAACATGTTGAAGAGATTCCATTATCGAAAAATTTATTTATTTTTATGTTTAAATTTTTTTAATTGCACAAAAAATAATAATTTAGATTTTTTAAGTGAAAAAAATAAAATAAATAAACAAAAATATATGCATAAAGAAGCAAACTAATAATCGAGTATGATACCTAGAACTTGGAAGTGCTGGCAATAATCAAATAATCAAAATCAAATATCATGGTTTTAAGACTTATACTTTGGATTCTATGTAAGACAAACAACATATAATTCAAAAGCAATCATTGACCTCTAATTTTTTATTTTGTTATTTCTTCAAAACAACTAATGTCGTTTTTTATATCTCTTGTTCCACCAATTCAGATCTCCCTAAAAATCTTCAAAGAATTGAGATTGAAAACCCCTCAAAGCATAAGCCCACAACCAAGCAATCCCAAAATCAAAGATAATTATAGCTAAAAATTGTTGCAGCTTTGCCTTTTTTGCCTATCAATTGCTATTGATTCCTATACGAGCTTCCTCTGATTTACTTTCACACGGATTTTAGAGTTTAACTCTAATTTTATTCGGGTTTCTCCCAAAAATCAAGTTAAATATATTATACATGTGATTAAGATTTTAGTTCCAACCAAGTCTTTTAATTCCAACATAATTTAAAATTTTAATTTTTTTTCAAGCCCGACTCTTTCTTTTTGTAATTTCGAGATCTCTTTTTCATTTTTAAATAAATCAAAATAAATAAAAAAATAATGAGAAATTAATAAAATAAAATAAATTTTTGAAAATAATTAAATCTAACAAAACCCTTAACTGCATGGATTGTTTACACTCTGAGGAGCATTAAAATGTTCTTTTTTCATTTTGAAAAATAACTGTTAATTTTTAAAATTTTGTCGCATTTGAATTTCTTGAGTCGGGCATTAGAATACCCCACCTGAAAATCATAAAAAAAAAAAAAATTCAAATTGCAAAATAGTAATGACATTTTATTCAAAACGTCTAAGAATTATCATGACATTAACTATACAATAAAATTATATAATTATACATCATTTTTTATGAATTTTTGTAAGCATACAAGAACATATCAAACAATTTCGATATCTTATAAAGAACGTACAAAACGAACTAAAATTCAAGTTAACCTAGCTTGAATTCCAACAAAAGATAAACTCAAGCAAACAAGATTTATATGAACATAATTATATATTCACTTACTAGTTTAACAAAAAAAAAAATTTACTTAAATTACTGATCGTTGAATAAAATTACAATATTGAAGTTGTTATATTATATAAGTCTTACAATCACCGAATACAAAAATTCCTCTTGAGAGTTGTTTAACTACTGATCTTTTCCTATCTCTCTATGTTTTTCTTTTTTTTTTTTTTGAGAAAAATTTTTATTTTTTGGTATTTTTTGCATTTCACAAGAGATAGAAATTATCTTTTTTTTTCTTTTTTAACTAAGCACATTAAAACATTATTGTTTTTTTTTTTAATTTTATAAAATTATAATTTTTTTAAATCATTAAAAATAAAATAAGATTTGAGCTTAACATGTCATAATTTATCGTTTAATTGCTAGGTTTACTTTAATTATTCGTTAATTAGTGATAAGTGATCAAATTCTGACCATTTTAAATAAAAAACAAAACAACCATGATTACGATAATAGAGAGGAAAAAAATAGTAGGGATAACAGGGAGAAAATGTTTTGTCCAATGTATTTGACCTATTAGATTTTACAAAAAAATTAATTGAGTTTGAGTCAATATAATATTAAATTAAAAGATGATTTAAAATTTAATATTTAAAATTTAATTCGAATTTGATCAATTTTTTTTTTAATTTGAGTTTAATTCGAAAAAAAAAAAAATTATTCAAATTTTTTTGATTAAATTCAATTAACATATAAAACAAATTCAATTTTTATATTCAATAAAAATTTGATTATTTATATTTAAATTTAATAAATTTTATTAATTAAAATATATTAAAATATAAAATTTTAATTAATCTCATAAATTATTCGAATTAAATATAAAAATATTTAAATTTAATTTAATTAATCAATTAAATTATTTAAATTCAATTAAATAATAATTAATTTAAATTTAAATTTTATTTAAATTAAATTTAAATAATTTATAAATATTAATATATCATTTATATTTTTAAAAAACGTTACTGTTTGTGCGTCCAACCACAGCCGCCGATATTTGCTGTTTCATCTTTTCTGCAAAAGGCCTAAACCCTAATTTCAAACCTATTAATTGTACCAAAGTCTCGTCGAAAGTCCGCAATGTTTGACTGTGGACAAAAAGACGTGCCTTTTTTTTTTTTTTGTCATTTTCATTTTGTGTACTTAAAAAAGACTAAAACTTGGCAAAGTTAGTTTTTTTCTTTCATTTCACTGTTTGTTTCTCCATGCTAAAATTTCTTCCAATTTCTTTCCTTTTGTTGCAAGAAGTGGGAAAAGCAATGTCAGCTGTTGCAGATGCTGCTCTATCTGCTTTCTTTGGGGTGCTATTTAGCAAGTTTGACTCCCTTGAGTCGCTCAAGTTTGCTCGTGAAAAGCAAGTCTATGGTGAGATCAATAAGTGGGAAAAAATGTCACGTCCCGAATCGAGACATAACACGATCATATTATCTTGAAATAAAACTTCAAAGCAATACGAAACCTAATTTATAATCATTAAACAACTCTCAAATATAAAATATTCTCATTAAGTAACATAACTAGATAATAAATCTCCAAAGGTTCAAAGTAGAGTATTACAACTAAAATAAACAATACTTCATAAAATCCTCTATTTCTAAGTAGTTCTCCAATGCTCGATTCTTCTAGCTTTTCTCAAGCTAATCATACTTATCATTCATAATATCTGTAAAAGAAAAAAAAATAGGGAATGAGCAAACCACAGCTCAGTAAGTAAAGGTTCACACACTTTACCGGATCAAACATCGTTTCATACATGTCATATAGATCATTCAAAATATTCGTCAAATCATAATGTCAAAACACCTTAATATCATCGTTCTGTCAAACACATAAATTCATAAATCATTGTAAAATATGTTATCATTTAAATATCGTAATCAAACCAAATCATGGATCAATCATTAAAAATCATCGTAAATCATCATTATCATAAATCATCATTATCATTCAAATTGTTAACTACGATCACTGCTATAACCCGTGATATCGGTCGTATTGACAATTTCATTCTCATGATCATTGCTAATTATTATAACCCGTTAGCCAGGGCTTACGCTAACTACTATTACCCGTTAGTCAGGGTCGTATGATCATGTCTTTGCTAATTATTATTACCCGTTAGTCAGGGTCGTAGAACTAAGTTCTGGTGTCGATGATCCCACTTCCCAGGGATTTAAAAACGTAGCTATCATAAAATCATCCTTTAAACATAAATCATTTTTTTTTTCATTTCATTAATAAGCATGATCCATTATTTATATAGATAAACACAAAATAATTATATGCTTGATCCTATTTTCATACATCGAAAATAAAGAAATAAAACATTCTTTCATTTAGAAACACACACACATATATATATATTCATAGATTCAAAAACAAGCAAAGTGTGTGAGATTCTACTTACCTTCTTCTGATTCTACCACCTAATTTTTCTCCCTCAAAATTTAGTGGCCTATTCAAGATAATTCCAACATAACAATAATTAATCAACCCATTTGAGGTCACTTATACCAAAACAATTAAGTTAAACAAGTAATAACTCGAGTAATTAATTCTGGCAGTCTGCACTACTTTCACTAAAACGACCATAACTCAAGATATCCAATTCGGAATTAAAATCTTATTAATGCGTTAGAAACTAGACTTGACAAGCTTTCTATCCATATATGGCTCATCTCGTGATTCTTTGTGGATTAATTATAACAATTTTTGCAATCCACGTCATATGCTGCTGCCAGACACCCTGTATACTTTTCATAAAAATTACGTATTTATTCATAGGTAACTCCAAATTCAATTTCGCTTATTTCGTTGAAAAGTAGACTCGATAAGCTTTCCAAACATATATGGCTTAAACTGTAAATCTTTGTATAAAAATTTAGGGAAATTTCGTAATTCCCCCTTACTGCTGCTACTAGGCAGCCTGCACCTCCTTAGGTAAAAATTGGATAACTCTTCATAGGGAACTCGAATTCGACTCCCGTTTGTTTCATTAGAAAGTATATTCAACATGCTTTCCAACCATATATAGTAATCATAGTAGTATTTAACCCTTTAATACAGAATATAATCTTAATTCATCACTACAAACATATGATTCATATCAAGATTTATACGAAACAAAGATTTTCCTTTTTATTCCCATCAAATTTCTGTTTTAACAATAAATTCACATTACCAACTTTCTCAACACTTAACTTGACTCTAATTAAAGTCTAAATCATCTGCCCAAAGAGGGATAATGAAAACCCTAAAATTTTAGGGTTTCTCGATTATAATCTACACTTTAAGACTTAACCATCAATACTCCAAAAATTGAAAAAAAATTATTTACTCACTTCTCCTTGTAGATTTGTTCTTCCCTTCACTTGAAATCCTTCAATTGATCTATTCTGTATAAGAAACATATGAGAAATAAGTTTCTATTTTTATTACGACTAATCGTCGACTGAAAACTGAAAAGTTAACTCTATTAATAAAGAAATTTGGGTTATTTATTAATAAATTCTCTACACTTCTCATTCTTTATTAAAGAACCCCCACTTATAAAAATACTTAAAATAGTCTTTTTTTTTTTTTTTTTTTTGGGGTATTACAAAAGATGTTACGGAGTATCCGTGCAGTGCTTGATGATGCAGAGGAGAAGCAGATGAAAAATGGGTCCGTCAAAATCTGGTTAGCGAAGCTCCAGGACTTGGCTTACGACGTGGATGACTTGTTGGACGAGTTTGCCACAGAAGCTTTGGGGCACAAGTTGATACAGGAACATTCAGCTGGCGCGGGTAAGATACATAACTGGATTCCTGCTTTATGTTTTAGTCCAAGTGCTGCGATATTTAATACTAAGATGCTGTCCAAGATAAAAGAGATCACTGCTACATTAGAAGAACTGGTAACACAAAAAATGAACTTGGAATTGAGGGAGAATGTTGGTGTAAGGCCAAAGAGAAGGTTACCAACTACTTCTTTGGTTAATGAAGTTCATGTCTATGCTAGGGATAATGACAAGGAGGCGATTTTTGAGATTGTTTTGAGGAACGATGGTAGTGATGATGGAGTTTCTGTTATTCCCATAATTGGCATGGGGGGATTGGGAAAACAACACTTACTCAACTTGTGTACAATGATGATAACATAAAAAATTACTTTGATCTCAAAGCATGGGTATGTGTTTCTGAAGATTTTGATGTTGTTAAGGTGACAAAAACTATTTTGCAGTCAATAACTTCTGAAACATGTGATCTCAACGATCTAAATTTGTTTCAAGCAAAATTGGAGGAGAAACTCTCCAAGAAGAAATTTCTGCTAGTTTTGGATGATGTTTGGAATGATAATTACAATGATTGGACCATCCTTTGTTCTCCATTTGAAGTAGGGGCTCCAGAAAGCAAAATTATTGTGACCACTCGTAGTCACCTTGTTTCATCAGTTATGGGCACCGTTCCAGGTTTTTCGTTGCAAGAGTTATCAAATGATGATTGCTTGTCTGTCTTTACTCAACATGCATTAGGAGCAAGAGATTTCAGCAGACATCCAAATTTAAGGGAATTTGGTGAGGAGATAGTGAGAAAGTGCAATGGCCTGCCTTTAGCAGCAAAAACCATTGGAGGCCTACTATGGACTAGCATGGACCACGATGCTTGGAAAGTCGTATTGAAGAGCAAGTTATGGGATATACCAATAGAGAATAGTGGCATAATTCCAGCTCTTTGGTTGAGCTATTATCATCTTCCTCCGCATTTAAAGCAATGTTTTGCATGTTGTGCCATACTCCCAAGGATTATGAATTCGGGGAGAAGGATATAGTCTTACTATGGATGGCAGAAGGTTTTCTACAACAAGCAGAGGATAGAATGCAAATTGAAGATATAGGTAGCAAGTACTTTCGAGATTTAGTGTCAAGGTCATTGTTTCAAGTATCTAGCAGGGATAGATCTCGGTTTGTAATGCATGATCTTATCAATGACCCAGCTCAATCTGTTGCCGGAGAAATTTGCTTTAGAGTAGAGGGTGACAAACAGCTCAAATTTCGAAAACGTGTTCGCCACTCATCTTACGTGGGTGAGTGGTTTGATGGAGTTAAAAAAATTTGAGCCCTTTAGTGAAATGAAGCATCTTTGGTCTTTCCTGCCTTTGATGTTGGCAAGCTATGGACCACAACCTTTCTTAACCAGCACTGTTCTCACTGATTTATTGCCCGAATTGAAATATCTAAGGGTGCTCTCTTTGAGAAGGTACCACATCACCAAGTTACCAGATTCTGTTGGACATTTCAGGCATCTTCGATACATAAATTTTTCTCATACTAGAATAAAAACTTTACCAGTTTCAATAAGCACACTCTTCAATTTAGACACCTTGATATTGTGCTGGTGTATTAATCTTGAGAAGTTACCTTCAGGAATGGGCATGTTGATCAACCTACGCCATCTCTATATCACTGGTGCAACTTCTATAGAAGGGATGCTTGTCAGAATTGGTGGACTAGTTCAGCTCCGAACGTTATCAAATTTTTTTGCTGGCCAAGGGCATGGGTATCAAATAAGAGAGCTGAAGAATTTATCAAAACTGAAAGGTGAACTTTTTGATTTCAGGATTGGAGAATGTTGTTGAAGTTAGAGATGCATTGGAGGCTAAGTTGCATGAGAAGTCAGGTCTGAATCGGCTAGAGATAAATTGGGGTATGGAGTTTGCTAATTATTTAAGATCAGAAAGTGTTGAAAGAGATGTATTTAATTGGCTTCAGCCTAGTGAAGAGCTTAAAGAGCTTAAAATAAAATATTATGGTGGTACAACGTTCCCAGCTTGGGTAGGAGACCCTTCATTCAAATGTTTATTGTCTTTAAGTCTTGAATACTGTAAGTATTGTAGATTGTTGCCTTCAATAGGAAAACTACCATTGCTGAGAAACCTTTGTATTAGGGGGATGGATGGCATAAAGAGTATTGGCACTGAACTCTATGGAGAGAATTGCTCAAATGGATTTTTGTCATTGGAGACTCTTTTGAGAATATGCCAGCTTTGAAGGAGTGGAACCCTTGTGAAGTTGATGACCAAAATGAAAAATTCCCCGTCCTCGGTGAGCTTTTTATTGTGGAACGTCCAAAACTCTTGGAAAGGTTACCTAATCATCTTCCTTCCTTGGAGAAGCTTGTGGTTCGTGAATGCAAGCAGTTGGATGTTTCAATTTCAAGTCTTCCAAAGCTTCGTGAACTAGAAATTGATGGATGCAAGAGGTGCTTCTCAAAACTTCTGCTAACCTTACCTTTGCTCCTTGAACATTGTTTTTCTTTCAAGGGTGTCAAAATTTGCAAGGTTGATGCCAATGTTGACAGCAGTAGAAAATCTTATGATTAACGGCTGTAAGGAGCTGACCTATTGTGGCCAAATGAGGTGGGATTGCTATGCCATTTGAGGTCCCTTGTTAGTTTGGAAATTTTGAGTTGTCCATGACTTGTTTCCCTGGGGGCAAAGGAGGAAGAAGTAGAGCTGCCCTTTGCAATATTAGGTCTTTGATAATAGGGTATTGTGAAAGCCTTGAGAAGCTACCTAATACCTTGCACATCCTCACATATCTTCAGGAGCTACAGATTGAAAACTGCTCGAAATTGATTTCTTTTTCAGAGATTAAGTTACCTTTTACTCTGAAAAACCTGGTGATCAGTAATCATAACAATTTGCACTATTTCTAGATGGAGAAATTATCAATACCGATGATTTCCTCCTTGAGCATTTGGAGATTGCATCATGTCCAACAGAATCTTCAACATCTCAAGATCAGAGATTGCTCAAAATTGGCATCCTTATCATCAAGTGACAAGTTTCCTGTAGGGCTTAAGCACCTAACAATTAGGAATTGCCCTGAGCTGGAATCCACAGGGCAAGAATTTTACAACAACACTTTGCTTGAATTTATTCATAGTAGCTGGTGTAGAAGTGTTAAACATTTCCCCCAAGGATTGGACAAGCTCAGCAATCTTCAGGCAATTGTAGTGGAATATTGTCCATGTCTGATTTCCTTCCCAGCAAATGGGTCGCCCAACACCAACCACAAAGTGCTCCGCATTTATAAATGCGAAGAACTGAGGGGTTTGCCCAACTACATTCACAACCTCACCTCACTTCAAGAATTGGAGATATCAAATTGTCCACATATCATATCCTTCCCAGAAGAGGGCCTTCCTACCAGCCTGGTAACTCTTAGGATGTCCGATTTCAAGCTTTGTAAGCCACTGTTTGAATGGGGATTGCATAGACTGACCTCCCTTAGAGTCCTATCCATCAAAGGTGGATGTCCAGATGTACTGTCATTTCCTCATGAAGAGATAGGAATGATGCTGCCTGCCACTCTTACTAACCTCACCATAGAAGATTTTCCAGTTCTGAAATCCCTATCTTCCAAGGGTTTTCAAAACCTCAACTCTAGTTTTTGTGGATTGCCATATGCCCCAAGCTCACATCCCTTCCAAAAGCAAACCTTCTTCTCTCACTGTTATAATTGCATATTGATGATTGTCCTCGACTAAAACAACGGTGCAAAAAGGATAAAGGGCAAGAGTGGGCGAAGATAGCTCACATACCTCGTGTTGAAATTGATGGTAGGCACCTTCATGACCTAGAGGAGTAAAACAATTGTTTGATCTCTATAATGGAGGAAGAACAAGGTATGCCTACTTTGAGGTATTTATTTGTTTTTCTGATAGTTGACTTGCCATTTTGTAATAACAGTGTACATTACGTTGTAATACTAGGAATCAGTGCTATAATAAGGTGGACAAAACATAAAATTTGTCTACACTAAGATTGCTATAGACCATTTTCTATCAAGTTATCTTGTGCTCTTTTCTTCCATGCCTTAGTTTCTCTGCCTTCAATTTAAAGCAAGATGGAAGTAACTATAATACATATCTGAATTATATTTTTCTGTTATTTAGCTGTCCAATATGTTGTACAATCTGTGAGAAATTTTGATGATTTACAAATGTGAGAAATTGCGGTGTTTGCTGGACGATGGAGAGAATATCAATTTCAGAAGCACATCATTTCTTGAATCTCTTGAAATTAGAGAGTGTTAAGCTCTAAATGCAGTACCATCAAGTAAATCGCAGCCTTATCCTTACTCGGTAGTTTCATACATAAGATTTCATATTGTCTAGGTCTTGAGTTTTAACTTATTTTTTTTTATAATTGACCTATACATAAAGTTTTTTAAGAGATTATGGATTTTGATAGATTAACAACACTCAGCTTATATTTTACAACTATTCTTCTTCTTACCAATCTCCATATGTACTTTTTCACAAGGGAGCAGATTCAGATGAAGCTTAATTCAAGATTTAGGCCAAGCATTGCTGTTCAATCCAAGCCAATAAGACATAAGCTTCTTGGCATTAGAGCATGATCTAGCTTGAAACCCGTGGCTCTTCTTAATAGAAAGTCCTCTGCTTTCACTTGTGTCTTTACGCCCTTCAAAGTTCAAAATATTGGTGGTGAGAACAACTGCTGCAGGTTTTCTGGTTTCTATCGCTTTTGTGTCTCTTTTGTGTTATATATATGCCTGATGAGTGTCTTCATTTCATATCACCAATCATTATTTGGTTCTTCAGGAAGTATTTGTTTGTATCATCATTGATTTTCATGGGACCAAAGGCAGTATTTTCCACAACATGTTCTACCGATTAATCTTTTATCTCTGTTGTTGCCTTGCCTGTCTCCTTGTGCCATGTAAGCATTTTACTAATGTTCGAAAACTCATGTTTTAAGTTATGTTTCTCCTCCAAACAACACAATCCTTTGGCCTTTTATGACAGGATGAAAAACTCAAATCATTCTAAAGGTCTAAAACTCTCAAAACTCAATCTCCTTTTCTAAAAAGTGTATCTCCAAACTGATTTCAGCAGTAAGGTGGATGCAAAATTAGACTTTTTGTTATGCAAGAAATTTAGCATTTTGATGATAGTTTGTTGTAACATTCTCATCAGTGTACTACTATTATTTTGAGTAGCGGAAGAGCATTGACTGTTCTAGCCTCCCATTTTTTCTTATTAACAAGGGATTTTTCCATGTAAATATTGGTGTCTTGCTTTTCATGAGCAGGTGATTATTCCATCTGAGTCTATGCATGTAGATGAGAAGAAAAAAATCAAAATCTAAATTGTAATATTCTTCAACCATTGTACTGATCATATTGATATACATAGGCCATTTTTTAAGTTTATTTCTCTAAGATGAACTGAGAAATTAATGAGAAAGTGGCCATTCATGGACAAAGAAATGGGACATGGTTATCAAAAACCTTGCACAACCTCATCTGTCTTATAGAGAGTTAGACATTAAAAAGTGCCCAAAATTTGATTCACTTTTAATGGATTATTTGCCTCTAACTCTTAGAAGTTTTGTGAGTGGCCAATGTAAGAAATTTGGGGTGCCTATTGGATGATGGGGAGAATGTCCATTTCGGCAGAACATCTCTCCTTGAATCTCTTAAAGTTAGTAACTGTGAAGCTCTGTAATCAATATCATCAAGCAGTAAGTTACCCATTTGGCTTAAATTGTTGAGTATCATGGATTGCCCAAAGCTGGGATTTGTAGCACAGGAAATTGGGGATGATACTTGTCTTGAATCTATTGAAATCATGGAGTGTGAAAATATTAACTATTTACCTCAATGGCCAGATAAGTTGATCCGTCTTCAATGTATTATAGTTCAATTTTGACAAAATCTGTGTTCTTCTATATGTGTCAAAAACTCGAAGCTTGCCCAACCTGTACTCCCTTCAACTTGAAGAGTTGGTCATTAATGAATGCAAGTCCCACCTACTGCCAATTTACTATAATTAATTTCTGATTTTTTTTCATGTACAGTGTTGCTTGCACTTGTATTGTAGAAATCTATGCAAAAAATTTTGGTTTTTCCACCTGCTGATAATGATGTTGTGGGCTCTGTTTTGTTTCTGGCATTTATAGAAGTTAGATTTGTAGTTTGGATTTGTTTCTCTTGCCTTTGATGAAATTTAGTTTCTTTTATCTGAGAAAGAAAAAAGAATGTTTTCCATCCATATGTCATATGTCATATGTCCTGGTTTATTCAATTATTTCAGTTTCCGTGAAATTTGAGTTTTGTTAAAAATATTTACTTTCAATTCTTTTGCATGCAGTTCGGGAAATTGTATGATCCTATTTTCTTATGCTTAAAGTGAAGGAATTTATTAAGCCACAAAGTTAACTCTTCAGTTGTCAGCAGCAGCACCAGTTCAAACAATATCACCAGCAGCAGTAGTGATACTAAAATCAGTGACAACGTCATTGCTTTCTAAAGAATCTCCATCATTTCTAGTCATGTAGATTGAAAGGATACATACCTTTAGGTATATTGCATTCCCATTTTCTTGTGCTAGTATCATAAAATGATTTTAAAAATTGTTTAAACTGAAAAGTTGGCTATACATTGTGTTGTTCAAGCACAAGATATGACCAATATGGTCCAGAGGAGGAAAGCTGAAAGTTGATTGACCTATCGATAATGCAAGAGGGGCAAAATCAGAAAATCTACATTCCAATTGTAAATAAATCAGGTATGTCAATTTGAGGTTAAAGTTAACTTTGTATCATTATAAACTTTCAGATGATTTTTATAATTGGATCGGTGCCGTTGGACATGTAAAATATGAAAAAATTATTAAACCATCCAGAATATAGCCCGGTATGCGGTAATTAAATGCCGATATGCTTGTTTATTCACCTTTTGTGAATAGGAAAAAAGATGGCAATAATAATGATCTGTATCTGAACTCTTTCTGTGAAATCAACAGAAAGTCTAACTATTAACTGTTTATTGGTCATAAAAACTAAAGGAATCTTCAAAGCTATAGGATTGATGTAAACTCTTGTCAGTTCCTCATTGTGGCAACTAATGAATTTTAACAACCTTGTTGAATTATTCAGTTATGTTTTCAATTAGTGACATTCAGCGTATATATTATACATAGAATGATAAAGATTGTTGGTTTCACTTCCAAGTGACAGAGGCTTGTGCTTTTGCAGATGCAAAGGAGGAAAGCATTGAGAAGCAGATGGTGAGAATTTGCACCAATGCCAGACTATTGTTTCTGATCAGAAATTATATAATTCAGTTGTGCACTGAGATTTTCGTCACCTGTAGCAGCCCTTTTACCAATATTAGAAGTTCTCAACTCCTGAAAAATGATTCTTTTTGAAGGTGTTATTAACAACAATAGTAGTAATACTGCTTTCCAAGACGCATGGTAATTATGATGTGTCCTTCCCAGGTTTCTGTCTGGAGCATTAAAGTCTGTTTTCTGCTATAACCTTATACTATTTCAACCTTCCTAAAAACAAGTTTGAAGTAGTCTTCCATTTGAACCATAACATATCAGGTTTCTCTTATGTCTTTGTTGTTCAGTCAGTAAATTTAACTTAAATATTGAAGGTGCTTATAAGTATAGCTCTTTTGTTATTACATGATTTATGACAAACAGAACTCAGAGAATTATAAGATGACTAATTAAAATATTGCTTCTAACTTTCCAGGCACTTCTTGAAGGAAGCTAATTTCAGTAAGATGATGTTGCAGAACAGCAGTGAATGCCTTGAATCATATTCTATATTCTTCTTTGAATCAACCTTCAGTTTTTGAATACATTATTTTGAGAATAGAGATTCCCTATTCATGATGAACAAGATATATGGCACATACATTAAAAATAAAGTAATATATAGAAAAAAAAAAACACTCTTCAAAGCCTTTCTTGGGTAATGGCCATCTTTACCCCTATCTTGTTTACATTGTTATATCTGTAATAAGGAATCTGATTTCATCAATCGGAAATTGCAGTTTAGTGGAGGAATGGAGGTCAAAGACATAGCCTGTGAGGCATCACATAACAAGCCGGTTAAATAAAATGTGTTTAAACTTTAAAGACACAAAGTCATTTCTTCTTCCCTTGGCGCTGCGCTTCCCTGGAACTTTTGCTAGCGAAAATTACGGCCGGGTATTTCAAAACTTCGTAGGTTTTTAGTGGTCAGTTCGAGTTATGATTTGTATGTCATGCGTGTTACTGAATGCATTCAATTCATTTTATTGTGGAATGTTTTATTTTCAGCTGTCTAGAAGATGCTTGTCTGAATCATCAGTAATTGGAATAAATGGAGTTCTTCAGCTCCAGTTATCGCGAACAAGCTGTTCTACCAATGTTTTTTTGGTATTGTTACATTCTGCCTTTGCACCATAAGCATCAACAATATTGAATTACCATGAATGTTTTTGTTTTTCTACTGAAACTTCAAAATAATAATTTGGCCTTACTTGACAGGATAATAACTCTATGTTCTGAGCCCCATTCAACGTACGAACCGGGAAGTTCTCCAGGCAGCATGTCATTTCTTAAAAGGGAACTCATGATTCCAGAGAACCATATATCTCATCAGTGCAAAAAGGGACATGATATTGAAGTCTAAAACTGCTTTCCCAATTCCTTTCTGACTCGTAGATGCAAGTTTGCCGATCAAGGATATGGACCTGGCATGCTTAAACTGAGAATGCTGACATCTTATGATATTGGGGAGTTATTTGGTCATCGAATGGTCTCTGATATACATTCATGACTGGTCAATTCACATTTTCTGCCTGTGGCAGTTTTTTTGACAAATGTCTGAAGATGAAGACGGTTTTGTCCTTTTGTTTCTCACATTATTCAGCTGATCATGACTTGTATTTAGTATCTGGAAAAATAGATACCATTGTATCTTTGCCTTTGTTTGGCACTAGAATTTCCACTGCCAAGTACCAAGAAAACTAGAGAGGAATGCATCAAGTGCCAACAATTTCCACTTCAAAATCTTTATGATCTGGAATGTAATTCTCTATCAAAAAGTGAAAGTATCATGGCATCAAACAGGAGCAGGCCAGCTGATTACATCTTCATTCTCTACAATTAATCATGTATTAATCTTCTCTGATTCCTAAGACATTTTGAGAGCCCAATTTTATAATTTTTAGGATTAAAAATCTTTCAGTAACTAAGAATGCTACAACAGTAGCAAAAAGATTCAAATTTTCAAACAATAATAAAAGATACATAAAAATTACTTTATTAAACTGAAATTTGTCACAGCTAAGATAGACTTAGGCTTCCTAGAAGTCTACTCGTTTTAATCCGATTTTAAAACGACATAACAACACGATGAAAAATGTAACGTTAAGAATCTCAAAGACCATGACATGTTAAGGCCAAGCAAGTAAACTAATCATCACCCCAATATAAAACAAGACATAAAATAAGATAACAGAAAGCCCGTGACTTAGACTTGTCTTCACCCCTCAAATACAAATACAAAAAACTACAAAAAAAAAAAAAAAAACTTTAAAGATTTTTTTTATCAGATATATCTAATCTCCCACACTCTTTGCCAAAAGTTACTACTAGAATGGAACCAAGGTACTTTTAGGTACAGGTCTCACGGGCCACGCCCAACCTCGAATTGGGCACATCGAAAAGCACCCTATGGTTCTGTTGCTGCATATTGGCTATCACATTCAGCACTGAATTCACGTTCTCTGGTGCTGATGCCATGGCCAAACATGTGATGCTGCCTGCGGTGCTGTGGATTAGTAGGTTGTCTTGTGCCAGTGTCACGTTCATGCCGGTGAACATGAACGTTATTGTCGGTGCCAAGATCGGGACCGTGTAACATGTGTCGAATCCGCCGAGAGATGTCACGTTGGCTACCTTAACTCGCCTACGGAACTCGTTTCGGACGGCTACGTAGGCTGGTTCCACTAGCCGGGTGAAAACCGTTCCTGAATTGTATAGCAAAGTTCAGTGATATACTCATAACGCAACGACAAATAAATACATAAACAAATACAAAATTGAGCCTACTAATAATTTAATTTGCCAAAAGATAACCTCAAAACATCAAATTTTTCGTAGAAAAAGAGGAAACATTACCAGAATCAATGATGGTACCAGCACCAGTGGTAGGATTGAAAGCCAATGCATTTGGTGGGATATCAACAATTCTCCTTCCAACTCTTATTCCAATCAAATTCACAAAGTAAAGTGATGGTCTTCTAGGGTTCTTCAGCAATGGGGTGTACTTGATCCTCAATGGCTGCCCAGTTGGCCCAAGTCTCAGTGACCCAGAAAAGTTAAGTGACCTGAAGCTAGGCAAGCAATATGAAAATGTCGACTTGTACAAATTTTCGGTTTGTGAGAGAAGCGATAATGGGCCTCGGCCAAGGCCCAATAAGCCCTGTGGTGGCACAGAGCCGCCAGATGTCTTTTGGAGACAGCCGAAGGTGTAGCTGGGGACAGGGTCAGTGGCTAAGGTGACCGTGTCCTGAGAAAGGTTCGCTGCTATGGTTGAACCACCGTAGGTCATGTTGAATATGCACGCGCTGCCACCGCAAGTGGGGTTTGGTACCTGAAATTATCACATGATGCAAGTGTTTTAAGATATTTCTGAAATGAAAATTTTCCCATTTTGCTAAACAGCTAACCGTGAGCTTTATAGATAGTAGTTTTACCAACAAAAATTGTTATTATGGAATAGTTTAGTGACCAGTTTTGCTCGCGCCAGCCAAACACGTGACAAGCAGGAAGTAAGAGATAATTGTGAACTATTGAGAAATGAAAGCTTACCTGCTTGCATTGAGCAGCTTGGCAGCCAAGGGTCTTGAATGTGGTGGATTTAGCGTTGTCAAAAACACTAGAAGCGCAGCCAAGGCAGCCTGTGCAAGGTATCCAAGCAGCATCATTGCTAGTATCCATGGCCATAAGCATGGTTTGAGGTGGTGTTCCAATTTTGGCCCTGACAATGTAAGTTGGACTCTGCACAATCTGCCTGCCTGAAGCTACTGGCACCACAGATTTCTTGGCCACCAGGCTTGACAAATATTGCAGCCTTGCCTGGTCCTTGGCTTGCATTTGGAGTACATCCTCTTCCCATGAGAGTGCCCTTGAAGGTTTGAAGGGTGAGCATGGACTGTAAATATGGAACACTTGGAGGTTTGAGCCATGGTCTTGGGTGTCACATATGGGGTTCAGACCTTGCGCTAGTGAAAAGAAGAGGAAAACTAGAGAAAAAAGATGGGTTTTCATAGTTTTGCAGGAAAATCAAAGTTTAGTTTCCTTTGATGGTTTAGGAACTGAGATAGTGTGTATATATAAGTGGGGAAGTATGTTAAGTGGAGTGGAATGACATGTAGTTTAGTGGGTTGTTTTTGCTAACAGACTGTCTTCCATTTGCTTTTAAGGCTGTACCTCCCATCCTTCTTGTCCAATTCTACCTGGAAATAGTATCTACTTGTACTAATATTTCTTTTTTATTTTTCATATAGAAAGAAAAAGAGAAATTTATATATATACATTAGGTTATGGTATGCTCGTGTTTTACATGTGCCTAATTTTTTAAATGATTTTAAGATTTCATATTTGATATATTTGTGATTTTACTTTCAAAATATATCTTACAAAAATCAAATTTTCATTGAAAAAAAAGGATTTCATCTTTTTATCAATTAGACAAATATTTAGCAACAAATGTTTAGTTCAAGTGACAAAAAATATATATTTTTCTTATTTTTTGGATTTAAATCCATTAAAAAATTATAAAAAAATAATTTTTCGTAAATTTATTAAATTCAACATCATTAAATTTATTTGAATCGATCCAAGAGATGTATTAGACAAAATTTTTACTACTAAATAATAAAAAAATTCGACATCAATCAATTTATTTGAATGGATCTGGAGAGATTTATTAGATAAATTTCTTACTACTAAATAATAAAAAATTTTAGACTAGTATTTGTGAGTAAGAGAGACTTGGAGGATGATTTAGGACAAGCTTTAGCGGAAATTCCATAGAAAAATTTTACATTGTAGGAGGAAATATAGTTCATCGGGGATTGAGCAGATCTCAAGATATGCTCTTTGGACAGTGCAAAATAAACTTTGGGTTAACTTTTCTTTATTCTCTCTTCTGCGTGCTAATCAACTATTGCATGCCAATCTAATTGAAAAAATTAAGGGATCTGATTGCCACTTTACAAGCAGCAAAAAGTGGCATTTGTGATAAGATAATTATTTTAATGTTGACACAATATTTTGCTCATTTTTAAATCAATCGATATATTATTAAAATTGATATTTAAATTTAAAAGATTTCACGATCTTTTTAAAAATTTAAAAAAAAAATTTTGAGTCCCTAGATAATTATTTGGCTGCATTATATTTTGTAGCTACCTTAAGGGAGGAAACGTAGGCGCAATTGAGGGGATACAAACAACCAAACTTGGTATAAATAGATTCATACAAATTGTAAATCAAGGATGTGAAACTGAAACTCTGGTTTAAATTTAACTTTAATAATGAAGTAAAGTTTAAATAGAAATCTTAAATTCAATCTATTATACTCTTTTAATATTTAAAAAAAAATATTTTCGAGCATTTGATTGAATAGTAAGTTTATGCATTTCATGTTTAAAGAACGAGTCCTTCAAAATCAATAGGAAAAAGAAGGAAAAAGTAAAGAGAAAAGAAAGAAAAAAGATTTTGCCTGTAATTAGCGAGTTCTGGTGACCACCTACTATATAGTTCAACATATTCTTCATAGAATTCAAAAGGCAAAGGGGAAATAAAGAGGAAAAGGAAAAATAATACCCAAGATTTACCATGCAAAGGGATTTCCCCACAGCAAATTTTATCCCCTTGAGATGAAAGAAAGTGAACATGATAATGATCATGATTGCTAATTAGTTCATGCAATTTGCATCATTTAACATGGGGATTACCAATTCCTTTTCCACATCCCAAAAAAAAAAAGCAGCATATTCTTGTTTTTTTACCTTCATAATTTGCCCTTAACCCTCTGCCATGAACCCTCACAACCTTCCCAAATGCAGCAATCCTCATGCCAACACAGCAAGAGCTCACTTAGCTAATAGCTTATTCTTTTTTTATGAGAGTAGATGCCCAAAATCTTGAGTTTGGAATAGGTAAAGATATATGGAACTTACCTTGAGAGATGAAATATTATAACCCTTCATAAATGTTTTTGTTGCATATAATGTGGATATGTAGTTGTCAAAGCATTACATTGTTGGTAAGGTTTGCAGAGATTTTTTTTTTTTAATGATGATTGTGAAAACTCATTTTCATTACCCTAGACCTTAGCATGGTAGGCATTTTGGTGGAGGGCTGACCATGGCCTCCCATTTCCTTGGGACCAAGGGAAATATGCTCTCTTTCTAAGCTATTTATAACTTTAAACCTAGCTACAAGGGAAATATAGATTTACCGACAGAAATCTAGGTTAATTTAGTCAAAATATTCGATTTTCTATTAATCCAGTTCAGGGGTTGTCAGGTTTCAAGACGTAATACCTTCTCGACAAATAAGTATAAAGTAAATTACTGTCACTAATGGGATCGGGTGAGTCCAAAGATAATTTAAGAAATAAAATAAAAGTAGCTTCAAATCATAAATAATTAGTTATAGTAATTAATGTTTGTTGATTCGAGTAATAAAGAGTTTAATTTTTTTTTTAAATATGATCTCAATTTTAAATTTTATGAATGAAAAAAATAAGCGTTGAAAAAACTTATTTTTTTTATGAAATTCGATCCGATTCAATTTTGAAATAATTAAAATTTAAAATAATTATCGGACACCAAAAATCTTAGATAAAAAAAATTAAGTTATGCATATTATTCTAGGTAAAAAAATGATAAATATAAAAAGGAGTTTCAAACTAAATAACCTCAACAATAAAAGTTATAGATTTTAATTTTAAAATCTCTCAAATTCAAATCTTGAATTCAAAGGTAACTCTTAATACTGTCACTTTTTACATTTAACAAATTTACTTCTTTTATTTTTAGATTACTACTTAAAAAAAAAAAAAAAAAAACAAATAAAATTTTTATAAGGCAAAAAGAATTTAGCTCTCATTAATGGTCCAACTGGGCTTTACATGTAAAAGAATAAATAAATAAATAAATATATATATTTTTTTAAAGAAATACAAAGAGCATATATAAACTAATATTAATGAGGATGATTATTTTATTTGACAGAGATTTGGGATCTAATAAGTGAGAATTAACGTGTGTATCACTCACAATCACATGCAGAATTAAAATATTTTGACAAAGATTAGCATAATTAGAATATTCTTAATTAATTAAATAGTATCTAATAAATTAGATTTATTATGTAATTATGATTAGGGATGTAAATGATACATTAGTACTCGTAAGTTACTCGAATTTGATTCGAAAAAAACTCGAATTCGATTCGATTATTATCGAGTCGAGTTCGAGTAACTCAACTTATCGATCGAGTCGAATTTAAGTATTCTTATACCCGATTCGAGTAGCTCATAAACCTAATTGAGCTTTTATATTTAAATATATTTTTATTATTTAATTAATAAAATATTTCGAATTCGAGTTCAAATTCGAGCATAAATAATCAAACTCTTGTCAAATATACGAATCGAGCTTATTTTTACGTATTAATCGAGCGAGTTCGAATCGCTCGATTTCGATCACAAATTAAACTCGAGCTAGGAAAATAAAACTCGATCGAGTATCGAGCGGTGAGTTTTGAGTCGAGTTTGAGCTTGAATTCAAACTTCTCACTGCATCGATTCGATTCGACTCGATTACATCTCTAATCATGATCAAACGACTAACAAGGATTTACATTATTTTGTTTCTCCCCCAAAATGGAAAGTAAAGTGGGTACTTGTGTGTCTATTTTATAATATTTTTTGCTAAATTACGATAAATTTTTAATTTAAAGTAAGATCTTGGTTTAATTCCTTTGATTTAAAAAATTACAGAATGAAGAATTATATTGGAAAGATGCATAATGGACGGAGAAAAAGCTGCTTTTTTTTTTTTTTGGTAAATAGAAAAAGCTGATTTGCTTTTCTGGGCTGTTTTGTATAATGGGGTATATGTCTAGATCCCCCATTCACGTTGAGATCTTTTCCTTTTTTTATTTTTAATTTTTCGGCAACTTATTATATGAAAAGAAAATTTTATATTTTTCAATCTAAAAATAATACAAAATTATGTACTTTTCCATCTCATTTTCTTTTTGAAATGTGTCAAAATTCTCTTTTTTTTATATGTCTAAAATTAATTTTGATGATTTTTATATTCATATCATGTAAAATATTAAAAATTTATGTATTCGTATCGTATTTTATATTAAAATTCGTATTATAATTAATGTCGACATGAAAAAATAAATTTTTTTTTTATTTTATAAACATATTTATGATTTTTATTAAAATTTTAAATCGTATTATCTTTATATTTTTTATTTATATTATTTTCGTATCGTGTTTGAAATTATCACGTCTACTTAAAATTTTGTTTTTTGTTTTAGAATTGTTTTTATAATTTTTTTATTTTACAATATTAAAATTATAAAACTTCAATTTTATAAAAAAATTAAATTTTAATATTAAATATAATAAAATAAAATTTTTTAAACTACAGTAAAAAAGAAAAAAAAACAAACAATTTGAGACAAAAAATACTATTAAATCCAAAAATTAAAAGAAAGAAAAAAATATAAAATAGGACAGTCAAGCAAAGCTGTAGCAAAAGCAAACATTTGCTGGCTGTCTATTAGACATTGATAGGAAGAAACCACTCGGTTGAAGTAGCATGTGAAGCTACTATTCTCAATTTGTCACTTTGGAATAAAACAACTAAATATGAATTTTGGAAGATAATCGTGAGGTTCTTCTCAAATTTCTAAGCTGTCAGTCTCAGGTTAATTTGAATCAATATTTGAGCCATTTTCTCCTGGATTGTTCACATTAGTATTTTTTAATTCATAACTAAGATTCGAGATTTATTCGATAAAATTGATTAAAATTTATTTTTTTTATTAAAAAATTTTTTATTTTAATTTTATTAATAATCATTTATTAAAATCATTTCAAATGTACGATTTACAATTAAATTTTAAATTATTAGATACAATATATTTTATCTTAACTAAAAAAATTGAACAATTTATTTATTCAAAATTTCTCATAAAAAAGAATATTCATTTGGCATTATTATAAATATTTGCTTGTTGATTTTGTGATAACAACATGATATGTTGATAAAGTATTATATCTTAATTTTAATAATTAAAATTTTAATTTTATTAAAATATAAAAAATAATGTATGCTGACTTTATTCATTTTCTTCGACTATGTGTTTGTTTTGCTTAAGTTTTTTATTTTTTATTATTGTTAATGAAAAATATATAGTGATTAATTTTTTGATATACTTTTATTTTATATGTATTAAATTTGAAAGGTAATAAATAGTAGACGTAAATAAAAAATTAAAGAAAGAAAATGAAGCTTAAATTATCAGTTTTATTGACCTATTTTTAAATGTACTTGAATTGTACTTTGCCCGTAATGAAATTTTTTTATAGAAAATTAAAACAATTCGATCTCGAAGCCCAACTTCAGCATGTGAATAATAAATAACACTTTAATAACATAGTTTTCACAAATATACCTAATTTCTAGGAGAATATTCCAACACGATAATATGAATTTATTTTATTTTATTTTATTTTATTTTTTCCTTATTTCATCATAACATTTTTTTTACTATATATAATATAGCATTATACTTTTTCAATTGATTTTGGCCTTTTACTCCTACATGTTTTTTTTTTCAAAATTTTTTTAATAAATAAAATATTTTTTAACAAAATTTTTCACTAAATATTCTTTAATTGCTTTAAAATTTGAACTATAATGATAAATTTATTTCAAAACTAAAAATATAGTAACAAAATTAAACTAGTTGAGAGATTACTAATAAATTTGGATCACTAAAGTGGTAAATTTATATGTTATTAGTGCAAATGGTTAAGTTTTATAATTATATATTATAATTAATGTCAACCTAAAAAAATGAAATATTTTTTTTTTGTTTTGTTAAACCTATTTATAATTTTTATTAAAATTTTAAATTGTGTTATTTTTATATTTTTTATTTATATCATTTTCATATCGTATTTAAAATTATTATATCTACTTAAGATCTTGTTTTTTGTTTTAAAATTGTTTCTATAATTTTTTTACTTTACGATATTAAAATTATAAAACTTCAAATTTTAAAAAAATTTAAATTTTAATATTAAATATAATAAAATAAAAAAAATTAAACTAAAGTAAAAATTAAAAAAAAAAACAATTAGAGATAAAAAATACTATTAAATCCAAAAAATAAAAGAAAGAAAAAAAATATAAAATAGGGCAGTCAAGCTCAGCTGTAGCAAAAGCAAACATTTGCTGGCTCTGTCTATTAGACATTGATAGGAATAAACCACTCAATTGAAGTAGCATGTGAAGCTACTATTCTCAATTTGTCACTTTGGCATAAAACAACTAAATATGAATTTTGGAAGATAATCATGAGGTTCACACTAGCTTTTTTTAATTCATTACTAAGATTTGAGATTCATTTGACATAATTAGTTAAGATTACGAAGAGGCTTTGATTTGAGTCTTGTTAATAATTATTTATTGAAATCATCTCGAATGTATAAATTATATTTATTTATTTTAAATTATCGAATACGATATATCTTATTTTAATCCGAGGATTGAATAACTTATCTATTTTAAATTTTTTGTAAAAAAAAAGATTCATTTGACATTATTATAAATATTTACTTGTTGGTTTTGTCGATAACAACGTGATATATTGATAAAGTATTACATTTTAATTTTAATGGTTACAATTTAATTTTATTTAAATTTTTAAAAAATGTATACTGATTTTATTTATTTTCTTTGATTATGTGATCGTTTTGTTTAAATTTTTATTTTTTTATTAATTTTTAATCAAATATATGTATGAAAAATATATAGTGATTAACTTCTTGATATGCATTTATTTTTTATAAATTAAAATTTGAAAGGTAATAAATAGTAAAAGTAAATAAAAAATTAAAGAAAGAAAATGAAACTTAAATTATCAGTTTTATTGACCTATTTTTAAATGTACTTGAATTGTACTTTACCCATAATGAAAAAAAAAAATTATACAAAATTAAAACAGTTCGATCTCGAAGCCTAACTTCAGCATGTGAATTATAATTAACACTTTAATAAGCTTCAACATGTAGTTAATTTTCACAAATATACCTATTTTCTAGGAGAATATTCTAACACGATAATCTAAATTTATTTTATTTTATTTTTTCATTTTTTCATCATAACATTTTTTACTATATATAATATAACTTTATACCTTTTCAATTGATCTTGGCCTTTTTTTTCCTACATGTGTTTTTTTTTTCAGAATTTTTTTAATAACAATATATTTTTCAACAAAATTTTTCACTAAATATTCTTTAATTATTTTAAAATTTGATCTATAATTTTAAATTTATTTCAAAACTAAAAATATAGTGATAAAATTAAACTAGTTGAAAGATTACTAATAAATTTGGATCACTAAAGTAAAGTGGTAAATTTATATTTTATTACTACAAATAATTATATTTTAGAATTTAAATGTAAAATACTTAAATTCAAACTTTCATGATTTTTAATTAATTAATTAAACAGATATTGATACTTTATCTTTTTTTTTTCTTATTTCGTTATACATTACATTTTGAGAAGCTGCACCGTCCATTATTAATAACTTTCCAGGGAAACGGAGAACTTTTTACTATTTTCAGATTAGTAAAAGTGTGAAGAAGAACGTGGCAGAGAGACAAAACATGTGAAAAATTTTACGCGGCAATAAAATCTCCTGCAAGAACCCTGTGCGTTTTGTCCCCATTGAGCCAGAAAGTAGAAGCATCCCATAAAAGAACTTCAACGTCGCCTACTTAATATTGCTCCAACGCTAGAGAAGGCAAGAAAATATCTTCATAAATATGGTGGATAAGTTTTTATATCAATAATACAGAAATTATTTAATATATTATAAATGAAAATTTTTAATTTCATAAGTTAATTAATAGAATAATACGTATTTTATCTTGTAAAATTATTTTTATTTTTTTAAATATACATTAACAAATATATATTACTTTATTAATTTCATTTATAAAATTAAAAATTTTCGCTTTTAATGTATTTCTCTTAAATTTCATTTAAATGAACAATAAGATTAATTTCGATGAAATTAAAAATAATAATAAATTATTATAGCTATAATTAAAAAATATATATTATAATTGTGATTAAAAAAATTAATAAAAAATTTATACTGATGAATTTTATTAAAATTAATATTTAAATTCAATCGACCTCCCATAAAAAATGTGATAAAATCCAAATTTAGTTTGTCCATTTCCTCTATGTCCCTCTGCTGATTTATGATTTCTTCACCTTTCCTTTACTTTACATGCACTGAAGGACTGTCACGAGAGTACTTTGCTGGAGAGGTGAGGGAGTGAGAGGTTCCCTCTTTGATTTCGCCGACACTTCCTCACATGCATGAAAGCTTTCATGCTTCCACTTACACTAAGTACAAGAGTTACTCATTTTCAATTTATTCTTGAGAAGTAATATTTATATAAATTTAAAGTTTAAATTTATTTTTTTTCTGAAAAAAAACTCGAAATTAAGATATTTAAGTATAATCGATGAAGATGGAATTAAGAAATTGGGCCAGCCAAACAGGAAAAAAATGGGAAAAAAAAATTTTGGGGATCTTCAAAGGGGACCATGATGCATAATGGTCAGAAAAATTGGATTGAATTGCGATTTCGAGGTAATTAAGTTCAACGCACCGCAGTTTTCACGGGCCTTACATGTCAGAACAATAGCCCTTGCCTGGGCCTAACATTACAGAACATATTCTAGTGGCCGGGCCCACCAATAATATTCTAATGCCACGTTGCCAACCTCTTTGCTTCTCAATTATTTTTATCAAGGTTTTTTTTTTTTGTCATTTTTCAAAATTATGTAGTAATTTTTTCAAATTAGAGACTGAATAAATTTCATAAAAAAATCAATAAACCCAAAACGAGACGCATTTCTTGTAAATTAATTATCTAAATAATAAAATATGATTATAAATTAAATTCGATTCGATTTGATTCAGTTTAAATTAATACATTAAACAAATAATTTAACTTCTAATAAATTTACTCGATCTTAATTTGTAATAATAAATTACCTAATATAATAGTTTTTTTAAGTATTTTTTAATTATTAAACCCAAAAATATTATTATATTATTATAATAAGAGTTAAAAAAATTGATAAATATTTATTATTTTATATATATTTTTAATTATTTTTAAAATATATTATATTTTTATATGTATCACCTTATTAATTAATCGGAGTTTAAAACTTCATTGCCCATAGAAGGAAAAATTTCCCCTTATTACAATAGGCAAAGGTTTATAATTTTCCATCCGTGACTCGGCCAAAGCAAAATGATTATGATGGTGGATTTAAAGAAAATTTGTAAGGTTATAATCATTTTAAGATTTAATTATTTAAATTAAAATTTTATTATTTTATCAATAAATTAAACTATTATTCACATAAAGATTATTGTTGTTAAAAGCTAAAATTTAGCCATTTTTGAAAATAATAATTATATATAGGAAACAAACATGATGAAGTAACGTAGAAAATGACCGATGAAAATGACATTATACTTTGTCGACCAGTCTTCTTTTAAAAAGAATAGAAACTGGTTGGATAACAAATAATGCGACAACTTTTCAACTTATAAATTGTAGTGCTTGACCGTCTCACACCACATTTTCTTGTCAGGCTCGTGACTTAGGCTCCAGGACAACCCACAACTCACCGACACATCAAATTTAGAAAAAAAAAAAAATAAAAGGCAGCCTGAGTGTTCACTTGTTTCACTGTTTCTTAATCCAGCCTGAATAATGGCATCTTCATTAAATTTTCAACGGTGATAATTATTTTTCTAGTGGATTATTATCAAGTAAGGATTTGCAAAATTTTTTTATTTAAAATTGACATTAAATTTTAATTA
The DNA here is from genome assembly GCF_047325235.1 of Durio zibethinus. Lineage (NCBI taxonomy): Eukaryota > Viridiplantae > Streptophyta > Magnoliopsida > Malvales > Malvaceae > Durio > Durio zibethinus. Next base: position 23,032,438 of record NC_143180.1, read on the forward strand.
TTAAATTAAAAATTAAAAATTTTATTGATTGACTCTTAATGATATTATAAATTGGTTGGTGTCGATGATGGTCAAAACAAGTATCCGTATTAAAGGTCAATTAATGTTAATGTTTGCTAAAATAAGTGATTGAATAAAAAATGGATTAATGTTGATGTTGATCGAGGCAAGGGTCTGTATTAAGAATGAGCCGATGTCGGATATTTCTTACTCATTTATAGTAAATATTGTTGGATCAATGAAACATTTTGCTTCTATGTATATATAGTTAACTGGTTTATCTATAGCTTGCATTTAAACAATTGATCTCGGGTCCAGATTCTACATAGATTAAAAGAACTTCCTTTACCTCAAAATAAATTTTCCGTATGCGATTCCTCCCTCGTATCATGTCGGACGTTTATTCTGCGTCCCAATTAGGAATGTTTGCAGTTGCTTCATTCACCATCTTGACAAGGGTCACCTGCAGACACAATAATGAGAGCACATGATCATTTTGTAACAAGGGTCATGATATTGAACTATGAATGCATGAATTCATATGCAGAAAAGTGCGAAAAAACGAGTTGTCAAACTGGTTGAGGTAAAGAGATTCAAGACTCAACTTGGGATCTGCCCTCCAATGAAATTTGCGAGCAAGATTACCTAATGTTTTGGCTTTAAAATGTTTTACTAGAATTCCTTTGTAAGAGGAGAAAATGGGGTGGGGAGAAGGAGCTATGGCCTGATAATATGCTTCAAGAACTAGAGTCCCTCAATAGCATAATCAAGTTACCTCAACCCAAACTCGAGCTATTGAGTTGTTTTTCTTCAGTTATCATGCTCAAGTTCCTCTCAAACAAAATTCAGATTTGCTAGGTTTTGACCAGGCTGATCTTTAACTTATTTTGGCGGAGTCAAGCTCAAACAGTCTGCCATATGGCTCAGCTCAGCTTTACTGAGCATAGTCACCAAGAAAACAAAGACTGTCTCAGACGAACCACAAAATGCAATACATTACATGCTAAGAAAGTACGGTACAGAATGATAGAATTGCAATCTAGTTTACTGAAACTCGCAAATATGGCTTCCCTAAGTTTGGTCGCTATTGGATGGGCAACATCCTCAATCATTAGACCTATAGAGAGCATGTAGAAGGTGAAATTACCAATCAAGTTATGCGGATTCACAGTTGGATAACCCACCTTAGGAGACAGATACTATACACAAAACCCCCTTAAGAAATAATTATTTGTGAGATCCAAGATTGTTTTACATAATCAAGGTATTGCTTTATCTCCGTTTTTCACTACAAGTCCAAGTTTGCGAAGTCCCTATGCTCATTGTTCTCTTCACTTCTGAACAAATACGAAGTTCCCATTCCTCGGTGAAAAGGATCAATTCCTACTCAACATTTTTCTCTATAGCAAAACAATTCACAAGATCTACAGAACTCGTGCACCAGCCAACCCAATACATTTCATATTTTCCTCTGTGATACATTTCAACTTCTGATCTTTCTCCTCAACCATATATATCGTTCTGAATCATTTCTTATTTCATTGTCTGCTAATTTCTGATTGTAAAATGTCAATACTAGGCATCCAGTTGAGTTACACAAACCTAATTTAACAGTACATAGTCTCTACTCTCCATCATGCTCCTCACAATTCCAGGGGAGCACACTACCCATATCCCAAAAGAGGTATTCTCCCCAACCCGAATGAGTCAAAACATAAAATATTCACACACAAAGCAAGCCAGACCTCAACACTAAGAAAATTTTATGTGAATCGAACCAGAGTTGCAGCTTATAAAAACATGAGGTTTTCAAAATACAAGCTCTTCATCCAATATAGCAAGTAGCAGTTCTTTCTTTTGATAGAAACAAGTAGCAGTTCTTAGAACTGATATTTATAAAGACATACCACACTTTCTGGGACCCCTGGAGGAGGCAAGGAGAGATTTCGTGCTATTGGTCCACGTAGATATGATCTCTTGTCAAATCGCCACTCGCCAATTTTACCATATGTTAACTCACCCTGAATGTTAAATGAAAAACAAATAAAGTTAAAAGTAATCTAGAAAAAAGGTAAAAATTAAAACATGTCAATGGTAATATCTGGAATAGCAAGAAAAATGAATTTCAAAATACATAAAAACAGTTGACCTTCATGTTGTAGTCACATCCATAGGTGTAATGAATTATGAACTTTTTCCCTATTTCCAGATCCCATGGCGGCTGAAATATTTAAAATGCAACAAGTCTTATCAATGCTGCACCTAAATCTAAGAAAAAAAAAAAAAACTTCTCGAAAACATTTGAAACATAAGGCGCCAAACCTGCAGCATAAAGTCCTTCCGAAGAACATGTTGCACACCATGCAAAGCAGATGCAACAGCATAAGCATACCTCCGGTTTGAAAAACATGTCAGTAACAAAAATTATGCAAATGATTTAAAATTTTCTAAAATAAAAAGCCATTTAAACAACCGATACTTACATTTCTAGTACCCATCCAAAAGCTTTATCAGTCTCTGGGTCATCCTTCATTTTTAAAGAAACATTCATCCAAGTAGGAGCAATTTTTTCCAGTAAATCCTGTATAAGAAAATTCATCCAATATAGAAGCACCTCATTTAAATCTAATGGAAACCATATAAATCTACAACAAACAATAATAGAGACAATGTAAAGGGAATGACATTAAGGGCGACAGCAAAGGAACAAATACAATCATCTGAGAACAGATCTAATGAAGTATCAATAGTCAACATCAAGCAATTGGAAAACAAGCCCAACTACTTCAGATACCATTAACTGCCCAGAAACATAATTTATATCAAGACCAATCTATAAATAAGTTCCTTGGAGATTTTTACCTTCTTGATAATGACAGGTGAATTGCCAATTGGATCAATATTTGTCACAGGTCCCATCTCCTCTGGGTAAAACTTCCTTAACAATTTTTCATTCTGAGCTGGCTTAATGTAGAAAAATGGGAATGCAGCTGGGTATCCTCCATGTGCCAGATTAGGTAGGGGAGTGATAAATATGTGATCAGGCTCTGCCATCAATATATATCTGCATCAAGGAAAAAGGTTAACATGATTTAAAAACTGATTTAAGGTCTGATGAAACTGATAATGAAATCATCACATGTAAAAACACGCACTCTTCCTCAATTGTAGCCTTTTCCAGCCACTGCACAAAAGCCCATGGTCTATTTAAGACAATGTATCCCTGAGAAGAGAGAGGAATCTTTTCAGAAAACACATAAAGAATGCAGATTCTAGAAACCAAGACAATCATGGCAATTGCCTCTACACTTAATAAAATTACTAAACAAATAACAGAAGAATATTCAAATATATTTTGCCAAAATAAACAAGTCATTCAGCCACAAGTCTTCTGTGTTCATTTCTTCTGATGAAAATTTTCATTTATAGCTGGTCAACAAAAAGAACCACATATGAAGAATGCATTCTTGCAATGTATATCAATCTATAATTGTTTCAATGTCATTAAGGTATATGAAAATCAATACAAATCTAATCCCACTTTTGAAACGTTAACAGCTTCTAGTAATCAGATGCAACAGTTCTCTATCAGAAGTCACAATATCATCATAGTTCCGACACGTTCAAAGAGTTCTGAATTATAAGCAACCATTTAAGGCATATAATGCAGATTCATATGCTCTGAATTATAACAACTATTCTGTTTGATGCTATTTATTCAATAACTAATCACTCATTCAAGAAGGCGAACAATCTTGACAGAATCAAAAATATTATTCCCTAATTTATTCCCTAATAAATATTATCCTCCTCTGAAATATTATTCCCTGATTTATTTGTTAACTAACTACACTGTAACAATATAGTTAACTGTGTCTAAGAATGATGACTCAAACTAATAAACTGAAAACCTAAGACCATCCTAAGCCTTCTAACACACATAAAAGAGGTGACAGTGAATGAAAGAAATGACTAGCAGTAACCAAAAAATGGTGATGCAAAAAAACTCACTCGATCAAGCCCTGCTGGAAGAGGATCTACTATGACTGTAGGAATCTCATCCATCAAGTTATCAGGACTTCCAGAGTGTAAAATACGTGTGAAACCTCCCATCTCAGACCCAGGCAAGTCCTTCTGCTTCTTATACCAATAATACATAATGCGACACTGCCATTTGCTGTAAGGAGCATCAGTAGCTGTCAAGGCAACATGGAAAGGCAGTTTGATATTCTTCGGTTTCCTCACATTTTCAGGCATCTCAACGACAGGATCAAAAAATATCCCATCATTGGAGTCATCGGCTACCCATTTTGATATAGATCTATTGTGCATTACCATTGTTACAAGATTATATGTTGCAAAACAAAATCCAAGAACTAATGTAATCAGAAGAAGTGGTGAAGCGCGCCCCATGTTTTTTCTCACTATCATTGATGGTTGTAGTTAAATGAGGACTCCGATCCTCCAAACTATAAAAACCGTTCTAGTTTAAATTGTTTAAAGACAAGCCCTATTCTCCAAGAGTGTCCAAACTGGTTAATGACGAAACAGCCACTAATCCATTAGTTTCCTAACATGATTGAAGTTCCAATTGACTTGCAGTAGACTGCAAGCTCCAATAGCACCTGCGCAGAAGAATTACCATAAATCAATTCGATGCAGATCAAGAAGCTCACAAGGTTACAGTAATCCATGGGAAATCAAAATCAAGCAAGACTTTTCATAAGTCAAAATATGAAGTACTTCATATCAATTATACTGATGTTGCTACAAAATGTAGAGAGAGTAGCCAGAAATCTACATAAAATAGACAAAATATTACAGAGATGAAACACCAGAAAAAGGCTACATATAAAAATTCAAGAACCGTTTCAAAGTGAAATAACAGAATTTCTCCATATAAGAATCAAAGACATCCAAAAAGAACAAAGATGGGTGCAAATTCCATTAAACCAAACAAAACCTTCAAATTCATCAACAGCAGTCAAAACAACAATGCAGTTATCCGAATTAAATACAGTTTCTACGAGGATCAAACTTAAATAAAAAAATTTCAAAAACACACCAAACAAAATTCAAGGCCCCTACGATCAAGCAATCTTCAGACATAACAGAACTAAACAGGAAGCATACAAGAAAGTCAAAACAAGACATAACCAGCAAGTTAAAATTGAACAACCCACTTACAGGCTGCCTTGCCAGAATTTAGATCAAACAAACTAAATAAATAAACAAAACCCCGCCACTAGTCATTATTATTAGAAAAGGTTTACTAAATACAAGTCAAACACACAATATATATATATATATATATAAGATGCATAAATGAATTAAAAAATGGAATTTTCATGAACTTTAACCTAATTGTTAAATGGGTATCCATTAAAATTGAGAAATAGTGAGAATTTGACAGCAAAGCAATGATTTTTAATGCAAAGACAGAGTAAATAAGAAAAACCCAGACGCAAGTTAAGAACTTTGGGAGTGAATATAGTATTAAAAGCACATTAGCTCAAAACCCATGTTCCTGGTTTCATGAAATTTACATGGCACAAAACATGGAAACAAACAAACAAAAAACACTAATTGTTATTATCTGATTTTTATAGATCCTTTCACAAGAGAGAGAGAGAGAGAGAGAGAGAGAGAGAAACGTACAGTAGTGACGTGAGCGGTGAGCAGAGAGGGAGAGAGAAAAGAAAAAAAAAAAAACTTCTGAAAGGATCTGTTTTTCTTTTGCTTTGGATCAAGAATCGTGTGGGAGATTTGAAAAGTGAAAAGTTGAAGTCTGGTTGCCTGCAAGCTAGGAAGTACAGTCCTTTTTTCTTTTTTTTTTTTCTGTCCCCAGAGGGGTTGGTAAACTTAGATTTACACTTATTTTTGGTATGAAAGTTGTAAATCAAGATCCCATCAGCAATGGATTCCATGAACAACAGAGTGAAGCCATAAAAGGTTAACAATTTTCCTTTCTTTTTTATGGAAAATTTGCTCACAATTTTCCAACGGGTTATTTGGTCAATAATCAATATGCGCCACTAACGGAATTGATTATCAATTATTTGGTCAATATATCCTTTTTAACACGATAACCAAAGTGTCCAAAAACATGAACTTTTTAAATCGAGATTTCATTGAGTTAATTTTTATATATATTTTTAAAATATTTATAATTTCTTTTCAAATTATAAACTTTTTTTTTAAATGTAATATTTTTGTTCAATGATTCAATCTGTCGGTTTGAATCTCTTTCTTGGGATAAAAAAAATATATATCAAACATTCAAAAGATAATTACATTGGATCGTATTTGGAATTTAAAATTTCAATTTAAAAATATTGTATTTTTATTTCGTAGAGACGAGAAAGGTGAATTTATAATAAACAAAAACATGGGAAATTTATGGTAAACTTGTTTTCCGTTAAGTTTGATTCAATTTGTTTTATAATTTACATATAAGCTTGATTATGGGACAAGAATATTTTTTTTTCTGATAAATTATAATTACAATATCAAATAATTTTTTATAAAAAAAATTTAAAATAAATAAATTATTTAATTTTTCGTATCAAAATAAAAAATATCGTATTTAACAATTTAAAACATACGATTGTGAATTATGCATGTGAGATAATACCAATAACATTTATCGATAAAATTCAAATTTAATATTTTTTCGTCGAAAATAATAAATCTTAATTAATTTAATCAATCACTTAATAATAATATCAAATAATTTTATTTACAAGCGAAATAATCATTTCTTTAACATAATTGCATCTCTTTTTGGGAAGATGATTGAGTGTTTCCATCCTTTATTCTGTTCTCAAGTCTCTCTAACTTATGAAACCTTGTTTTTGTAGTGGGCCAATTAATATGTCACCGAATATTTTTTATTAACATAATGATATCGACCTTTTATTACAGCCGGCACCATTGAATTAGCTACTTTAATTTTGTTACTAACAATTAAGAATTGTTATTCCTTATTTATTGCATAAAAAAAGAATTAAATTCTAATTAAATATTTTTTATTTTTTTTACATGATTATTATTTATGAAAGGGAAAAGAATTATCCAGTTTTATAAGATTCAATTTTTTATTTGAAATTATGAAAAATTAAATATAGATTATTAAAAATAAAAGTTTAACATTTTAATAACATATCATATCATTACTTGCCATTCCTCAAATTTTGATAGTATATTTTAACAACAAATGTGATAACCATTGATGTGAATGAGAGAATAGAATATTTTTCATCTTCATTTTTAAATTTTTATATTATATTTATTTTCATACTTATACTTAATGAATATTTTAATTTATTTTTATCTCTATTTTTAAGGATATTTAATAGATATAGGTAATCCTCATAATCCTCGTAATAACCCATAATATTTAAAAAAATAAAAAATAATTTTTTTATTTTTAATTTGTATATATATGCAATTTTTTTATAAATATATATTAATATATATTTATAATAAAAATATATTAATTTTAATTAATCTAAAATAATAATTTATATTATTTAATAAAAAAAATCTATTTATTAATTATATATAAATATATATATAAAGTATGAATATAAAACGAGAGTTATATTACTTATCCCTATACCCATACTCAATAAAAATTTAAAATCATATATCTCAATCCTTACGTTCATAATATAACATTTATCCTCGTTCAGATGAAAAATCTAATTCCATAAAATTGACATTCCTAATAATCAAATATAAATATGAATAAAATTAAAATCCCAAATAAAAATACTAAAAAAAAAAAAATACAAGTTCAAAATCTATCCCCAAAAATCCAACATAATTGAGTTTGGACTGGAGAGTTTGTCCATTAGCTGTTTTGTATAGAAGTTCTTCATGTATAATGAGTAAATTTCATAATTAGTCCTTGACATTTTTCATTCATAAAATTTTACTTTCACCCGAATTAAAAAAATTTAGATTTTTTTTTCATTTATTATTTTTTAAATTTATTTTAACCCATCAACATTCGTTGAAATTTCTGAAGGACTTGCTATATGTACATCCACTAAAATATTAGATGACAAATTCCATCCATATTTCATCTAAATTTTTGAAGCAATATTGATGGATGGATAGATTTGAAACAAATTCAAAATATTACATAAATGTAAATGAAACATTGCTAAAAAAAAATTAAAGAGTAATGATACAATTTACTCTATTATCTTTTTTTTTGTTCAAAATTACAATTATAATTAAGTTTTACATTCATTTAATCAACTGAATAATCAATTATTACATAATAATTAAATTATAAATATTACATAATCAATTAATAAACTAGAATATAACTAAATAACCAAACTCATATATAGTTAAATTTAAACCTAAGACTTGAAGATTCTAAAACCTCCTCCTTACTATTAAACCAAAAGTTCGTTCGCAATTTGCTCTATTATTTTTAACACAAAAGATATATGGTAAAAGTTATATGAATTTGCCATTTGCCAATGAAGAGTTTTTAAAAGAAATATTTTTAAATTAAAAATAAAAACTAGCTTGTTAAATAGATTTAAATTAATAAAATGACCAATTTGCTCAAGTTAACTCATAAGATAATTGATTTTTTCTTTTTTCTTTTTTTATAAAAGAGTTTGTAGCTTGAAATATATAAAAAAATTATATGGATTGAGATTTAATCACAATCGAATATAATGCTATATTTTTAAGAGTGATACATGAATTAATTGAATTAAATTTTGAATTCTAATCGAGTGATATTTCAATTTAGAGGCTTCCCATTTAAATATTAAAATGGGAGGAAAGATTTATGAAATGAAAAAGCAATTATATTACCAATATGGGAAGGGATGGCTTTATTATTATTAAACTTTCATTAACCAGCAATTGAACCCCTAACCCCTAAATGCAAAAGATTTCCAAAAAAAAAAAAAAAATTATATCCTAGCTAGCTATATATTTTTTATTATATTTTTAAGTTTACAAACTTTAAAATTTCTTCACTCAAACATTAGAAGTTCACACAAAGTTTATTGTTATATTACTAATACTATTTTCTGATAACTTCAAACTACAATCTCATTTATAAAAAAAATAAATAATAATAATTAATTAATAAAAAAGTAACTATTTAGGAAATATGACTCTTCTCTTTTGCCTTTTTCTTTTTCTTTAATGATTCTTGAATGATTCTTAGGTTGAGAAAATGACCTTAAAATCATAGAAGAATTGAGAATGTGGAAAAAAGCAAAAGATGTTATCATTTGAGGGAAGGAATGTTTGATAATGTTATAAAAGATAAGATACCTTGAGATTGGAAGTGGGCAAGGGATCAACTTGGTACCAATTTTCTTTATTAGAATTGACATTTATTTATCTTAATAAAATATTTGGGGTTGTTAGGGATAATGAAGTGCAAATTTGTGCATTTTTTTTAAGTAAATAAATTTGCAAATAGAATTTTAATTTGATGATAAAATGTTAGATTCAACTTATGATAAATAAATTCTAAAATTTAAAGATAAATTTTAGAATTTGCCAATAGAATTTATTTATCATAAATTCTAAAATTTATGATAAATTCTAAAATTTAAAGATAAAATGTTAGAATTTATTTATCATAAGTTGAATCTAACATTTTATCATCCAAATAAATTTTAATTGGTTGATAAAACTTATGATAAAATGTTAAATTTAATTGGATGATAAATTTTAGATTTTTAATTGGATGATAAAATGTTAAATTAAAACTTAAATTAAAATGTTTTAAATTTATTTTTCTGATTATATTCTTCTTGCTTCTTTAATTTGACAAGTAATAAATAGATTCAACTAAATGTGAATTTTAATTTATTATTTGCTTTTTTATTTATGTATTTATTAAGATCATTGTCATATAAAATTATTAATTTTTTATTAAATATAGTGATCAAATTATTATCATAAATAAATCATTATAATTTTTGAAGTGATCATTTAATATTAAATTTTAATAAAAAAACAGTAATTTTTTGGGTAAAAAAAATAGAAACCAAAAATAAATTAAAACCTTAAAACATCTTTTCATTATAAGCAATAGTAACCCATTTTTGTTATCTTGTCAACATCTTTTTCATGTCATATCCAATAATAATATAATAATAAGTGGTGATGATCCTAAATCTAATACTATTTGGATCATACTATTTAATTAAATTTGAATTTTATTGGTTCCTTTAATTAATTCTTTTTATTAAAAACCAATAAATAAAAGCACATAATAAAAAATTTTAATAAAAATATATATTTATTATCGAATCAAATATTTAATTGTAAGTTTTTATCACTAAAAAAATTAAAATAAACTTGTAGAGGAATAAGGGATGGATACATGAAGAACTAATAAGCCAAATGCTTTTAGGTTTATTCTTTTGTTTCTTACTATTAATTTATAAAATAATATATTAAATAGGAAATACTATTTTTCTAAACTAAAATAAATGCTTTTAGGTTTTTTTTTAATTTTTAATTCAAATTTTATTTTTTTTCTTGCCTATTTCCTTTTTTTTTTTTGAGAAAAACAAAAAACAATAAGGTTTACTAAACGAAACCTTAGTAAGATGAGAGCAAATGTATAAATAATTTAATTTTTGTATAAAAAAATCGTAATTTAAAAAAAATTACGGGACTAAAATTTAAGACCAGGCCTTAATTTTTTATGTGCAACAATATTCATGCCGAACTACAGACAAAAATCTAATTACTGGCGGCCTGAAAGGCACTTCCCATGTTGCTATCTATGGCCATATACCACCAATTGCTGAAGGATCAAAGCAAAATTCCTCACTTGGAAAAACACAAAAGTATCTTTGCTTCTTATATTTCAGTGGTCCAAACAATGACACAACGATTATTCCAATCACACGGTCAAAAATCTCACTACCAACCTACCCGTTTGATCATTCCTCTCTCACCCTTTGACCCTCTCTATATAATGACACAGGTGAAGCAGGTTACGCAAAGCTGAGAAGAGAAGAGTTGTAAGAGATTAGAGAGCAATGGAAGCAATGGCAGCAGCAAAACCTGTGATAAAAATTGCTGCCCTTTGTGGGTCCTTAAGGAAAGGTTCTTACAATAGAGGCTTACTACGTACTGGTAATGTTTCTGTTAAGTCTGTAAATGTCTGAGTTGTTTCAGTTTGGGATTTTTTTCTTTCTGTTTTTTTTTTTTGTGTTTGGTTTCTGGGAATATTGATTGGTTTATGTTTTTCAGCTTTGGAGTTAAGTAGGGAGTCTATTAGTGGAATCCAGATGGAGTACATAGACATATTACCACTTCCTATGCTCAACACCGATCTCGAAGTTGATGGGAAGTATCCGCCTGTTATTGAGGCTTTCAGGCAGAAGATTTTGGAGGCTGATAGCATCCTTTTTGCTTCCCCTGAGTACAACTACTCTGTTACTGGTATTTCTCATCCCAAAGATTTCTCCTTTGTATTGTACTGTATTTCTTTGGTAAAATGTTTTTGACGTTCATTTCTTTATATTTTCTATAATTTTTAGAACTTTATACAGTATCAATCAATCACAATAGTTACCCATTTAGTCAAAAAAATTTTATGTCATCATTGGAAATGTTGATTTTGAAGAGCTGGAGCAAGTTTTCTATTCATTCTCAGTAAATTAAGACAGTTTGACTTTTCATCAAAATTTAAATCTCTGTCAAAAAGTCTTAATTTTGAAATGGAGGAAGTGGGAGCTAGTGAGGGTGTATTAAAGTGTAAAGTTGTAGGAGTATTTCTTTTATTTGAAGATATGAAACTTGTAAGGTTGGGTGATTGTTGCCAATAGGGGTTGGCTTTGTTGGTAAGTATTGGTTGCTTCCTTGAGGCAGATCTAGGTTCGATTCCAGCTGTCAACAGTCCCCCATTGGTCAGCAATTTATAAGTTCAATGTAAGTCTTCAAAAGAGATATGCGGCATACTCTGGCCGCGGCATGGGGCAACCTTCCTTCGTAAACCTTTTTAACATTAAAAAAAAAAAAAGTTAGGGTGATTGTTGATTTAAGTGCATAGGTTAAGGGAAAGGAAAAAAATTTGTGAATGCAAAGAGTAACAAAGTTTAATATCCTTAGCTGAAGATGAAAGGAGTGAAAAGTTTTAACATTTCTTGCGTTCACAAGGGATCTATTTGTGTTTTACCTTAACACATTAATCAGTAGATTCAGTACATGTTGAATGTCATTATTCAATATGCTATTAATTAATAAAGAAATAAGAGATGTTGGTAGAAAATTGTGTGATTAAGGAAAGCTATTTCAGATGCTTGCTATCTCCTATTTATGTGAGATTTGTGATTAACTTACTGCTTATTTTTTGTATGAGTGGGATTCAAAGCTAAAGTACTGTCGAAGGTTTTATTACATATGATATAACCCATAGCTGCCTCATGTCAGGGGTGTGCATTATTCAAATAAAACCAGCTTAGTGGACTAAAGCATGTAATTTCAGTTTCTGAAAATAATTTTTGAATGTTTTTTTTTAGCTTCTGGTTATTCTAATATTTGAAAATTTTATAAAGATGAAATACCTATGTGTGCACACTGAAAATAATGTGACCGAAAAAAAAAATTTTGTTGGTTTGGTTTTGAGTCCTTGTTAAATTCACTTAGGAGGTTTAATGAGTTTGGTTATAGCTAAAACTTGGACTAATATTGGACATAGAAAGAAAAACTAAACTTGATCTATTTTTTGTTCAATTTAGGATTTGACCTATTTGATTTTATTCAATCTAGGAGAATTGATAACAAAAACCATTAGGTTGGTTCTTGCCATGGCCAAAAAATACAAACTTATGTGATGTCGTCTTTGTTTCTTTGTTTCTTCTATCCTTTATATTCTAATATGTGTCTCATTCTCTTTCTTTATTCTCCTCCTTGTGACTTGGCAGCCTTCCATTGCTCACTTCGCCATTGTTAGTGCATTGCCTTCTTTTGCCATTGACAGACCAGTGCATTGCCTTCTCTCTCTTCTCTCTCAGTCTCTCTAACCCATCTTCTCTTTATTTTGTCCTGCGATCTCCTCCACATGACCAAAAGGTTCTACAATTTCTCATTTCCTCATTCTTTTGCTGCAAATGCTTATATGTGTTTGTTGTGTATGTGTGCAAGGATATGCCTAAGTGTATTTATATTGTTTGAGCATAGGTGCAAAAATTAAACAGTTTTTATTTTTGTTTTTTTTAACTAATGCTAATTACTAATCGATGGGATAATTATAACAAGGGCTTTTCTAGTGGGTGCCTTAAGAAACTTGTTATGCTCATTAGTTTTAGAAATATTCTGGTTAAACGCTAAGCAGTTTAACTTTATAATTATGAAACAATCATAAAATTGTGAGCTTAACAAGTGTTCTTAGGGCATTCACTAGAGAATTCCCTTATGATGATATTATGGAAAATGCTATTTCTACTAGTTAGATTCATATGCACCTCACAGATATCCTTCCCATATTTTGTTTGGATAATTCTGTGCTTGATCATAGGTGTAAATTCAATCAGTGCAAACAACATTTCCTTTACCTTAAATCTAGTTCTTGCTAAAGCACTTGTTAAGATGCAATTCATGATAGATCAACTATTGATTAATCTTAAAAATATCGTTATGTGATACTTTTTTTTCAATATAGATGTGGGGTAATATGATACATGTTCAAAAGAGTGCCTCAAAGTATTAAAGGGATAATAAATACTCAAATATTAGTATAGGTACCCTAAGTTAAATTCTTTTCTTTGGAATTCTTTCTGTTGAAGAATTTTGATCCAACATAAACCCTTTTTAGGGCAACTTTTGTAGTCAGGTAGTTCAAAACCACTTTATACTGCAATTTGAAGAAGGCTACTGCCTTGCTTGGCTAGAGGAAGTAGGCTCTAAATGCCAGATTTTCAATACTATAGATGGTTTAGTAGGATCTCTCACTTTTGGATTCCATCCCATTAACTTGGGTACAGGTTTGTTAAACTGTTCTGACCCCTTTTTTTGTAGTATTTAAGTCAGCATTGAAGGATTTAGGTAGCTAAATAAACCTGTTCATATTATATTATTATCTGCACTATACCAGCTCCTCTGAAGAATGCAATTGACTGGGCTTCAAGACCACCAAATGTTTGGGCTGATAAAGCTGCTGCCATCATAAGCGCCGGAGGAGGTTTTGGTGGTGGGCGGTCACAGTATCATCTTCGCCAAATTGGGATTTATCTTGATCTTCATTTTATCAATAAGCCCGAGTTTTTCTTGAGTGCATTTCAGCCTCCAGCAAAGTTTGATGGTGATGGCAACCTTATTGACCCAGCATCCAAGCAGAAAATAAAGGAAGTTCTTCTTGCCTTGCAAGCATTTACTCTGCGACTCCAAGGTAAGTGCTGAGTGAGTGAGTCACTCAGGCTTTTGTCGATGGTTCGATTGTTACTGTGACATATAAGAATTTGTTGTTTGAAATTGTAATTTTGTTTTTGTTTAGATTTTCTTGTTTAATAAGGCAGGTGCAATTCAAACCTTGTAATTCCTGTTCACTTTATGTACTTGTAGTACATGTGCTTACTTAGACCAAAAAAAGTTGCTGTAATAGCAATAGTACACATTTGACAGTCACTATCTAGCAAACAGCTACTTCTTTATGCAAAGATAGGCATTATGTCAAGGTAACTTAGTGAAGTATTTTTTGCATCGGATTTTACAGTTTCATCTCACAAAAAATACTTCACAAGTTGAAGATATTATGAATACTTATATTCCAAGTTGCTGATGCGAGTTTATGTCTATTCTTTAAGACCATGACAGATTAGCTGTGCAAATATGTTGAACTGGCTATTCCGTATGCACCAAATATGTGGCTTAATAAAATTAGAGTTCTATGAACAAACATACAGATTATATCTTCTCTGTTCTCTTCTAATGGGAGAGAAGGCATTACCAGACTATGTTCCTCAATCTGTTAACAAAATCTGGTTAAAACTTGAAACTACTGACAGCAGTTCCTGGGAGAGCAATCCGACCGAGACAAAAGCACTCCAGAGGTGAAGATTCTGTTTATGGATTTATTTTCCATTTTTCAGTTTCTAATGCAACATCTATCCAGGGTTCTTTCACTTGCTAATTGGCCTCTTTAATCTATTGATGCAAGGCAAAGTATCTGAGGAAGGACAAGTTTTAACACCATTCACCAAAGAAAGTCTGGGACAAAGATTCCATGCTAGCACACGATACAACCTTGGAAGAACATCCGAACCTTATGATTGGTATGATATGGAAACCTGCAACAGTGAAAGAAGAGTTATTAGTCAGTTTTAAGACAAGTATTTCAAGCTAAGGATAAAAGTACAATCATAATGTTCGGGAAAGGATGTACAAAATGGCATTGGTTGCATCTTGGGTGTTTTTCCTCATTTATTCACGCTCAGTTATTGGATTAAAATTGTTGTGGATGATTGCTGCGAGAGAAATGTGTTTAGCAGGAGCCTGATCTCTGGCTCGCTGGCCTATAGTTGAATTGCTTTAACTAGTTTGAAGGAGAAACTTCTACGCGCAGTGGCAACTGTGGTCATGCTATGTGAAAGCTTGCATGAAACCATAGCCAGAATGAAATTAAGCTATATAATTGCTTGAGCATTTAAACAATCTCTTGAAGTACTTGTGAGGTTAGTGTTGTGCTGCTGTGCCCTATGCCTTATCTGGAAGTGTAGAACTCCAATGTGCCTTACAATGGCAAATCGGAGTTAATCTTGATCTTTCATTACATTAATCAACCATACTGGAAAGCATATGACCCTCCTGCAAAGCTTGAAAACAATGGCAACTCCATTTATGCGGAGGCCAAAGAAAAGTTAAAAGGAAGTTCTTCTAGCCTTGCTTTTCATTCACTTTGAGACTCCAAACTACGTCCCTCAACTGTCTAGAATGCATAAATGAAAGTCAGGTTACGAGGCAGAAATGCACTTTGTTTGTTATGAGCAGAGCGGCCAACTCATTAATCTTTCATGCTTCGAGTGCCATTGACAACATTTTCAATTTGAATACTTCTCAAAACTTTTAATCTCTTCTTCTATGGGTAATAACAGTTCTTTAAATAATATTAATAATGATTCGATCAAATTTGATTTGATTTTTTGAATAATATATAATATTATAAATTTTTAAAATTTATTTTCGTATGATTTCATTCAAATTAATTTTTATCCATTCGATTTAATTCATTAATTCCGAATCAATTTTTTTATTCTTTTCATCACCCCTATCTCTTTCCATATTTATAGTGTTGAAGGATGAAAGATTTGGACCTGTCCATTGAGCTATTTGGTACTTGGGCTTGCCCAGAAAGGATAAGAATGTGGGTTAGACAGCAAAAATCAAAAGAACATAAACAGATTGAATTCAAATATCTAGTAGGAATTGATTCTAGCTATAGGTGACAAAATAGACAGACAACGACGCATTGTATAAGTTCTCAATTCTTTTGACCAAAAAACATTGAACAGAGAGAAGGGAGAAAAAGAAAACACGGTTCAGAGCAGGAAAAGAGGAAAAGAAAAAGAAACAGGAAAATTGGCTGAAAACCATGACAGATAAAATGAAAACATAAAAACAAGAGAATCAATACAGTACAAAGCTACGCAGCAAAAAGAATGGAATGGCCAATAAGCTGGGGCAAAAGTGAAAAAGTTTAAAAGAAAAAGCTGATGTCTGAATGAACTTAGATATGCTCAAAATCTTAAAATCATGGAAAAGCCTAGAGAGCTGATCTACATGAATAGGTTTGATTGGCTGTGTTGCAGCTGGAATTGCTGCTGCTCAGCCGACCCACGTCTGTGAAACGGGGCTGTCAAATGATCATGGTTGGCTAGCCTGTTGACTTGCAGAGACTGGTATCTGGTGACATTAATAAAGAAAACAATAAGGATATTTGAAACTGGGCAAAGTTACCATTTTTTAACAAGGTTTTGTGTCAGATAGTATTTATTGATGATTTGCTTTTAATGCTCAACTCTTGATTAGTGATAGAATCAGATCGGAATGGATAGAATTTTTGCTCATTTAAAATTCGATTTAATTTTATATTTATAATATTTAAATTTAATTTGATTTAAAATTTTTTTATTTTTTTATATTTAAATTTAATTTAATTTGATATTATATAAATTATATTCAATTTGATCTGATTCGAAATTAATAAAATATTATTTTTTAAATATAAAATATTATTTTTTAATATAAATATAAAATTAAATAAATAATTAAAATTTATATATATATATCAATCGAATCGAATTTGTTTAAAATTTAATTTTGATTTTTTTATTATTATTCAATATGATCCAAAATTTGATTTGAAAAAACAATCAATCCTAAAATATCATGCGGATCAAAATTTATCGAAAGCAGATTGAGCTACCAACCTTATTCTTGTAGTAGGAAGTTTAGAACCACCTTACCTTCAGGCTTCAACAATCAACAATTTTTCTTGAATTTTTTTTTTTTTGAGATAAATTACAGAATCTATGTTTTGAAATTGTCCTTAATCTCCTGGTTCACATCTAACTTTTAGCATTTTAATAATATTTGTTTTTAATCAAATTTCATATTATATTTTAATTAAAAATATAAATGAATCAAATATAAATAAAAATAATTATATTCGTGATATATTCATTTATTAATGAAATTTAAAATATTATTTTTAATCAATTATTAAATTTAATAAACAAATAGAAATGAATAACAATCGCACATATTTTCAAATTATTTATCAAATGATTTGTTCTTTGTGTCTTTAAATTTAATTGACACAATTAACATGTTTAATTAATAAATTTTGTGCATGACAAAAGATTTAAAATGATCATAATTCTGCCAATAATCATATAATATGTTCTAAAAATATTAAAATTTTAATTTTATTTTTAATAATTCAATTGTTAACAATTTTAAATAAAAAATATCATAGCTTTTTCATATTGCCTATAGTCCATTTTATGTTACTGCCCTATTGATCAACTACCAAGAGTCACAATTAGTTAAAGGGAATCAATGATACAGAATGTCGTGTGGTAGAAATTCATCACCAACAATTAAATATACATTGCTTCTTCATAATTATAGCATGGGTTCAAAGAAATTTATTACTATAGTTTTTGTTATGATTTTGCCAATGATACAATTGTTTAGGGAATGAATTGTTTATCGATGTTTATAAATGCTAATAAAAAATAATTAAAATATTTATGATGGATCAAATTTTTTTAAAAATTTGATATTTAATTTAATTAATTTATATAGTTATTTTTAAGAAGCGACATTTAATAAAATTATAATTTAAATATTAATATTTATAATATATGTTTATTTTCAAACTATGATTTATTTTATAAAAAAATTCAAGAAAAGACAATATATTAATGAGTTTATTTCTTCCTATAAATATAATCTCAATGATATGGCAACTCCCCTTCCAATGCTAAAACTGTTGCTCACCTACCTATTGATCACTTGTAAGCTACTCAAAATCTAAATATAGATTAGGCCATGAAGTAGTGGCATAGCATTTATTCAGTTTTTCCTAAGAAAGTCTCAACTTACATGATTGACAATATCAACTAAAAATCATGCTTTGGATGCACATTCATACCAACTTAAGAGGGGAAAAAACACATGTCATCTGACCAATCAATGGAGGATAAGCTCTTTTTTTTTTAAAACATGAAATTGAAGCTCAAAGGAATGTTACAAACATTATTGGCATATCTTGTCAAAATTGGAGATCTAAAGTTTAATTTCTCTCTTTCCTTTCAAAATAATTAAGTAGTTTACATAGTTTTGAAGGGAGGTTGAAACCCAACTTTTTGTTTGGCCAAAAGAAGCAAAGATTTTAGTTTTTTTTTTTTTTTTTTTGTTTAATACATATACTTACTATATATTGAACCATATGCTTTGATAAATATGTAATACATATTTGAAATTCACTATTTTAAAAGGCATGTTATGTTTTTAAATTTTGACTAAAGTGAATGTGAAAATAACTTTTTTTATGAAGTTATATTTAACTATAAATTGAAGTTACAATTATAATCGAATATCACTTTTCATGTAGGAATTCAATGAAACAAATGAATTGAACTCAAAATTTATTTTACTTGATTTTATATAATAATTCTTAAAATATGACATTAAATAAATTTAAAATTTAAATTTCAAAACGTATGAGATTCGAATATTAAATTATAATTTTTTTATATAAAAAAACATATAATTGGATCAAATATACCATAAAAAAAATTTGAACCAAATCCATTTGACACTTACTAAACCGATACCTCCTCTTTTGGCCTTTTTTTAAGGATGCTCATTGCCATTAAGACAATATTTCATTGGGCAAAAATAATTACTTTCTTGATATTCATAAAAATGATGTTTACCACTATTCTTTACCACATTTTCACTTTAGTCAATGGTAGATGATTTTGTGGGCAATAATTCAAATTTAACATCTTAAATTCAATGTTCAAAGAAAAAAAATTCAAAGTGGATAATTATTACAAAGACAACAAAGCATACAAAATTGGAAGCTCTCCCTTTTAGACAAATAAAATCATAACTTCCAAAGAAAAAATGAAAAATTGATGAAATTTTGGACTTGTGTTGATCTATCAATTCCAAGTTTGATAAAACCAAAGCTTTAAATTAATGTTTCCCTATTGTCTCCACTCAAAGTTGAGCCTATAGAAGCTAAGAAGAGACACAATTGCATTCAAGTTTGGGATGAGCCACCCAAATGGGAGACCAAGAATTAACATGGTGCAACATCAAACATATTTTCAATGCATAAAATGAATGCATAGGTGGGGATTGTGTGATCCTTATCATTTACATTTGCCCATGCTTATGTTAACAACATAAACCCTATGAAAACCCTTTTGTCTCCCCTTACCATTTAAAAATGACAACAGTCATGCTATTATTTTATTTTTATTATATTCGAATATTTGATTCAATGATTATTATATATATATTTTGATTTGAAAGAGTAATACTTGAATTTTTTTTAATTCCCTTAAATTAAAAAATTTATTTTGAGTATTTTTAAATAAATTTAATTATTTAATTAATTTATAGTCAATGCAATAGATATTAAATTCTTCACATCTAGGTTTGAGTATTAATATCTTAATTAACACGTGTGAATTTGATGTAATTTTATATTTATTTATTCATTAATCTTTTATTTTAAAGGTATATTTCAAAAAGTATTTGTTTATAAATGATAGGTACTATTTACCAATAACAAAAAATTAAAAAAATAAAATATCAGTCAAACAAAACCTTAACTATTTTGGAGCAACAGGCATTAAATCATGTTATGAATAAGTTATTGAAAAGTTTTTATAAAAGTTGTTGATAAATAAAACTATGTCAACGTTGATAATATATATTATCATGTTATGTCAATGTTGATATTAAATATATAATATAATCCATTTATGCTTTAATGCTTCTTGAGTTGGAGGGCAATTGTGTTGGTTTATGAGCTATGTACATCATACCAAGTCAATGTTTATTTATCCAATACTAAAGTCAATTTTTTTTTAATTTAAAATGATTTAGTCTTTTATTTTATCTATTGAATTTCATTTATTAAAGTTTCCTATGATTCACATAAATAACTATGCAATTTTTATTTTTTTTTTACTTTTGGTCTTCCACCTTTTATTAGAACAATAGTAAAATATGTGCCTATTTAAAAAAAATTAAATTCATCTATATTTTATTATTTTAAGGATCAAAGACAAATTTACCACTATATTTTTTTATACTGTACTTATATTTTATTAAATTTTATTATTAAATTTTAGATTTTATTGATTTTTAGATAAAAATAATAAAATTAACGAAAAATTGCTTTGCTACTTACAACAACATGACAAATTTTCATCAATTTCATTTTTTATTCAAAAATTAATAATTGAAATAAAAATGATAAAATTTAATGGAATAAAAATATAATAACAAAATTAGTATCATCCGTATTATCACTGTTTTATTACTTACATAATAGGTGTATCTTAACAGTATGATAAATGAATAAGATTATGATAAGATAAAATGATATTATAAATAAGATTAGATTAAATAATATTATTTTATTTTATATTTGATCTGTGTAAAGATTAAGATATGATAATTTATTTATGAGTAAAATTTATCTTTTTTCAAAATTTATTAAATTTAAATTATTGATGTAATTTTTAATGATATAATAAGATATATAAATAAAATCTCATTAGTTAAAAACAATTTTTAATTTTGGAAAGATTAAATTATCTTATACAAAGAAAATGATTAATTTTTCTTACAATTTTATTTTTTAAAATATAAATTAAATATAATATAAAATAGATATATTCTTATCATATCTATCATTTTATGCATAAAATACAATTAAAAATTTTTTTTTATAAAAAGTACCTTCTAATTTTTAAAATTAAAGTAATAAACTTTAAAGTTTTAAAGATTAAATACATTAACGTTAAATATCCCAAGATCCAAACCCAAAGGAAAAGTGAATAAAAAAAAAGTAAAAGAAAAAGAAAAAAGAAAGTTCTAAATGCTAACTCTAGAAAAAGAAAGGAAGGTAAGATAAAAAGAAAGTGAATAAATTTATGTATCCAACATAAAATGGAAATCACAATAGTTTTGGCTTTGTTTTATATGGCAAATCTTAATCATTTTGATTTTTTTAATAAATAGACAAAAGTGTAAGAAATGACAAGTGTCACCTTCTTATACAACCAAAACATAAATCCTTCAGGTTTTTGGATTTTTTTTTGTTAAATTTTATTTAATGTTTGATGTTGTCTAAAGCTGAAACATAGATCAAGGCTGCACGATTGCAATAAAAACAGCATTCGAAGTGCTGCAATATTGGCCAACCAAGCTTGGGTCAAAGAAACCACGTTAACATTAAGACTTGTTTTTTTGTTGTTGTGTTTTTTTAGGGATTAATTTTTGGATTTACTATGTTTATTTTCCGAAAGACAAAAATTTTAGTTTTTTTAATAAAATATCAATTTTAAATCTTATAAATAAAAAAAATAAATTTATATAAAATTATATTTTTATGAAATTTTATTTGATTCGACTTTAAATTAATTGAAATTTAAAATGATTATTGAATATCGAAAAATTTCAAATAAAAAAATGTTTGGATTCAAAAATTTTAATTCTACAATCAATTTTAATATTATCAAATTAATAATTTATTTGTCAATTTTCATTTTTATGTATCTAAAATTTTTATTTTCTAGCTCATTGTTTTTATTTATTGCATTTTTATTTGGAATTTTTCTTCCAACAATTTGAAAACAAAAATTGAATTTAATTTTTAAAAATGAAAATAAATGTGATTACTATTGAATCAAATAATCAAGTACTTATTTATTACTTTTTACCTTTTACCTTTGTAATGATCAATTTTGAGTTTAATAATAATTTATCTACCTTAAAATATATAGATGGTACCAACAATTTTTCAATAATCCCTTATTAACTTTTTGTAGCTTGAATTTTAGTGAGAGAGTAAGATTTTTTTTTTGTTAGGTTAAAATAGTAAAAAAAAAAAAAATCTAAATGAAGCATTAAAAGTTAAAGAGGTTTATGAAAAAAATTGTATTTCCTAAATATCCTCTTACTTGTAATTTTAATGAGTGAATTATTTTTGGGCATTAATTATTACTCTCTCTGTCTCATTTTTTTTATCCGTAATTTTTTTAGATACTCCAAAATTATATCTTTTTTTTATTAACATATAAAATTTTTATTTTCTTATATTTAAAAATTATATTTAATAATTTTTTTTAACTTTTTGATATTAAAAATCTTGGAACTTTAATTTTATAAAAATTTTTAATTATAATATTAAATATATTAAAATCAAAACAATTTTTTTTTTTAAATCCATGAAAATCAACATTCTTTAAACAATTATGGAAGACTTTGTTACCACTTTAATCATAAATTATGAGTAATTGCAATTCATGAGTTACAATGATAATTATCTTGTACAACATAATTTTCAAACCAACATGACAAACCAAGGTTAAAAACATCCAAAATTTGTAGAAAAATAATACAAGTGATATCAAATTTTAAAACTCTACAAATGATATAGAACCGATATAAAAATGCAATAAATCTATATGAAAATTATAATATTATTCATTAAAAACATTAAATCTTTCAATCAATGAAAAAAAAGTTTAAAAGATTACTCATATTTGATTAAAATGGCATCCAAATTCATATATAATTGCCTTTGCAATGGTCAATAAAGGGGAAAATGGGATGATTAATTGGAGTAGTACAATGATTTAGAGCAATGGAATAACTATCATTGTTTTATAATATTGCTTAGGCTATTGAGTTTCCTTTATAAAGATTTATAGCATTTCATCTCAATGACTCAATCTAAAAAAGTGCAAAAATTAATAATTTTGGAGGTGAGATACAAAAATTAGCAAAGAATATTCATGGGATTTATCTTTAAATTTTGAAGAACATTCATACAAATAAGAAATTATGTAGAAGTACAAGGATAAAACTGCAAAATCAACATAAAAAGAAGATTAAGTAATTTACAATTTAGACAAACAAAAGTAAACAACCTGGAAAGACCAAAGTACTAAAATTAGTGGTAATTGGGACATTTCAGACACTAAAAATGGCAATCACATCGTTCACCACCACTCTTTCTATTCTCCCTCCTCCCTCCAACTGTTTGGTCTGCTAGTCATTTTAGGAGCCAAGTCCGGGGATCAGAGGAAACTTGTTTTTGTTCCATCTCCAAACAAACCAAAAAGAACAAAAATTTTCCCAGGAACAAAAAGAAAAAAAGCCATTCATTATTCCTGCCTTCTCATTTTTTTGCTTTCCTCATCAATCTAACAACTTCCATTTCTTTGTAAATTTTTGTTTTTTTTTCAAAATTTTAAAAATACCCATTTCTTAAAACCAACTTAGAACACAAAAAGCTTAAACTTTCATAAAAAAAAAAAAAGAGAAAAGATTGATTTTTTATGTGTTGGTTTTTGGTTGTTTAGATGATTCCATTTCCCTCCAATTCTTCTCTCTTCAGGGTCAGTTTCAGAAATGCTTTTTTTCTTTATTTTTTTGGTCTTCTTGAAAGCCCCACATTGATGCAAGAGAAAGAGACAAAGAGAGATGGATAGAGACATTTTTTGATCTTTGGATTATTGGTTAAAGAAAGGAAAAGGAAAAAGGAATGAAGAGTTTGAACGAAGATATAGTTTTTATTTGTTTATACATAGAATGAGCAAATGAGCAAAAAGCTTGGCTTTAGAAAGGCCCTGGAAACTAAAGTAAAGAAATCACAACTAGCTGCAAAGAAGAAGGCAATCAGCATATTTACAGCAATGTCTGTAGCTCATGTTGATGATGAAGAGCCTGGCCCTGGTGAAGTTCGCCATGTTGAAAAAGTCCTTCCAAGAGGTGACTTTTATACAGGCCAATGGTGTGATAATTTGCCTCATGGCAATGGAAAGTATTTATGGACTGATGGTTGTATGTACGTTGGTGAATGGTTTAAAGGAATGACCATGGGAAAAGGCAAGTTTTGTTGGCCTTCAGGTGCTACCTATGAAGGTGAATTCAAGAGTGGTTTTATGGATGGTAAAGGGACTTATACAGGTTTTTCAGGAGATACATATAAAGGTTCTTGGGTTATGAACCTTAAACATGGACAAGGGACTAAGAGTTATGCCAATGGGGATTACTATGAAGGCGAATGGCGCCGCGGATTCCAGGACGGACATGGGAGGTACCAATGGAAGAATGGGAACCATTATATTGGTCAATGGAGGAACGGGTTGATGAATGGCAATGGAACAATGATTTGGAGCAATGGGAATAGGTATGATGGTTTTTGGGAGGATGGTTTTCCTAAAGGGAATGGGAATTTTAGATGGGCAGATGGGAGTTTTTATGTCGGTGTTTGGAGTAAGGATGGCAAGGACCAGAATGGAACTTATTATCCTTCTGGTTCTGCAACCGGGAATCTAGATTGGGATCCTCAACAGGTGTTTTTGGAGGACTTGAAAGATTGCAAGATATGTCCTGGTGAGAAGGTGTCAATTTTACCATCACAAAAGATGCCACATTGGCCTGGAACGGGCAAAGGGAATGAGGGGAGACACAGGAGAATGTCTGATGGGAAGTTAAATAGTTGTAGTTGGGGTTCTGATATGAATGATGTTTCTGCTGCTACTGAAGGGGATTCCAGGGATGGTGATGAAGGAGTTGGGAATCTTGAAGATTCAGTTACAAGAGCGAGTTGGCCACAGTTTAAGATGCCAATGAAGAGGCAGGGGCAGACGATATCGAAAGGCCACAAAAATTATGAGCTCATGCTCAATTTGCAACTGGGTATCAGGTAATGTTTTCTTACCTGTATTTTCCTCTGGTTATTAGTTTGAATGTTGTTTTTCTAGGTATTGAAGTTATAGACTATGCTCAGCTAAAGAGAATTGAATTATCTTAAACTTGAATGTAAATATTATTTGTTTACTTGCATTGCTTTCTAGATTATGTTTATCAATCTTTAGCTTATATGAAGGAGGAATGGGAGTTTCTGTTGTTTATGTGCCATTTATTTTTTGTTTACTTTTAAAGTTTTTCCCTTCCCCGTCTGTTTTTTGTATCAATCTAATATAGTCTTTGTTCTTATTTACTTTTTCATTTCATTTCCTTTAGAGGGTCATTGCTCACAGTTTAGTTTGTTTCGCATATTTCTTGATCTCCAACTCATTTCAGTTTAGAGATATAATGATTAGTGTTCTAATCATGCATGTATTGGTCCTCTGGTGACATTGTAGACACTCTGTTGGAAGACCTGGTCCTGCTATATCCCTTGATCTGAAGTCTTCAGCTTTTGATCCTAAGGAAAAAGTATGGACCAAATTTCCACCCGAAGGATCCAAGCACACTCCACCTCATCAATCTTGTGAATTCAAGTGGAAGGATTACTGTCCACTTGTATTCAGGTTAGAGACTGGATTATCTACTTGTTCATGACAGATAATCCTTCTTTGCAGAACTTAATCATGCTACTATGGTATGACAATATAATGCACTTATGATAACAGTTGTATGCAAATGGAAACATACTAAACAATTCACTTGTTCAATTCATTACATGATAATAATACCAGAACCATATGATATGAATCCGATACCATTGATAGGCAGGGTTACAAGTCGTTCCTGACATGTCATCATTTTTACATTTTCAGGACCCTTAGGAAGTTGTTCAATGTGGATGCAGCTGATTACATGATTTCAATATGTGGGAATGATGCCCTTCGGGAACTATCATCCCCTGGAAAAAGTGGAAGCTTTTTTTACTTGACCAATGATGACAGGTACATGATAAAGACAGTGAGGAAGGCGGAAGTGAAAGTAAGTGTTATAGTTGTTTCTATTGCATTTTGCAGTTGAATTCAGAAATTATAAGCTAGCTTTGCATCCAGCTGCAATTTCTTGTAGGGTTTGTATTACAAACACAACTTTTATTTATCATAAGGGTATGCGCTGTACATCCTGAAAATATTCCTAGGTGACAATGATCGGTCCGTGCAGTTCACTTGTTCATGAATTTTCAAGTTTTCAAACAATGTCTGTATTACTTATAAAGTGCACAAATCACTCTTGATGACTAAATAATCATGTCATAATTTTTTTGCTTCTGAAAACACATGCATTGCTTTACCTGGCTTTAAAAATGTACTAATCCAAATGGAGACACTGTTGCAGGTGCTTATAAGGATGCTTCCAGCCTACTATAATCATGTTCGGTCCTTTGAGAACACTCTAGTCACCAAATTTTATGGTCTTCATTGTGTGAAACTAACTGGGACAGCGCAGAAAAAGGTAATTTCACTGTTACACAATTTCAACTTCAAACATAAATATTCTTCAAAGTCATAAATTTCAGAAACCAATCTCATACTTTCTTCATTCGATATGGATGAGTCAGGTGCGATTTGTTATAATGGGCAATCTGTTCTGTACTGACTATACCATTCATAGGCGCTTTGACTTGAAAGGTTCTTCCCACGGTCGCATAACTGCTAAACCTGAATCAGAAATTGATCCAACGACAACCCTCAAAGACCTTGATCTCAATTATATATTTAGATTGCAAAAAATGTGGTTCCAAGAGTTTTGCAGGTGATTATCTTTTCTAATAACTTCTTTCTTTTTAAGGTATCATCATTCTCTGCAACAGTCCATTTATATATATGGTTTTTTTGGAATTATAAGCATGTAACTTTTGAGTTTTCTGTTTTAATCTAAGTTGCCCTTCATTCAGGCAAGTTGACCGTGATTGTGACTTTCTTGAACATGAGAGAATTATGGACTACAGTCTGCTGATTGGTTTTCACTTTCGAGAAGCTTCCACACATCTTACTTCAGGAGTTCTCACACCTACTGGTTATTTCTGATAATCTCTGGAATTAAAATTTTTCATGACCTTGAAATAGTGGTTGCTTAGCTGATTAAGAATTGTTTTGGACTTATCTTGCAGGAAATGGAGATTGTGAAAATGAAGGAGCTCCTCGGCTGTCTCAAGCTGGAAAGGATCAGCTTCTTATCGATCCCTCTCGGTAAAATGAATATTTTCAAGTTTAGATACTCATTTATATATTTTCAGTGTACTTCAGAGCTTGAAATTGTAGCTAAGTAGGCATTACTGCTGTCTCCCCGCTTTTATCATAACACTGAAATAATTAGTTTCTTCAGCTGTCAGAATCTAAACTGATTAGTATATGAATCTCACTAGGATGTGTGCTTCTGTGTGTTAGTGTTTTTCCTTTTCTTTTGTTCAACAAAAAAAGGAAAAAGAGATCCAATTCGATTGGCATGGCCATGAGAATTAATCGATCTAAAAAGGTTATATGATGTCTATATGAGGTGATAGAAATTAGTTCTACTGATGATCTTTCAATTTGACAATGCAGGTGGTCTTCCATTAGATTAGGTATAAACATGCCTGCTCGGGCTGAAAAGATGGTGAGAAAAAGTGATTGTGAAACTCAGCTGGTTGGAGAACCAACTGGTGTATTATATGATGTCATCCTCTTCTTTGGTATAATAGACATTCTACAAGACTATGATATTAGCAAGAAGCTTGAGCATGCATATAAATCAATGCAGTATGATCCAACTTCAATTTCTGCTGTTGATCCAAAGCAATATTCAAAACGCTTTCGGGATTTTATTTACAAAATTTTTGTAGAGGACACTTGAAAGTTACATTTCGAACAGATCTTCAACTTGGAACCAGTGTCCATGTACATTCGATCATTTTTTGGAGATGTGAGTGCTTAAAAGCTAAAGGTTATCATTTTGGTCATTGACATGGCCATGGACGATGATTTATGGCAGCACTGGACACACATTTGTAATTCAGGGTTAGTTTCTCACCCTCTTCATCTCCTATCAATTTGCAGATATATGATATGCTACAGTCGAGATGTAGGTTAACATTGTAACCAAAGTTACTAAAGCTTGCTTCAATTGTAAATGAATTCGCCAAATGGTGAAACATACATCCGATGAATGTATTACATCGGAATTGATTCTTTTTGTACCTATAATTTTTGCCCCGTAGGAGAGGAGTCTCTGGATTCAGCTTGAAATAATAATGTACAGAAAGTTATTGGAAGGAAACTAACTTTTAGTTGCTTACATTGAAGATGAAAATTTTTTATTCTATTCTTTGTATCTGGTGTTTGTATGACATCTGAAGTTGATCTATCATATCTACACTCAAACTACAAGCCATTCTCTTTGTATGAGAGCATCTGCCTGAGAACAGGTCAGTTATGAACTGGGATGACACTTAGAAGACCAATAATTGCAGATAAAAATGTTTTCTTCAATAAAAATAGTCTCATTCTCATATAATTGTACACTGTAAGTATAACCAAGGTCTAAAGCTTAAAGAGTAAAGGGCAGCAGCGGATTTAAGACTTTTTTTTTTCTTTTATGGAGTTGTCCACTTATATTATATAAAAAATTGTACGATATATCAATTTTCTTGATAAAAAAAGTGTTGGAAAAAATTTTCTTTCACATTTTTTTTGTTTTGCAATCTTTGGTGTGTCCATGAACACTTTCTACGTGTAAATCCTCCTCTACTAAGGGTTGCAACTTCCAGCCAGCCAAGCAACAGACAACTAAAATATGGGATGATCTGAAGCATACCAAGAATTCACAATATCCCATTGTGAGCTTTGGGATACGAGGGTCTGCTATTGCCAACGCAGTGGGAAAAGATCATTATACAAACAATTCCCTATATTTAAGGGTACAACATACTAGCTGGACATAGTTTATTGCTCCCTGCCTACTTTGTATGTTTGGTACATAAGTGCTTCCTGCCCACTGTCAGCCTGTCAGGCTAAGGAATTTTCCCCTGCAGCTGAGCTTAACTGTTAGCAAAATCTAATTGTTGTACAGTTCTCTTACTTTTTTTAGAAGTTTTTGTTGAGGAAATTAATGCATCAACCTACCATTCTCTTTATTCCAAAGCTAACCATCAATCGCCCTCCAGGGCCAATCAACTCTAAATCTACCTTTGCATTTGCAGCAGGGAAGAAGAACAAACAAGCACATCATGTTAGGGAGTTTCCAGTACACATATGGCCTACATCAGTTATGTTAGTACATCAAAGTCTATCCCATTTACAGCAATGCCAAAAAATTGTCTGTTCTAGAGGCAGCAACCAATTCAAAGGCCATTGTCTTTGATAAGGGACCATTTAACAAAATCAGTGCAATTTGACAGATTTAATGAGCTTGATGGGTGCCAAAAGTCCCCAAGTCAAGGAGGTTGGGCTGTCAAGCCAGTCCTGTTCATGGCTGCCATTTATGACTTTCCCTATGGACTTGAGTCATTATTGTGGAAAATCATAGGCATTGACATCTGATCTACAATAGAATTTGATAATGCGCCAATTTTGTCACTAAATCAGAATAAGTCATTGCCATTTGATTTACACATAAGATCCAATTATTCATAATAAGGGAGGGTGTGGACTTGGGGCTGGGCTTCTGGAGCCCATCTGTAGGTAGGACCAAAATGCAGTTTCTAATAATGGACTAATTATATTTGTTATCGTAGAAGGATTATTGTGAAAGGTTTTGAGAACAAAATAATTAGGCCAAAGGCAACGGAAATTTTCGTTAATTGAAAAATGGATACAAGAAACTGATCTAGCTCAAGCAATTCTCTCATTTTAGTTGCAAGAGATTGTCCCCACCGTCCATAGCCTTCAGCATTGCAATTTTGGGTTGGCTGTGGAATGATAAATGAAAAGGTTAAATGGTTACTGATACTTGGAAATAAGTTCTGCAGATAATCAAATACATTAATGTTATTGAAAATAATGACTCAAATTTTATAAGAGAATTTTTTTGGATTGATCAGATATTGTTTGATGGATAAAAATACTTGTAAAATGAGAATTTTAAGAGAAAGGATTCTTAATAGGTAAGTTTGACTTACAGGAGAAGAATTATAAAAAGAAAGTAATTCTTAATAGGCAAGTTTGTATGGTTATAAATAGGTAAAATCTCTATAAAGTTAGACATGAAAAAATGATATAAGAGAGTTATAGGATTTTGTGGGATAAATATCCCATAGGAATATTGAGGCTTTATATCTTATGGGTGTATATGTTTGTTTGTGAGTAGACTAGAGGAGACCGAGAGGGTCTACATAGGCATAATATATGGGTGCATATGGATATGTGTTTGGTTGTGTTGAAAGGATGCACATGGGATGTATTTGTTTGGGTTGAAAATACTCCATAGAACTAGAAGAGATTGAGAAGGTTTATGGATAAGTGTTTGATTTGATGTATGTTTGTAATTTTTTACAACTAATAAATCTTATTTCTCATCCATGAACATAGGTCAGTTGGACCAAACCACGTTAAATTACTATTTCTTGTGTGATTCATTGATTGTTTGATTATGCTTTTGCTGGTGTGATTGGATTGGAGCTTTTTAACCCAATAAGTGGTATTAGGCTGTGGTGATTTTCTAGCAAGTTGTATCAGAGCTGTGGTGATCCTTAACAAGTGGTATCAGAGTCAAAGGCTCAAGATATGGCAAAAGCTGAAGGTTCAAGATGTTGAAAGAGCTGAAGGTTCAAGATGTGGGAAGAGCATGATTCAAGCTATGGGAAGAGGCAAGTCCAAATGAGCTCGATTCAAGAGAAAAATTCGAGTTCAAGTTTTGAGGATTAAGGATCGGTTTACGTGATACGTGAAGGCACACAAGAGAAGATGATTATTAGACTTTTATTGTAGGTGGAGTCAAGTTTGTCTAGCATAAAAATAGATGATTTGATGAAATTTGAGTCAAGGTGGAGATTGTTGAGAATAATGACTCAAATCTCATAAGAGATTTTTTTGGGATTGGTCAGATATTGCTTGATGGATAAGAAAACTTACAAAATAAGAATTTTAAGAGAAAAAAGATTCTTAATAGGTAAGTTTGACTTGCAGGAGAATAATTCTAAGAGGAAAGAAATTCTTAATAGGCAAGTTTGTATGGTTATAAATAGGTGAAGTCTCTACAGGATTAGGCATAAGAAAAAAATATAAGAGAGTTGTAGGGTTTTGTGGGATAGATACCCCATAGGAGTATTGTAGCTTTATATCTTATGAATGTGTATGTTTGTTTATGAGTGAAATAAAAAAGACTAAGAGGGTCCACATAGGCATAATGTATGGGTGTATATGGGTATGTTTTTGGTTATGTTGAAAGGATGCACATGGGATGTGTTTGTTTGAGTTGAAAATACTCCATAGAACTAGAGGAGATTGATAAGGTCTATGGGTATTAGTTATGAGTGTTTGATTTGATTTGATGTTTATTTGTAATTTTTTACAACTAGTGGATCTTATTTCTCATCCGTAGATGTAAGTCAATTTGACTGAACCACGTTAAATTACTGTCTCTTGTGTGATTGTTTGATTATTCTTCCACTGGTGTGATTGGATTGGAGCTTTTTAGTCCAACAAGTGGTATCAAAACTGTTGTGATTTTCTAACAAGTGGTATCAGAGCTGTGGTATCTCCAACAAATGTTACTGTTATTGTGTGTCATGCTTAAAATTATCAGATGTATATTTTAGTTTCAACGGCAAGGGTTTCATCTGTTTTTTTGAAGTGTTTTCTTCACTTATTCAATAATTGCAGCACTTCTAGCACAAGAAATCTGCCTACAACATTGGTACAGAATAAGAAACCAGCTCAGGTTGTACACTTCTTAAAATGTTCTCATTGCATACAGGATTGGAATTAACCTTCCAATGCCTTAAAGACCCTTATACTAACTAATATTTTGTTCAAATATACGTTTCAAAATGGGAGAAAATGAACTTTCAAAGTTATGTTCTGTATAGATTGACGGCTTAGTTTTTTATATAAAGACTCATCGATAGTTGCAGAGGGCAGGAAGCAACTGAAACCGGCTTCAAGAACAGCAAAATGCAATTTGCAGTGCTTGTGACTAGGAAAAATAAGTTGATAAACGATCGTTTGCGATCGATGGTCTATAGAGAAGAGAACGGCATCCAACTTCTTCACAGGGTTGAACAGGAATGCATATGCTTTGTAGTCTGATATATGTGCATTCAACCAAAAACTGGAACGGTTGAATCCTGTTCATCACCTGGCATACATACACAATCTTGTGAAAAGTTATGAAAGAATCTCGTAAAATAGAAAGTGACAGGCAAACAATGAATGATTTCAAAGTACATGAAACAGTGAAAAGAAATAAAAAATTCAATATGAAAGTGCATATAAGGACTATAGAAAAGAAAATAATATAAGATGATGAAACTCAAACTGTTGTATTCCAAGATCATCACTAAGAAGAAAATAATTTTATTTTAATGGCTCAAAGATTAATATGCTCGTGCTGAGATATACTTGATTATATCTTAGCATCAACACCAGAGACCAGAAAAATAACTCAAAATTGAATAAACATGTTGCCAAGGTTTTCACAAAAAAGGAGATTATGTAGTTGCAACTATGACAAATATCTTTTTTGGCAGCCAATCTCAAGTGTCTTCATGATTGAAGTAGAGGACTTCAACTAGCCATTATAGAGGAAGAGAATTTGTATCCAGAACCCAGAAAGCAAGCGATATGTGAGGCCTTTTGCCTATCATCATGGTGAGATTCAATCAACAAAGACTAACAAACATCAGTAGCATTTATTTGCTAAGACTTGCATTCTTAAGTTTTTTACAACTTTGATAAAGTGATTATGCAATCATTTACAGTATTTCTGCCTCTCTTACTATTATATTGGATCATAGAACAATCATATTTTTTGGAAAGTAGAACGAAAGAAAGTGGTGAAGCATTTCACACTGATCCTTCTTTTTTTGGTACAGAGGAGGCTCCATCCTAGGGATACAGAAGAGTTGCAAGTGCAGGAATTTTAATACAAAAAAAAAAAAAAAGTAGTGATACTTACTCTTAGTGGGACTGTGAGACAGAAAAAGAAAAAGGAATCAATTTTCATCGGAGTCAGAGGGACAATGAAAAACAAGTAATTGTCACAAGCATCCTGAATAGTTCTCATTTGAAGCATTTTATCCCTCATACCGGGAAATCATATTAACAGACTCAAGATGGAATCGGGAAAATCAGTTAAAGAAGAGATATACTGCATTTTTTGCTACATCAACTGTTCAATCATCATTGCAAGCAAACCAGAAACAGGGCAATGATACCAAGCAAAAGACAGATTGCATCAATGCATAGCAGAAGTACATCAGACAGTGGACTTTTCACATACATGCTAATAATTCCAAACATAATAGATGTGCATGTGTTGGTTCAAGACGGAAAGATTATACAAACTTTATTGAGGAAATTCGAACATGAAGTGGATGAAATTTCATGTAATGATGTTGGGATCCTATGCTGCCATTGGGACCCAAAAGAAATTTTAAGGACTATTAACAGCAGAGGCAAGAACACAATGATAGCGACAATTTATGTGATTAATGTGGCTATAGTAGAAATGTGTCAAGCACTAAAGTGAATGTAGATCATGGCACATTCTATCTTTTCTTCTGTACCAAAGATGGATAGCGACATTGGAACAAGAACCTCAGCTTGCTCCTGACGCTTCACACTGATGCTCTCTTTGAATTCGAGTAAAAAATAGGCAAAAAGCGTGTTTTATGTTTGGTGCGATCACATCAATTGGACGGGAAACCAATCGACACTGATACATGAATTGTCAGATTTAAAATATCTTACTTCAAGCAAGCACATAACACGAATTGTCAGATGTGATATCTTACTTAAAGCAAGCACATAAGTCTAATATTTTACTTCAAGCAAGCACATAAACTATCACATTTAGATATTCAACCAGTATTTCGTCCTGAAAGCAAAAATATTTCATGTAGAGTGCGAAAGCTTGTACCTTAAAAACTGACCCTCAGTCACCACAGGCAGCAAAGGTGTTTGGTGGATCAACAATTGGAGAAGAAGAATCCCTATCCCTATCCCTTCCACTGCTGCTGCTCTCGAAAAGCATTTTTGAAATGCAAGGAAATGCATTTTTCACATCAACTCCTTGATCATAGAGAAACCCCTTAAATACATGGCCACTGATATTCACAGTAGCCTGATAAGCAATCTCTGCTACACCATCACTAATGGTTGTTACTTGAATGCATCTGAAAACTGCTGGGGCTCGAACATGACCTGGTAATGATTCTTTAAATCTTGAATCTGGAAATTGGCAAGTTACCCAGTTTTTAATTACTTTCTAAAATCACACAACAATTTGAAGACAGGATCAGAAAACACTTAAAAAATGGAGAAAACAAACCCTGGTGATTAGTGCCAGCTTCAAAATTCAAGGACTTGGAAGCAGCATTAGAACTAGAAGTACCATTTGAAATAGAATTCAAAACCCTTGGCCTTTTACCACCACAAGAGGAGGAGCCTGAAGACCCTCCACCACCATCACCACCCCCAACACCACCTTCCTCATCACCAATAACCACCACCTTCCTGTCCCTTCTCTTAGCAGCGGGCACCCACGTGCTCTTCACGTGAGTAGCACAATCAAACCCTCTACTCTTACAGCAAGTCCTACATCTACTATATCCACACTCCTTCTTTGCTCTGTTCCCACAGTCTCTACACACCTTAAAACAACCATCATCATCATCTTCAACGCTATTCAAGACTCCATATTTCTTTTGACAAATTGGTGCTTCTTGGGTGGAGCCCCTTTTTAAAGTCCAAAGATTTGTGTCAGCCAAGTTGTAGTCTTGGTTCAAGGCTTGTTGTGGTGGTGGCGGCGGGGCAGGTTGTTGCTGGTTTTGTTGTGATGGTGGTGGAGCTATAACGAAGATGTTATGGAGGCCAAACATGTTGGTTGGGTTTTGATGGTGATCATGGGGTGGTGGTGGTGGCAATGGTCGAGCTGCTTGAGGTAGTGGTGGTGGCCATGTTTTAGTGGTGGTGTAGCTTGTTGGGGTGGCCACAATTGGAAACTTTTGGAGTGAAAATGCAATGAAAAATGCTATTTAAGGAAAGGGTAAAAGTAAAAAGTTTGTAAATAAAAATGAATGAATCAAAGATAACAACAGCAGTTTTTTGTTTTTATGTGAAAAAGCTGAAGCTATTGGTATCTGACAGTAAGTAAAGAAACAGTTAGAAATCTGTGAGAGAAAGAGAAGCTTCGCCGCTGCAAACTGTATTACTAATATCCAACTCCCATAGCTTATAGCTAGGCTTGCCAATAATTATGTGTTCTTTTAAGAATGGTTTTATTTTCTTCTTCTTCTTTTTATTTTTTTTTATTAATCCAAATAGATTTATATATTGCTAAGTGGAGTTTTATAAATCATGATGTTGATTTTGCCGATAATCATCAACGATGATTTTTTATTTTTTATTT
Source organism: Durio zibethinus (assembly GCF_047325235.1). Taxonomy (NCBI): domain Eukaryota; kingdom Viridiplantae; phylum Streptophyta; class Magnoliopsida; order Malvales; family Malvaceae; genus Durio; species Durio zibethinus. Next base: position 23,068,504 of record NC_143180.1, read on the forward strand.
TATTAATTTAACCCTTTAAAAAGTACACTAAATGTTTGATTAATTTTTTAATCATTAAAATAATTAAAATTCTAAATTTAGTTTAATTTATTTATGTAATTACAATTAAAAATAATATTTAATAAATTTAATATTTTTAAAAAACAAATAAATTTAAAATTAAAATTTTAGTATCTATTATTTCTTTCATTATTTTTTAAATTGTGATTTCTTTTAGGAAAAAAATTAAAATGAGAAAAATAATGAGATTTTAAATTGAAGAATTAATCAGAATTGACTTCAAACCTTAATTATTAAAAAAAAAAATATTGATTTCATTGAAAACGTTTTATGAAAAAGAGTTAATCAATGAAATGACGAGAGAGTTTGAAAAGCAGTAGCTAAGTCATAAATTTCCGTTGTTGGTATTAGAAATTTTTTTTTTTTTTTCGATGTAAATTATTTGAACGTTATTGATTTTGACAGATTTTAAGAAAAAAATTTTTGATTTTAATATTAAAAAATATGAAAATCAAAAATTTTTTTATAAAATTAAAATTTCATAACTTTTAATATCAAAAAATAAAAATAATTATAAAAAATAATTTTAAATATAAAAATAAAAATTTTAGATGTTTAAAAAGGGAAAAAAAAACATAATTTGGATACATTTAAAAAAAGAAGAAGATAGATTAAAAAAAATAAAACAGAGAGAATAATTTAATTTCTCTTAATTCATTAATCTTTATATGTATACATTTTTCAATTAAATCTAAAGCTAATATGACATAACAATGAATAAAGACCAAATATTTTAATTTTATTGGCATATCTTTTAATTGATGTAAAAATTTATGTATTTGTGACATATTTATTTTGTGTCAAATATAAAAATTATTAGATAATATTTTTTGTCAATAGATTGAGAAACATATTTTTTAATTTTTTAAATTTATACATATTTTATTAATTTTATATTATATCATATCATTATATTGTATTTAAAATTATTAAATTTAATTTTTAATAAAATTTTTATATATAATTTTTAATTTTATAAAATTAAATAATAACATTTTAATAACCAAATGTCATTAATCTCATCACTAGATTAATCAGAAATACCTTTCACTATTATAGCAAATAATAAAAATCTTATGATTCAAGAAAAAGTAAAAAAATTAAAAATTACTATCAAAGTAATCTTTTTGGCGATTGGCCTAGGAGGTTAGGTGAGGTCTATTAGAGACCCCAGTGTTGATAGGGTTGTGGCCACCCTAAGACCTTAGGGTCAAGGTTAGGGTCTAGACTTTTAATCTTATACCTAACTTCCTATATCCCTATAGACCCTAGGTTTAGACATTTTAGTGGACCAAGTTTTTCTTTCCTTTGATGTTGATTTGATAGTGGAAATCTTTTGAAATTTAATTCACACTCTTTCTTTTCTTTAATAATGCCTTAGCCCCACTTATTTTACTACTGTTAATTTATTTTTGTTTTATACTTTTTTTCATAGAAGTGATATAAAAGATTTTTAATTTTAATAATAATTGTAAATTAATCTTTTTATTTATTTGAAATTGTGAAAAGAAATAGATTATAATCAACCAATTGTAACTTTGTGTCAAAATTTTTTTTTTGAATTTACTTGTTAGTATCAATACTAAGTTAATCATAATGAAATAAGGCTAAGATTGAATGAATTCAATTTAATTGCTAATAATTTATTAATAATTTTAATTTGAAATAAAACCCTTCACTTATTGGAATTGTTATTTGAAAAGTAACTTATTGAAATGTGAGAATAAAAATCTAGAATTATTAAAATTTAAATTTTAATAATTAAAATTAAAAATCTAAAATTTCATCAATAAAATTGTTGGTAAGTTGATTCAATCAATTAATTTATCTATCAATATTTTTGATAAGGAGTGATCTTGATTCTAATAATGAGGTTGATCATCTTTCATTAGTGTTAAAAAAAATCTTTTAATAAAATAAGTAAGAAATTCTACAATATATCCTAAGTGGAGGAGCTATACATTCACTCTTAATATTTTATTCCAAAAAAACAAAAAGGTGTTAATTAATTACATACACTTGACAAAATTATGAGATAATTAAGCTAAGTTGAGAATTTTAGCATTATCACACAAAGAGCTGCTCTAAACAATAGATAAATTAATATGTTTAGATTTTTGGCCTACAGGATAGAGTTATTAGGAGGATATAGAGGTATTGGTTTTAAACCAAGATCCCTTCCAAGAGCAAATCTAGGAAAATAAAAAAAGGGAGCCAGATAACAAAGTTAAGAGGGAAAGAGGTCTCGTATAATATTTGGTGACACCAAGTACCATTTTAGAAAGGAGTTAAAAATTTTGAAGAGGAATGGCTTTGTTAGTATAAATGATATATCAATATTCATAAATTATTTCGGTTTAATTTAAATAAAATTTGAATTCGACTCAATTATTATCAAGTTGAGTCTGAGTTTAAATAATTTAACTTATTTAATAAGTCGAATTCGAATAACTTAATGCTTAATTTGAGTAGTTTATAAGACTAATCGAATTTTTAAATTTTAAATATTTTTATTATTTTAATTAAAAAATTACTATTTTACCTTTATATATATCAATTTGAGTTTGAACTCGAATTTCAATATATAATCAAACTTTGAATAGAGTATAAGAATTAAGTTTATTTTTTATTAAACGAGTCTAATCGAATGAGTTTAGTAATTTGATTTTTGTCTCCAGTTGAGTTTGAGCTTAAAAATTAAAATTTGATTAAGTTTAAACCGAGTTTTAAACAACAAATTTTAAATCAAATTCAAATTCAAATTCAAATTTCTCATTAACTTTGCTCAATTACATTTTTATGTGACCTTGCCTATCTCCCTCGGTTACACCTCTAATCTCCTCTCCTTGTTTTCATGGATTATGCATATCTTATGAAAAAGAAAAATGCACGGTTGCTTTTTTATGTGATATATAATCCTAAATTTCTCAACTAATTAGCTTAATTACATGTAGGTGGTGGTCGTGGTTTGGAAGGAGGTTGTGGTGGTGGTTTGAAAGGAGGTTGTGTTGGTAGCTTAACTGGAGGTGAAGAAGAATAAGGGCGTGAAGTTTAGCTATAATTTTTTGTGGGTCGGGTGTTGTTATTATCATTGGTGAAGGATGGGTTAGGGGATGAAATTGTGGTTTGTAATTCCTATGTAGCCTTATTTGTGGTTGCACTGTTGGTGATGCTGTTTTGATGATGATCCCAGCTCTCTCTCCATGAGTGGCTTGCTCCTCTTGAATTAATTAATGCTTTTCTTATTAAATCAAAATATTGATTAATTTTATCTTATTTTCTTATTAACATTGAAAACCTTGTCAAAGTCAACTTTCCATAATTTTCTTATTTAATTAAATATTGATTAACTTTTTTTTATCTGTTTTCTTATTAACTTTGAACTTTTTATGCTTTTTTTATTTTTTATTAAATTAAATAATTTATTTATTTATTTATTGCTATATTAAGATTACATTTTTATATCTATTAATCTATTAAAACAAACCTACTAATTAATTAATTATATGTATACTTGTTAATATGTAGGATCTATGGGATGTGGCATAGTGAAATGGCTGACAGCCACGTCTAGCTTCATGAAAACAGTTGGCACCTGGCGGCCATCTCTTGTTATTACCAACCCCCTGTTCCTATGTTTCAAAGAGCACAGGTGCATACCAGGTAATAAGAAAAGAAAAACAGAATTCAGCACAGAAAGGTTTTACATGACATACCAGAGGGGCTTCGGCTAGGCTGTGATAATCTCGACAAAGGTGTCTTTCAGTTACGGAGGGGCTGATGGTGGCTAGGGTGTTGTGTTTGATAGTAAGAGAAAGTGGCACTGGTGGAGGGTGAGTGGCCTTGTGATGGCTGGCAGCAACTTTGTGGCGGCAGAAGAGTGGAGTTTAGGGCTTAAACATAACAGGAAGCTGGCATGAAATTGGTGAACAAATTGCCTTCAATTGCCATTTCAATTGGAAGAATATTAAGCAGGGTGAAACTAACAAAACTCCTGCTTGAATAGTTTGAAGACAATGATGCATTGGAGCAGACTATCAATGGAGAGTGAGTATGATAGCTTTATATCTGTGAATTTAATCCTATTTTCTGTCAATTTATTCAACACTATATTCATTTGCTGATTTACTTTGATTTGATATTTATAATGTATCAATTTATAAGTATTTATACTAATATAATAAAGGACTCTCCTTACTGTTTCAGAAGTTTTGTTCCTTCAATTTCAAGTACACATCTTTAATGTCATTAAAAAAAATTGAAGGATAAATTGAGAAACCAAGAAAAGGTAGGAAGCTTTTGGAGAATGGGAGAAGCTTTTCAAGGAAACAAAATTACAATCTTTTTTTTTATTGAATTTCTTTCAGGTTTCTCTTTACTTCCAATTCTCTCATTTTGCTTTCTCTTCTATTTCTTTCACTTGTTTTAATTGTATTTTAATAAATTTAAAACATGTATTCTCTTCTTTTCTTTTTTTTTTTTTTAACTTTTCTATTTAATCTTCATTTAACTCTTTTAGTTTTTTTGTTATTTTGATTTCAATTTCTAGATTTAGAAGTTTCTAGGTAAAAAAGAGAGGAAAGACATTCATCGAGGTTATTGTATTTTTGAAATGATAGGTTTTTTCTAAATGTTAGTGTTATGTTTCGATCATCATTTTTTTTTTTATGCATATTATTTTTTGATAAGCTATGTTTTTCTCATTTACGTTAGGAATTGTAGGTTATGAATTTATTAAAGATTTCAGTTTTATGCATGTTGTTTTGTTGGTTTCTTTTGTTTTTTGATATTTGACCTTTTTTTTATATTTGACTTTGGATTTTCTGGTGTAGCTTTATTGCTATTGTTTTCAATCTTGATTTTACTCTTGAAATTTAAGTTCTTGATGTTTAAAGTTAGTGGAGTTTCTTTTTTTTTTTTTTTATTGATATTTGGTTTGGATTTTTTAAATTGTTGTTCAATTGCATGTGAGTTATTTTTGGCTATAAAAGATTTTATATTCTTCTTGAATTCCATCTTGTTTCAATTGTCAATGTAAACTGGTTTATGATTGAATCAATTTATATTAGAGTATATTTTGTTATAATCAGACAAGTGGCCCTGAAGCTGAAGCTGAAGAGATTAAAAGCAAAAGAAAAAGTTGAAAGGAAGAAAACTTACTCTACTTTTGAAAAACAAAAACTTAAAAAAAGAGTGCATTGGTCAAGGATTCTCACCATTCTTATCTTTGGAAAAAAATTTTCAAAAGCAAGCCCTGAAGCCAACTAGGCCTGAGAAGTAGGCCAACATCTCATTCAAGAAAAGCACTAAGTTGCCCACAAGTTATCCAATTCAGTTCAAGTCACAAGTATATGCTAATTTGATTCTTGCCATGGCTGATAATGATCATGTAAAAGCAACAACTATAGGTAAACTTGTGAGTTTCAATTTATCCTTTCACTAACCTTTTAAATACAAATTCAGTTGGTTGACAGGACAAGAAAGGAACTTAAGTCATAATTGTCTGTATTTTGCATTTAAGTGCCTACAATAGCCATTTGTGTTTGAATAGAATAAGAAGAATAGGCAAATTAGAGTTGCAATCCACATGAATCTAGTGAGAAGTTTAATGATACCGATTTGTTTGACATTACTATCCTAACATTTTTCAATTTCTAATTGGGGTGGATTATGTTGTTTTGTCCTTGCTTTTAGCGAACTTGACTGCATGGGTACTATAAACAATTGTGACAAATGAACAATAGGAACTTCTTCGCATGGTATTGACAATGTTTGATATGAAAATACCTCATAGAGTAGTAATGCTGCAATTGTTCTTTGAAGATTCTTCAATAAAAATAAAAAATTGGTGAACAGGCAAGGGCTAATATAAAAACACCTGATATTTTTTCTTGCTTAGTTTGATGTTATGGTCTGAAACATTCACTATTCTTACAAGATTTGTCTCTTCATCTAGAATTGATGTCTATTTGTTTCTCTATTAGAAGTTAGCTAATAGTTTCACTTGATTGCATCATTTCAAAGATTACAACTATTCATTTGTTTATGACGTGCACTAATGGTAATTGTTTGATCAAGTGTTGATTGCAATTGTAAACTATTGCATATGCTCAATTGCAATAGGCATGATTATTGAGATTGTGGTGATGTATCTAATCCAGCATCGACAGTATAAGGATGGAATTGACAATCTCTTGGTGCAAATATATAACTTTAGCTTACTTGCGCGATGAAATGCGGGCTTGAAATCTAATAATAATAATTTTATGATTCCTTAGCAGATTATGCATGGGAAGATAGCTACAGACAATTAAATTATAGATATGAGCTATCCCAGCAAATAAAATGACAGTACTAGCGGCTTCAGTTTCAGTTTCATTTATCCACATTGCATTGCCATCTCCATCTTCATGAATCAGAGCACTTCAAAATTTAATTGAGTAAAGTAGAGTTTAAACTTTAAGGTGATGTGTTTAGTACTCAAATATATTAATACTACTGAATTGAAGAGAAGTGAATAGATGCAAGCTTATCTCTTACTTAAATTTAATTTATTTTCAACTTTTTATCTTTGATAGCTAAATTTGTGGCATAGATAGCCTTTTTTTTTTTTTTTTCATTGTCATTGTTGGATTTACTTAAAGTGCTTATAAATTTTTGTTAATTTAGTTCTTATTCTAACTTTTTTGTTCTATTTTTAAGGTATTTTTTGTGTATTGAAAGTAGTTGATTAATTGGCTTGATTGTGTTATCAAATGTTTATATAAAATTTATAAAATATATCTATTTTTATATTTTTATTTAATTATAATTCATAAATAATTTTATAAAGTATTATTATATTCTTTTCTAAATGAAATGGAGTATTTTATTTTTTATGTGTATTTTAATATTCATATAATTATTTTAAAAATAAAATTTAAAAAGTTAGAAGAAAATGACAAAAATTATATAAGAGTATACTTAGATATTAATAAAATATGAAATATTAATTATTATTGATTGAATTTTAATTATTACAGACATAATTTCTTACAAAATTATAAATTAATTTTTAAAAAATTATTATTAAAATAATATTATTGATGGAAAAATATTTTTTAACAACAAAAATTTTTGACAATAAATTTATTAATAGAATTTTATAATACAAACTAAATTGTATTATCGACTACACTAATACCAAAAAAATTCTATAAGTAAATTCGTTGATAAAATATTTTTGGTAATGATTGATCATGTGGCTTATAATGTATATTAAGAATGTAAAATACATGCTTCGCCTATACTTATTTCCTTTTGCATTTTCAAATTAGTTATCTTTTTCATTTATTATATTTATACGTGACTACTATAAATATATGTTTTTTTTATTGTAATTAATTTGATATGCAATTTAAATTCAAAATTAAAAAAAAAAAACCCAAGTTCAAATATGAAATAAAAATCGATAATAATTTTAATTAATTATGGGTATACATTTTTATTTTAATTAATTTTCATACAAAAATATTTGGTTTGAACCAAGTTCAAACCAAGTATTTTTGTGTGTTCTAATTTTTGTTTAAGGCTTGCTCTATTGTGTGTTAGTTTATTATATGTGTTCGTTCCTTAACAAGTGATATCAAAGCGATGTTAGAGATGTGAAAAAAAGCAAATAGAACAAGCATGATTCGAGAAAGTGTTTGAGTTCCATGAAGATAGAATGTGTATCTCAAAATGTTTAAAGATATGTCTAGTATACCTAAGTTTGAAAATTTTCTTTATGATGAAAAGAGTAATTTTATGTTATGAAAAAGTACGATTCAAGATTTATTAGTGCAACAAAGGTTAGATAAAGCATTAGAGAATATTAAGCTTGAGGAAATGACTGATTGTAATTGGAATAGAATTCCAAAAAAAAAAGTTATTAGTACTATTGGATTGGCCCTAACCTCAAAGATAAATTATAGTGTGTTGACAAAGAATACTCCAAAGAGTTTATAGGATAAGCTTGAGGGTATCTACAAGTCAAAATTATTGACAATAGATTATTTTGAAGATGGATCTGTATTCTTTATAAAAAAAAAAGTACGAATCTCCATGATCACCTAAATGAGTTTAATAGGTTAGTTTTTCAATTGTTGGCTATTTCTATTTATGAGTTCAAGATAAAGAGAAAGCTTTAATTTTGTTGTCATTTTCGCCTAATCCCTATAGATCTCTAATTCATATTTTGTTGATAGGTAGGTTTACTTTGAAATTGGATAATGTAACTATCTTATTTCGTGAGAATGAAAGATTTATGGGAATTGAAAACTCATCACTTGGAGGAAGTGTATTAGCTATGGAGGATTTTGATTGAAAAAGGACTTAAGAGAGGACTGATGGATCAAGAAAAAGATCCAAGTCTAAAGGTAGAGATTATAGTGATATAGAATATTATTATTGTGGTAAAAGAGAAAAAATCTAAGTACATTACAAGAAGTAAAAAAGGATATAACTACTTTTAAAAGGGCAAATGAGGAGAATAAGTTAGATGAAGAGAAAAGTGACACTATGGCTACTTGTTTGATAATGGTCTCCTTTTGATGACTTGTGTAGATGAGACACAAACTTTGAAATATGATAAAGGTTGAGTTTTAGATTCAATTGCTTTTATTCACATCTACAAGGATAGGAGTTGTTTTATGGGGTTGGAAGAGAATGAGAAGTATGAATAATTGAGGATATTGTGGTTGCCATTGAAGAATCAAGGTGTTGGGAGTATCCACCTTAGATTTCATAATGATGCTATTAGGATTCTTCATCATGTGAGGTATGTATTGAGATGTAGCTGCAATTTGATTGCTTTGGATGAGTTAGTATCTCGTGAGTATATATACTATAAATGAAATGATTAGTGTAAAGTGAACAAAATGGTTGTGTGGTTCTACAAGGGAAGAGGATCAAGAATCACTTGTAAATTCTTGATGGGGGCTTAGTTGCTAAGAAAATAGAAGATGAATGCTTTCTAATTCTTATTGCAAAAAAAAAAAAAAAAAGATTGACAATTGTGTCAATTTTGCAAAAGCTATTGAAATGTTTAATGATTCAAATTAAGGAAAGATTTGTTAAGAATTTACGTTGAATTTTTATTCTCACATCTGGTTGTTAGATAAAATTATAAAAGTTGAGAGTTCATTTTGAATCTCATATGAAAAGTTTACTATAGTTATATGGGGTATCACACTTATAAATAAAATATTTTGATTTTAGTTGGTCATTTCAAATAGTTAGACATTAAAAAATAGTTAAGTAAGTAGGCTATTAAAAGCATACAATTGAGCTTTGGATTAAGTTTTGATTTAAGAGTTTTATGTGACTTTTTTCATTATAAAAGTCTCATAATTATAAAGATTTATTTATTAAGATTTATTTAAAATATGTCATCTTAAGTGGATTGAACTAATTGTATTTGTGTGTTTATTTTTATTTTGGACTTATTCTATTATTTATGTGTTAATGTGCTGCATGTATTTGTTTGTTTCCTAACATGTCCCTCACCCATCTTCTTCTTAGTATTAAAACCCATTAGCTTTTCATAATTAGAAAACAAAGCGACAGAAGACTCCTTATTGTTCTTTCATTCTTTAAAAAAAAAAAAAAATCCTAAACTCTATGAATCAAATGTCACGGGCCGATACTTAAGCTCTGACCCGTACGGCTCCAAGACTTGGGCATCCACTCATCCGATATCTCAGATCAGCTTAACTACAATGGTTTACATCTTTATGAGGTATTGTCCACTCTGACTCTCCTGACCTCATGGTTTTGTCATACAAAAAATGCCTCATAAGACAGAGGTAGTGTGAATCTTTATATACTTCAGTAACCTTCTTTTTATATTCGATGTGAGATTCAGGACTTCTCTTTAGGTCTGTGACACAAAAACAAACATCCAAAGACACTTTAATTTTATCAATCAAATTTAAAGCATATTTAACATCCCGTGTTGTTTTTTTATTTATCAAATGCTATTTTCTAAATTTAGAAAACAAAAGATCCGTTTGTCTTTTGATTTTATAAGCTTAAAATTTATTGACATATTTTGGTAAAACATTTTCCGCTAAAAGGCTCCATGTAAGCAATTTGGTGTTACCCCATGTGGCAAAATTTTACAGAGAATTTGACCAAATGACCATAATGAAATTAATTTAGAAAGGTTTGAGATTCAAATGAAACAATTGTGAGGTTAGAGATCAAAATGGAACTAAAATAAAAAGTTTAGGGTTATAGATATAATTTATCCTGTAAAAATATGCAGAAAATCAGGAAAGTGAAGAACCTTTTAATATGTAAAAATTGAGATTAGGATGCAACAAACTAGTTGGCAAAGGATCGAAGAACAAGGGTTCGATTTTCTGAAGCTGTTACTTTGTTATTACTTTTCTATTATTACTTTGTTAAATACTAAAAAATTACAATTTCATAATCATAAAAGTACTAAAAAAATTTAATAATAATAAAAGTAAGTACATTGATTAACCTTAATATTGCATTTCAAAGGTATCAAGGCAAACAACTTCAGGAGAAAAATAAATTAGAGGAAGAAAATAAAGAAAACTTTCTGAAAGCTGGTTGGAGAAAAGAAATTCAAAAGCAGTGGAAAAGGGGTAATCAAAACATTGAGCTGACAAGTAGAATGAGAAGGAAGATTGAGGGTCCATTTGGATTGGATGGACGATCAAATTAATTTTGATGAAATTAAAAATAGTGATAAAATTATTGTAACTGTACACTGAATCTGAAATTTTCAATAAAAAATTTATGCTATGTTTGATCAAATGTATATCACTAATTTTTCATTTAGCTTTTACCGGTGATTTTTGGAACTTAACTGCGACGTGCAGTTGCATGCAAATCTGAATCCACCATAAATGGTGCAATTAATCTTCTAATCCGTTGCATTGCACAGAAAGCCGCTTCAATTATACTTTCATTTTATTCATTTTTGATAACAGGTTAATCTCCGTTGATTCAGAAGTTTAAACCTCTCAAAAAACTTGTCATGATATTTTGACACCAGTAAATCAGGTCTAATTAAAGTCCCTGCAGTTAGTCAGTTACCATTCCAATTCCTATAAATTGTACCACTGCCTCATGCCTAAGCTGCAACAAATACAATTTAACTTTCACTGATTTTGTCACAAGTATTATCACTTTGTGTAGGAAAAAAAAAAATGAAGCGGTTTTCCTTTGTTGTTGCCTTATCTGTGGTAGCTCTTGTGATGCTGCTGTTTTCTGGTGAAACACATGCCAAGGAAGCCATCGTTTGTGATCCATTAATCGTGCTAGAAGCATGCTTGGAGTCGTTCTAGACGCCGGCCCCTCCATCTGACACTCGTTGCAGTGAGACGAGGAAGCAGATGCCATGCATTTGGGAGTATTTTAAGGAGTTTCCTCCACCTGAGGAATTGAAAGACGACTTTTTTGACCAACCCAACGTTAGAAAAATCTCTAGCGTTAATGGGGTTCAATTTCCCGATCTTAATCAGTGTCTAAAGTTGTTTAATTAGAATATTCACCATAGGATTGTGTTGCTGATATGAATAAATATGAATAATGATGAATGGAAGAAGTACGAGATTTGGAAATAAATTTAAAAATATAATAATGTGGGAACTAAGTTTTTCAAATTGCAATGGTTTGATAAAAAAACAAGTCACAAGCATCCTGAATTATTCTGATCAGTAGTTATATACCTTAATTTTCGGTTCCAAAATTTAACATTGTCTATATTTGAGATAAGAATGAAGTTTTTAGTTCGCATGGAAAATCATAATATTATCCAAGTGAAGAAAGCATAATATATGCAGAGAAGCCATCAAAGCATGAAGATAATTGAATATGAAACAAATACTTGTTTCATTTAAGCAAATAAACGACCTAAACAATACTCCAAAACCAGCTAAAAGAATGAAAAATAAAAAGGAATTTTAACAAAGTGCCATCCGTATAACATAGTATAAAAGAACTTTAATGGTATGATGTTGCTAAGCCCTAAGGATACTGGACGCAGTATTCTCTTACTGCATAACCAAATTGGGGATTGAGAGGAATAAACATTCTGGGAAAGCAATCCTCCTTAAGCTGCTTCATCGCAGCACAACAATCTGCATCAAGAACTAATTTACTACCGTTATGATATGCTTTAAAAATATCATCTACACACTTTGTTCTAGATTGTTGAAGTGCACACCAACAATCCCAATTTGCTCTCGCAAGAGGTGGCAATAAAGGTGAAACTGGGCAATCCCCAAATGAGGGAGCCGGGAATTCAGGAGGCGGAGATAGCTCGGGAGTTGGCGGAGGTGGCGGACTTGGTTGAGGCAATGTTGTTGGTGGCAGTTCTACAGGTGGACTGGCTGGAGGTTCTGGCAGATTTGGTGGTGGTAGTTTGGGAGGTGAGTTCAATGGAGGTTGTTGCTTGGGTGGAGATGGGTTGACTGGAGGTTCTACCTTAGGTGGTTGTGGTTTGGGTGGAGGTGAAGTCTTTGGAAGTTGTGGCTTGGGTGGAGGAGCATTGTTTGGAGGTTGTGATTGGGATGGAGTTGGCTTCTTTGGAGGTTGTGGCTTGGGTGAAGGTGGGTTGATTGGAGGTTGTGCCTTAGGTGGTTGTGGTTTGGGTGGAGGTGAAGTTTTTGGAAGTTGTGGCTTGGGTGGAGGAGTATTGTTTGGAGGTTGTGGTTGGGGTGGAGGTGGGTTCTTTGGAGGTTGAGGCTTGGGTGGAGGTGGGATGATTGGAGGTTGTGCCTTAGGTGGTTGTGGTTTGGGTGGAAGTGAATTATTTGGAGGTTGAAGCTTGGGGGGACGTGAATTTTTTGGTGGTTGGTTCACCGGAGGAGGTGGATTCTTTGGAGGTTGTGGTTTGGCTGAAGGTGAATTCTTTGGAGGTTGTGACTTGGATGGAGGTAGGTTAACCGGAGGTTGTGACTTAAGTGGAGATGAATTTTTTGGGGGCTGCGACTCGGGTGGAAGTGGGTTCTTTGGAGGTTGTGACTTGGAAGGTGTGTTCACTGGAAGTTGTGGGTTAGGTGAAGGTGAATTATTAGGAGGTTGCTGCTTGGGTGGAAGGGGATTCTTTGGAGGTTGTGACCGGGGTGGAGGTGTGTTCACCGGAAGTTGTGGCTTGGGTGAAGGTGAATTCATTGGAGGTTGTGGCTTTGGTGGAAGTGGGTTGTTTGGAAGTTGTGACTTAGGTGGAGGTGAATTTTTTGGAGGCTGTGGCTTAGATGGAAGTGTGTTCACTGGAGGTTGTGGAAGTTGTGGCTTGAGTGAAGGTGAATTCTTTGGGGGTTGTGGCTCGGGTGAAAGTGGGTTCTTAGGGAGTTGTGACTTAGGTGGAGGTGAATTTTTTGGAGGTTGCGGCTTGGATGGAAATGTATTCACTGGAGGTTGTGGCTGTGGTGAAGGTGAATTCTTTGGAGGTTGTGGCTTGGATGGAAGTGTGTTCACTGGAGGTTGTGGCTTGGGTTGAGGTGAAGTTTTTGGAAATTGTGGCTTGGGTGGAGGAGCATTGTTTGGAGGTTGTGGCTGGGTTGAAGGTGAATTCTTTGGAGGTTGTGGCTTGGGTAGAGGTGTGTTCACTGGAGGTAGTGGCATGGACGGAGGTTGTGATTCATCACCGCATCTACAAACACATGAACAACCATCAGGCTGTTCCATTGGTTCCTGAGCACTGCTATAACCTAACCCATCCTTCGACCATGATATACACAACACCAAAACGAGCAAGGCAACAGCTAAACTTCGCATCCCTTATTTTTTTCAACTCACTTATTTCAGTTTTTCAGTAAAGCTATTTTTATAGATGATGTTGTTTACTTGCTTTAAAATTTTACATTCATTTGGTTTCTTCAATATGAAATTGCAATCATCACCAGTTGGGATTGGTTTTGAATCTAGCAATTATGTTTTTATCTCTTCATTTCATTTTTCTTCACCTGAATTTATCATTTCGTAAATGTAATTATATTATTTATATGTATTTCTAATGATATTAATATAATCTATAATGTATATCTAATAATTTCCTCAGCTAAAATATTACTTCTGGCTTTGCTTTATCATCTAAAGATAACAACATGATTGATACTTCTACTCTCGTTGATACTATCTACCAGAGTCTAATAATAGTTTTGTTTAGATTATCTATAGGGAAATTCTTTAAATGATAATAACAAAATACTATGACTTTCTACATGATTTATCCAACATGATCGATATTTTTGAATAACTAAATTTCAATTTTGTTTAGATAATATATAGGGGAATTATTTAAAAATGTCCCACATGATTATCTCATCTAAACTTGAATCCACTTTTGGGCACGTTTGAGTTTCAAAAAAAATGTCTATATAGTGATTTTTGTTATTATTATTAGTTGATAATTAGTCAAATTAATAAAATAATTTTATTTGTAGTTCTGTGGTATCTAAATTATGATTCAAGGAATTATCAGTAATGAATTATGATTCAAGGAACAAAAAGTTTTGATGCAAACAAAATTTGGGGGCTCCTTTCATTTTCAACCAATGCTTAAACCAAACTTTCAACCAATGTTTAATGGTGTATTCAAGTCAAAGCACAGCTCTACCCCTAGACCCCAAACTTAAAATTCAACTCAAACTTAATTTTTTAATTTTTCATGTTCGAGCTCAGTTCATAATTTAATTAAACCATTGGAACTTAATTCAATGCATTCAATTAAGCTTAATAAATTATAAATATTGACATTAAACATTAATTTTTTTATCTTTTGTATATATATTAAATATATTAAAAAATAAAAAATTGATTAAACTCGATTAAACTCACCAACCTTTCTAATGAGGTATTAAACTATTTAAACTCGCTTAACTCATTACTCTGGTTCGAGCTCGATAATGAATAAATGGAATTCAAATTTTTTTAAATTGAGTCTGAAAAGCTCACGAGTAGCTTGACTTGTTTACACTTTTGGCCACTATACTACATCAATTGCTCATAAAAACAAGGTGAAGCATACATTCAAGCATTCCAAGTAAACTTTAATTTAGGTTTCTGGCCAAAGATGGGGGGAACAGATCACCGATGTCTGTAGAAGTGAGTTTCTTAAGAAGTGAAATAATTCATGAGGAAGTAAGAAGCTTACCTTTCCAATGATATTGATTCCGATTTATCAGAGGTCAAACAACTGCATATTCTTCATTAAACACGCCTTAGGATACAAACAGGATCAAATGATGCAGTCACTTACAAAGATTTAAGGAAACAAAAATTTTGGTGGTGTAAAGGGATAAAGAAAAACTGAGCCTAATAACTCATCAAGTAAATTAACCATCCGTTAAACCCTAGGTCAGATGCAAATATCTACTAGCTTAATTACTTGATGATGTTCTAATCATGTCCAAAAATTCAAATGCCAACGCCTACGTGCAATCTCTAATGTCGGATCCATCTGTCTTAGGCTCTTTGCATGCTTATGTTAGGATCCCTTTAAGGATCCCACGACCTTTGTGGCTATGTGAACTTATGTTCCCTAAACTAACTCTTAATCCATCTCAGACAAGTTAAATTTTTGGACAATGGGAATACATACTAAGGCGTTACCATGGCTCAGAGTTATTGCCAAGAAAATTTCTGCTATAAGATGGTTGGGTCCAACCTTCCTCCATTGCAATGAGATTGAGACGCAAAAGCAATCTCTGAACAGCATCTTCTTCTAGGATGCTAATTGAATTTGTTGACTGACATTGTGAGGAAGAACTCTGCAATAGTTTATTAAACCTCATTATCCCAGTCCATAAAAATTGAATTAAAAGTCATATATTTCGTCACATTGTAAAATTTACCTTTGTGTCTTGATACAACTTGAGATGTTTCAGAGCCTGCCCATATAATCCACAATGGTAGAGGAGAATGCTGTAATCTCTCATTTCCTTTGGATCAGTTTTTAGAAGAATAAGACGTTCGCATGCTGCAAAAAGAGTAACAATTTCATAATAAAAGTATGTTAGCCTCAATATTGCATTTCAAATGTATCAGGAGAAAAAGACATTAGAGGAAGAAAACAACGAAAATTTTCTTAAATAAGGTTGGTGCAAAGAACTTCAAAAGCAGAGGAAAAGGACAAAGAAAGTAAACAGGGTAAGCAAAACAATGAGTTGACAAGTAAAACGAGAAGAAGATTGAATGCTTAGACTGGAAATGGTGCAAATAATCTTCTAATCCTTTCCATTGCAAGGTAAGAGGACAAGAGAAGACAAGCACAAACAAGCTTCAACAAACCTTCCATTTTATTGATCTTTGATAACAGCAATTCAAAGAGCTTTTTATATTTTTGCCAACAAACTCTTCTCAATTTAGAGTGAATGGTTTAACGTTTTCCCACCTGCCACCCCTGTACTTTTTTTCCCCAGATAGGACCTTAAGTTTAGCTACCACTCACAAAAGCACTTCCATTTTATTGATCTTTGATAACAGGTTCATCCCAAATGACACAAACCTATCCTATCCATATGTTCCACAAAGTCCCCATTTCTAACTCCAACGACATACTAAAATGAGGCAGACAATATTCCTATTTCCTTTTTTTTTCTTAAAAAGAAAAAAGAATAAATTATACCAATTCTCAGATTAAACTCATGTACCATACGTAGGACAGTTGGCTGGAATGTGCCAGGTTCAGGGTAAACTGGATTCTGGTTGTTGACATTACAAGTCAATCAGGTAGGACAATTGGGGTTTCATGCCGGATTGCATCAGGTTATATTGATTCGAATATGCTTTTTTTTTTTTTTGAGATAAATGAATTTTATTCACCCAAAAGAAGCAGAAAACTCTACTACAGTGATACAAAGTGCAGCTAAAAGCAGCACAAATTACAAGCCAACAACATTCAATCAAATAGAAATGTGACAAACAGAAAATCATGAGAGAGCAAGTCCACAGTTTGACAAAAGATTCAAATATGCTTTTGTTGCCTTCCTAGAGAATGAACTTCTTCTCAAATATTCTGCTTGGCCAGGTTTGGGCTATGTTGAGTCAGATCATTCACTTTTTGAGTTAGATCTGAGTTAGGTTGGGTCAAAAGGAATCAGGTTAGTTTTGCCACCTCTAGACTATCATCTTCTAATATAATATTACTAAATTGAAACGAAATTTACTCATGCAGCAACATCTTCTAGATACATACCAGACAAGGCACGCCTCATATCCCCAAATCGCACACTGGTCCAAACACCCCGCTCTAGCCTATGTTGAGCAGCCTTTGCGGATGCAAGCTGATAGCCGCTACAAGAAAAGAAATGTGAAATTATAACCTAGAACCTCAAAAGTACATATAAATACAAGATTAAATTGCAGTACAGATCAAATACCTCTCTTGAATGCCATTAAATTTATCTATACAGTTAGCAGCGTGTGCTGCCCTTAAAAATAAACTGTCAGCATGATCATGTTGAAATGGCCAGAAAGCATCCTTCAAATTTCTTAAAATCTGCAATCAAGAAACAATGAGAATGGAAAACCAAAAAAAAAGGAGAAAATGCAATACACATTACATAAATAAATCAAAGAAAAAAACCCAAGTAGAATATATATTGAAGATAAATGTCCATGAGTACCCAAAAAAGAAAAAGATAATTTACCCACAAGACAAATGTCATATTGGAACTTCTCATGTAGAATATAAACAAAGTTAAACCAAATTACCACACAAGTTATGCTAACACTTAAATGTAGTTGAAATCCAAAAAATGCAACATTTAACTTCTCATGAAACACAGAAGAAAAAGACTTGCAAAAGAGAAGGAAATAATTAATCAAATAATTTGCAATCATTTCACATATTAGTTTCTTCTATTCTTTGAACTGTAAAAAGCACATGCAGATAAAGTAGAAAGTTGACATCCAAGTTATCATCCATTTTTTCAACTCATATTCCGCTTGTCCCATGTGATAGAAAATCTATGAAAGTGAAAAAACACAAAACAAAGATACGGTAAAAACTTATTGGAAAAATCAACATCTAGCATTTGCTCTTTCACTTCACTTATATAGGATTAATATATAAAAATGTAAGAAGTAAGTAAATAAATAAATAAAAGAGCCAAGTGTATAAATGTCACCTTTTCCAATAGCATTTGTACGGTCATTATGTGTGGCTGATCAGACTCTTTGCTTTTTTGCTTATGATAGGCTCTAGGAAGACTATGAATATCATGTGGAAAAAATATCTCAACATCAAAATCCAGAAGGCCCCACAAGCGAAGCATTTTCAGGATCTCTGAATGTAAGAGAGAAAGCAGTACAGAAGAACCTGAACGATGTGTCAAAACCTGCTCAAAGTTAAGATTAATGAACAAAACAGTCCCTATACAATGGTATACCCTTCAGAAGAAAATATAAAATTATATGATAGCAGGCTTTATTTCATACCGAGTGAAGATAAAGGGCTCGCGGCTCAGCTTGATTATTGGCACTAGATCTTCGGAAGCCCTAAGAAGAAGTTAATGGATTGACCAATTAGAAAAAATGATTGCATTAATAGTTAAGACACTAGGTTACTGGTGTTAAAATAATTAGATTGATTTGCAACTAAAGAAGACAGAACTCTTCATTTCAAAAATAAAACTAAAAAAGCATAAAGGCTACAATGTTCATTACAACACATTCTACACATGACATTTACTGAAGAGAAAAGTTTTGTTACCAAAATGTTGCATTATTTCTTGAATCCAATGGAGTTAATATTAGTTAGTCAGTAGAAATGAAAAATATTTTGTTATAGTCAATCGACTTGAAAAGACATTAATAACATTTCCAAGAATAAGACATTATGTTATGAGTACCTTTTTGACATATAAATATTTCTCTATGCTCTCCAAAAAATTCTCCGGTGACGACCTACATGATGAGTTATAGTGAGGGCAGTAGCCCATGGAAAGATCATCCAATCTTTCAAGGAAAGCATCCACTGGCAAAGGAACAGAAGAGTGCGAAATGAGAGAATCGTCCTCTGCTGCTATGTAAAGAGCTGTTCTCCCCAGATCAAGACATCTATTTATGCTGATACTTGTTTCTCTCTCGATAGCAGATAATTTTTGAATTTGTGAAATGAAACCCTTCCTTGCCTCCTGCTCAAAAATCAATTAAAATTAAAAATGTTCCATGCAAACCTTAAAAAGAGTAACAAGCTCAACTCAATATTTCACAAAAATTGCCATTGAACTAAACTCTCGGGTTTACACCATTGGACTTGAATAAAAAACCAAGACATAAATCTCAACCGCCATCTACAACCTTCAAAATTGAAAGTTTCAAGTTCTAATTGTTGCAATGTCCCTTAAAGATTTGTATTTTAAAATCACTGCACGGTACACACTTTCCGAAAGGATTTTGTTTTATTCAGCATGCATTTTTTTTCTTACCATTTATGGCATGTCAGGGTGGAACTATTAAAAAAAAAAAAAAAAGAAAAGGAAAATTGAATAAACTTAAAATTTACTGATTAAAGCAAATAGATTAATTTCAGCAACACAAAATTCATCATATGTATATCAGTTCTTGACAGATAATTCTTTAAATTATAACAAGAAAAATACCGAATAATCCACAAAAAATCAAATTACCATAATTGAATATTCTTCAAAACTACTAATGACGCAAAAAAAAAGTGAATTCATTTCAAAATTTTCCAAATTAAAAACAACGAATAAATTAAATTTAATAATCTTTGAAGATTTTAATAATCAAACATATTTCCAACTGAATCTAAATAAAATTTCTACAATTACACATTCTTTAAAATGAGATAAAGGCCAAAATAGGAAATTCATATAAAAAATTTCCTGAAACTGAAAAAAATATCATAGATTATGGAAGAAAAAGAGAGAATATTAGTACTCTGGCGTGACAGGTGTCCATTCCAGAAGATTCAAGAGCATCATGCAAGGCGAAGTTGAGATCGGTGGGAGAAGCGTGTTGAGGGGATCCGCGACGGCACACCACACGGTAAAAAGGTGGAGATAACGGAGGGAGGGAAGGACATAATTGAGATTTGGAGAATTTAGAAGGAGAAGGTTTGGGAATCCAAAGAGACAATGAAGAAGCAGTGGCTATTGAAGAAGCTGAACTCATCGCTGGCTCGTTAGAGGAAACTTTGGATATTTTTTCTTCTTTAATTCGACGTGAGTGAGACATAACAAAGTACCAAATCTATCAATTATGAAATGAGCAAAATATCTAAATGATTGATCTTGAAATTTTGTTGACAATTGGATCAAAAGATTTTTCTTGAATTTTGGTAAATAAAGACAATTGATTAATAACAAAAAATATCTAGAATTGTACTATATTTTAATTCTAGCACGTTGGCGTTTCTTATTTGTACGGAAATTATTGGTCGGCACTTGAAAACAAAAGAAATAATTGGAAGCTAATATTTTTTATTTTTATTAAAATTATAATTGAATAAAATATAATAATTTACATATAAATTTTATTTATTTTATATTAAATATATGTAAAACACACAATAAATATATATATAATTTAAAAATTTTCGTTTTGAAAAAATTAAACATGAAATTTTTTTTATTTTATCAAATTCATATAATTTTTTTAAATTTTAAATCATATTATTTTTTTATTTTTTTATCATACCATAATATTATATTTAAAATTAAAATATCAAATACTTAATAATTATTAATTGACTTTTAGATCAAATCATATGATATTAAAGTTAACAATTAAAAATTATAAATTCAAAAAAAAAAATGTATACACGTAATGTACTCTAGTCAAATAAATGTAAGAATAAAGAGAATGAAAGATGTGAAATTTCAAAAGAAAAAAAAAATCTAACCGAACTACTATCACGCACGTGGCTGGGTAAGAACATGTGGTTTCAAAAATAATGATGGAATTAAGTTCCTTTGATGGAGCATTAGATGATTTCACCAGCATCAACCCTAAAGTTGAAAATTACAGCACTTATGCTATGTTTGGATTGAGAAAAAGGGCAAAAATAAATAAATAAATAAAAAATAATGAAAATAAAAAAATGATTTAGATAATTTTTTAATTTAAGAAAAAGAAAAGAGGTACAAATTTAATAAATTTTGATTTTTTTTGTAATTCTTACTTTTTTAATACTTAAATTTGAAGGAAAAAAAAAGAAAATTGAAAAAATTTTATTTTTATGAAAAAATTATTATATTCATATTTTTATTATAACATTAGATTTAATTATGTAATTGATTTTTTACAAAAATAATTTTTTTATGAATATTTATATAACATTATAATTTGTATATATTTCATGATTTTTCAAGTCTTAATAACCAAAAAAAATTAAATTATTATCAAAATAAATTAAATGATTGAATTAAATATAAAATTAAAAATAAATCAATAGCTAACTAATACATATTATTATATTAAACATACTCAATGTTATTTAAAAAGATTTGTTTATACAAACTAGATAATATATATTTGTATATTATATATTACTTTATAAAATAATTATAATTATAAAAAATATTATAATAAATTATTTTTTTTTCTTTTCATTATTTATCCTAATAATGATTGTTAAATTTCATTTCTTTTTTTTTTAATTTTAACTATTCAAATAAGAAAAACATGTTTTATTTCTTTTCTTTTAAAAAAACTTTTTTTTTTCTTTTATAAATATCTATCCAATCATAGTGATAAACCAATACTACTTGATGGTAAGGTCTTGGCTACCTCAATTCAACCAAAAGTGATAAAAATTGAAGTTAGATCCCTAGAATTTTTTTTTTTTTTTTTTGAGTCCAATGTTTCTAATCTGATATCATACAAAGTTACAAACACTGATACACCATGAGTAACTATATAAGGCTGAGTTGTTCATCTTATGAACCGTCTGGTAAATGTTAATGGCGGTAGCTTATCTGTATTTTGACATCAAAAGCTTTCATGGATAGGCCTGGATACCACCAACATATGTTGCCTCAACTGATGCAGATCCTTCTGTAGCAAACTCATCCCATGAATCAGTTGATAGTATCACAAAATCAGCCAATTTTCCCGTTGACAAAGATCCTATTTCGTTCTCGAGAAAGCATGCCTGAGCAGCTGAAATGGTGTGCCTGTAATGGGGAAAGTGTGATTACTGATGTGGGTAATCACCAGCTAAAAGTATTTGAGTAAGGAGCAGGCTAACTTGCTCCTCACCAAAATGAATAAAAAGAATCAATTATGAACATCTACAGTTTGTGTTGGCGTTGCATAGAAGCGAATTATGATGCAGTAAAAGCCAATGCAAAATCCAAAGAGAAAGGTAGGAATGCTTATCAAGCACACGCGTTTGAACACTTTCTTTTAAAAGTTTGAAAGACTTCTATAAAGGAATGTGTCGACTTCAATTATGATATGGAATTTGGTTACTCTCCAGAAATCCCCATACTAAGCAGTGCACAGCAAGCATTTATATATTAAAGACTAAATAAGTATACATCTAAGACTAACAGATAAAGTAGTTCTAGTGTTGCTTACGCAATTAATGCGTCATTCAGTGAAAGGCGCTCAGATGGAATCCATGCATGGTTCCAACCTCGAGGAATTCTTTTCATTGCTGTTCTTACAGCACGCAAAGGATAAATGCTTGTAACCTGAAAGAACAGCAAGGAATGAGGTTTTGTTAAGAGCATGCTGAAAAAGATTCTTTTGAGAAAATAAAATGAATGGTAGAAACTATAAACAAATATTAATCATTGGATAATTCTCACAGGCCAGTCAGAACCAAGAGCCAACAATGCGTTGCTTGATAGAAGTGACCGGAAAAGATATGACCCCTTTTGAGCCCTATCCACCCCAAGCTTTCTGATCGCCACATCAGCATCATCAAGCAAGTGATCTGGCTGTTGACAATAGAATCCAAGTATCATCAAACCAAAATTATTTCCAGTAGCATTGCATAAGAATGGTTCGTGGTTAACAATTATATTGTAGCCTATATATGCCTTGCACCCTTTTAATTGAAGTTTGATCACTCTCACGTGGATGCATCTGTAGTTTCAAGTTTTTAGCAAATAACAAGGAATAAAATGCACAAGAGCAGATGTAATTCATGGTCCAAACATGAACTGCACTGCAGTTACAAAATCTGAATAAGAATGTGCACATTTCATAAGCAACCTCTTAGTATAAATAATGAACATCTAAAGGTTGTGTCGAAAAGAACTAAAACCTGTACTGACGCAACAATCCCTTGTTTGCCAAATCGATCTGCTGTCCCAGGGGCCAAATGCTGGGCATGCTCAATCTGAAAGCATTTGTGCTCAAAATAAAATACCAATGATTTATAATAATAATAATTGAAAGGAGACAACCCAAACACGATGAAACTGAAATTAGTTTGAGTGTGTGCATGAATGCAAATGTGGGTAGAGATTTCAACCATTACCCTAAATCTCCTATCCCTCTTTCCATTTTTTGAGGCAACAGATTCATACATATCCAGGACCAAGTCATTTGCTCTATCACCTATAGCATGGATAGCAACCTGAAATAAATTAAAAGAAGTAAGCTTCTACAACTGATAAAAGAGTTCATTTGAGAGGAAGAGTGAGAGTGCAATTAACCATGGATGACCTGAAGCCCAGACTTGTCTGATGCCATTGTCATGTTGAGAAGACTTTCAAATTCCACAACTCGTAAGCCAGAATTGTGAGGGTCATCGAAATATGGCTACAGTATAAGAAAAATGTAGTAGCATTAGATATTAAATTGCTGGTAATAGGTTCCCCTACATCCTCCTCCCTCCCCTCCCCCCCCCCCCCCCCCCCCAAAAAAAAAAAAAGAGAGAGAGAGAGGTCATGCCGCAGAGAGAGAGAACAAGCTGCATTAGTACACAATCCAGCTTGATGATCATCTAAGACAATGTCAGAATACATGTTTACCATTGCAGTATACAATATACGTTTTGATTACTGAGTTTATTATCAAAATTAACTTTGGAAGCATCTTATTTCTAGGAATTGAAATTGTTCCATTATCTCCACTAACATTGATTAGAAATTATCAGATAAAACATTAACTTAATGTGAACGAAGCTTGAGCAAAGAGATCTCTTGCCAATAACTAGGCATAAAGGGATCGATTGGGACTAGATCAGGATTCTACTAGAGAACCGAATTGGACAAGTTCCAAATCTTGCCATTAAAAGAGCAGGGGAGAAGACCAGAGCAGGAGTTTTGAGAAAACGGGAGGCAAGAAAAAGGGGTGGCCAGGAGGATGGAGGAAGAGGTAACCATCCTTCATTTTTTATTCCAGAGAAGATGGAGAAGCTGGTCAACTTTCATCATACAGCTTCTGGAAATCACCTTGTTAAAACAACAAAAGATGCTAGCAAAAGCAAACATGAGATCCTTGAGGATTAAGTAATGAAAAAAATGCATCTCCTGGTTATGCCTACTCAAAATCTATTTCGTAAACATAAAAGGAAGTTAAAGGTGCTTAGACCAATGTAACAATTCAGTCAAAAAGCACCTTAACTAATTCAACCGGTAGGTCAATCAATAAGGTACAACATCTCATCACATTTTTCCAATTAATATGTCCAGTTTTGGATTATCCTTTATTTTATTAACAGTCTCTTTTCAATTTATCATCAATTGAGATATTTAGCGGCTAAAGAAGTATCCATGACATTTAATAAGCCATCTGCATGTGTGCATAAGATTCGATTTCCATGAAATGCCCAAAATCGTGTGCAAGATGCATCAGCTATCTGCTGTCTTCTAACATTCAAAAACAATCTTAAAATATGCATAAAACAGCATGCTAATGAAGGGCTAACAAAAGTAAAAACTATAAAAGGAATAGTGTTCTAAGTTAGCCTCTAGGTTATATTTTGTCAAAAAGCTTTTTAAGTTTATGCTTATATAAACAACAAACTCTAGATAAATAAGCCCAAATTAGCTCTTTTCTTTTAAATTCAAATAAATTTCCTGCTAGACAAATGGATGAATTTCAAACCATATATCTACAATTCACCAGAATGTTAATCAGCACAGGTTGATGGTTCTCACCTCATGGAAAAGAGCACTATTAGAACCTAGAGATCCATCAGCAAAAGCTTTAACACCACCAAAGTAAATCCAATTGCTCAGAGCATGGCCTGCTTTATGAATTACATCCTGATACAAAAAAGAAAAACCTTACAAATAAACCAAAATGAAGAAAGAAAAAAAAAATCAGAGTACAACGTAAAACAGAAGGGTACAAAGAACATTGATCTCTAACAGGACAAGATATTTGCACACAAAAGTAATGCAAAGAGATCGCAAGCAATAATAGTTAAAGATAAAAATTAATGTAATAATGCTAAAGTGTAAAATGATGGAATCCTATAGTCAATTACAATATAAAGCTTCAAAACTAGGAAACAAAAGTAATTGCACAAATATATTTTCAGAAATAGACAACTGAAACAATTGGGATTTGTATTAGAGATTGGATTCAGTTATTAATTCATGATATATATATATATATATATATATATATATATAACACTAAGAAGTCATTCAAAGAAATGGAAGTAAAAAATAACTGTATCGTCTGTTGCACTATGACGAGAGAAATTGATGGAGGTCATACATATAACCGCGACCAGGTCTCCATTGGAAAAAATAAGCACACTCTGATTATCATCTTCCCTGAGGAATCAGCCCAATGATACACATCTGTACAAATGATAAAAAAAGAAGAAGACAATTATGATATGGAAAAAGGTAATGTCATGTTCTGAAGGTGTGTTTGACGGTTTCTTAGAGCAGTTTTCAATTCATGCCAACATATACTAATGACAACTCCAACACCTGGAAAAGATAAAGAAAATCCTTACAAGGATACGTTGATGTAGCATTTTAAATACCACTAGAATTTTCTCACATCATGTTTAATTGGTTTATTATTGTTTCAACAACAAACTAGGAAACAGGTCTTTATCTTAATGTAAATGCAAGACGCTATTCACATAAGGAGCTAAATTATTTCAAATAATATGCAGGACAGGAAATACAATGAATAGTTTCGTTTGATTTGATATTTACATTGACCCAGCAAACTATTTTAGGTGAAACCTGAAAAGTCCCGCCAGGAATCCTCAACTGGTGCCCCAGGAAAATATCTCCCAAAATCTACAACAGCTGTGACACCCCTTGTCAAGGCAAAACTGCTAGCTCTAAGCATAGCTTCCCTCCTTTCATCTACAGAGACCTCTGGAATCCTGGAAAGAATAAGTTCCATTGCAGCATCAATCAGCAGACCTGCAGGTTCTGCATGGTCATAATGGCAATTTAATATAAGCAACAAGTTTGTACACTGTTAACTTCATTATATTAGAAAAGAACCTAAGGAAATTCATAGCTGGAAATTGCATTCATTACCAAACTACAAGAACATGAGGCATCTGCAAGATTAATATTTTCCAAAAATGTATTACATACTATAGGATTTATTATACTGAAAGTATGCCTGCCATGGCAATTGATCTGGTTGAAAAAATGTTTGCCTAACTTTCTGATTCTACACCACAAAAAAGTAAGCAAAACAAATGAAAGAAAGTACTTATGTAGAATCTAACTTGCCAGGAGACCATACAGCAGTATATTTATTCATACGCAGCAAAGCACAACAAAATTGTTGAGGCAAAAGAACCAAACCTTCTGTTAATATGTGATATTGTATGTGATATAAAAAGTAGACATTATACCTGATAAAAAAAATTAGAAGATTTAGACTATATTTAAATTTTTATTTAGCTACCACAGATAAAATGCTGTATGTGTCCCACCATGCAATATCAACCCTAAAACTGGTAATAAACATACCTCCATCAGCAGTTTTCATAATTGTTCCACCATTTGGATCCTTAGATAAATTAGTGACCCCAGCCAACTTTAGTGCCATGGAATTTGCCAAGCCCATATGACCATCCATCCTTGCTAGCCAAAGCTGCAAAACAAGATATCATTACCATGTGTGACACATAGAGCCCTTATGTTTATATAAATAGCTAATGTCAATCAAACTACAGCTTCTTACAGGACTATCAGATGTGACATCATCTATCCAAGATGCCACTGGAAGTTCTCCTCCCCAAAGCTCATTGTTCCATCCACCACCCAGAATCCATGAACCCCTTTTGGCATCTATAAATATTCATAAGAATGTGGGAGTGAAAAAGTTCTGTAAGATTTGGAAAAACATGTAAGAAGCAAAAGCACTTAGAATAACTTCATTCAATTATATGCTCACAGGGGGTTTCTATATCTCCCTTTAGTTGTTCTCAAATACAATCGACTTCTTCACAATCAAATTTTCACAGTTTCAGAGGGATGGATGTTATCAGTGACAGGTTGATTAGTGGGTGTGTAAAAGCAGAACTACTGCACTAGAAGGTTCTTATATCTGCAGTCCACAATTTTTAGCATCAATTTTTATATTGAAAATAGAAAACTAGACTTCACCATACACATCATTATTACACATTTTAAAAAATAAACCATTGTTTCTAAAAGAAATAAAAGATGTGCAAAAGGAGATTAACTAATTTCCTAAACTGTCCATAGGCTACCTTCAGGCTGTAAAATATATGGGTCTAAGACTATGTCAAGCTAAAGAATAATTTGGATGGTTCTTTTGTACAAGGCAAATTTGAATATGCAGTAAACATAACAGCATCGAAGCGTCCAACCGAGCTGTCAAAGTTGTCTCCTAAACTGCACTGAATAAGCTGGAGATAGTAGAGTTGATAACAATCGGCCTAAGAAGTCCACTTTGTCTAAATTCTAATATACCAAAGTGTCAAGAAGCCATGAACGATCATGATTATAGACAAACAAAGAAATGATAGGATATGACAGCTAATCCCCTTTACGTATAAAACAAATCGGCTGGTAAAGAATATTTGAAACTTAATATAGAAACTTTTCAGAAATTATGTTAAGAAAAGTACAAGCTTTGAGGACTGATGTGATTAAATAACAAAATAAACTGATATATTTTTCCATTGTCCAGAAAAATAGCAAAACAAAACACCAAGAAAAGAAAATAATAATTAAAAAGCAAGAAGATACTTAGTGCTGCTTCTTTCACCCTTCTCACAAACTCATCTTTCCGACTTACACCTTGGAGCTGCACACGTGCCATCTGTTTTACACAATAAAATCTCAATTACATATAGACTACAACTACAGGAAACTAAAGCAGAAGCTCATAGTAATGGAAACAAAGATTGTGTTAAAAGCAAAGCACAAACTTTCAAAAAATGTAGAGGCATATTTTAGGAAGCTGTCCATAGAATTGATTATGGCTTGGAAGTTGCAAATGAAGGGGATATTCTTTATCTATGGTTAATATTCGATGAAGATAGGAGTTCATAAACAAACCTAAAGGGACAATGAAAGAATAATAAAGTGAATAATAAACTCTGTCTGTAAATTGTCATAGTTTTAAACAACAGCATGGCTACCTAATTCAAGAGAACACCTCTAATATAACACAAGGATTCTGAAAATAAGTAACTAAGTATCATCCCAAGCTGCTGTACTCCACCACGAGTGAAGATATCATAAAAGTGCTTGTTTTTAGATCTCTGTTTCTGTGTAGCTGCAGCTGGTCATGTACAAGTCATATATACAATCTCACGTTAGCTAAGTTAAGATCGTGACTTTCAGTAGGAATAAGGAATTCAGACACAACCTTTTAACACATAAAAACCTATTAAGAAACTCTATGGCGGTGAGCTCTTGCACATAAGAATCCTTATGGAAGAGAAGGAGAAGAAAACATAAAGATATAAAAATAAGAAATATTATTAAAAAGCTCTAGAATACCAATAAACATAACAAGAAGACGTAAAACAAAAGTTTACTCACACAGGAAAAACAAATAGAAGAGGCTTCTCAAAAACTCCAAACTTAAGTGTTCCGATAACTTGAGAGTCCCATATTCTTCCTCATAAACTCCAGGCGACAGTAAAATTCTCAAAGTTTCAAGGCTTCTATTGCATCCATCAATAGACAACAAACTCAAAATCTTTTTCTACATTATCCCATGAAACAATGCTAATAAAAAGGAACATGGACAAAAATTTGTCTGACCCCTGTAGGCTCTTCCTGTTGATCCCAACCTAAATAATGCTTGTAGAAATTCTATCTTAATTAAGCCAACCCTTATCAGATTAAATACATGAATACCGATGTATGCAATTAAATTTTTATGTTTCTATCAAGCTTATCAAATGAAAAGGCAGACTACTCTACATAAAGAAAAATGATTGCATAGTAGTTTAGTACATTTCATATTACTCTCTTCATTAAAACCTGAATTTAACAAAATAGTTCAGAATAACTTCTGATATGCATAATATCAGCTCAGTAAAAGTGAAAAGATTCATCAATTGCAGAAAAGAACTGGAAAAAGAAAATGAAAAAAAAAAAATCAGATCAGTAGGTGGAATTTCTTAAAACCTGAAGTCCTGAAAAAATCAGGTGCACATGAGAATCAATAAATCCAGGTACCACAATCTTTCCTTTAAGATTGAGCTCTTTAGTGCCATATCCTGCCAAATCCTGCATTCAAGTAATTAATAAATGTAAGCAGGATTGCTTTTCCAAACTTACAAGTTTGTAAATTTTTTTTTTATTTCAAATGGATAGTACTTTTCAAAATAAAAAAATCAAGTTGACACTACTACAATGGCAAAGATTAACCTAGAAATTGACATGTTTTAAGAAGAAACATAACAACCATTAGCCAAAGAAAAAACCCACATGCAAAATCAAAAGAAGAAGGAAAAAAAAAAAAAAAAAACCTGAAGAGAGGAATAGTTGCCAAGACGGAGGATTCTTCCGTCACGAATGGCCATGGAATCAGCAAAAGGAAAAGAAGGGTCACTAGTGAAAATGACCCCATTTTTAACTATCAAATCAGCCGCTAATTTAGTTGATGGAATCAGTGAAGCTCTCCATTTCAACCAATCTGAGACAAAAGAAAAAAAAAAAAGTTAAGTAGTAAAATTAAGGAGTACCCAAGTTGATGAATTGTAAAAGGAAGTGGAAATGAGTAGAAATTGAGAAAAAGAGCGTTTGGTTTTAGTTACAATTTGAGTTGAGGAGGTGGAAGAAGAGAATAGAAAGGAAAATGGCAATCGAAGCTGAGATGACGATGCGGAGATTCATGCTTTTTTCTTCTTTGTTTTTCCTCGGCTTGTTTTTGTTTTTATTATTATTATTATTATTTGGAAGGATCATATTATCATTTACATGTTTGTAAATATTTTTTTTTTAATTTCTATAGCTTCGGAATAATTTTTTTAATAGTTTATCATACAACATATGAGTGTGTTTCATTGTATTATTTAATATATAGGTGCCCAATACATATCAAAATTTTTTTATTTTATCATCTTTATTCATTGATTTTTTTATAAAATTTACTTCATTAAAAAAATTAAAATTTAAAAAAATCAAATGAGAATAACAAACCGATATCTCAATCGGCTTCATATTTTTATAAAATTTATTTAATAAAAAATTTTTAAAAATAAAAAAAGTAAAAGGATAAAAACGAAAAAAAAATTTGATGAAAAAAAAAGTTCAAAAGGAATGCTACATGAACACCCTTAATAAGTTTAAAATTTTAATTTTTAAATTGAGTTTAAAATATATATATAAATATAAAATTAAATTAACAACAAAATATATATTTTTGTATATACCAAAATAAGTCAAGCCAAATCATCATAAAACACTTCCACTTTGATCTTGTTGCTCGTAAAGACTCATCCGTCCCAATTTAAATTTTTCTTTAATTTGATTATTTTATAAATTTATTTAAATAAAGAACAAAAAAAAATTTTGATAAAAAAGAAAAAGTAAAACAAAACCAAAATAAATGAAAAAAAAAAGGTGTCACATTGGCATTTGAATGATTATGGAATAAATGTAAAAATAAATAAAATTTATATAATGAATGCATAAATGCATGAATTATATCTTAATTATTTATAAATATAATATTTTTATATTTAAAAAAATTAAAAAAACCAAAAATAATTTCTAGTATAAAACAAATCCCACTATTTCAAAAATAAAATCTATAAAAAAATTTATAAAATATTAAAAATAACAAAAAAAAAGTGACATGGCTAAAAATTTTGATCATATATTGTTTATCCGCACATGACAAAAATTTAAGTTATAAATAGATGTATATTATTAAAATTTAAAAATAATTAAAAATAAAAATATTTTTATTTCAAACTATAAAAAGGTTAACCCTCACATATTGTATATATGCATTGTTAGATGATATTTTGGTATATATTATCAAAGAATATATTTTCTTAAACTTATCAAATTTAAAAATTGTTTTAATCATATAATTTATACAAGGGTTAAAAAATAATGTTTTGAAAATATGAAAAAGTCATAATAATAATAATAATAATAATAATAATATTCTTTACTCTCCTCTAAGAATTACAATTCCTTATCCATCAAGAATTGAGAATAATATTTATGGATAATTTTGTTTATATATATTTATTAATTTTAATTTTGTCCTTACATATTTAATTATAATATTTAATTAGATAATAAATTAATATTAATTAAATTAAATTATAATAAATAATTAATTACCTAATATTAAAATATTATTAAATTAATATTTCATATAAAATAATATTATAATATTATAATATTGTTTAAATAATATTAAGTATTAAATATTAAATATTATTAACTTAATATTAAAATTTTAAAATATTATTAAATTAATATTGAGAATTTAGCTAGGTAAACCAAATGCTCCTAATAATGAATTTGAATGCTCAAATCTATTCCTTAAGAATAGTATAGTGACATGTGGTAAGTCCATTAATTACCATGTGTTATTTTTTTTTATTGTTTTTAATTTTTTTAAAAAATATTTCTAAATGTTGGTATGTTAACATCTGGCCAATTTTTTGCATACCATGTAAAAATCTTTAAAATAATTTTTTTTGTCAAAAAACTTATTTGTTTAATTATAATTATAGGAGTTGAGTATAGGGATAATGATGTGTTGTTGGCAATTTTAATGCCCTCAAATGTTTTTTTAAAGATAAAAATAAGTGCCTAGAAAATAAAAAAAAAATCCATAAAAATATATCTAATTTGGTTAAAAAAAATCAACCATCAAAATGTTAAAACTAACAATATATTAAATTTCAATCACTTATTAAGATAAAAAAAATTGACAGTAATTAATTGAAAAAATAACCTACTTGAAAATTAATAAAAAATTATCAGATCTAAAATTTCAATATTTTTTAAAAATGTCTTTTAAAAACAAAAAATTTATAATTACAAAACTAAAAATATTAGATTTGAGATTTTTAATAAATTACAAAAAAAATTAACAACAATCAATCAATGCAAACAACCATATAAAAAACTCTAGATTTAAATTTTTCAAAAATTTTTTTAATAAAAAGATTTAAAAAACTAAAAAAGATAAAATTTTTTAAATTATTTTTTATAAAAATTAAAAAATACCCAAACGAAGCAGGGGCAACATTCTAGTTCTAATCTGAAAATTCAAAATATATCTGTTGGACGTGCTTCTTTATTTCAAGAGAGATGATTCTTCATGTAAATTAGTGGCGCAGCCACATAAAAAATAGGGATCTATTAACCCACTAAATTCTTAAAAAACTTAATTTGGCATTGGTGTTTTAATAAATTTTTGTGTAATTTACTAATATTAATCCTACCAAAATTAATAAAAAGATAAAAAAAAAATTTCTTTAAAAATCATATATTTATATTATATTATATATGATTATAATTTTTTTTATTCGTTACTATTTGACTAGTAATAAGACTATTTTATTAAAATATGAAATGTGACATATTTTCAAATATATTATCATAGAGATTAATCTTTGACTTTTATTTATTTAAAAATATTTTTTATTTGCTGACGAAATCTTATCGTAATAATAAGAAAGAAACCTTCAAACCTTTCAAGTCTCTAGGTTCAAGTTCCATCAACTTGAATTTTCTTTAATTGGTTGGTTGTTAATTTGATTTGTTTATTGAATTTTCTTCTTGATGTATATTAATTTTTAACTAAATAATTAGATAATATATTTTATAATTTTTTAAACTTAAAGCTTTTAGATTTAATATAATTTTTTTTCAATAATATAATGTATAGATAAAGAATAAAAAATATAAGGATCTTAATTACATAAGATACATTTAAAGTGATAACATAAGTGTTTTAATGAAGGATATTGAGATCAAAAAGCAATGAAAAGATTATTTTGATTATCTTTTTAATGGTAATTTTAAGCATAATATAAATAACGAATAGTACCAGTTGATTTTAAATTATCAAAGCCGTAAAATATGTTTATAATCTTATTGAATAACTTTTAATATTGTAAATTAATCTTAAAATTACTCAAATAGTTTGATATCATATTAAAAATATTTTTTCATCTCAAGAGTATTTATAGAGATTAATATTTCACTTTAAAAAAACTCTGTTATCGAATTCATTAATGTGTTTTCAAGATATTAATTATTTTTAAAATCAATATAATAGTCCAATAGTTTAGTAAGACTTTATTTCGAAGCATATTCTTCGATCATTTTGTTGGAATTTTATTTAAAAATTTATTTATGAATTTATTTTTAAAAATTATTAAATATTTCAATAATTTAGTAAAACTTAACTTTGGGATTTAAATTTTATAATAGTTTGGTATAATTAAAAATTTTAAAAAAATTAAATCTTTTAATAATTTGATAAGATTTAATTTGAAATTTAAATCTTCTAATAGTTTTATAAGATTCATGGATTTATTTAAAAAAAATTCTTTAACAAAAATTAATTTAAATAAAATAAATAAATAAATTTTAAATTAAAAAAACTGTCGGTGGCGTGGCTCGCCTTAATAGCAGCTTGGCAACAGACATAGTATGTGGCTCGATTGCGATGGTGGCTTGGCTTTCGCTTTAGTAGGGGATGTGGGTTATCGGGTCATACGGTACTAGTCGACTTGGGTTTCCAGTAAAAAGCTCGGATTTTCTAATTTAATAAAACACGAAATGGTGTCGTTTTGAACAAGTATAAAAGCCCAAAATTTTCTTTTTTTTTAGATTTCTCCTCTCTCTCTCTCTCTCTCTCTCTCTCTCTCTCTCTCTTTTCTGCTTCTTTCTCTAGAAAGAAAATCCGATGGTCAGATACTTCAAGGCTTTGTCAGGTTTTCGCTGGAGTTTGGATTTGGTTGTCAAACTTTTATCAAAATCCAGGTTTGGTCATTAACAACTAGAAATAATCATTGAAAATTTGGGAATGTGCTAAAATTTCATCAAAAAATTTAATCGAAAAATAAAATTTTTTTAAAAATTTTCCAAAAAATAAAATAAAACCTCCTTTTGACCAACTCTTACTTCTCAAGGCTATTTCCCAACTTATTTTCCAAAATTTCGAATTGCAATACTTCCAATATAATCACAAGTATTCAAAACCTAAATATCCTACCTTTACCAAAAATTTATTCGAATTTCTGTCTAATTGTTCTCCCTGATTTGTATGTCTCTTATTGTTGAATGCTAGCTTATAGGGGAAGTATTTAGATTTGATAAGGATTACAAATTTAATAAAGATTTAATTTTTTTTTATTTTCATATATTATCCAAGAACAAACACTTTAAATTAATTTCTTCAAAAGAGACCAATTTAATCTAAACCCTTCAAAATCCCATGAATTATCTATCAAAACAGAAAATATATATACCCATATTTTTGTACTTAGTTGAGCCATCACTTAATTTTTCATTTTCGATTTCTTTCCTTTTTTTACAATAAACAAAAAAAAGTAAAATAAAAATAAAAATAATACAAATAAAATAAAGATAATGAAATAAAGATAAATAAGATAAATAAAAGATAAATAACAAAATAAAGATAAACATAAGATAAATATAAGATAAAATAAATATAATGGTAAAGATAATAAAATATAAATGAAAAAAATGAAAATTGGACATTTAAGCTTGAAATTAAGCCTAGCCCAGTTGATTTGACGTTTATAATAATATTAAAAGGTATAGTGATAAAGAGGCTTTTAAGGATGATGAAAGTAAAAAGAGTTATAAAATCAGATGAAATCCTAATTAAGGTTGGAAATACTTAGGTAAAATAAGATATAATGGCTAATGGATATTTTTAATAAAATTTGACGTACTCAAAAATGCTAGAAGAATGAAGGAAGAGTGTTTTAGTGCTTTTATACAATATAAAGGTGATATACAAAATTATTCAAACAATCAAAGAATAAAGTTTATCATACTTATAAGTTTTGTCTATGAGTACTACAAGGCTAACTTGCCTAAAATGCCATATAGGACTTCTATATCAAGTGAAAAGGCATATGTTATGGAGATTTTATATAGGAACCTTACTTTATGTTATGAAATGTTTTGTATGAGAAAATATGTTTTTAAAAATTTTTGCGATAGGTAAAAAATGTAATATCTTTTACAGGTTGAAAAATTGGCTTATATAGAAGAAGTAGTTGCAATGTTTTTATATACAATTGGTTAAAATGAAACACAAAGAGTTATGGGTGATTGATTTCAATATTCGGCTAAGACTATTTCAGTATGGTTTGAAAAAGTTTTGGTTGTTGTTTGTAAATTGGGAACTAAAATTATTTTGTCCTAGAAATCAAGGTGAGATTCAACCAAAAATTGTTAGAAATCGTAATTGGTAACCATATTTCAAGGTATGTTATATATATATATATATTACTATTTTTATATTTTTTATTTTTGCAAAAAATTTTTTTTTATGTAGAACAACATAGCGTATATATATTTATTTATTTTTATTAATTAAGAATTATATTGGAGCTATTAATGGCATTGAAATATCTGTTTGAGCTCCCGCATTAAAGCAAGTACCATTTCAAAATATAAAGCAAAATATGTCACGGAATTTAATGGTAGCTTGCTCTCATAACATGTTTTTTTACATTTGTTTGTACTAAATGGGAGGGAACAACTCATGACAAAAGAGTTTTTGTTAATGTAGTAATAAATAATTCAAATGCATAAAATTCTTTTCCAATGCCAAGCGTTGGTATAGTTTAATTGATATAATTATTTGTAAAACTACTTAATTGGTTAATGTTGTTTATATAATTTTTATAATTCTTATGATATTGTAGGAAAACATTACGTAATGGATGCTGGATACCCAAACATATTTGGAATTTTAGCTTCATTTTGTTGACAAAGACATCATGCACAAGACTTTATAAATAGGCAACAATCAAGGTGGAAGGAAGAATTATTTAATATGAGGCATTCTTTTGTTCGTAATGTGGTTGAATGAACTATCAAAGTGCTGAAACAAAGATTTTCCATATTAAGGGATATGTCTAACTATCTTTTTAGAAAACAACATCGTATACCAAAAGCATGTTGTATTGTGCATAATTTCATTAGGTTAGAAGCCGAAAAAGATGAATTACTTAAAGAAGGTGAAAAAGAAAACATGCGAAAATTTGATAACACAAAAGCAACTTCTATTAGTTCGAATAATGAGCAAATTACATTTAATATGTCACAAACAGCTAAAATGGCTCAAGTTAAAGAAGAAATTGCTACATCTTTATGGAATAGCTATAGGCAAAATTGAGATTTCAAAAATTATAACAATTAAGAGGTGATATTAGTTGTTCAATATTAACATACATTTTATTTTTTAATTAATATTATGAATTGATTTTTATTTGAATTTTTATGTTTATTTTAATTGCAATTTGCTTTTATTATCTAATTACATTTTTTTTAAAGATTCAATTTACTTAATTATTTAATTGTTATTTTCATATTTTTTATTTTAAAAATGCACATACCAAACACATTTTCACAATTTTCATTTTTGAAAACAAATTTTCATTTTCTATACCAAACATGTTTTCTAAAATTCCAAAAATAAAAAATAAAAATTATTTTCAGAAAACGAAAATAAAAAATGAAAACAAAAAATATTTTCATAAGCAGGTGTTTTAGTTCTAGTGATTAATTTCAAAATCTTCCTTCTATTTTCCAAGTATATTAAATGCCATTATATTTAAAAGATGTCTTTATAGTTTCCCTAAATTATTCACACCTAATTAATATTTATTTGATTTGATACATCTTCAATTTAAAAAATAATGTATCCATATAATTGTTTTCATTTTGAATTATTTTTACCTTAAAAATGTTTTGCCTCCTATAAATTACACTGTCCCACGCGCCTATCACTTTTCATATGTTTGTAATTTTGAATGGAAGACCACATCAATTCCATCTCTTTTATTTTAACTAACAACTTGCTACGTTATATGGTTAATAATAACTTTTTCATATATTTACTATAATAAATCTTGATAGTAATATAAATACAAATGATCTTTCAAAAAGACTATTATGCAAATCGAATTTGATCATTCTTCATCTTTATTTTTATTGCCATTTTTGGTTTCTTTTTTATATAAAATTAATTTGAATTATATAAAATTTTATATAATTTATGAAATTCATTATATAATTAAAATAATTATGAAATTAATTATATAAATTATATAAAATTTTATATAAAAATTTTAATTAGAATAGCTAAGTTTAATGTGCATTCAATATGCTTGGGAGAAATGAAAAAAACATATTTTGAAATTAATGTAATAATGATAATAAAATTAATTTGATTTGAGATGCTAAAATTAATTTTAATTAATTTGATCATCTGTTAATCATTTTAAAATTAATATATTAAATATATATGTATAGCTTAAATGGTAGAGCCAATAGTTCATATTTTAAAAAAAATTGGAAAGTATATTTTTTTAATAAATATAATTCAAGAGTTAAATATTATAATTGAAAAAAGAGACATAAAATTATTTTATTTATTAATAATGACAATCAAAGTTTTAATACCTTTTACATGAATTTAATGAGAGTGATTTAAGATAAATAATAAAAAAATGTAATCAATTTAGTTTTTTGAATTTTTTAATTAAAAATATATCAAATAAAATAAAATACGTTTATTAGAAGAAATATGGCATTTTTTAGGACCGTTCCTATATCAATACTATAAATCATTCACATTGGATAGTAACCTCTTTTGCCAAAGACTTTGTCTTTTATATATTTAAATAAAATAATGAAATTAACTTAATTTTAAATTATTATTGAAAAATTAAATTTTAATTTTATATATTGTCTTTCTAATATTACAATACTATATTAAATAGAGGACTTTCTATCATATGAGAAAAGAATTTAAATTACTTTCAATTAATTAATCCATATAAAAAAAACATATTTTAAAAACTTATTAACCGTCAATATTAAAATTTTTAAATTGATTATTTAATGGTTATTTGACATATTTATATATATAAATATGTTGATTGCAATCAAATTATTAGGTTTTTAATATATAAAAATAAAATATAAAATTAATTTTAACATATATTTCTTAGATTATAAATTTTTTAATATCTTTTGTTTGATAAATTCATAAAAAAGTAAAATAGCTTATTTTATAATAAGTGATTGTTTAATAAAAAAAATACTATCATTGCACATGGAAAGATAAAATTAATAAAGTGAATTTGGATTTTATTTACTATATAAATTATAAGAAAAATACATAATATGCACAAATTAATAAAATTTAATATGATAATTGATTTAATTTGAATGATATAAAAAATGAATTTCAAATTTATAAATGCATATAAATATTTCAAACTTACTATTAAATAGACATCTAACAAATCTTCAAATTTGAAAAATTATTATAAAATAATGTTTATATTTACGTGTGTTTTATCATATATATTATACGAATTTTAAACTCCAAATATATTTTTTCAAGTTTAAGTTTTTAAACACAATCTATAAGTTTTCGGAAAAAATAAAAATAAACTATGCTCTCCAATTTTAAGTACAATTATATATAAATTTTTTTTATATTTTAATTTAAAATTAAAATAACTGCAACTTATAAATTTAAATTTAAAAGAAAGGTAATATTTTCAAAACTTAATTAATTAAAATAATTTTATAAAAATTAAAAGTCCCGCACGTTGCATATGTCAAAAACTAGTTAAATAAATCTTATCACTTTTATTTACTTTTACCAATAGCCTACTCGATAAAGAAAAAGAGTTTCCATCCAAGGTCACGTTTTCTTTTTTTTTTATTTATCATTTTTTATTGAAATATAACTAAATTTTCTTAGGTATTTGAGTTTTGAGATAAAAACTATTGTACCCAATAATTTGACCTAATTAGTTGGTGCGTAATCCTCCATTAATTTTTTTTTTCGAATATCCCCTCCCCAATTAAAAAAAAAAGGAACTTCTATAGAAAAATCATTTTTTTTATATACGAAAAAAAATTAATAGAACAAGAAAAAGTATAAATTCTATTTTTTTTTTGGTTAAAAAACTCCGAAACTAAATGTAGGTTGTTTAGTTTAATTTTCGTAGATGTATGGGTACAATTCCATTAGAATTTAAAATCTCTTAGTATTTTTATTTTTCTTTTGTAACAAATATATATATATATATATATGAAAGGATTAACTTGTATTAGTGTAAAACTTTTTAATTTTACACATTTTTTTAACTATTGCATTCAATAAATTTAAATGATGAAAGAAATAACTCAAAAAAAGAGAAATGGTTTAATCTCATTATTAGATTTATTGAAATTAATGGTTAGAAAATAGTTTAAAATTAAAAAATTTTACATTGATGTAGTAACTCAAAAAGACAAAAAATGATTTAATATAATCCCTTGAATCTATTAAAATCAATAGTTAAAAAATTATATAAAATTAAGAAAATTTTAAATTGATGTAAGTTGATCCCTTATATATATAAGGAGGAATTCATTTTGCAAGTGTAACCCATTGGATCGAAATTACTATATTTAAAAATATTACTTTTATTCTAGTGAGAGATTTAATCTAAAAAAAAAAATGTAAAAATTATACTATTGTGAGTAGATCTTTCCTCAGAGAGAGAGTGAGATTGTTTCAAACTCCCACGATGCAATGTTAGAGACTAACTATTTCCTCGGATAGCATAAAAAGGACTTTGATAAAGCTTAACCTAGGATTACTAGGTCGAGATAAATGACAATATGAGATTACCTTATCATTAGAGAGAAAGTCAAGTTTAACCTTTTCTTTATATGTTAGCTAGGAATAGTTAGATTACCTTCCTTTAAGAGGACTCTAGAGTTTTTAGAAGCTCCATTTGATTATAAAGAAGGTCATAAAGCTTCGAGGTTTAGAGATATCATAAGAGCATATAACTATATATTGCAATTTACTATTGGAGGGAAAATTGACAATTCTATGAATGATAGGGCTCTTGTGCTTCTTCAATGTTTTAGGACTTTAACTCATGATTGTACTGTTTCCTTTATTTTGTTACAAATTGTGTGCAAACATGATTATGCTTTCTAATTTTTCAATTACCAATTATATATTTGAAGGTAGAATCCTCCATCTTGGCAACTCTTCCTCTCTTGAATTTTTTGATTTGCTTTTTTATTTTGCACTGAGTGGATGCCCGCACATTGTCACAAGTTAAAATTTTTTTGTCATCTCTGTTCATTGATTTTTTGTTACAAAGTTTACTTAATTAAAAAACAAAAGGTAAAAAAAAAAAAAATGTGGGAGTGACACATAAATACCTCAATTAGTCTTATTTTTTTATAAAATTTATCTAATAAAAAATAAAAACAAAAAAAAGAGTTCATAGGGAGTGCCACATGAACACTTTCATTGAGTTTAAAAAATTAGTATTTTAAATTAAGATATCAAATAATAACTTTATTAATATAATACATATATAAATATAACATTAAATTAATAATAAAATATATATGTTTATATATCTCAAAACTCATTTCTATTTAAAGACCTCCATCTATCCGAACTAATTCTAATTTAAAAACAAACTGATCTTTATTGAATTGGGATGGATAAAAACTTGTTAGATACAAATTGTTTTGATATTTTCATATATCGACATTTTTTGTTGTAAAATTTATCTAATTAAATTTTTTTTTGAAAAAACAGAAAAAAAAAGTCAAATGGGCTACTACGTGGACATCTTTATTTGTCTCATTTTTTTATAAAATTAATTTAATAAAAAATCATAAAAACAAAAAAAGGAAAAAGGAAATTTTGAAAAAAAAAAAACGAGAAAAGAAAATTTATTGAGGTCAACCTGATCATTTTATTATAAAATTTATATAATTAAAAAATATAAAAATACAAAAGTAAATTAACAAATGGAGGTATGAAGTTGACACCTCCATTTACATTATTTTCTTATAAGATTTATATAATTTAAAAAAACTAAAAAAAAGAGAAAAAAGAAAAAAAAATACCATTTGTTATAACATACAGATCTATGAACTTACCGCTAGACATAGATTAATAAAATTGCCACCAATCTTATTGGTTTAGGTGTGATTGACCACCTCATAGAACATGTTTCATTTAAAAAAGAGTCTCAAGATTGACTTATGTATCTTTAAATAGTAAATTCTAATCCACAAAATCAGATTTTAGGTTTGGGAGTGTTGGGAATATTGACTCAAATCCCATAAGAGATTTGTTTGAGATTTGTTAGAGATTTGTTTGAGATTTGTCAGATATTGCTTGATGGACAAGAAGACTTACAAAAGAAGAATTCCAAGAGAAAGAGGATTCTTAATAGGTAAGTTTGACTTGCAAGAGAAGAATTCTAAAAGAAAAGGAATTCTTAATAGGCAAGTTTGACTTACAGGAGAAGAATTTTAAGATGAGAGAGATTCTTAATGGACAAGTTTGTATGGTTATAAATAGGTGAAGTCTTTACAGGGTTAGGTATGAGAAAAAATGTAAGAGAGTTGTAGGATTTTATGGGATAGACACCCCATAGGAGTATTGGGGCTTTACGTCTTATGGGTGTGTATGTTTGTTTGTGAATGGACTAGAGGAGATTGAGAGGGTCCACATAGGTATGATGTATGGGAGCATATGAGTATGTGTTTGGTTATGTTGAAAGGGTGCACAAGGGTTTGGGTTTGTGTTTGTTTGGGTTAAAAATACTCCATAGGACTAGAGGAGATTGAGAGTGTCTTATGAGTGTTGATTGTTGAGTGAGGTTGATGATTTGATGTAAGTTTGTAATTCTCTACAACTAGTGGATCTTTTTTCTCATCCGTGGATGTAGGTCAGTTGGACCGAACCACGTTAAATTATTATTTCTTATGTGTTTGATTTATTGTTTAATTTTGCTTCCGTTGGTGTGATTGGATTGGAGGCTTTTAGCCCAACAGGGAGTACAGTTATACACGAAAAAAGTTATAGCACCTTTACAGTGCCCATCAAAATATGATACTAGTTTGATTTCAAATTATCTAAGCTTTAAATATATTTGTAATTTATTAAAATATTTACTATTGAAAATTGATCTTAAGAATACTCCAAAGTTTGAAACAATTTAAGATAATTTTCTCACCTTAAAAATACTCATAGAGACTAGTGTCCCACTTTGAAGAGACTCTGTTGTGGGATTTATTAATATATTTTACCCAAGATAATAATTAGCAAAGTTCTCCAATAGTTTGGTAGGATTTATTTTGATGTAGATCTCCTAATAATTTGGTAAGATTTCATTATAAAATATTTATAAAATTTTATTTTTGAGAAAATTCATAAAATATTCTAATAGTTTGATAAGATTTAACTTAAGATGTAATCTTTCAATAGTTTGGTAGGATAAAATACAAGATACTTTATTAACAAATTTTTTTTATGAAAATTAATTTATGAAATTCTCCAATAGTTTGGTAGAATCCATAAAATTTAAATGCATGAAAAATCCTTTAATAATTTGGTAGGATTCATGAATTTATTTGAAAAGAGAGTCTTTTCATATTTTTAAAATTTTTAGGCTATTTTCCAAAAATAAAATAATAAAAAGAAATATTTAATAAATAATAAATTGTTCGGCTGGGATGAGTTTTTGCTCAGCTAAAGCCAATCTGACTTAATCCGATATTAAAATATTATTGTTTATATTTGAACCCAACCCAACCTACATATATTTAAACTCACAACCAACCCAACCCAACCGAAATTAATAAAATAATAATTTTTTAATATAAAATATTTTTTAATATTATTTTTAATAAAAAATTTTATTTTTAAATATAAATATAAAATTAAATATAATTAAATATAAATATAAATTAAATAAATAATAAAATAATATATATTGAGTCGAGGCGGGTTTGCATAAAACCTGACTTCGATTTTTCTTCAAAAATACTTGACTCGACTTGATATCCGATTAAAAAAAAAACCTATAAAATCAGGTCAAGTTGAAACCTGCCGGATACAGGTTGAAACCCATTGGGTACATGTTGAATTGTCAATCCTAATCATAAGGTGCCATGTAAACACCTTGAATGAGGTTCAAACAAAAGTTAAAATGAGAAAATTTTATATAATAGATGGATGAATTACATCTTTATTATTTATAAATATAATATTTTTATTAAATTAAGATATTAAATAATAACATTCTTAAGATAATACATATATATAACTAAATAAATAATTAAAAATATAATTATATATTGGTACAAGATGCAACACCCTAAACTTGCCTCTAACCCAATCTCAATTTAAAAAAAAAAAGAAAAACCTTGACTTTATCTCGAATTTTTAAAAACCAGCACATATTGAAACGAGGCAAATCAAAATTC
Organism: Durio zibethinus; assembly: GCF_047325235.1. NCBI lineage: Eukaryota > Viridiplantae > Streptophyta > Magnoliopsida > Malvales > Malvaceae > Durio > Durio zibethinus. The sequence goes on from NC_143180.1 coordinate 23,112,474, forward strand.
ACGGGATAAGGGGTTGTTTTGCCATCCCAACATCCATAGATTTTTTTTCTTACAACATTTATCTAATTAAAAAAAGTTGAAAACTTTATAAAAAAAATGATAGGAAAAATAAGTTAAATACAACTGCAACGTAATAAGTTTATTAATATAATACATATATATAATTATAAAATCAAATAAATAATAAAATATATATCTAAGTTGAATAAAATAGTCTAAACTTGCATCTAACCTAATGATGATTTTTGAAAAAACTTTGAGGCGATCCCAAATTAAAAAAAAAAAAAACATATTTATTGGATTCAAATGAATCAAAATATATTAGATGCAAGTTGTTTTGTTATCTATACCTTTATTGACTTTGTTTAATTAAAAAAATTCATTTACCGATTTCTTTTGTTTCAAAATTCATATAATTAAAAAAAAAAGAAGACAAAAAGCAAAAAAGTGAAATAGAATATCATGCATACACATCTTTTGATTTTTTTTAAAAATATTGATATAATTAAAAAAGAAAAAAACTAAAAAAAATAAATGAAAAGCAGAAAAAATAAAAAAAAGTAAAAAGTCGAGTTTTTTTAAAAAATAAAAAATAAATTAATTTTTAAATATAAATAAAAATGAAAAAGTAAATGAACATTAACTATAAATTAAATAAAAGAAAAGTAAATAAAAAAAGAAAAAAGTAGTAGCTGACGCGTGGTACAGTACATTTGGAACATTTACATTATGAAAGTTGTTTTTTTTTTTTTTTGGGTACTGGCATAACGTTTTCTTTAAAAAAATATAAATTTTGGAGTTATTTTTGCCATTATATTGAGTTGAAGTTACATTAATGGGAATAGCTTTCCATTTATTTGTAGATTGTAGTCTGTAGATTACATATTTGCTGGCTTTGCTGCGAGAGCAAATTTTTTATTAAAATATGAAAAAAAAAATTATTTTGATAATAATAAAATTAACTGTTAATATATATTAAAAATATTATTTTCTATCATACTAACAGTGATACTAAACCAACTTAAAATTTTACATGCATAATGAATACGAATATCTGCTTTTTACATCTAATGATCAGTTTATATATGAAATTTTTATAAAGTGTATACTAATGTAACTTGAGCTTTTTTAAAAAAATATATAAAAAAAAATATAAAAATTAATAAGTATATAGATATATCTTTCCAAAAGGAGAATTAGGAAAACCTGATGTTTTTGTATTAATGTGATGAATTTTGATAAAGAATTAAAATTGAAAAAAAAAATCTTGTTTCTAAAATTATTCAAATTAAAAATAGTATGTTTTATTTTTATTACATTACTTTTTAAGCATGCCCTTAGTCTTTAGGGAGCTGAGAGAATCATCAAGGATGAGTTTCTGTCGCTAATATCGGTGATACAAAAGACATTAATTCGACAATTAAGGAATTATTCATGCATGCGTGCATGCATCCAAGCTTATTTTTCTTTCTTGATGCTTTCCGTCCTTGACTATCTTTGTTTGATTATTACCCAAAAATCATTGTAATGCCCAACTTTATTTTTTGCATTTTTTTCCTTTCATTATAAGTTTGATTAATACCGTTGCATGGAGAAATCAATGAAATACAAATGGTAAAGAAAATATAAAAGTATGGATAATCACACCATTCGCATTTACTAAAATTATTATTATTCTTATTATTATTATTATATCCATGTTTTGAATGATTTTTAAAATTATTGTGCAATAATAAAAAACTTGGCACACTATTTCTATTTAATCACATAAGGATATTTTATTAAAAATTAAATGTATTTACTTTTTATGATTTTAAAATTCTAAAATTAATTTTTTTGAAGTGTCATACATTGATAGATATAGTTCTATATAATGATAATGTATAAAATATAAATTTACTATTTTGTTTCTATTATTGACTTTTATGAATAGCACTTGCACTTGATAAAGAAAAAGAGTTTCCATCCAAGGTTAGGTTTTCTTTGTCATCAATTTTCCATTGAAATTTAAGTAAATTTCCTTAGCTATTATAGTTTTGAGATAAAAACTAAAGAAAAAGAGTTTCCATCCAAGGTCAGGTTTTCTTTGTCATCATTTTTCCATTGAAATTTGACTAAATTTCCTTAGGTATTATAGTTTTGAGATAAAAACTAATGTGCTCGATAATTTGACTTAATTAGTTGGTGCATGATCCTCCAATCATTGTATTAAAATCTCTGAGGCAGTATTTCGTATCTTTTTTAATATTATGATTGTAATATGATTACCAAGATGATTTTATTATCAAGATAATCTTATCATTCATGATATGAAATTATTTTATTTGGTTAATAACTATATTTGATATTACTAAAAATCAAATATTATTTTACTTAAAAGTACAAAAAAATCTTTATTATAATAATTACACAAGTTAATAATTTAAATATTGTTTAAAGATAATAATTCATAAAATATAGTAATATTTTATTTCTTTTATAACAAATATAATTAACTTAGTAAATATTTTTTTATTAAGTTAACTAATTTTTAAATATAAATTATGTAAAAAAACATTTGAATTAGAAAATAAAACTAATTTATTAATATCATAATAAAAATAAAAACATTATATTTTATATAAAATATAAGAAAAAATAAAAAAAAAACAAATTATTTTTGATATTGTTATAATGAATATTAGTTTGAAAATATAAAAATTTATAATATAAAATAATTACAATTTTAAGAGGAATCAAATTTTTAATTCACATATTAAATGTATAACATTAACTATTACTAATTTTACATATTATTTTTCCTCAATGATAGAAGTTTCTCACCTTTTTGGATGAGAATTAGATCATCTTTCGAAATAGTGGTCTAATCACTATCGGTAATCCCAGATCACTGCCATTTAGGATCATCAAGTGTTTACCAAACACAATAATCTAATTACTATGTGTAGATCATCATGGTTTTTGGCATAATCACCCCACCTTAATATTTTTGTTATTCTTTAATACCATATATATATATATTTATGAGAAAAGATTAACTTGCAATAGTGTTAAACTTTTAAGTTTTACATATTTTTTTAACTATTGATTTCAATAAAGCTAAATTAGGATAAAAGAGATAATTAAAACAGAAAAAAATAGTTTAATCTCATCATTAGATTTATCGAAATCAATAGTTCCCCGAGACACATCATGATGAATTTGAAAACCATTTTTTTATTTTTTACTTTTTATTTTTCCTTAATTTGGAAAGTATGCTATATGGGTTTTATTTTCGAACAATTGCTTGGAAAATAAATAAATAAATAAAAACCATAAAACACTCATTTGAAAATCCAACAATATCAATTCCATGCAACAGATACAATCTAGCAACATCATATGCATGACATGTATATGTATACTAAAAAAATTCCAAAAGCTTAAGAACTACTCTTTTTAATCATCTAAGACCCGAAATTCCTTTTAATCTCTTAACTCCTCAAAATTTGTAATTGGATTCAAGACAAAGTAAATTGCCATTGCTCTATAAGATCCGGAGTCATAATACAGTCATTGATAAATCCTTAATTTTTTCTTTCAACTGTTTACATTTTTCAATCAAATGACCAATCGCCCCTATGTGAAAATCACATTTGCTATTTGGATCATATCTTTTTGTCAATGAATTTGGGCTTGTTTTCAAAGGTACAAGAGTGAGGTACTGATTTTCTACTAGTAAAGTTAAAAGATAAAAAATAGGGATAGGGAATTTCTTTTAATTATTTTTTATTTTTTATTTTTGGCTTCTTGGTTAGGTAATAGATTCGAATGCGAGGGTTGGATCATGAGCAATTATTTAAGGTTAAAGGTTTGCTTAAAACTCTAATTAGCATGGGTAGGGATATGACTAAGCATTGCTTATGGCGTGGTAGTAAAGGTGGTAGATCGAGTGAGGATAATATGGGCCAAAACCTTTACCTTATTATCCCTTATGGTTTACAATTTGTACATTTCCTTTCTTGTACGCCTTATCTTTCTTTGCCTTTTCGGCATCGAGCATTCTATTTTTAATCACATTTTTTTATTATCTCCTCTAAATTACCATGTTTGTAAAATTTTTTGTGGCATTTCCAACTTGTCATAATAAAGTGTTTAAAGAGTGTTAATGACCAAGACAGTGAATTCTTTTCTATAAAGGGCTATTGAACATAGGTTGCCATATCTCTCTATTTTTGAGTATATTTTTTAAAGTTTTCGATAGCTTTTTTTCTTCATATTTTGTAAAAATAGATGATTTGGCATAAAATATATGATATGCTTATATTGTGCCATGAGGACCCTAGCTAGCTTCTTCCACGAATGGATTCGACTTCTATCTAGTTGAACGTACCATTTAATAGCAGATCCTATCAAGCTGCCTTAAAAAAATGGATCAATAGTTTATCATCATGGGCATAAGTGACTATTTTTTAGCAATACATGGTGACGTAGGTCATCAGGCATTTAATCCCATCATACTTTTTGAATTTAAAAACTTTGAACTTTAATGGAATTATCACATCTAGCACCAAGCATAATTTAACTGCATCCATCGATCCATGAATATCTATTCCCTAAATGGCTCACATCTTTTTTTCTATAAACTTTATTTTATACTAGGACTTTGAGTCATCTCTTACTTTTGCCACACTTGTTTTGAGCTTTTCTTGTTCCCTTAAATTGCCACAAATCAGGGATATGAGTAAGATTTGATGACTCCATTCCTATTGGTGTTGCAACATGTCCTAGAAATAAAATAGCTCTCTGTGTTATTAGCATGGTAGTGTAGGTGGATGAGTGTTTTCCAATAAAGGGCATAGATTGTAGCTATACCACTCGAGAAATTTGGGTCTCACATGAGGCAAAACTTGGTGAACACAGAGGGTCATCATCATAATCTTGCTATTAGTTTCCCTCTTAGGTAGCTTCTTCACGAACTATTTCTTTTCTTTTGCCCATTTTTCTCATCATTTCTGTCATCATATTGAGCTATTCCTTTATTTCATCTTGTGCTTTCTCTATCTTATCCATCCTATTAATTTCTTCTCCTTCTATAATTCTAGCTTGAGTATTGCACAAATGGTAGATAAGTTAAGCTACCCTAAAGTTTTTATTACCACAATTTCAAAATTAGGCTCTTGTTTCATTTATTTACTCGTACCATGACAAAAAGAGCTTTTTATTTTAATGGGAAAACTTAAAAATTTTTTTATTTTTTTTACAAAATCCTTTTAACGTGTATAAATGGATGCAATAATGAATTTATGCATGAAAGTGTAAGGTGGAGTAAGATAATTTTCATATATGCATGGTCCTAAAAATAAAATCTAGAAACAATGAATTTTCATATATACGTGATAAAAAAATAAGAAAAAATATTAGTAATTTAAAATCCCTTTATTTTCTTTTTCTTTTAATGAATTACCCCTTCTTTTCTAGAATTTTTTTTTCAAAAAAAATCTTTTTTTTCTTTTATTTTCTGTTCAAACAAATGACAAATGACAAAAATAATTCTACCCATTTTTTAAACTATAATACTTTTTCTTTTAATTCAAAGGAAAGACCTAAAAAATTCTTTTTTAGAAAAAGAAAAGTTTATCATTTTGTTCTTTGTTTTTAGGAAAGAAAGGAAAAAAAAAAAACCATTTTTCCAACCCTATTTTTTATAAAATGTAAAATATTAAAAAAAAACCCATGGAAGATACAAACATTTAGATAAAAATAATTTAAATTAAACAAAAAATAATAAATAAAAGGCTTTTTTTGTGTGAAATTTTTATTTAAATTTTGGATGTAATATATAACCATTTTATTATTTGTCAAAAAGAAAGATGTTTCTTCACACGTCATAATTCAACTATTTTTTACAAAAAGGTTTGACATGGCTCTATCCTAGATTGGGATTTTAAAGTTTCCTATATGCTAGGTTGGGATTTATACACCTAAGGGTTCTCAAATTATTCTTTATATCATCATCCATTATAGACTAGTAAGACATCCTAATCCTCATTAATGATAGATTACGAACAAAAATGATTTAATTTGAGTGAAAATATTTTATTTCTTATTACGGAAGTTATCATTTCATGAGAGCATATGTACTTTACTTTCTCTTATAAGGGATAGAGTTTGGGTATAGAGCTCATATATGAAGTGAAATATGTTATCGTGTGTGCAAACGCATCCTAATTTATTGAAGATAATATATACAAAAAAAATAAATAATGAACAAGTGGCACAATTAAAAACGCAATGAAAATTATTATTATTATTATTATTATTATTATTATTATTATTATTATCATTGAAAAAAAACAAAATTAAAATAAAGGAAGTTCAGGTTAAATATCAATTATGACCATTGAATCAAAATAAAGGATAACAAATAATTAATTTTTAGCTTGACTCTAAAAAAAATGCATCCCCAATGGAGTGATCCAACTATCATAATTGCTTTAGGACCGCTAGATGAATATAAAAATAAATAGAGTCACCACCAATCTTTTTTAGCTAGGTACATTGGCCACCTCTTCAAACTTAACTTTTTAATAAATTTTAAAACTAATTAAAATGTATTAAAAATATAATTTTTAGGTCTGTAAAAACAGTCTAGATTTAGGATCGGTTATGTGTGGGGTAGGATTACTATTCTCACAACACTTGTTAAAAAACAGTACTAATTAATTATGTATTATCTTTTAATTTTGACAAAATGGTTTTAATTTTGCTATTTAAAAAATAATTCCCTTGACTATTTTCATTTCCACTTTTGTTATTTCACCTTTTTTTTTTTTACAAATTTTTTCTTTTTTATTATTTTATATTTTAAAGATTAATCCATTTTATTTTAAAAAATAAATTAGAACTTTATTATAGAAAAATCTCTTAAAATGTTATAGTACACTAATAACATTGAAAGAATTTTTTTCACTTAGGGATTCTTAGGAATCACTATTTGAATTTTCTTATAATCTCGTCCTCAGAGACTCATATCTATTTTTCAAAAATTAAATGATATGCATGCAATGCACCTGATTAAATATTAGTGTGCATGTTTTATTTATTCTTTTTTTTAAATTGTTAATTGATTTTTTATTATATTTTTCAAAAAAATTTAAAAGAAAAGGAAAATTTTTATTGTATTGAAAAATTTTTTTATAAATACTCTAATATGCTAATAGTTTTTAAAAAAATCTTCTCACCTAGAGATTTCTTATGAATTACTACACAAATTTTCTTAAAACCTCATCATTGGATAAATTTTCTTTTTCTTGTTTTTTTAATTATTTAAATAAAAATGGTGGAATTTAAGATTACCATTTTTTTAAAAGCAATACATATTTATTTCAGAAAATTTGAAATTTTAAACATGTCTAAATAAATAAAATAATAAAAAAATTAAACTGATAAAAAAATAAAAAAATGTAAAACAATGAAAATATACTTGAACCGGTCAATTTGGAAATAATTCGAAAGGGTTTAGTCTGGTTTAGATAAATCAGCCTCAAATTAAAAGAAAAACGGACAGTTTGGAAAGTGATTCGATCTGGTTTGGTTAGACCGATTCGCTACCAGTCTAGTTGGACTAGATTGAGGCTGGTAGCAGCTCCCTGCCCTGGGTTAGGCCTGCGGATACCAGATTTGAGTTGGGTTCACATGCGAGTCTACCTGAATTTTTTTTCAAATCTATAAAAGCTTAAGTTTTTTATTGTTCAATTTCCAACCTAGCTTACCAAAAAAAAAAAAAAACTCAAATGTTTTAAAAAAAACTAGTTTGCCACCCTTATTTTCAGATTGTGGCCACCGGCTGCCATTATTTGTCGACATTCTTTGTGGCCTAAAACTTCACTGTATGTTCTTCTTAATGCCCTTGTCATGAATTCAACCTCTATTTAAACCCAAATAGCCTAAAAAAGCCCAGATTTGAGCTCAAAATTAATGGTTTGCACCTCTAAAAACCTAAGCTCTGCCATTCTTATGAACCCCGTTTCTCACATGTTCATCCACAACCTATAGCCTTCATATTTTTCAAAACTCCTTAAATGCCCAAATAGAAAGCTCACTTTTTTCGATTCAAATTTTTTTTTGGTTTTATGGCACTGCTACTATCTTTTTTATAAGATGTGGTTTTTTTTATGTGATTTTTAATGGGTTTTAGTTATTTGGTAGGATAGGTTTTGATTTTTCTTTTTTTTCCCTTTGGGTTTGTCGTGGTAGGTTTCGTTTGTATGCAATGGGGCTTTTAGCCGGGGTAATTTTTCAGTTTTGCTTGGGTCTCTTGGCAATGATGAGAAATGGTGGAAATGGGCTTGATTGTAGTGTTGTTGGTGGATGGTGGATGAAGGCGATATGGGTTTTTTTTTTTTTTTGCAACGTCCTTGGTGTTTGAATTTAATCTCCAATATTTTTTTGTTAAGCCATAATGGCTCATTTTATAGAGCCAAAATGGGATTTCAAATCCCTTGTTTTATGAGGTAGTGAGGCTTTTTATAGTGTTGCTGGCAACCAAAAAACTTGCCAAATTTTCTGCTGCAAGGGTGGCTTTCCTTAATGAAGGTTGCTTAGCAGGGCTAGAAAGGGATTGGGCACCAGAAGAGGCTCGTGGGTATGCATGGGTAAAGGCCTTGGTGGCGTCGTGTAAGGCACCATGCTGTAGGGTTTTTTTTTTTAGGATTAATTTTTAATTGAAAATAAAATGTTTTGAATAAAATCATGTTTTAAACCAAACAAAATAAGGTGTCTACAAAGGAAAAACTTTAACCCTATCCAAAATTTTTAAAAAACCCTCATATATTGGATCAAGATAAATCGAAACTCATGGGATAAGATTGTTTTGTCATTCTTACATCTATTGATTTTTTCTTATAAAATTTATCTAATAATAAAGTAAAAAACTTTTTAAAAAATAGATATGGTGAAAAAAATAAATCAAATAAGGATGCAACATAGTTTTATTAAATTAAGATATTAAATAATAACTTTATTGATATAATACATATACATAATTATAAAATTAAATAAATAATGAAATATATTTATATATCTGAGTTGGATAAAACATCTTAAACTTGTATCCAACTTACTGACAATTTTTGAAAAAAAACCTTGAGCCGATCTCAAATTTTAAAAAACACATTTATTAGATTAGAACGAAGCAAAACCCATCGAATATGGGTTGTTTTGTTATCCATACCTTAATTAACATCTTTCTTAATTAAAAAATTCATTTACTAGTTTCTTTTGTTTCAAAATTCTTATAATTAAAAAACAAAAAACAAAATAGATGATAGGCAAAAACAAGTGATATAGAGTACAATGTGTACACATCTTTTGACTTTTTTTTCCAAAATATTGTTCTAATTAAAAAAAGCAAAAAAAAGAAAAAAATTGAGTTTTTATAAAAATAAGTAAATAATTATTAAATGTAAATAAAAAGAACAAAGAAATAAAATAGAAAAACTAAAAAAAATTAAATATAAATTAAATAAAGGAAAAGTAAATAAAAAAAGGATAAAACAGAAGCTGGCATATGGTACAGTAAATCTGTAACATTTATATTAAGGACTAGAATTGGAACCATATTCGCTGCAAGATTATTTTAATTTTTTAAAATTATGTTTCGAATATGTGAGAAGTAAATTTTTTATGGCAAGTTTTAATGAATGAAAACATATAGATAAATATGAGTATTTATTTTATATTATAAATTACAAATTAATTATATATAAAAATATATTTTTTATTAAATTAAGATATTAAATAATATCTTTATTGATATAATATATATAAATAAAAATTGAATAAATAATAAAATATATTCTTTATATATCCCTAAGAGTGTTAAGACAGAGCACCTCGAACATTATCTTGTTTTGATCTAAATTGTTTAAAAAGATAAAACTTCAAATTTTATTTTAAAAAAAACGAATAGATTGGATTACGACGAATTGAAACCTATCACATATAAGTTGTTTTATCATCTCTATATTCATTTACTTTTTCTTTTAAAATCAAACTTATAGGATGATACAAAACGCATTAATTCAACAATTAAGGAATTATTGATGCATGCGTGCATGCATCCAAGTTCATTTTTCTTTCTTGATGCTTTTCGTCTTTGACTATCTTTGTTTGATTATTACACAAAAATCATTGTAATGCCTAACTTTATTTTTTGCATTTTTTTCCTTTCATTATAAGTTTGATTAATACTGTTGCTTGGAGAAATCAAAGAAACAAAAATGGTAAAGAAAATATAAAAGTGAGGATAATCATACAATTCATGTTTACTAAAATTATTATTATTGTTGGTGTTGTTATTATTATTATACCCATGCTTTGAATGATTTTTTAAATTTTGTGCAATAATAAAAAACTTGCCATACTATTTCTATTTAATTATATTTTTCTCTCTTCCACCCACATATGGTATGAAGGTAAGAAAAGCTAGTGGTGTTAAATGTGTACGTTTGGATAAAACAAGAACCATGCAGCAACAACTCTGAACATATAAAGATTATAATATTTATATTTAATGCACTATGTATAGATGTTTTATATGATAAGTGAATCACATAATGATATTTTATAAAAAATAATTTTAAATATATTTTTAAAATTAAGTGTATTTACTTTTTGTGATTTTAAAATTTTAAAATTAATTTTTTGAAGTGTCATACATTGATAGATATAATTCTATATGATAGTGTATCAAATATAAAATCACTATTTTGTTTCTATTATTGACTTTTATGAATAGCACTCGTACTCGATAAAGAAAAAAAGTTTCCATCCAAGGTCATGTTTTCTTTGTCATCATTTTTCCATTGAAATTTAACTAAATTTCCTTAGGTATTATAGTTTTGGGATAAAAACTAATGTGCTTAATTGGTTGGTGCATGATCCTCCAACCATTGTAATTTGACTTAAAATCTCTTAGGCAGTGTTTGGTTTTTTTTTTTTTAAATATTATCATTGTAATGTAATCACTGAGGTGATTTTATTATCAAGATGATCTTATCATTCGTGATATGAAATTATTTTATTTGGTTAATAACTATGTTTGATATTACTAAAAATAAAATATTATTTTATTTAAAAGTACAAAAAATCCTTATTATAATAATTACACAAGTTAATAATTTAAATATTGTTTAAAGATAATAATTCATAAAATATAGTAATATTTTATTTCTTTTATAACAAATATAATTAACTTAGTAAATATAATTTTTTATTAAGTTAACTAACTTTTAAATATAAATTATGTAAAAACAATTGAATTAGAAAATAAAACTAATTTATTATTATCATAATAGAAATAAAAACATTATATTTTATATAAAATATAAGAAACAATAAAAAAATTTATTTTTGATATTGTTATAATGAATATTAATTTGAAAATATAAAAATTTATAGTATAAAATAATTACAATTTTAAGAGGAATCAAATTTTTAATTCACATATTAAATGTATAATATTGACTATTACTAATTTTACATATTATTTTTCCTTGGTGATAGAAGTTTCTCATCCTTTTGTATGAAAATTAGATCAACTTCCAAAATAGTAATCTGATCACTCTTGGTAATCCAATATCACTACCATTTAGGATCATCAAGTGTTTACAAAACACGATAATCTAATTACCATATGCATATCACTATGATTTTTGGAATAATCACCCCATATCAAACACTACCTTAGTATTTTTTTTTCTTTTATACCATATATATATATATATATATATATATGAGAAAGGATTAATTTGCATTAGTGTTAAACTTTTTAGTTTTACACTTTTTTTTAACTATTGATTTCAATAAATCTAAATTAGGATAAAAGAGATAATTAAAAAAGAAAAAATGGTTTAATCTCATCATTAGATTTACTGAAATTAATAGTTCTTTGAGACCTATCATGATGAATTTGAAAATCATTTTTTTTATTTTTCACTTCTTATTTTTCCTTAATTTGGAAAGTATGCTATGTGGGTTTTATTTCGAACAATTGCTTGAAAAATAAATAAATAAATAAAAACAAAAATAAAAACCATAAAACATTCATTTGAAAATCCAACAATATTGATTCCATGCAACAAATACAACCTAGCTACATCATGTGCATGACTTGTATATGTATACTAAACAAAATTCCAAAAGCTTATCAACTTTCTTAATCATCTAAGACCCAAAATTCCTTTTAATCTCTTAACTCCTCAAAATTTACAATTGGACTCAAGACAAAGTATATTTCCATTGCTTTATAAGATTCGAAGTCAAAATACAATCATTGATAAATCTTCAATTTTTTCTTTCAACTGTTTACATTTTTCAGTCGAATGACCAATTGCCTCTATGTGAAAATCGCATTTGCTATTTGGATCATTTTTTGTTGTTGATGAATTTGGGTTTGTTTTCAAAGGCACAAGAGTGAGGTATTGATTTTCTACTAGTAAAGGTAAAAGATCATAAATGGGGATAAGGAGTTTCTTTTAATTATTTTTTGCTTTTTTTTTTTTTTTGGCTTCTTAGTTGGGTAATAGATTCGAATGCAAAAGTTGGATCATGAGCAATTATTTGAGGTTGGAGGTTTGCTTAAAACTCTTATTGGCATTGGTAGGGATTTGACCAAGCATTGTTTATGGCATAGTAGTAGGGGTGGTAGACCAAATGAGGATAATATGGGCCAAAACTGTTACCTTGTTGCCTCTTATGGTTTACAGTTTGTACATCTCATTTCTTGTATGCCCTATCTTTCTTTACCTTTTTGGTATCGATCTTTTCACTCTTAATTGTATTCTTTATTATTTTCCTTGAAATTATCATGTCTGTAAAATTTTTGTGGCATTTCCAATCATTTTGTCATAATAAAGTGTTCAAAGAGTGTTAATGAACAAGACAATGAATTCTTTCTTGTAAAGGGCGACGAACCTGGGCGACCATATCTCTCCACTTTTGAACATATTTTTTAAAGCTTTTAATAGCTTTTTTTTTTCATATTTTGCAAAGACTAATGATCTGGCATAAAGTCTTTTGAACATATTTTTTAAAGCTTTTAATAGCTTATATTGTGCCATGAGGGCCCTAGCTAGCTTTTTTCATGATTGGATCCAACTTATATATAGTTAAATGTACCATTTAGTGGTAGATCCTGTCAGGCTGCCTTAAAAAACATGGATCAACAGTTTATCATCATGGGCATGAATGACTATCTTTTTACAATACATGGTGACATGGGTTATTGGATATTTAGTCATATCGTACTTTTTTAATTTAGAAACTTTGAACTTTAGTGGAATTATCAAGTCTGGCACTAAGCATAATTCAACTGCATCCATCAATCCATAAATATCCATTCCTTTAATGGCTCACATCCTTTCTTTTATAAACTTTATTTTGTACTAGGACTCTGAGTTTTCTCTTACTTTTACGACACTTGTTTCGAGCTTTTCTTGTTCTCTTGGATTCCCCAAATCAGGGATATGAATAAGATTTGATGACTTCATTCCTGTAGGTGTTGCAACATGTCCCAGAAATTAAGGCATGGTAGTGTAGGTGGATGGGTGTTTTCCAATGAAGGGCACAAATCGCAGCTATACCATTTGAAAAGTTTGGGTTTGACATGAGGCAAAACCTGGTGAGCACAAGGGGTCATCATCATAATCTTACTATTGGTTTCCCTCATGAGTAGTTTCTTTATACACCATTTCCTTTCTTTTGCCCATTTTTTTCATAATTTCCATCATCATATTGAGCTATTCCTTTATTTCATCTTATGTTTTCTCGATCTCATTCATCATATTAGTTTGTTCTTCTTCCATAATCCTAGCTCGAGTATTGCATAAATGGCGAATAAGTTGAGCTACCTCAAACCTTTTATTACCACAATTTTAAAATTAGGCTCTTGTTTCATTTTTTTTACTTGTGCCACGACAAAAGGAGTTTTTTATTTTTCATGACCAAAAAAAATGGAAAAAATTAAAACTTTTTTTACTTTTTATTTTTTATTTTTTTTACAAAATCCTTTGAATGTGTATGCATGGATGCTACAATGAATTTATGTATAAAAGTGTAAGGTGGAGCAAGATAATTTTCATATATGCATGAACCTAAAAATAAAATCTAGAAACAATGAATTTTCATATATACATGATAAAAAAATAAAAAAAAATCTTAGTAATTTAAAATCCCTTTTTTTTCTTTCAATGAACACCTTTTCTTTTCTAGAATTGTTTTTCAAAAGAAATCCCTTTTTTTTTTCTTTTATTTTCTGTTTTAAACAAATGAAAAATGACAAAAATAATTCTACCCATTTTTTGGACTATAATACTTTTTCTTTTAATTTAGAGGAAAGACCTAAAAAATTCTTTTTTAGGAAAAGAAAAGTTTATCCTTTTGTTTTTTGTTTTTAAGAAAGAAAGGAAAAAAAAACCATTTTTTACAACCCTATTTTTTTTAAAATGTAAAATATTAAAAAAAACCCATGAAAGAAACAAAAATTTAGGCAAAAATAATTTAAATTAAACAAAAAAATAAAAGGCTTTTTGTGTGTGAAATTTTTGTTTAAATTTTGGATTTAATATATAACCATTTTATTATTTGTCAAAAAGAAAGATGTTTCTTCACACGTCATATTTCAGATATTTTTTACAAAAAGATTTGATATGGCTCTACCCTAGATTAGGATTTTAAGGTTTGCTATATGCTGGGTTGGGATTTATACACCTAAAAATTCTCAAATTATTCCTTATATCATCGTTCATTATAGACTATTAAGGCATCCTGATCCTCACTCATGATAATTACAAACAAAAATGGTTTAATTTGAGTGAAAATATTTCACTTTCCATTATGTAAGTTATCACTTCATGAGAGCATAGGTACTTTACTTCATATTATAAGAGACAGAATTCAGGTATAGAGCTCATATATGAAGTGAAACGTGTTATCATGTGTGTAAATGCATCCTAATTTATTAAAGATAATATATACAAAAAAAAATGAACAAGTGGCACAATTAAAAATGCAATGCAAATGATTATTATTATTATTATTATTATTATTATTAAAAAAACAAAATTAAAATAAAAAAAGTTAAGGTTAAATACCAAATATGACAGTTAAATCAAAATTAAAGATAACATATAATTAATTTTTGGCTTAACTAAAAAAAAAGTCCATTTCCAGTGGAGTCGCCCAACTGTTATAATGATTTTAGGACCATTAGATGAATATAAAAACAAATAAAGTCACCACCAATCTCTTTTTACTAGGTATGATTAACCACCTATTAAAACTTACATTTTTAATAAAATCTTAAAACTAATTAAAATGTATTAAAAATATAATTTTTTGATTTGTGAAAATAGTTTGGGTTTGGGATCGATTACGGGTGAGGTAGGATTACCATCCTTACAGCACCCATTAAAAAACAGTACCAATTAATTATGTATAATCTTTTAATTTTGACAAAATGGTCTTAATTTTGGTATTTAGAAAATAATTCCCTTGACTATTTTTCATTTCTACTCTTGTTATTTCACCTCTTTTCTTTTTTACAAATTTTTTTAATTATTTTATATTTTAAAGATTAATCCATTTTATTTAAGAAAAATAAATTAAAACTTTATTATCAAAAAATCTCTTAAAATGTTCTAGTATATAGTAACATTGAAAGAATTTTCCTCACTTAAGAATTTTTAAGAATCACTACTTGAATTTTCTTATAATCCTGTCTTCAGAGACTTGTATATATTTTTCAAAAATAAAACAATATGCATGTGATGCACATGATTAAATATTAGTGTGCATGTTTTATTTATCTTTTTTTTTTAATTTTTAATTGATTTTTTATTATATTTTTCAAAAAAATTTAAAAAAAAGGAAAAAATTTATTGTATGAAAATTTTTTTTTATAAATACTCTAATATGCTAGCAGTTTTTTTAAAAAAATCTTCTCACCTAAAGATTTCATATGAATCATTATGCAAAATTTTTTAAAATCTCATTATTGGTTAAAATCCTTTTTTTCTTCTTTTTTTATTATTTTTATTTATTTTTATTTTTAATTATTTATATAAAAAATGGTGGAATTTAAGATTACCATTTTTTAAAAAGCAATGCATATTTATTTTAGAAAATTTAAAATTTTAAACATGTTTAAATAAATAAAATAATAAAAAAATTAAACTGATAAAAGAAATCAAAGAGTACAAAAAAATAAAAATATACCTGAATTGATCAATCTGGAAACGATTCGAAAGGGTTTATTCTGGTTCAGATAAACCAACCTCAAATTAGAAGGAAAGTTGACAGTTTGGAAAGTGGTTCGACCTGGTTTGATTAGATCAGTTTGTTACCAGTCCAGTTGAACTGGATTGAGGTTGGTAGCAACTCCCTTACCCTGGGTCAAGCGCACGGACACCAAATCTGGGTTAGGTTCACATGCGGGTTTATGTAGTTTTTTTTTTTCAAATCTATAAAAGCCTAAGTTTTTTTTTTTCAATTTCCAACCTAACTTACCAAAAAAAAAACTCAAATGCTCTAAAAAAAAAAGCCTGCCACCATAATTTCTAGATTTTGGTCATTGGTCACCGTTACCTGCTGACATCTTTTATGGCTAAAATTTCGCCATATGTTTTTCCAACACCTTCGTCACGAATCCAGCCTCTGTTTAAACCAAAATAGCCTCAAAAGGCCCAGATCTAAGCTTAAAACTGATGGTTTGCACCTTCAAAAGCCTAAGCTCTACCATTCCCATGAACCCCATTTCTCATTGTGTTTATCCACTACCTATAGCCTTCATCTTCTTCTAAAAATTAGATTTTAAAACTCCTCAAATTGCCCAAATAGAAAGCATTATTTTTTTATTCAAAGTTTTTTTTTATTATATATTTTTTTTGGCTTTATGGCATTGCTGCTCTCATTTGTATGATATGTGTTTTTTTTTTTTTTTTTGTATGTGATTTTTTGTGGGTTTTAGTTATTTGGTAGGATAGGTTTCAATTTTTTTTTTTTATTTTCCTTTAGGTTTGTAGTGGTAGGTTTCGATTGTAGGCAATGGGGCTCCTAATTAGGGTGAATTTTCAGTTTTGCTTGGGTCTCTTAGCAATGGTGAGAAGTGGTGAGAGAAAAGGGCTTGATTGTAGTGTTATTGGTAGATGGTAAGTAAAAGTAGTATGGTTTTTTTTTTTCAGCATCCTTGGTGTTTGAATTTAACCCCCAATCTTTTTTGTCAAGCCACAATGGCTCATTTTATAGAGCCAAAATGGGATTTCAAATTTATGGGGTAGCGGGGCTTTTCATGGTATTGCTACAAACCAAAAAACCTGCCAGATTTTTTGCTACAAGGGTGGCTTGGCCTCAATAAAGGTTGCTCAGCATGGCTAGAAGGGATTGGGCACCATAAGAGGCTTGTGGGTGCGTATAGGTAGAGGCCTTATTGGTGTCGTGTAAGACACTAGGCTGTAGGTTTTTTTTGGATTAATTTTTAATTGAAAATAAAATATTTTGAATAAAATCGCAATGAACCCAAACAAAATTAGGTGTCTACAAAGGAAAAACTTTGACCCTATCTAGAATTTTTTAAAAACCCTCATATATTGAATCAAGATAAATCAAAACTCATGGGATAAGATTGTTTTGTCATCCTTACATCTATTGATTTTTTCTTATAAAATTTATCTAATAAAAAAAGTCAAAAACTTAAAAAAAAAAAAAAAAGAGATATGATGGAAAAAATAAATCAAATAAGGATGAACGTAGATTTATTAAATTAAGTTATTAAGATGCAACATAGATTTATTAAATTAAAGTATTAAATAATAACTTTATTGATATAATACATATACATAATTATAAAATTAAATAAATAATAAAATATATTTATATATTTGAGTTGGACAAAACATCTTAAACTTGTATCCAACCTAATGACAATTTTCAAAAAAAAATCTCAAGCCGATTTTGAATTTAAAAAAAAATACATTTATTGGATCAAAATGAAGCAAAACAGATGTGGGTTGTTTTGTTATCCATACCTTTACTAACATCTTTCGTAATTAAAAAATTCATTTACTAGTTTCTTTTGTTTTAAAATTCATATAATTAAAAAACAAAAAACAAAAAACAAAATAGATAATAGGCAAGAAAAGTGATATAGAGTATCATGTTTACACATCTTTTGACTTTTTTTATTCAAAATATTTTTCTACTAAAAACAAAAAGCAAAAAAAAAAAGAAAAAATTGAGTTTTTATAAAATAAATAAATAATTATTAAATGTAAATAAAAAGAACAAATAAATTAAATAGAAAAAGTAAAAAAAAACATTAAATATAAATTAAATAAAAGAAAAGTAAATAAAAAAGAAAAAAACAGAAGCTGGCATTTTAATTTTTTAAGATTATGTTTCAAATATGTGAGAAGTAAATTTTTTATGTCAAGTTTTAATGGATGACAATATATAGATAAATATAAGAGTATTTATTTTTTTTATTACAAATTACAAATTAATTATATATAAAAATATACTTTTATTAAATTAAGATATTAAATAATATCTTTATTACTATAATACATATATAAATAAAAGTTAAATAAATAATCAAATATATTCTTTATATATCCCGAAAAGTGTCAGGTAGAGCACCTCAAACATTATCTTGTCTTGACCCAAATTGTTTAAAAAAATAAAACTTAACTTAATTTTTATTTAAAAAACGAATCAATTAGATTATGACGAATTGAAACCTATTGCATATGGGCTGATTTATTATCCCTATATTCATTTACTTTTCTTTTAAAATCAAACTTATAGATTGATACAAAAGACATTAATTCGAAAAGTAATGAATTATTGATGCATGCGTGCATGCATCCAAGTTCATTTTTCTTTCTTGATGCTTTTTGTCTTTGACTATCTTTGTTTGATTATTACACAAAAATCATTGTAATGCCAAACTTTATTTTTTGCTTTTCTCCTTTCATTATAAGTTTGATTAATACTGTTGCATGGAGAAATCAAAGAAATAAAAACGGTAAAGAAAATATAAAAGTGAAGATAATCACACAATTCGCATTTACTAAAATTATTATTATTATTATTATTATTATATCCATGTTTTGAATGATTTTTTTAAATTTTCGTATAATAATAAAAAACTTGCCATACTATTTCTATTTAATTATATTTTTCTCTTTTCCACTCACATATGGTATGAAGGTAAGAAAAGCTATAAGTGTTAAATGTGTACGATTAGATAAAACAAGAACCAGCAACAACTATGAACATTTAAAGATTTAAAGATTTATATTTGATGCATTATGTGTATAAATGTTATATATTAGAAGTGAATCACACAATGATATTTTATAAAAAATTAATTTTAAATATATTTTTAAAATTAAGTGTATTTTCTTTTTATGATTTTAAAATTTTAAAATTAATTTTTTTGAAGTGCCATACATAAATAAATATAGTTCTATATAATGATAATGTATCAAATGTTTATATTTTGAATTTATACAGTTAATTTTTTTTGTTGCAAAAAATTTTAAAATTAAAAAATTATTTTATCTTTAAAATTAAGATAAATCATCAATTTATAAAAAGATTTATAAAATTTATAAAATCTTTTAAATTTACATATTATCTATCAATATATCATCAAAATTCCAATTTGAATATTTTATAGTCAAACCTTAAATTTTAATTATTTTCACCAATTTTTTTGAAATTTATTCAATTAATATATATTTACATATACCTCCGGTTGTAACAATTTCGATAAAACAATATAATCAAAATGTACTTTCAATTTTATTTATAGTATCAAAAGGAAAGTTTCTGTCAACTAAATTAATTTTTAATCAGTTTTTAACATCTTACTTTTTTAATATCGTAATGCTACTTTTATTAAGAATTTATTTTGGAAGGCAAGTCCCTTCAGACTCTTTCCCATGATCCATCCTCGGTCATAATTCTTTTGTGTAGAATAAAAGTGAATATTTAAGAATTACAATAAAAAAGTTAGGGGTGAAAAAAATAAAAAAATTTAAAATTAATTTAAAATTGTAGCAATTAGTTTTATTTGAATTGATATTTGAATTTTATTTAATTTAATTTTAAATATTAAATATATATTTAATTTGAATCGAATTTAAAATTTAAATATAAAAAATCGAATCAAATTATATATTTTTATTAGTTTTTATTTATATTTTAAATTTTTATAAAATAAAAATAATTATTTTATATATAAATTTATTTAAATATATTAAAATTTATATTAAAAAATATTTACACAAATTTTAATATCTTTCACATAAATCCTTAAAATAAGAAGTGAGTGTGTGAAATGATTGTATAAGATGAGTGGCTATATAGCACTGTCATAACATTTTATATTATCTTGAATCAGTTGCTTATAATTAGTCATTTGATATTTCGCAACCATAAAAGAAAGGCATGTTTTCGTTAAAGCATCCTTTGCCGAAGCTCCAATGGCTCGTCTTGGCAACATCTATAGTATCAGCTGTAGTAGCTGTGGAAGAACAACCCAAGGGGCCTAAACACTGCAGTTCCAGTTGTGGGCATCTTAAAATTCCTTGCCCTTTTGGCGTAGAAAAGGGAAGCTATCTAAAGGGATTTCGCATTACTTGCAACACTTCCAAAAACCCAGCAAAAGCATGTTTAGGCGCTACGAAATATGAGGTCGTAAACATTTCTATTGCTGAAATCAGGTACGATAAGGAATTCTGTCCCTGCATCTGTGGCTCATACCTGCATGGAACCCAATGGATCTGAAACTGATGGACAGGCGGCCATTAATTTGACTGATACTCCATTCGCACTTTCTCAAAACAAGTTCGTTGTAACTGGATGTAACTCTTTCGGCTGGATCAAACTTGGAAAGACAGAGCTTTTCACTGGGTGCCTCTCTTGGTGTCACTTTAAGCGCGAGGACAAGACTAACGGATCTTGCTCTGGGATTGGGTGCTGCGAGGTCACTATTACTGATCGTCTTAAAATAGTTGAAACGTATGTGGGTAACATTTTGACCAATAAATCAGAAATAAAGGAAGAGCTTAATGAAACAAATATCTCGGAGCCCTATCGTTGTGTATCTGCTTTCCTAGTGGACCAACACAACTATAGTTTCGAGGCATCTGATCTTGATGATGATCATAAATTTTTGACTAAGATACAGCATTCTACTGTGGTTCTTGATTGGACTGTGAGCAACCACACTTGCAAAGAAGCTCAAAGACACTCGAACACTTGTGCCTGCAAGGGGAATAGCGACTGTGTGGATTACAAAGCAAAGGGTAGTCAAGGCTATATCTGTAGTTGCAAAAAAGGTTACCAAGGGAACCCTTATTGTAGTCAGGGATGCCAAGGTATGGCTTACTTATTATTCCCTATATACTACTCAACTCTTTCATCACCCTTGTTCAACATCGTCTATAATTAATCTTTTTAATATTCTAAATGCTGTTGAAGTTTGAGCATATAACCAGTACATCATGTTTCTGTCAATTTTTTTTTTAATTTCCCCTATAAATTAATGCTCATGTTTGCCACATAATACTACTATATATAAGTCAGTAACCTATATATATATATATATATATATATATATATATATATATACACTGATGTCATTTGTTCTATTTGGCGAAAGATATCGATGAGTGCATTAACAATCCATGTGAAGGCAATCATAAGTGTATTAATACACCGGGAAGTTATCATTGCAAGCAATTTCTTTCTCAGCTGCTCCTGCTTGTTCTAGGTAACTATATAACTCAACACACCGTTTTGCTTTATTTCTTTTTTGTTTCTTTTCGAGGAAGAGCTCTTAATATATATATATATATGATTAATTCATGCAGCTTTCGTCAGTGTTTTGGTTCTGCTTCTGTTAGTCTTTTCCACATACTTCTTCTCAAAGAGAAGAAAACTAATCAAGCTCAGAGAAAAGTTCTTTCTTGAAAATGGGGGACTATTATTGCAGCAGAAAATTTCTTTCCGTCAAAGTGCTGTTGAGACAACAAAAATTTTTACGGCCAAGGAGTTGGCAAAGGCCACCGATAATTATTCTAAGAGTCGAATCCTCGGCGAAGGAGGGAATGGAACGGTCTATAAAGGTATCATAGGAGACAATCAAATAGTTGCTGTCAAAAAGTCGAAAATAGAGACTCGTTCCCAAATTGAACAATTTATCAATGAAGTTGTTGTTGTTAGCCAAATCAACCACCGAAACGTAGTCAAGCTCTTGGGGTGTTGTTTGGAGAATGAAGTCCCTTTACTGGTCTACGAATTTGTCCCCAATGGAAGCCTTCACTATCACATTCACAATTCCGAAAAGGCAGGCTCAATCTCCTGGGACATCCGTCTAAGGATCGCCACAGAAACTGCTAGCGCACTTGCTTACCTTCACTCTTCAGCCTCGATTCCAATCATCCATCGAGATGTCAAATCTGCCAACATATTACTCGATGAAAATTATATTGCCAAAGTGTCAGATTTTGGAGCTTCAAGGTTGATTCCTATCGATAAAACTCAAATTACTACATTAGTCCAAGATACATTTGGTTACTTGGACCCCCAATATTTCCAGACAAGCCAGTTGACAGAAAAGAGTGATGTTTATAGCTATGGGGTTGTGTTAGTGGAACTACTCACTGGCGAGACGCCAGTATCTTTTGCAAGACCAGAGCCTGAAAGAAACCTATCTTCTTACTTCATTTTATCAATGCAACGGTATCGTCTCCTCCAGATCCTAGAGCCCGAACTCGCAAACGAGGAGAATAGAGAAGAGCTGATAGCAGTTACCGGCCAGGCTATGAGATGTCTGATGTTGAGGGGGGATGAAAGACCTTCAATGAAAGAAGTGCTTATAGAGCTGATAGAGTTGAGAAAACTTGAGAAACATCCATGGGGTCAAGCTAACTGTGAGCAGGCTTTGAGCTTGTTGCATGAACAAGCAGAATTATACCCGGCTCAGAGTTCATCATCAAATACTAAATACAGTGGCACGCCAACAAACCTATCACTTTCATTAGACTCCCCAGGACGATGAGCATCCACAAGATATAGATTTTTTGTACGTTCTGTTTGCTTTGTATAATTTGGTGAACCTATATTATTTTTTATGATACCTGAACCATGTTGTTCTTGTCTACCGAGTTTGCTTAAGTGTTTCAGACTTAACCATTTGGTATTAATTATTTAAGACAAGTTCATAAAGGTTTCTAACAACATTAAACCAATCGGTAGGCATTTTCATAAGAATACTATTACATATATATATACGGTTGCATCAAATATAGCAACACAAACCTAATGGTAGTTGGATTAATCCTAATACCAATTAACAAAATACTTAGATTATCAAAACACAATAGTATAAGTAAGATGTGAAGCTGACCACCTTCCTGTTAGGAAAATGGGGTTCAGCCTCATGTAAGTGGTTTTGGACCAAGTAAAGGCCATGGGCCTTGATCTTTCATTTTACACAGAGCCCTAACTACTTAATAAAAAAGAGGTGAGGTTGTTTTAAGAGGGTGTCGAAAACCAAGTAGAGAAAGAAGAAAAGCCAAAAAAAGCAGAGAGAAAAAGGAAAAGGGAGAGTTGGTTGAACAGAAATCAATCCGTGGCTCGATTAAGTTGGAACCTTGTCATGAGGTTTATGATTCAGAGTTCTACATTCTGAACGATAAAAATCGAGTTTGAAGCTCTCTATGAACAAATCTAAGGTGTATTTGTTGAGTCACTTATTTGGTGAGATTTTTCCAATTATTTTCTCTAGTTGTTGATTAGCTTTAGTTTTAGCTAGAGAAGAACTTTGTATACCTATTATTTGCTAGTGGAGACTTTTCTAGTGGTCCATGATTTTTTTCCTCTACACTGGAGGGTTTTCCACGTAAATCTTGGTGTGCTTTATTTTTTTTTACATTTTTTGATTATTGATTGTTGTCTATTGCTTCTGTATTGTTGTGATTATTGCTTCAGGCGTAACAAGTGGTATCAAAGCGAGGGTTATTTTAAAACATCGATACAGAAGTAACCCAGGATAGAAGTAAATTCCGTTTGAGATTTGGAGGGTGATACAGATTTAATGATAAAATTGACAGCATCGAATTATTCAATTTGAAAGCCTATGATGGAGGATCATCTATACTGTAAAGATTTGTATGAGCCAGTATTAGGTGATTCGACTAAACTAGCAGATATGAAAGATGAAAGCTAAAAAAAGTTAGGTACAAAGACGCTGGCTACAATCAGAAAATGGGTTGATAGCAACATGTTTCATCATGTAGCTTACAAATTTACAGTACAGGAATGGATGACCTGTTACAAAGCACTTGAGTGATTTTCAATATATATTTTCAATATGGATGATGAAATGAAAGCATTATTTCTTTTGAGTTCATTGCCAGACAGTTGGAATACTCTAGTTGTGACTGTTTTTAATTCAGCTCTTGATTATAAGGTGACATTAGAGATGGTAAAAGATAATATGCTTAATGAAAAAGCAAGGTGAAAAGATGTAGACCCTGAAAATCAAGCTCTAGTCGCACAGAACACGGGTAGAAACATCGACAGAGGTCAGGACTCAAAAGGCCGTGGTAAGTCTAAACATAGATCCAAGTCTAGAGGTAAAGTGAAGTGTTTCTATTGTGGTAAGGCAGGTTATATAAAATGAAACTGTAAAATCTTGAAGCAAGAGCGAAAAGATGAGAAAGGTAAGGGTTCAGATGATGGTAATATTGCAATAGTGAATTCAGATAGTGATTTAGTTACTTTGATTTGTACACATGGTGATTGTAATCATGTTAGTGATCCCGACATTTAGTGGATAGTTGATACGGGAACGACATATCATTGTGTTCCTAAGAAAGAGTTGTTTATAACTTACAAAATAGGAGACTTTGGTTGTACCAAGATGAGAAATAAGAGTGTGTCATAGATTATTGAGATTGGTGATATTATTGTACAAACTAGTACATATTGCATGTTGACTTTGAAGGATGTCAGACACATTTCAGATATGAGAATGAACTTGTTTGCTATTAATGTCCTTGATAAGGAGGGATATGAAAGTCAATAAAAGAATGGATAGTGAAAGCTTCTCAAAAGATCTATGGTAGTTGCAAAGAAAAAACTATGCTACACAATGTATAAGACATGGATGTAATTGAACGGTAACCAGGTAAATGTCGTTGAAAATGATGCTTCAGCAAACTTGTGGCACAAGAGGCTGGCACACATAAGTGAAAGGGATTACAGGTTTTGGCAAAACGGTCTCTTATTTCCTTGACCAAAGGTATGTCTCTTGATTCATGTGATTATTGTTTGTTTGGTAAGCATCATAGAGTTTATTTTCGTAAAAGTTCTCAGAGAAAAGAAAATATATTAAAATTAATTTATTCTGACATATATGGTCCTATTGAGATTGAGTCATTAGGTGGTAGCAGATATTTTGTTACTTTTATTGATGATGCTTCACGTAAAACTTGAGTGTATATGTTGAAATACAAAAGTCAGGTACTACAGTATTTTTAAAAATTTCATGCCATGATTGAAAGGATGACAGGGTTACCTTTGAAGTATATTCAAACTGATAATGGTGGGAAATACACATTTAAAAGCTTTGAAGAATATTGTTCAAAGCATAGGATTAGGCATAAGATGACAAAACTTGAAACACCGCAGCATAATGGTATAGCTGAAAGAATGAATCATGCCATTATGAAAAAAGTCAGATGTATGTTGAGGATGATAAAATTATCAAAGCCATTCTAGGGTGAAGCAGTTAACACGGCTTGTTATTTACTTAACAGATCACCATCAGTTTTTTTTGGGCTTTGACATTTCAAAAAGAATGTGGATAGGAAAAGATACTTCATACTCTCACTTAAAAATTTTTTGGTGTAAAACATTCATGCATGTGTCGAAAGAGCAGAGATAAAAGCTTGATAGTAAAGCCACATAGTGTGTGTTTGTAAGATATAATGATAAGAAATTTGATTACAGGGTATGGGATCCAGTAAAGAAAAAGACAGTCAGAAGTAAAAATATTATCTTTCATGAAAAAGAAACCATAGCAGACTTTGAGAAAAATAAAAAGACTACACGGGTTACTGTTGAGTGTGATGTTTCAACATCAACAAGGATTCCACAGGAAAAAATCACAGATAGTGAAAATAAGCAAGAAACAAAACTTAAGAATATGAATGAGCTAGCCACAGTTGGTGATGAGCCAAATGCAATTAGTTTTGAGTAAAGAGAGCAATCCTCTCTACCTGAGAGTGTTGAACAGAAGAATCTACCTTTGGCATTAAGTGATGTAGAATTTCAGCTTGAAAGATCTATTAGAGAGCGCAAGCCATCTACCAGGTATCCAAGTTCATATTTTATTTTAGTTACCAATGAAGGGGAGTCAGAAAGCTTTCAAGATATGCAAGCTACTCCGGATAGAGAGCACTGGTTAAAAGTAATAAAAGAAGAGATTGAGTCATTACGAAAGAATGATACTTATGATCTTGTTAAACTTTTAACAGAGAAGAGGCCATTAAAGAATAAAATGAATGTTCAAGTTGAAAAAAATTATGACAAACTAGTGAGGTACAAAGCTTGATTGGTAGTAAAAGGTTTTTCTCAGAAACCAGGCATCGATTTTGATGAGATTTTTGCTCAAGTTGTAAAGATGAGTTCTATTCGAGTGGTACTGGGATTAACAGCTAGTTTGAATCTTGAGCTTGAGCAACTTGATGTTAAAATTACATTTTTGCATGGTAATTTGTAAGAGGACATTTATATGAATCAGCTTGAGGGTTTTGAAGTGAAAGGGAAATAACACTTAGTTTGTAAATTAAAAAAAAACTTGTATGGCTTGAAACAAGTCCCGCGACAGTGGTACAAGAAGTTTGATTCTTTTATGGTGAGTCATAGCTATAAAAGAACAGCAACAGATTCTTATGTGTATGTTAAATAATTCCCTAATGGTAACTTTATTATCCTATTATTATATGTTGATGATATGTTGATTGTAAGACAAGATGCTAGTATGGTTTACAGGTTGAAAGAATAATTATCTAAGTCATTTGATATGAAAAATTTAGGTCCAGCAAAGCAGATTCTTGGTATGGACATTATTCAGGATAAGAGAGCTGAAAAGCTGTGATTGTCACAGAAAAAATATGTTGAACGAGTGCTTGGTAGATTCAACATGCAACATGCTAAATCAATTAGCAGTCCACTTACCAACTATTTTCATCTAAGTAAAAAATCTTGTTCAGTGTCTAAAGAAGAGCAACTAGCTATGTTTAGTATTCTTTATTCTTCTGCAATCGATTCTTTAATGTATCTTATGATTTGTACAAGGCCTGACATTGCTCATGCAGTTGGTGTAGTGAGCAGATTTCTTTCTAATCCGAAAAAAGTTCACTGGAAAGCAGTGAAATAGATTTTTAGATATTTAAGGGGTACCTCAAAAATGTGCTTGACTTATGAAGTTTCACAACCAGTTCTAGAAGGGTTTATTGATGCTGACATGATAGGCGATCTTGATGGTATGAAATCTACTTCAGAGTATTTATTCACTTTTACAAGAAGAGCTATATCTTGGTAATCTAAGTTGCAGAAGTATGTTGCTTTGTCAACTACAGAGGCTAAGTATATTGTAGCAACCGAAGCATGTAAAGAAATGCTTTGGATGAAACGTTTTCTTCTTGAATTGAGGTTTAATCAAAAAGAGTATGTTGTATTTTATGATAGTCAGAGTGCTTTAGATTTGAGTAAGAATACCATGTACCATGCTAGAACAAAGCACATTGATGTTAGATATTATTGGTTACGTTCAGTGATTGAAGAACAACAGATGCTATTGAAGAAAATCCATACTGATAAGAATGTAGCAGATATATTGACTAAGATACTTTTCAGGGAAAAGCTTGAGCTTTGCAGTAACTTGATCGGAATGAGTTCCCTGGCCAAGGTAAGTTCCAAATGAAACAGCTATGGTGATGAATCTTCTCCTAATGGGGCTGGAAGGGGAGATTGTTAGGAAAATGAGGTCCAGTCTCATGTAAGTGATTTTGGACCAAGTAAAGACCATGGGCCTTGATCTTTCATTTTACACAGAGCCCTAGCTACTTAATAAAAAAGATGTGGGGTTGTTTTAAGTGGGTGTCGAAAACTAAGTAGAGAAAAAAAAAAGCTAGAAAAAGCATAGAGAAAAATGAGAAGGAAAATTTGGTTAAACAGAGTTGATCCATGGTCCGATTGAGTTAGAACCTTGTCAGGAGGTTTATGATTCAGAGTTCTACATTTTGAACGGTGAAGATCGGGTTTGAAGCTCTTTAGGAACAATCAATGGTGTATTTATTGAGTCACTTATAGTGAGATTTCTCCAATTATTTTCTCTAGTTGTTGATTAGCTCTAGTTTTAGCTAAAGAAGAACTTTATATACTTATTATTTGATAGTGAAGATTTTTCTGGTGGTCCATGATTTTTTTCCTCTATATTGGAGGATTTTTCACGTAAATCTTGATGTGTTTTATTTTTTATATTTTTTTATTATTGATTGTTATCTATTACTTTTGTATTATTGTGATTATTACTTTAGACGCAACACTTTCATCGATGCCCTAAAACCTGAGGAAAAATTGTGTTTCTGTACAATGTAAGATATTCATACCTTCAGTAGTTCTATTAAAGAAAAAGGCCAAACCATGCAGCTTTCTGCTACAGCTGGACTAACATTATGAAACTGATTTGATACTTTACAACATACTGGAAATAAGAAAACCAATAACCTAGATGTACAAGCCACAGCAACCAGTGAAATCAAATATGGGTTTTTCCATTTGGATCCCCATGCTCCTTGTCCAACTCCCCATTCCCTATAGAACTTCTAATTCATCTTGTTGGTTTGTCCTGCAAAAGATATAATAAGAATGTTATCTTTTAGACAAAGATAATTGTAAAACTTGAAGCAAATACAAATCTTTATACCACAATGAAAACAATTAACAAAAACAACATTTAGGACATTAAATTCATTCATCTAGTTTCTGCCATTTAGTTTCAACTAATTCATTGATTGAGAATAAATCTAATTCATCAAGGTCAGTCCCCTCACAATAAGTACGTTTAAGCCACACATGCGTTGAATTTTTCAATTTGTACAGTCTCAACCAGAAAACAGCCAGTGGTAATGAGCAACTCAATTTGTTACAAGCTTACATAAGAATGTGGAGCAGTACATACATAATAATATATACTAACAGGGTAACTTAAAATGGGTATTATTAGAGAGCTTATCCATCATAAAGCAGCAGCAATTACTCAACAAACTAAAAAATAGCCCAAGGAAACCATGGCTGATTTAGACTATGCATCAGACACAAACTTCAGCCCATCATACATTACCTAGATTGTACAACTAGGATGACAAACCATTCAGATCTAAAAAATATCAGATTAGTAGATAATCCAAGAAAAAAATGAAAGAAAACTAGAATCTTGCAACTAGATAACAGCTGACGAATAAATCTACAAAATTAGATAGATATGTTAGCTTCTTGCAGGTGTAGTTCGAAAGTTTCAAATATGTAATATTTGGCCAAAAAAAAGGAACAGTCAAATCATTTTCATTGGTGAGCAGTAAACTTGTCTAACTTTATGATATTAGGAATAGTAAATGAAAGCTGTTTAAGCATCTCAAAAGGGGTTTCTTTTATATACTTCTATGTAAAATGAAAGCTATGAGTGATCAGCTTTCTAGTATATCTCTGGTGTGAATTTCAGAATCAATACCTTTGCAGTAGGATTGCACACAATTTAACACGGATGGGGACTCATCCCCACCTTACCTCGAACTCTATCCACTTCTATCCCTACTATATCCTCTATAGTTTATTTATTAATTAAATTTGTAAGTTTCCCTGGCTGAATCAAGCAGATAATTTAGTCACAAATTATGCTTCAAAAATTTATGTAGCTAGAAAGAAAACTGAAAGGATTAAATGGGACGAAATGAACGAAATTTCTCTTCAACATAGAAACTATAAGCACAATAACAGTATAATTATAAAAACCAAGTAGTATTTCAGCATTTTATGAAGAATATAAGCTCGGAAGAAACCTTAGCAACAATCAAATAAGGATAAAACAGAAACACAAACATGCAATAAGAATGCGACGTCATCCGGATACGAATTAGACAAAACTAATTTTAAAAAAAGAGACATAGATGTGATAAGACTCGATAATAAAATTTTTTTATATAATTTTATGTTAAAATACTCAATGTACATGTAAATATCAATTTTTAATGTTTCTTTTTTTTTCAATTTAAAATTTTATTTTATAATATATAAAATTTCATAATTATATAAGAAAAAATTTATTTTTAAACACATACAAGATATTAATTATTTCAAAATGATGAGATAACAATATAACTCAAACGACGAAATTATTTTTTTATTTTATGATTTTAAAGGAGATAAAGTTTTACATTAAAAAAATAAAAATAAAAAAAAGCTGAAATCGAACCCATAACGAAATTATATATATAATTTTTTAAGAAGAGCGACAAGTTATATTATTTTTTAATTTCATTTTTTTTCTTTAGTACGAATTGATCAGCCACCAAAAACGTGAGGTAGGAAATGTCAAATCTTGAGACAGAGAGGCATCCAATGCCAATAAAATCTAAAAAGAAGAAAGCGACATGTGAAAAAGAATGGAGTTTGGGTAAAAGCCATCCCTCATTCTAAATTTAGCTCAGAATAGATATTGACAACTCGTGAAGAGAGTAGAATTTCACAGTCGTACCTATTGTCAGAAAGAAAATGAAGTTTGCCGCTTATTTATAATGACATACAGCTGTTAAGATAAGGGAAAATCGATTATTTAAATATCTTATGTAAGAAATGATGTAAAAAGTTTTATTTTAAATGGTTATATTAATTTAAAATTTAATTTAATTAATTTATAAAACTATTTTTAAAAAATAACACTCAAAACATTTTTTTAATTTCAAACGACAGCTTTGTTTATATTTGGAATTTATACGGTTAATTTTTTTGTGAAAAAAATTTAAAAATAGAAGAAATTATTTAAAGTTAGCCGCTAATCTATAAAAAAATTACGAATCATTTAAGATTTTTTGAATTTACAAACTATCTATCAATAAAAGATTATAAAAATTTTAATTTAAATATTTTATATTTATATTTTAAATTTTAATCACTTATATGAATCTCTATTTTATATTAATACAGTTAATTTATATTTACGTATAACTCGATTGTGATAATTTCATTAAAATAATATAATCAAAATGTACTTCTTTTCATTTTATTTATAAAATCAAAAGAAAAGTTTTTTGCCAATTAAATTAATTTTTAATCAATTTTTAACACCTTAATATTCATTTAAATTTTCTCGTATTTTTAATATAATATAATTAAATTTATTGTATCATTAATTAAATTTAAATTTTAATTTTAATAAAATTCATTTAATATAAATTTTTAATTAAATTTTTTTATTCACAATTATAATAATTTTTTTAATTATAATTATAATAATTTTTATTTTTATTTTTAATTTTACTATAATAAATCCTATTATCCATCCAAATAAAAGATTTATTTTCTTTATATCATAACGTTACTTTTTTTAATAACTTATTTTAAAAGGCAAGTCCTTTCAAGCTCTTTCCTATGATCCATAACGGATCACAATTTTCTATATGTAGAATAAAAGTGAACATGCAATAATTACAATAAAAAGTTAATAGTGAAAAAAATTAAAAATTGATTTAAAATCATGATGTTAAATTTAGTTTCAATCAATTTTTTATTAAATTTAGATGAAATTTAGATATTAAATGTATATATTAAATTTAAATTTAAATTTAAAATTTGAATATGAAAAATAAAAAAAATAACCAAATCACATTATATATATTTAAAATTTTTATAAAATAAAAATAATTTTTTATATAAATTTATTAAAATATATTAAAAATTAGATTAAAATAATATATAAAAATTTTAAATTTAAAAATTAATAAACCAAATCGAATTAGTAAAATTCAGTTTTGATCATATTAATTTAAAAAAAAAATCAATTAAAATTCAGATCAAATTTTAAAAATTCTTAATATTATACATTCTAAAAAAATGAACTAAATCCAATCAAATCTAAATTGTTATCACTCCTAAAAAAAATTATTACTACCAAAAAAAAAATTTCACGCTATTCCTTTATATAAAATCCTTTATTTGAAATTGAAGTGCACGTTTGGTCAAATTACCAGCTACTTTATTTCTTATCCTTTGAGAAGTTTATTAAGTATAGAGTGAAAATTTTCAAGCAATTTCGACCAAAAAACCTTTTTTTCAAGTAATTCCTTAATTTGTCTCTTTTAAAGAATGTTTATGTTTGGATTAGTCTCTTTAGGATATGATCATTTGTAATATTCCACGATGATAAAGCTTGACATGAAAAAGTACTTGTAAACTAAACTAGGGAGACTTACATTATAAGAAGTCTCTTTAGAATATCGTCTTGAAATATTCAAAGATAATATTACAAAAGAACATATTTAAAGGAGACTTAACACAATACAAGCATTCATTTAAAAAAAATTAAGAAACTACATAGAAATTAAAACCAATTCCCGGAACCTTCAGCAATCAAGTCCTACTTTAGTTCCTGTACTTCAGAAGTTGACTAGGTATTGAGTAAAATTTTCCAAGTAGCTTCTTTGTCTCCTCTGAGGAATGCTTGTCTTGTTCTTAATCTCCTTAAATAAATACCTTTTGCAATATTCCAAGCTGATATATAGAATTTGGTACCGAAAACTACTTCTAAACTATTTTATATACTTAATTAAAAGAAAAAAAAAGTACTTTGTATTATTATATGAAAACGATAAAATCAAAATTTTATTATTAATTAATTATTTATGATCATCCAATTAGAAACTGGTGAAGTTTAGGAGAAAGATCCCAACAAGTTTTAATTGTAGTTTATATTCTAAAATGTATGATAATTGAATTCAAAATATATTACTACTTTTAAAAAATGATATTGAACAAATTTTAATATTTAATATTTTTTATTTTTATAATGTAATTTTTTATATACAATTTTTAAATATAATTGTAAAATAAAAAAATAAAACATACATGAAGCTAGAAAAAGAGAAAAAATTCCAGTTTCAAGAGACTTAAGGGAAAATTTTTCTCACGATTAATAACAAGTTTTAATAAAGTTTCAACAAATTAATTTGAAAGTATTATGGTAAAAAAATTAATAAAATTGAAATACCGTGGAAAAAAATTTAATATTGAGTTTTTCTGATTAATTAATTGATTAATTTTATCAATTTGAGCACATTTGACTTATATAATAAATTTTTTTAATTTATTAATTTAAAATTTTAATTTTAATTTAATTATTTTTAATAAAAAATTTTACGAATTTTAAATAATTTTATCTAAATTTCTACAAAAAATCTATCAAACGACTTCTTTGACCATCATTATGGACATAATTCTCAAGTAATTTTTAATTTTCTTAATATGGTATCAACGAGGGTCTTTTCTCTATCAAGCTTTTTCTTTTCCTTTTCCGCGCCTTGTGATCCGCCACCATTCTTTCTTATTGTTCAGCTTTAATCTTTTGAACAGCTCCCAATTAAAATCAAACTATTTTTTCATTTAATCACCATGTCCCAATCACTTTTTCTTTTTCTTTTTTTTTTTATTATCACCCTCCATTATTTTGCTCCCACCATCATTCATTTCACTCCCACCAATTTTTTAAATCCCTAATTTTTCTATTAAAAAAATATAAATGATATATTTAAATTTTATGAAATATGTTTAAATGAAAATTTTTATAATTTTTTAAAAAATTTAAATGAAAATATTTTAAAATGCATAATTTGAAAATACATATTTTTATAATAATTTTAAAATAAATTATACATCAAATCGAATTTATAAAATTTAATGTCGATTGACTTATAAAATTAATAGAGCTTATATATATATATATCAAGTATAATAAATAAATAAAAATATAATATTTAATATTAGTATTTATAATTTTATTAAATTTAATTGAATCAAGTGATTCAATTGAATTAAAAATCGAATTCAATAACAAAAAATAAAATTTAATAAAATTAAATTAAATTTTAAATTAAATTTAAATTTAAATTTAATAATTTATCGATTCAATTCAATTTCACTTTAATCAAGAAAGGAGCCAAATATTTAAAGGAGCCAACCTAGCATCCGAAGATATGGAAGAATCAATTGCAAATTTATGAACTCATGTTGCAAAACTTATTGAGAAATTAAATTCTGTCAACGAAGAATTGTCCGATGAACTTAAAAATTCCATGGGACTCCTATAATTACAGGAAATGAAATTTTCACCACATATGTTGACAAAAAAAATGCTGGAATTAAAGAATGTATTAAAGTCTGTGCAAAGGGCAATAAAATAATTGAGGACAAGAGTGAAAATCAGTACAAACTGATCAGTCACCACAAAAAGGAGGTACCAAAGGCATCCAATGCCAAAGATAACAGACGTCTCGGCAAGTCCATCCACGGCGAGGACAAAGCAAGTACAGTTTCTCAGATTTACATGATAATATTTATGTAAAAAACAAAAGTAGTCTGGATAAAAACAATCCCTCAGTGCAAATTTAACTCAGAAGAGATATTGCCAACTAATGTGGAAAGTAGAATTTCACAGTCGTACCTATAGTCAGAAAGAAAGAGGTTGTTTCGAGCTATTTGAACCATTCATTTATAATGACATACAGCTGTGAAGATAAGAGAATTAATTATTTAAATATTGTAGAATCAATTTTATCCTAAAAAAATAAAAAAAATAATATTATTAAATATAAAAATACAAAATATAAAAAATAAATACAAAAAAATAATACAAAATATAAAAAAAAAACAAAAAACAAAAAAAATTGAGGATAGCAATGGTGCCATCTCGATATCAGTGCCATCAGGCCCATCACTCATCCCTTACACATACTTTGTTCATCTTATTCTACTATCAAAAAATACAAAAAAAAAATAAAAGAGATATGGGGCTCGTGCTCATACCCCATGTCGAGCCCCATGCTCTTCTCCTCAAACACACACGGTTGAACTCCTAACCAAACAAAAAAAAAAAAGAAAGAAAAAATGAGGAAGGATATTCTGCCAAAAAACAACAAAAAAAAAACAAACAAAAAATCACATAGTCCTCCCCGTAGGGAGGAACTCAGCACCGAGCTTCTTGTAAAAAAAAAAAAGAGGTCAATTTAAAAAAAAAAGAGTCAGAATACAAAAAAAAAATCTCACTGAAATTTTGAAAGTAGATCAGGGGAAATAGGGATTTTTTTTGTGAAAAGGACCTCAGATCTGAACTCAAGAGGTTGAGAGGAACATTTTAGTGTTTTTAAAAAATTTTCGACCATCGACGACGACGGTCGGTGACTGGCGAACGACGGTGATGACGGTGGTGACAGAGGCTGGCCTGCCGACGTTCGGTTGAAGAAGAAACGAAAAAAAAAACAGTCATTTTTTGTTGGAGAAGAAAGAAAAGTGATCGAAAAAAAAAATTGAACCTTTTATATAAACGGTGAAAACCAAAACGACGTCGTTTCGATAAATGCCCAAAACAACGTCATTTAGGTCAAAGAGGATCCGCGGGTTGACTCGAACTCGACTCGGGGTCCGTGCAACTGACCCGCTAATCTGACTTCTCAACGATTCTGAATCGATTTGATCAAACTGAACCGAATCGCTCCCTGGATCGGCTTAATCGAACTACTGTTGAACCGAACCTTTTTCGGTCAAATCAAACCGTCGTTGACTAGTCTGGTTCAGGTAAAAAAAAATTTTTTTTGAATTTTTATATATTATTATTTTTGTTATTTAAAATATTTTTTTATATATTTATGTATGATAAGTTTTAAATTTGTTAGGATAAGTTTTCTAATTATTTTAATAATAATAAAAATGAGAATAAGTAAGATGATAATTAAATATATATATTAAAAATGCTTTAAAAAATAATAGAATAATTATTATTATTTTTCCTACCTAGATGTTGGAGGGAATATAAAAAAAAATTTTCAAAGAAATAATTTCGCCTAGATGTTGGGAGGTTATTATTAATAAATTTTCATAAAAAGAAATAATAAGAAGTTTTTAAATTAATTTTCAAAAATTATTAAAATCGAACCTACTTCGAAAATCCGCCTAGATATTGAAGATTTTTTAGAGATGTTCGCATTTTCTTAAAAACGAAACCTTAAACGCCAATTCTTAATTTTCAAAATCTTAGGTTTCTAAAACCTCTAAAAATCTAAAATCTCTTAAATCCAAACCCCCCCAAAATTCGAAATTCTAAACCTTTAAACTCTTAAATTCAAACCCTAAAATCTAAAATTCTTAAAATTTAAGCTTTAAAACCCTATAACCCTTAAAACCAAACCTTCAAAACCTCTACTCAAGCCTTTACTCAAAACCTCCTAAAATCCTAAGAACACGTGTGAAAATTTCATTTGAAGCAATTTGTTCTCGAATGCCGCCTAGATGATGGGGAATTTAGTAAATTTTACTTCGTTAAGTCTTTTTACATGATTTTTTAATTTGCATTAATAATAAGTTTAGTTAATAACAGTACAACAGTAAATTAGGATCTTAAATATAAACAATCGCACCTAAGTTCTACCTAGATATTGGAGAGTCGTGGTGGTCTCATTATACTTAAAAATCTAACTTTAAAATTGCATCTCATCTTACATAATACTCATTGGCATACATACGTTTGCGTGTTATCATTGGTAATTATTTACATTATTTTATCTTTAATTTTTATTTACTATTTGATGATAAAATATTTTATAATTAAAAAATAAATAATACCTTTTTTTAAAAAAAACTGTGATATTATAAAATAAAATAAAAATAATATTTCGAAGGAAATAATTTTTAGTACTCTGTCTAAATGTTGGAGAGTCACTAACATTTATTTTCTATAAAGATTGTTATTTTGTTTTAAGGATTATTGTGTTAAATTTTAAGCAAAAAGAGTTATTTTAAATTCTGCATAGATATTGGAGAATTTTAATATAATTCTTTAACTTAAAGATTTTCTCAATATTTCTAAATAAAAATTTTAACAAAATTTTATTTTTCCAAATGAAGGAAATTATTGTTAAATTTCAAATTAAAACCATTTTTATCCAACTCCGAAAATAGCGCGTAATTAAATGATACCAATTTATGGGCGTTGTGGGGGTGCTAATCCTTCCCCACACGTACCGACTCCCGAACTCAACCTGATTTTTCGTAGATCAAAATTTATCTTTTTGATAAATTTTAAATCCATTTTTATAGTTTTATTAAAAAGATAAACTTTTGGGTGGTTAATCACACCCTAACAAAGATTGGTGGCGACTCCCCTCATTTATTTCGATTTTAAAACTCTTTCACGTCTGACGGTCCCAAAATCGTTGCGACAGCTTGACGACTCCGTTGAAAAATTTTGAGAGTCAAGCCAAATTTTAGTTATGCGCTATTAATAGCTGTTAGATTTAATTGGTTTTATTTGATATTTAATTTAATTTTCTTTATTTTAATTTTTTAAAATATATACATACAAGTTAATAAATAAAATAAATTGCTTGTTAGCTATTACTTTATTTTGATTTTGTGTTTATGATTTATTCATGTTATTTTGATTAATACATTACTTTGCATACACTTTGCATATTTGCTCGCATGCATGAGCTCTAGACCCGGGCTCTTTCCCTTTTAAGAGAAACTGAAGTAGCTACACTCTCGTGAGGTGAAAACCTCCGCATTTGCTAATGAAACACTTTCACTCAGATTGAACCATTTTTCGTTAGTAACTTGTAATGGGTGACGGTAGGGGAACCTTACTAGTCAATAATGGACGACGATGTGAGGAATAGTCTGGGAACCGTTAGACGCATAAACCTTAACCCAGCATATCGCAAGCCATATGAATCTTGCTGATCTTTTTATAAAAATAACCAAAAATGGATGATAAATGAAAAGCATTTTCTTAAAAATTTTTTTTTTCTTTACATGTAGTTCATTCATTTGGTAATTGTTCAAATTTTACAATTTCATAAAATATTTTAGAATAAAGTGATTTTTTTTAAAAGCATTATCCAACAAGCCAAAAAAAAAAAAAAGAAAAAAAAAGGTTTTCAAAAAAAAAAAAGATTTTTCTTAAATTCTTTGTTTATTGGCCCAATAAAAAAATCAATTTTCATGTCCTAGTTATTTTGTTTTTTCCTCTAAAATTTTTTTTTTATTTTGTTTCATCTTTTGCATTTCATACATCATAAAAAATAATACATGTATCACATCCCATATGCATCATAAAAGGTAATGTCAGTTTCACTAGGTTGGCATAATACAAGCATTGCATTCCATGTAAAAATATACACATGCACTTGATAGGTTCATGCATTCCATACAAGTATGCTGTATTAGTCATAGGAATGCATCTCATCATTCATATAAACATGTCATTGCATTTCATGCATATAAATTCATGAATGGTAGGGTCATATGGAACAAACATTGCATTTTATATCCCATTATCCCTACAACATAATATTCCTTACATGCACATTCATGGTTGATAAAAAATTTCATTTGGGTCATTTGTACATATAAAAATTCATTGTCATAGGCATATACGCATTTCATGACATTCTTTAGCTATCGTATTCATGTATTCATACTTCGTGTGTCATTATTTTTGTGATATTCATTCAATAAGGGTAGTAATCTAGAATTTTTTATCTAAGTCCTGGAATAAAATGTCTGTCTTGGTGGGAATCAGAGTAACGAAAATATGGGAGAACAATTGGAAGCAAGAATTAGTGCTTTGAAATTGAATCAAGAGGAATTATGGCTTGAGCTTTGAGAGATGAAATAACAGATGGCTCAATTGATAGAAATGGTTAAAGGTAGTGATGGAGTTGAGTTAGTTGCTCTTCAAATACCGTTGTCACTTTCATCAAGTCAAGGTCAATTGGCTCTCATTAGTTTCAGCACTCTGCCAGAGCATGCTAAAGCATTAGGTGATTTGAACAATGACCAAGGTTTGGGCGAACTCAAGAGAGGAATGGGTGAACTGGCCATGCAAATGACTGAGATCAAAAGTTTGACTTTCAAAAATAAGCCAGCTGGCTTCAAACAACCTCCACAAACTATCCTGAGTCCAAACTCATACCCAAATCCTTCTTATGACCATTTTCAACCCTTTTCCAAGTACCTAAGATTAGGCCCCCAATTTTCATGCAACCACAAAGAATTTCACACCTGAACCCATATCCACCATCTCATTGTCGTAACGGTTTTGTGTCCGCCCGACGAATTTGGAAACGAAATAAAAATAATGGAGTCGCCACCAATCTTTTTTGGCTAGGTGCGATTGGCCACCTATTAAAACATATCCTTTTAATGAAATCTTAAAATTAATTAAAATTTATTAAAAAGATAATTTTACGGTCTGCAAAACAGTCTGGGTTCGGGAGTCGATTACGTGTGGGGAAGGATTAGCACCCCCACAACGCCCGTTAAAAAACGGTACCAATTAACAACGTGTTATCCTTTGATTTTGATACAAACAGTCTTATTTTCAGTATTCGAAAAATAATTTCTTTAATTTTTTTATTTATTAAAATTATTCTCGAGAAAAATAAATCAAAACCTTTTTATTGAAATAATTCTTAAAATGTTCCAGTACGTTGGTAACATTAAAGGAACTCTTTCTCACCTAGAGATTTCTTAAAGCATCTCTACTCGGAATACTTTTAGAATCTCATCTTTGGAGGTCTAAATTTACTTTTCGTAAGAAATTATGTTATGCATGCCATGCAAAATATTTTTGTGTTTATGCACACATTTTATTCTCATTCAAAAATTTTATTAATTATTTTATTAATTTTATTAATTTTAATTAAAATTTTGAAGAAAAAAAGGAATTTAATCATATTGAAGATTTTCTATAAATATTCCAATACGCTGGTAATATTTTACAAAAAAATCTTCTCACCTAGAGATTTCTTAAAGCATCTCTACTCGAAATACTTTTAGAATCTCATCATTGGATTAAATTTCTTTGCTTCTTATTTTTATCACTTATATTTTTTTATTTATTAATCAATTTTTATTTATTATTTTTTTAAAAAAAAGAAAATCTTTACTGTATTGAAAATTTTTTATAAATACTCCAATACGCTGGTAGTACTTTAAAAAAAATCTTCTCACCTAGAGATTTCGTAGGCATCACTACTCGGAATACCTTTGAATCTCATCGTCGGATAAAAATTTTCTTTTTCTTTCATTTTTTTTTACTACTTTAGTATTATTATTAAATTTATTTTTTATGTTATTGTTTTTAAAGTTTATTAAAAAAAAAATTTAACCACAATTTCATCAATTAGTCTAACAAATATAGATATTTTAATATGTATAAATATTAACAAAATAATATATAAAAAATAAGAAAAATTCAAAAAAAAAATTTTTTTTTTTTTACCTGAACCGGACCGGTCAACGGTCCGGTCAACGACCGGTTCGGTTCGGAGGTTCGGTTCGGTCTGGTTGGTTCGGCGGTTTGATTCGGTCCGACGGTTCGGTTCGGTCTAGACAGACCGGTCAGAGCTGATAAAGGAGCGGGTTGCGGGTCGGGTGCACGGATCACGGGTCGGGTCGCGGGTTGACGCGCGGATCCTCCTTGGTTGAAACGGCGTCGTTTTGAGTTTTTGCTTTACTATATATAGCTGAAGTTTTTTTTTTTTTTGGTTCATTTGGCTTCTGTTTCAGAAAAAAAAAAGGGAGAGAGGGAGAGAGAGAGCTCTGGGGGAGGGTCGCCGGTCGGTTGCCGGAGCACCGTGCCGGCCGCCGTCTGGCTCGCCGCCGGCAGTCTTGGACGGT
Organism: Durio zibethinus; assembly: GCF_047325235.1. Taxonomy (NCBI): domain Eukaryota; kingdom Viridiplantae; phylum Streptophyta; class Magnoliopsida; order Malvales; family Malvaceae; genus Durio; species Durio zibethinus. Next base: position 23,153,541 of record NC_143180.1, read on the forward strand.
GGTTTCCGATGCCCGGGAAAAGTGAAAATTCTTCTGGAAGTTCTCTTCGACGCGATCTTTCCAGATCCAGTGTCCTTTTTACCGAAAACAGCCCTGATCGACGTAGATCGGGGCTCAAAGTTTTGGTCTCCTTTTTTTTTTTTTTTTTTTTTTTTTTTAATCTGCTGATCTCTCTCTTTTTTTTTCAGGTGACTTTCTGGCGCTGGGTTCCCCGTTCCAGGGGACTGTTGTTTTTTTTTTTTGTGTTTTTGCAGAATTTTTTTTTTTACAGAAGTTGCCTTCTTCTTTCTTTTTTTCTCCGTTTTTTTTTTTTTCTGGTTTGCAAGCTCTATTTATAGAGCTTGTTGAGATTCAAATCTCAGATTTTCTGAGATTTGAATCTCATTTTTCAACTGAAAAATCATACCTACCGTCCGTGATTGGTGGCTTGTCGGGAGGCTGATCGGGTAGTTGGTCGGGCCAGTTCGGCGCCGAACCAACCCCTTGACTTTTGTTTTATTTCTGTTTCTTTTGTTTGTTTATTTTTTTGTTTTTTGTTTGTTTTGTTAAATATTATTATTATTAAAAAAATAGTAGATCCGGACAAAACCGGTGTCTACAGCTGCCCCTCTTTGCACATTACTGAGAATCAGGAATAGGGCAAAGACAAAGACGACGATTTTGTCCGAAGATAAATCATGATTTGATTTTTTTTTTTTTTTTATTTTTGAAAGGGCTCCTCTCAGCAGAGGTTCAACAACTTTAAAATTCATCTTGGAAAAGCTCCTCTCAGCAGAGGCTCAACAACTTTAAAATTCATCTTGGAAAAGCTCCTCTCAGCAGAGGCTCCACAACTTTAAAATTTCATCTAAAAAAGCTCCTCTCAGCAGAGGCTCAACAACTTTAAAATCTCATCTAAAAAAGCTCCTCTCAGCAGAGGCTCAACAACTTTAAAATTCATCTTGGAAAAGCTCCTCTCAGCAGAGGCTCCACAACTTTAAAATTTCATCTGAAAAAGCTCCTCTCAGCAGAGGCTCAACAACTTTAAAATCTCATCTGAAAATCTTATTTGAAAAAACTCCTATCAACAAAGGCTCCACAACTTTAAAATTTTCATCTTGAAAAAGCTCCTCTCAGCAGAGGCTCAACAACTTTAAAAATTCATCTTGGAAAAAGCTCCTCTCAGCAGAGGCTCAACAACTTTTAAAAATTTCTCTTGAAAAAAGCTCCTCTCAGCAGAGGCTCAACAACTTTAAAATTCATCTTGGAAAAGCTCCTCTCAGCAGAGGCTCAACAACTTTAAAATTTATCTTGGAAAAGCTCCTCTCAGCAGAGGCTCAACAACTTTAAAAATCTCTCTTGGAAAAAGCTCCTCCCAGCAGAGGCTCAACAACTTTAAAATTCATCTTGAAAAAGCTCCTCTCAGCAGAGGCTCAACAACTTTTAAAAATCTCTCTTGAAAAAGCTCCTCTCAGCAGAGGCTCAACAACTTTAAAAATCTCTCTTGGAAAAAGCTCCTCTCAGCAGAGGCTCAACAACTTTAAAATCTCTCTTGGAAAAAGCTCCTCCCAGCAGAGGCTCAACAACTTTAAAATTCATCTTGGAAAAAGCTCCTCTCAGCAGAGGCTCAACAACTTTAAAATTCATCTTGGAAAAGCTCCTCTCAGCAGAGGCTCCACAACTTTAAAATTTCATCTTCTGTTTTCAAATTTGAGTTCTCATCTTTGAACAAGTAAATTTCCTCTTTTGAATTCCTTTGTTTGATCATTGTCTTTACCAAAATCTTGTTTTTTCATTAAGAAATGGAAAATTTCTATCTGGGTTACAACTTCTCATGGATGCATGTACTGAGTGCTCATGATGCAATGCATGTAATGCAATCAAAATCGTTCATTGTAGTAAAAAGGTTCTCGAAATCTCTCGCTTTCGGCTTCTTTTATCTGAATTCTTATATGACCAATCTGTCTTCAACATCTGACCACAATATTTTTTTTCAAAAGTCTACAACATCAATGACTTGTCATGCTTTTCTCATCCTTTTTCATTTGCCTTTGTCAACTTTAAAAGTAATGCTAAGATCTTTCATGTTTTGTTTTTCTTTTCATCATTTTAAGTTCAAGACAAATAAAATGCAATCACATTTCTCTGATGGACAAAAAATATCGAATAAGGATAAAGGAAAGGATAGGCATTATTTTCAAATGAAGGATAATGTATTTTCTATGGCTGATACCAAGTGTATGTCAAAGTGTTTGAGTTGAAATAAAGGTGTCAAAAGAATGATCACAAGATAATCATGAACAAAATATTCTCAGATTCTTTCTCTAAAACTAAATCAGATGACTTTCTTGATTATTCAAAGTTCGTCAAACTACACTTGCCCCTGCATTGTGGGATCTTTTCTTGATGATGCTTTTGCTTCACATCTAAGCCGCCTTTTCAGGTTTTCAACTTAGATAAGTCATCATTTTTTTTCTTTTTTTTTTCTTTTTTTAAGCAAAATATTTCTTCACAACATCTGAATTTATTGGGGTAGGCAAATCACCTCCATCCATTTCTGCCAAAATCAATGCCCCACCAGAAAAGGCCTTTTTCACCACATACGGGCCTTCCCAATTTGGTGTCCATTTCCCTCGATTATCATGTTGATTTGGAAGGAATCTTTTTAGCACTAAGTCTCCTTCCCTAAAGCAACGGGGACGAGTTTTCTTGTCATGTGCTCTCATCATCCTCTTTTGATATAATTGACCGTGACAAAGTGCTGACAGTCTTTTCTCTTCAATGAGGTTTAACTGCTCGTAGCGATTTCGAACCCATTCTGCTTCCTCTAACTCTACCTCTATCAGGACTCTCAGTGAGGGAATTTCCACTTCGATCGGTAGCACAGCTTCCATTCCATATACCAAAGAGAACGGTGTGGCCCCAGTAGATGTTCTGACTGATGTTCTATAAGCATGCAAGGCAAAAGGCAACTTTTCATGCCAATCTTTGTAAGTTTCAGTCATTTTCTCCAGGATTCTCTTGATATTCTTATTCGCAGCCTCCACTGCCCCATTCATTTTTGGACGATATGGTGCCGAATTACGATGGCGGATCTTGAACTGAGTGCATACTTCATTCATCATTTTGTTGTTCAAGTTTTTGGCATTATCAGAAATAATTGTCTCTGGAAGCCCATATCTACATATTATCTCTCTTTTTATGAACTTACATACCACAGATCGGGTCACACTAGCATATGATGCAGCTTCTACCCATTTGGTGAAGTAATCAATCATCACAAAAATGAATCTATGCCCATTCGAAGCTTTTGGAGTAATGGGACCAATGACATCCATACCCCACATTGAGAATGGCCAGGGAGGAGCTAGAACGTGTAATGTTGATGGTGGAGCATGAATCTTGTCAGCATAAATCTGACATTTATGACATCTCCTAGCATAATCAATACAGTCACTCTCCATTGTCAACCAATAATAGCCAGCCCTCATAATTTGTCTAGCCATCATATGACCATTTGCATGTGCCCCACAAACTCCATCATGCACTTCTTCAATAATCTTCTTTGCTTCAGCTGCATTTACACATCTTAAGAGCACTTGATCTCGACCTCTTTTGTAAAGGATATCTCCATCAATGAAGAAATTCATAGCCAATCTTCTAATAGTTCTTTTATCATTTTCTGTTGCATGTTCTGGGTACTGCTGGCTTTTAATGTATTGCATGATGTCATGATACCATGGCCTTCCATCAATTTCTTTTTCAACACCTGAGCAATGTGCTGGTATATCTTTCACATCCAGCTTGATGGGTTGGATTTCAGTATTTGCATCTATTTTGATCATTGCAGCTAGAGTAGCCAGTGCATCAGCAATTTGGTTTTCCTCTCTGGGTAGATGCTCAAACTGAACTTCTTTAAATTGCTTAACCAACTCAGAGATGTATTTATGGTACCGAATCAACTTAGAGTCTCTTGTTTCCCATTCACCTCGTAACTGATAGATGACTAAAGCTGAATCTCCAAACACATCTAACACTTTGATCTTCTTTTCAATTGCTGCTTGTAGACCCATAACACAGGCCTCATATTCAGCCACATTGTTTGTGCAATTAAAATTTAATCTGGCTGTGATGGGGTAATAATGTCCATCAGGAGATATCAAAATTGCCCCAACACCATGACCCAAAGCATTAGCAGCTCCATCAAAATACATCCTCCATGATTTTTCAACTGGTTCATTTTTTTCAATGGCCATCACATCCTCATCAGGAAAATCTAATTTCATTGGCTCATAATCTTCGACTGCACGATCAGCAAGGAATTCAGCTATTGCACTCCCTTTAATAGCTTTTTGAGTCACGTAAATGATATCATATTCTGAAAGCATAACTTGCCATCGTGCTATTCTTCCTGTCAATGAGGGCTTTTCGAAGACATACTTAATAGGATCCAGTTTTGCTATGAGCCAAGTAGTGTGATAAAGCATGTATTGTCTCAGCCTTCGAGCTGTCCAGGTTAATGCACAACACATCTTCTCTAATGGTGAATACTTTGACTCATAATCAGTGAACTTCTTGCTCAAGTAGTAAATTGCTCGTTCTTTCCTGTCAGTTTCATCTCTTTGCCCCAGCACACATCCCATTGAATTTTCATGCACTGTCAAGTACAAAATCAAAGGTTTTCCTGGCATTGGTGGCACCAACACAGGTGGATTTGACAAGTATTCTTTGATCTTATCAAAAGCTTCTTGGCATTCGTCATTCCATTCTCCAGGATCATGTTTTCTGAGAAGCTTGAAAATAGGATCACACTTATAAGTGAGTTGAGAGATGAAGCGAGCAATATAATTTAATCTCCCTAAGAAACCTCGCACTTCTTTTGAGGTATGAGGAGGAGATAAGTTTTGGATGGCTTGTATCTTTTCCGGGTCCACTTCGATTTCTTTTTCACTGACTACAAAGCCCAATAGTTTTCCTGATTTGGCTCCAAATGTACATTTGGCAGGATTCAACTTCAACTGAAATCTCCTCAACCTGTCGAACAGCTTTTTGAGATTGACGATATGATCCTCTCCTTCACGAGATTTTGCAATCATATCATCCACATACACTTCTATCTCTTTATGCATCATGTCATGAAAAAGAGTCACCATTGCTCTTTGATAAGTAGCACCAGCATTTTTCAACCCAAAAGGCATGACTTTGTAACAGAATGTTCCCCACATGGTCACAAATGTAGTTTTCTCCATATCATCTCGAGCCATCTTGATCTGATTATAGCCTGAGAAACCATCCATAAAGGAAAACGTGGAGTGCCTAGCAGTATTATCCACTAGAGTATCGATGTGAGGTAAAGGAAAGTTATCCTTAGGGCTTGCTCTATTCAGATCTCGATAATCGACACACATTCTCACTTTTCCATCCTTCTTAGGAACTGGCACTATGTTGGCTATCCATTCAGGATATTTTGCCACTTCCAAAAATCCAGCATCGAATTGTTTCTTCACTTCCTCTTTAATTTTCAGCAGCATCTCTGGTTTCATGCGCCTTAGCTTTTGCTGTATCGGCTTACATCCTGATTTTAAAGGTAACTTGTGCTCTACAATATCAGTGCTGAGTCCTGGCATATCTTGATAAGTCCATGCGAACACATCTACATATTCTCGGAGTAGCTCTTCTAGCTTCTGTCTTTCAGCTGGTAAAAGAGATGTACCAACTTTGACCTCTCTTTTGTTCTCACCACCTCCCAAATTTACTGATTCAGTAATTTCTTGGTGGGGTTCAATTGGCTTATCTTCATGTTCTATTAATTTTAACAAATCAAGAGGCAATGTGTAGTTATCTGAATCTTCCTCATTATCAAGTTCATCAACATGAATTAAGTTTTCAAAATCAAATCCGAGATTATTGCCATGATTATCTTCATGTTCATTGTTTGGGACCCTGCAAAGGGTAAGATGAAGAAAATATTGGCACACAAAGATGGAATGACAAGAAAATGTAGGAAAGAAAAGAATGAAAGGTAAAATGAAGATAAAAACAATAGAAAAAATATGGATGCATCTTCTAAGTCTTTTATTAAAATGACAAACATAAACACACCATAAAAGATCTCCTAATAAAAAGTAATTAGGGATTTAAAGTTTCACATTACTTTTCCAAAGTTTTAAAAATAACAGGCAGCTCCATAACTTTCCAATTATCCAGCTCAAAATCTGAAGGACAAGGGTACACGAACAACTCTTCACTTCGACTCTTCTTTTCCCCATCATCCACCATTTGAATGGCCAGCTCTGAAAATTTTTCCGTGAATCCTGCACTTGAGGCTCTCGGTAAATCTGAATAAATGTATCCTCCTGAATGAAAAGAATCATAGAGGTGTGGAATGACTATAGGCTCTGACTCCAGCTCATATCCCTTAAGATTAGCTATCCTCTTATCTCTTTTCTCATTCACCATTCTTGTTCTGTCCCCTCTTGTTGGTTTATATCCCAAGCCAAATCTGTCTCTCTTTTCATATATGACTGATGACTTCGTGATTCCTTGCAAGTTCTTCCCAAGTCCAGCTTCAGGTCGCCATCCCATCTTGGTAAGCTGTTTGACTACCATTTTAGTAGTCGTAGATAAGTGTGGTGAATATAATTTAGATCCTTCAGCTATATATGTTGCATTGGCAATCTCGAAGGATCTATAAGAGCATTCTAAAGCTTCATCTGTCGATTCCACATAAGGAGTATTTATCGGTTGAGTTACCAATAAATCTTCTTCTCTTGCCACACATGTTAGCTTCCCTTCAACAATGAATTTGACTTTTTGATGTAATGAGGATGGAACAGCACCTGCCATATGGATCTACGGCCTACCCAATAAGCAACTGTATGAAGGAGAGATGTCCATAACTTGAAATTTCACATTGAAAATGCATGGGCCAATTTGCAATGGCACTTCTATATCTCCTAGCACCTCTCTTCTGGTTCCATCAAAGGCTCTCACTATCATATGACTAGGTTTCATATAAGATCCATCAACAGGAAGTTTTGTCAAAGTAGTCACAGGCATAACATTGATGGATGAACCATTATCAATCAAAACCTTAGCCATTATATGACTTTTACATTTCACAGTAATGTGAAGAGCCTTGGTACTTCCTCTACCTTCAGGAGGAATCTCTTCATCACTGAAAGAGATATAGTTTGAAATCGTCAGATTGCCAACAAGCTGTTCCACATATTCAACAGAAGCATTGTGAGACACATATGCTTGATTTAGCACTTTCAGCAAAGCATTACGGTGTGACTCTGAACTGAGCAATAATGACAATAGCGAAATTCTAGCTGGCATCTTGTTCAGCTGTTCTACCACGCTATACTCGCTATGTTTTATTAACTTCAAAAATTCACCTGCTTCACTTTCAGATACTGGCTTCTGCCATTCTTTTTCTAGGGTTGTGTCAAGACCACTCTGATTTTCATTTTCTTCTCCTACTTTGGCTTTCTCCTTTCTAGCTTTTTCTAGAGCTTCTGGGGTATAACACCTCCCACTTCGAGTTATGCCTCCTACACCCGTTATGTTGGCAGTATCTGGGTTAACTACGACATCATAATCATACTTCCAAGGTACTGTTTTATCATTCTGATATGAAAAAGGGCCAGGAACTTTAATTGTCACCACTGGTCGAGAGACGGGTTTTTCTAGCTTTGATGTTGGCTTTTCATCATAATAGATAGTTACCGGTCTATGTACAAACTTATTCTTTGAATCAATGGTAGACACTTCAGTTTTCACCAACTCTCCTCTTTCTTGATAAAACTCCATTCGACCTTCATCTATCAATTTTTGCACCTCCTGACGAAATTGATGACAATTCTGGATAGAATGCCCCAGAACACCTCTGTGATAATTGCAGCTTTCAGTTGAGTTTATTATTTCAGAGTAATTTTGAGGTTCTATTGGCTTCAACATGTCAGTTTTGACCAATACTTCGAACACCTTAGCCATAGGAGTTTTGACCTCTTCTATTCTTCTTTTCACATAGCTTGTTTGCCCATCAATCAAAGCATTTATTGATGGTCTGGTATGATTCGGTAGAGGGTTCCCATTGACATTTGGAGTCCCTTGTTGGCTGGTATCAAAATTTAATACTCCTTCATTGATTAACCCCTGCACTTTACGCTTTAAAGCAGTACAGTTCTCAGTGGAATGACCTGGATTCCCATAATGATAATCACAATGTGCATTGGGGTCATACCATTTGGGAAACGGAGGTTTCATAGGTTCAATGATAACAGGAGCAAGCAGATGTTTCTCAACAAGTTGAGGATACAGATCTGTATATGTCATGGGAATGGGATCGAAAGTGAATTTTTCTTGGATATTTCTTGGGGCTCGTGGACTACTATTAGGTCTCCAGTCTGGTCTTGTAGGTACAACAGGACGGTTATAGGAATAAGTGGGTGTTCGAAATGATGGTTGAAAATGAGGTGAATAAGCTGGTTGTGGTAATGACTGGTATGGTTGATATGAATGGGGGGTGGATGTAACATGGTTTACAGAAGGGTAATGGGTTTGGTAGACTGGTACAGAGTAGGGTGTGAAACCTCTGAATTGTTGCCCCACAAAATTTACTGCTTGGGCCTCATTCTCTTTCTTTCTAGGAGCTCCACTCTTTCTTGCTCCACTTGTCTCTCCCACATCAAGCTTACCATTTTTTATGGCACTTTCAATGATCTCTCCTGATATCACCATATCTGTAAAGTTCTTGGTTGCATTGCCTATCAATCTCTCATAATATGGTGCTTTCAAGGTGTTCACAAATAAAATAGTTGTTTCTTTTTCAGTGAGAGGAGGTTGGACTTGTGCAGCCACATCTCTCCACCTTTATGCATACTCCTTGAAGTTTTCAGTTGCTTTCTTTTCCATGCTTTGAAGAGATAGACGATCTGGAATCATATCCGTGACATGACGATATTGTGTAAGGAATGCCTTTGTAAGCTCTTGCCAAGAATGAATACGAGTTCTATCTAGTTGGACATACCATCTAGCTGCAGAACCCGTGAGACTATCTTGAAATATGTGCATTAACAACTTCTCGTCTCGAGCATATGCTGCCATTTTTCGACAATACATGATGATGTGGGTCATTGGACATTTTGTGCCATCATATTTTTCAAATTCAGGGACCTTGAATTTAGTTGGAATTACCATGTCTGGAACTAAACAAAGGTCAGCCGCATCTGTGGAGCCATAAAAATTCATTCCCTCTACAGCCCTAAGCCTTTCTTCCAATAACTTCATCTTCTCCCGGGCACTAGTATCTTCTACCTTTTCAGGTGTCTGGATCCCTAGCTTTTCTCTTTCCTTGGGATCATCCAAATCAGGTACTAAGATTGGCTCAGATGGTTTTTCCATCATAATGGGATTAACAAAATTTTGAAATTGTCCTGGAGCAGGTGTGGATGTTATTCCTGGATAAGGATTAGGATATCCACCAAGAGTAGGAACTGGTAGTCTAGTTCCTTGTGAAGGTTGGTTCAGTCGTGGTTCAAACCCTGGAGGATAGACAGGATCGACCATATCTGGTGATTGCTCTTGAAGGCTAGGATTTTCTTCCACTGCTTTTGCCTTGTCAAGCTTTTTGAGCATAGCCATTATTACGCTAAGATCTCCTTTTAGTACTTCTTGAGCTTTTTCAATTCTCTCAAATCTACTGGCTTGTTCTTGCTCCATGATTCTTGTCTGTGTCCTGGTATTGTATGAATGACGAGTAGGTTGGACCGAAATTTTTGATGGGCGAGCTATTCTTGAACCTTTATTACCACAAAATTTTTGTTTTGAGAGAAAAAAAAAATTAGAATGTTATGTGTTGAAAAATGATGCATATGATGCATGAATGCAAGTGGGAGATATTTGCTTTTGGACGAACTTCAACATTAGAAATTTTTATTGATCCTATACAACTGTCATTACATAGGATTTAACATCCTAGAGTTATATCCATAAAAGCGTTTAACTTGCGCATAATGGTCTTTCGTCTCATCTAGAAAGTTCACTAGGCGCTGTCCATATTCTCCTATGGGATTGACTTCTTTTCTTAATGCTTCTACCTTTTCAACCATCTCCCATGCTTTCTTCACTGCCTTGCAAACTTGATTAGTCAAGTGATCTATGTACTGTTGCCTCCCTAGGCTTTCTGCCTTCCATCTCATGTGGGCATCCCTCTCTGAATCACATATAAAGATCCAATCTTTTTCCCTTCTATGCCACTCATCTATCATTACTGAAATATGGCTCTTGTGGTCTTGTAGTTCTATCTCTAACCCTTGGATCACCTGGTGAAGTGATTCTTTTTCATTCAGTACTTCAAAATGCTTTCTTCTCTCTTTTGCAAGCATGACTTTCAACCTTTCCTTTTCATTTTGGCATTCCACCAATCTTGCTGAAGTTGTAGAGTATAATCCCTTCCAATTCTGACATTCTTGAAAAATTCTGGTGGTCTCCTCTTGCTTTTCTTGAGCTTTGCCCTTCCATTGGTTTATTCCCTCTCGGAGCTCATCCATTTCTCGTTGTCGACTAAGGTAAGACTTGGTAACTTTTCCAGTTTTGAATTGAACTCGTAGCCTCTTATTTTCTTGGTGTAGATTTTTCAAATCACTATTAGCCAGATCTCGCTCTTTTATGACTTTTTCTAATTTGCTCCCTTGTATCTCCGCTTCATATTTCAATTGCCCTACCTTCTCGCGAAGTCTCAAATTTTCCCTTCTTATTTCTTCTTTTTCAGCTTCTAATTCTTTCTTGATAAGCTCAACTTCTGATAATTGCACTTCTTCTGAAAGATTAACCAATTGATATGAGCTATCATCTGGAGGGAGTACTATATCTCTAAGGCGCATTGCCTTCTAAATCTGGTAATCAGAAGTGACTTTATCGATGAGAGGCCCTAACCTCATTCTTTGTGTTCTCTTCCATGCTTGGATCAACTGCTCTGGGGTTCTTGATGGATTCGATTCTTCGTAAATGAATTCTACTTGGACCAGGCCATAAGTAGCAGGAACAAACTGTTTCGCACCAAATTGCCTAAGTACCATCAATGGAGCGTAGCTTACAACACCCCATAGCCCTAATAACGGAATCCATGGCTCATTTCCTCCACGATACAACAAGGGCACACGAGGCATCCAAGGCGCCATCCATTCAATTTTATCCCCAGTAAGCTTTCGCAAGAAAAAGACCCATTCTTCCTTAGTCTTTAACGTCGGCCATTGGCTTTTACAAAACTCTTCGATTGGTACCTTGTTTCGAAGATATGGTTTTGAAAATGCACTCTTCCCACATTTGAAATGACTTCTGACCCATATATACAATAGAGATGCACATCCTATGAATCGTCCTTTCCCCTTTCGTCGACAGAAATTCAATGATCTGATAGTTTCGGCTAGGACTGCTGGAGCAGGATTAATTGCCTGGGTTTTGATTTGCTCGAAAAAGTCTACCACAGTTATCTCAATATAACCCAAAGTCTTTGGAAAGATTATCATGCCATACAATGCTAGAGCAAACACATCCATACCTTGATCGTTATCCAAATGCTCCTGAATGAAGTTTCGGAGAAAGTCCCAACGAATGCCGAGATGTTCACCTTTAGACTTTACAAAGGAATCAATGGTTTCTACTTTAACCCCCATAAGCTTGGCTAACTTTTTACGGTAACCTGATTTTGGCTTTCGAGTAAATACTTTATCTGGACATTGTAGTTCTATCCCGAGTAAAATTGAATACTCCTCGATAGTTGGCACCAAATCTTCCTGATTAAAAGTGAAGCATCTATAGGATGGATCCCAAAATTGTATAGCTGCTTTGACCAGCTGTTCATCAATCACTATTGAAATGGGGGATGCAATCTGCCCATACTTTTTACAAAAGCTTTCTTTTCTTTCCTCACTTAACTGACCCCAGATAGCAGCTAACTCTTTTAAATCATTCTGTGTGAGATCTAAATGCACTTTTTCGGGTAACTCAGACACATAACCGGTAGGCAAACAATCTCCGTTCTTTTGTTGAGCCTCTTTTGACCAGACATGTACTTCATTATACGACTCACATGGCACACTAACCGAGGATGAGCAAATCTGTAGTTCTATGGGATCCATGAAACTTCTTAGGAGAAATGTGTCCTTGAGCAAATATCTCGATGCAAAACTGTATGATATGATTAATGCAAAATTGAGTTAGTGTGATTTGAAAAAAACATTTTTTGTTTTTTTTTGTTTTTTAATGTTTTTGAGATTTTTTTTTTGTTTCGTATTATACACAACTTTTATTCTTAGGTATTTTCTACAAGAAAGTAGATGGGGCTCTATATAAGGCTGGTTTCCTAGGCTTATTATATGCTGGGTTTGGATTGACAGGGTCTAAAGGTTCCCAAATTGTTCCTCACTGTCGTCCATATTGGACTAGTAAGGCACCCCGATCCTCACCCATTACAGGCTACGAACGGAAAGGGTTCAATTCGAGTGGAAGTATTTCGCTTGCCATTGCGGAGGTTATCACCTCACGAGAGCAATAGGTACTTTACTTCCTCCTATAAAGGACGGAGCCCGGGTATAGAGCTCATGTATGAGATGCATCGTGCCATTGTGTGCAAATATATCCTAATTTATTGAAAGCAATATATAAAATAAAACATAAGAGGCATAGTAAGATAAATGTATGTGAATTTTTTTGCTTTTTATTGTTGATTTGTTTTGTTTTGTTTGGTTTTTCTTTTTTATCTTTTTTTTACTAAGAAATTGATTAAGACTATTTAAATCAAAATTTGAGGATAACAAGTAGTTAATTTTGGCCTGACTCTCGAAAACAAAAGGCTTCCCCAGCGGAGTCGCCAAGCTGTCGTAACGGTTTTGTGTCCGCCCGACGAATTTGGAAACGAAATAAAAATAATGGAGTCGCCACCAATCTTTTTTGGCTAGGTGCGATTGGCCACCTATTAAAACATATCCTTTTAATGAAATCTTAAAATTAATTAAAATTTATTAAAAAGATAATTTTACGGTCTGCAAAACAGTCTGGGTTCGGGAGTCGATTACGTGTGGGGAAGGATTAGCACCCCCACAACGCCCGTTAAAAAACGGTACCAATTAACAACGTGTTATCCTTTGATTTTGATACAAACAGTCTTATTTTCAGTATTCGAAAAATAATTTCTTTAATTTTTTTATTTATTAAAATTATTCTCGAGAAAAATAAATCAAAACCTTTTTATTGAAATAATTCTTAAAATGTTCCAGTACGTTGGTAACATTAAAGGAACTCTTTCTCACCTAGAGATTTCTTAAAGCATCTCTACTCGGAATACTTTTAGAATCTCATCTTTGGAGGTCTAAATTTACTTTTCGTAAGAAATTATGTTATGCATGCCATGCAAAATATTTTTGTGTTTATGCACACATTTTATTCTCATTCAAAAATTTTATTAATTATTTTATTAATTTTATTAATTTTAATTAAAATTTTGAAGAAAAAAAGGAATTTAATCATATTGAAGATTTTCTATAAATATTTCAATACGCTGGTAATATTTTACAAAAAAATCTTCTCACCTAGAGATTTCTTAAAGCATCTCTACTCGGAATACTTTTAGAATCTCATCATTGGATTAAATTTCTTTGCTTCTTATTTTTATCACTTATATTTTTTTATTTATTAATCAATTTTTATTTATTATTTTTTAAAAAAAAAGAAAATCTTTACTGTATTGAAAATTTTTTATAAATACTACAATACGCTGGTAGTACTTTAAAAAAAATCTTCTCACCTAGAGATTTCGTAGGCATCACTACTCGGAATACCTTTGAATCTCATCGTCGGATAAAAATTTTCTTTTTCTTTCATTTTTTTTTACTACTTTAGTATTATTATTAAATTTATTTTTTATGTTATTGTTTTTAAAGTTTATTAAAAAAAAAATTTAACCACAATTTCATCAATTAGTCTAACAAATATAGATATTTTAATATGTATAAATATTAACAAAATAATATATAAAAAATAAGAAAAATTCAAAAAAAAAAATTTTTTTTTTTACCTGAACCGGACCGGTCAACGGTCCGGTCAACGACCGGTTCGGTTCGGTCTGGTTGGTTCGGCGGTTCGATTCGGTCCGACGGTTCGGTTCGGTCTAGACAGACCGGTCAGAGCTGATAAAGGAGCGGGTTGCGGGTCGGGTGCGCGGATCTCGGGTCGGGTCGCGGGTTGACGCGCGGATCCTCCTTGGCTGAAACGGCGTCGTTTTGGGTCTTTCTCTAAACGACGTCGTTTTGAGTTTTTGCTTTACTATATATAGCTGAAGTTTTTTTTTTTTTTTGGTTCATTTGGCTTCTGTTTCAGAAAAAAAAAAGGGAGAGAGGGAGAGAGAGAGCTCTGGGGGAGGGTCGCCGGTCGGTTGCCGGAGCACCGTGCCGGCCGCCGTCTGGCTCGCCGCCGGCAGTCTTGGACGGTGGTTTCCGATGACCGGGAAAAGTGAAAATTCTTCTGGAAGTTCTCTTCGACGCGATCTTTCCAGATCCGGTGTCCTTTTTACCGAAAACAGCCCTGATCGACGTAGATCGGGGCTCAAAGTTTCGGTCTCCTTTTTTTTTTTTTTTTTTTTTTTTTTTGAATCTGCTGATCTCTCTCTTTTTTTTTCAGGTGACTTTCTGGCGCTGGGTTCCCCGTTCCAGGGGACTGTTGTTTTTTTTTTTGTGTTTTTGCAGAATTTTTTTTTTTACAGAAGCTGCCTTCTTCTTTCTTTTTTTCTCCGTTTTTTTTTTTTTCTGGTTTGCAAGCTCTATTTATAGAGCTTGTTGAGATTCAAATCTCAGATTTTCTGAGATTTGAATCTCATTTTTCAACTGAAAAATCATACCTACCGTCCGTGATTGGTGGCTTGTCGGGAGGCTGATCGGGTAGTTGGTCGGGCCAGTTCGGCGCCGAACCAACCCCTTGACTTTTGTTTTATTTCTGTTTCTTTTGTTTGTTTATTTTTTTGTTTTTTGTTTGTTTTGTTAAATATTATTATTATTAAAAAAACAGTAGATCCAGACAAAACCGGTGTCTACACTCATATTTCACAATCGTCTGTTCAGCATGCTATACGGTCACTACCTTTTGAACCCAATCTTCGACCCAAAGTTTTTCAATACTAAGCTATCATCTTTTCAGCAAAACAAACCAATCATAGGACAGAAAAACTTCGGTAACACCAAAGAAAAAATCTCTGTTGATCTGATACCTATGTCTTACACAGAGTTGTACCCATTACTTTTAAAAAATTATCTCATTGCCCCTATCCCTGTTGAACCTCGCAAACTACCTTTCCTCAAATGATATCACCCCAATGTTCGATGTGAATACCATTTTGGCATCATTGGGCATTTTGTGGAAAATTGCACAGCTTTGAAACGTAGGGTGTAAGGACTGATGAAAGCTAGATATCTGAGTTTTGATGCCAAGATGAAGCCACTTATTCACGACAACCCTTATTTGATCCATGCCAAGATGGTAGGCAATGCTGCAGGTAACAGTAGGGTTAGTCAAGATGATTAATAAAAAGCTTTTTAAGTAAAGAGTTATCCTCCCTAGTAATCATAGTCAACTATTTTTTAAGTGAGAAAAAGGGAAGTGGGAGCAGGTCTGGTATTTTTTTTTACCCCAGCCCTAGAATGGTTTATGATGTGTAAACTTGATACTTTTGGAATAAATTGAAACTTCTTTTGACCTAAATTTTCTATGAATTGATGGATCTGTTTATTTTATTGACGTTCCTAAAATAGCATAAGAAAGAATTATGGTTGCAAGTATGTCTTCACTAAACTTTTGAGATAGAAGGGATATATCTAGATGACCCATTTTGAATATAAGATAAAATTCAAGTTTCCTATCACCAAAATAAAAAATTTGACTTGCATATCATGTATCATTTACTTGAATTCATTGCTTTTTATGCCAGCTAAGGACAAAGAATGATAATTGTAAATATACTTTTGTCAAACTTTCGAAGCAATTTTCTTTTATATAATAGAATTCATGCCATACATTTCTGACTTCTGGTAATTAATAAAAGGTTCAAAGATAGTTATCCTAGGAAACGAGATCAATTGAGTCTACACACTTCTAGCACTCGAGTTAGTATCAGAATCATGAAAAATGAAGATGCCAGTCGAATGGACAAGGGCCAAGGAGAGATCAGTGAAACAGTTATAAGAATGCAATAAAACATGAACAGACAACTGGCAGAATTAAAAAAGATGATAGTGGAATTGACAAAAAGAAAAGGAGCTGTTGAGATGCACAGCACAAGAGAGAAAATAGCTATCGAGACACCATTGTATCTATCTAGGTTTACATATGTTCAAGATCCCCATGTGTCACAAGCACCTCCAACAACTGATCAACCTCATATTGGCCATTTTTCCAAGTTATCATCAGTTCAGACAAATGTCAATCTTGGGCATACTCTTCACGACTTCACCACTGTGCCTAATGTGGATGATCATAAAAAATTTAAAAAAATTAAACAGGGGGCCAGATCAATCAGAAGATATAATGATGAAAGATAAGTATGATCTGTTGGAAGGGAGATTGAAAGCAATTGAAAGCTATGATGTGTACGAAAATATTGGCGCCAGTGAACTTAGTCTAGTACCTGATCTTGTTATTCCATCAAAATTCAAAGTCTTAGGTTTTGAGAAGTACGATGAAATGAAATACCCTTTAACACACATTACCATGTATTATCGAAAGATGACAGACTACACTCATGATGATAAATTATTGATCCATTAGTTTCAAGATAGTCTCACTAAACTTACAGTAAGATTGTATGCTCAGTTAGACCGATGTAAGATTTGCTCTTAGAATGAATTGGCTAGGGCTTTCTTAGCAAAATACAAGCATGTTAAAGATATGGTGCCAGATAAGTTATCTTTGCAAAACATGAAGAAAAGATCAACTGAAACATTCAAAGAATATGCACATAGATGGAAAGATATAGCAGCTCAAGTACAACCACCCTTGTTAGAAAAAAATTACTGTTTTATTTGTCAATTCTTTGGACACTCTCTATTATGAAAGAATGATTGAGAATATCTCCAAAAACTTTTTAGACATCGTAATTTCTGGTGAAATTATAGAAAATACAATCAAGAGTGACATGATTAAGTTAAAAGATACAAAAAATATTGAAGAGGAAAGTACATCAGAATAGAACAAAAGAAAGGTGCAAGCAGTCACAATGGAGGGGCATCTACCTAATAGCTTTATCCCTTACAATCCTTATCTTGTTTCTCAACCTCATCACCCTATCATAAGTCATATCTCTCAAAACCCATATCTTTGCCAACCAAGCCAGCATTTGGGCTTTCAAGTAAATTTCCATCCTCAAATGGTCATTCATGATCTTGTTCCTATATTTGAATCCACCACCTGACTGACAAAGAATCGAAAGAGATAAAAGAATGATCAAGAGAAATTATCCATCCCTATTTCTCACATTTTATCTTTACTAATAGAAGGTCGATATCTCACTCTTGTGCCTTTGAAAATAACACTAAATCCATCAGCAAGGAGTTACAATTCTAATGATAAGTGTGATTATCATATGGGGGCAATTGGCTACTTAACTGAAACATATAGGCAGTTGAAAGAAAAGGTTAAAGATCTTATCAAGAATGGTATTCTGACTTCGGAGGTAATAAAACAATGAAAGTTGTTGACTCCATTCAATTGTCAAATGTGAGAAGTTGAGATGAAGAGGGAGGTGTCAAGTTTTAAAAATCAGGATATGATGATTTCTTTTTGATTTTTTACTATGCACGTATGACATGTACATTGTATCTCTATGAGTTATCTAACTTATTTTGGAAGAATCGAATACTTTAGATCTTTTTCATGAAATTTTCTCTTTGTGCATTTGTTTGAATAAAAGTCTCGCATAAGTAACTTTCAAGATTTCAAAAAAATAAAAAAAATAAAAAAAAGAAAAAAAAGAAAAAAAGTTTTATTTTGCAATAAAGATGGAAGGATTCTTAAAGGAAATGATAATTACTATTAGGAAAAAGCTCATCAAATACCTCAATAACCTTTCAAATACTTTTATGTCCCTAATCACTCAAATGATTGGACTCATCAACCATAACGCTTTAGGGAATGTGAGCTTGAATTCATACCTTAAAAGGCCGATAATCTCTTCTTAAGCAAAGAATAAAAGAGATTATTTTTGAAAGTTTGTTTTGAATTTCAAAAATTAGATACTCTTTCAAAATTTTCAATTGATAATTCAATGTGTGTCAAAATTTTACTATGACCATAGATACAAAAATGCTTAAGCCTTTTTCTTAAATAACATTTGTTTCATGTTTTAAGACACATTGAGAAAAAAAAAAATCCCTTTCTGCCTAAGACTATTTCATACCTTTATACCTTTTCTCTCTCTTTCACCAAGAAAATGCCAAAAAAATTAGAGCCCAAAGAGCCTTTTTGAACTATGCGATCGATCCTATACGACTTGATTATCATTAGAACCTTGAGTAAAAAAAGATGGGGCATAAAAAAAAAGGGAAAAAAAAAGAGAGAAAAAGAGAAAAAAAATAAACAAAAGGGACATATTCAATTATTTACTCTTCTAGCCAAGTGAACATGTTTGAAATGATGAATGATCATCTTTCTCTATCCTTCTCATACATAAAAATTATCCATTTGCTACCCATTTGAGCCTCTTAAATTTTTTTTTGTTCCAAAATAAACCCTAGCCAATGATCATTTTCTACATTAGGGGGTAAAATTAGGATACATTCAAGATTAACTTTGAGAAAAGTATCCGATATTGAAAACGTCTAACCTACCCCTCGAAAGTGAAAGTCTGGGATAAAAAGTGAACAAGGCTTCAATTAAAATTTTAAGATTCAAGGAAAGTGAACAACTAAAGATAAAGTTGGGTATTTCTAAGAAAGAGTAAAGAAACTTTAGAGATAAGAATCTGAGGCTTCAATCAGAATTAAAAATAAAAAAATAAAAAAATATGTACCTCAAAAATGAGAATTCAAGGCAAAAAAAATGATGAGTAAAGTTGCTGAAATTAAAGCCAAATGTTTCAAAAAAAAAGGGGGGACAAAAGAAGAAAGTTAGAGAATGCTCATCAGGATCCTTGGCCTAATCACCCTGAATAACATATTTTGAGCCTATGTATCCTTTCTTTCAGAACCCTTAACCTCAGCCTATATTATACACCCTGGAAAGCCCACTTTGATCAAATGTGAATACTTGGATTGAAGAACAACATCCTTGAATTTGTATATACTTGTTGAATTTTTCATTGATAAAAATATATATATATATATAGCTCCAAAGTGAAAACCCTAAAAGGGCAGTTTAGAGCTAAAATCATTTTTGAGGCCTCATAATGAATTTCAGAGTTCTAAAGTTCTATTCAAAATAAAAGGTCTCGATACAAATCCTTTTGAAGGACTAGTACCCATTAAAGACCTTCTCTTTAAAAAAAAAAAAAAAACCCAGCCTTATCTTCTTCTCAAATTGTGTTTGAAAAGTAATGACTAGTTTTGACTCACATTGGAGTATCACGTTTTCAATAAAAGAAGTGTTTTTTTTTTTTTTAAATTATCTCTTTTGTGAGCCCAAGAGAAATCCTTGCAACTCTCGTCGAGCTTTCCAAGAGATATGTCCACCAGTAAAAGGAGTTGAATTGTTAATTACCCTCCCATCCATAAGCTTTCTAAATAGTAATCATCAATTTTCAAGAGATTCAAAAGTCTTGAGTTTAAAATTTTTTCATTCAATTGCAAAGATACTTTATGTGGGGTAATTTTTGATCACTTTTAAAAATTTCAGAGATTATTTAAGCATTTTATACATAATATTGAGATCATTTTTGGATAAAAATGAAACAATGAAAATTTAAACAAAAATTTTTCATTTGCATTTGCATCTGTATCATAAGAAAAGATATTCTTATTTGCATCACTTGCATTGGCATTTGTATAAAACATTTGCATTCACACTATAAGAAGAATTTGCATTTGCATCATGGCATCTGCATCCTAAGAAAAGGTATTTGTAGGGGCATCTACATGAAAAGAACATTGTCATTTGCATTATGAAAAGTTAAATGTATCAAACATTTGCATTCTTACGTTGGCATTGACATTTGTATTGACATTTTCATTAGCATCATTTGATGAGAATAGACATTTGTATCATGTTTGCATTTATCAACTTTGTAAGTATTAAAAACAAAAAAAAAAAGAAAGAAAAGGGGCATGTTTTTAAAATTTTAAAGTCTCTATTTAAGATGAACCGTTCTCAATCAAGATTTCAAAGCCTCTGTTTAAAAGGAACCAATTTCAATCAAGATTTCAAAGCCTTTGTTTAGAGGGAACCTTTCTCAAAAAAGATCTTTAGAGTCTCAAAAATCTCTAATCAGGTGAAAATCATGTTTAAAAAGATTTTCAAATTTTTAAAGTTTCATTGCCTCTGATTATGAGGAGCATTCAAAGATTTTGAAATTTGTAAGACCTTCGGGCATGATTTCTAAGACCTCCGGGTATAATTTCGATTCATGGTGTTATCCCGATCAATTTTTTATCTTTCAACTTACGGTGTTATCCCAGTCGATTCTATAAGACCTTCGGGCATAATTTTGATTCGAGATGTTATCCCAATCGATTTTTTATCTTTTGACTTACGGTGTTATCCCAGTCGATTTTGTAAGACCTCCGGACATAATTTTGAATCACGGTATTATCCCGATCGATTCCTTATCTTTCGACTACGATATTATCCCGATCGATTTTGTAAGACCTCCGGACATGATTTCTAAGACCTCTGGGCATAATTTTGATTTACGGTGTTATCCCGATCGATTTCTTATCTTTCGACTTGTGGTGTTATCTCAGTCGATTCTGTAAGACCTTCGAGCATAATTTCGATTCGCTGTGTTATCTCGATTATTCCTTATCTTTCGACTTGCGATATTATCCTAGTTGATTCTGTAAGACCTCCGGACATGAGTTTTAAGACCTCCAGGCATAATTTTGATTCGCGATGTTATCTCGATCGATTTCTTATCTTTTGACTACGATGTTATCTCAGTCGATTCTGTAAGACTTCCAGGCATAATTTCGATTCCTGATATTATCCCGATCGATTTCTTATCTTTCGACTTACGGTGTTATCCCAGTCGATTCTGTAAGACCTTCGGACATAATTTTGATTCCAAGTGTTATCTTGATCGATTTTTTATCTTTTGACTTACGATATTATCCCAGTCGATTCTGTAAGACCTCCGGACATGATTTTTAAGACCTTCGAATATAATTTCAATTCACGGTGTTATCCCGATCGATTTCTTATCTTTTGACTACGATGTTATCCCAGTCGATTCTGTAAGACCTCCGAGCATGATTCTTAAGACCTACAGGCATGATTTCTAAGATCTTCGGACATAAATTTGATTCTCAGTGTTATCTCGATCGATTTATTATTTTTAAAAAAAATCCACGATTTACTTTCGGATAAAATCGTTGTCTTTGTTTTTACTTTATTCCTGATTCTCAGTAATGTGCAAAGAAGGGTAATTGTGGACATCAATTTTATCCCAAAAAAATAAAAATAATAATATTATTAAATACAAAAATATAAAATACAAAAAATAAATACAAAAAAATAATACAAAATATAAAAAAAAGGAAGAAAAATAAAAAACAAAAAAAAATTGAGGATGGCAGTGGTGCCATCCCTAGCACCACTACCACCAGGCCCACCACCCATCCCTTACCCATACCCTATTCATCCTATCCTACTACCAAAAAATACAGAAGAAATAAAAGAGGTATGAGGCTCGTGCTCATACCCTATGTCGAACCACATGCCTTTCTCACCCAAACACACACGGCTGGAGCTTTATAAATAGAGCTCTTAGCCAAACCAAAAAAAAAAAAAAAGAGAGAAAAAGGGAGGAAGGAGATTCTGCCAAAAAACAACAAAAAAAATAAACAAAAATTCACACAGTCCTCCCCGTAGGGAGGAACCCAGCGCCAAGCTTCCTGCAAGAAGAAAAAGGGGTCAGTTTAAAAAAAAAAAAAGATTTAGAATACAAAAAAAAGAGTCTCACCGAAACTTCGAAAGTAAATCTGGGGAAGTGGGGATTCTTTTTGGTGAAAAGGACCTCAGATCTAAACTTAGGAGGTAGAGAGAAATATTTTAGTGTTTTTGGAAATTTTTCGACCACTGGAGACGACGGTCGATGACCAACGAACGACGGCGACGGAGGCCTATCGGCCGGCATTCGACTGAAGAAGAAACGAACAAAAAAACAATCATTTTTTGTTGGAAAAGAAAGAAAAATGATCGAAAAAATTTTTTTGAACATTTTATATAAACGGTGAAAACCAAAACGACGTCATTTCGATAAATGCCCAAAACGGTGTCATTTATGCCAAGGATGATCCGCACGTTGACCCGGACCTGACCTGGGGTCCGCATAACCTACTCGTTAACCCGACTTCTCAACGGCTATGAACCGGGTTGATCAAATCAAATCGAACCACTCCCTGGATCAGCTTGGACCGCACTTCACTTGGCTCAACCGAACCACCACTGAGCCAAACCTTTTTCGGTTCAACCGAATCGTCGTTGAGTGATCCGGTTCAAGTAAAAAAAAATTTTTTTTTTTGAATTTTTTATATATTATTATTTTTGTTATTTTAAGTATTTTTTTTATATATTTATGCATGATAAGTTTTAAATTTGTTAGGATAAGTTTTCTAATTATTTTAATAATAATAAAAATGAGAATAAGTAAGATGATAATTAAATATATAATAAAATGCTTTAAAAAATAATAATAAAATAATAATAATAATTATTTTTTCTCCCTAGATGTTGGAGGGAATATAAAAATTTTTTTAAAAGAAATAATTTTGCCAGATGTTGGGGGGTTATTATTAATAGATTTTCATAAAAAAAATAATAAGAAAATTTTAAATTAATTTTCAAAAATTATTAAAATCGAACCTGCTTTGAAAATTCGTCTAGATGTTAGGGATTTTTTTAAAGATGTTCGTATTTTCTTAAAAACAAAATCTTAAACGCTAATTCTTAATTTTTAAAATCCTAGGTTTCTAAAACCCCTAAAAATCTAAAATCCCTTAAATCCAAACCTTATAAAATCTGAAACCCCTAAAATCCAAAGCCCCCCAAAATTCAAAATTTCAAACCTTTAAACTCTTAAATTAAAATCCCAAAATCTAAAATTCCTAAAATTCAAGCTTTAAAACCCTCTAACCATTAAAACCAAACCTTCAAAACCTCTACTCAAGCCTTTACTCAAAACCTCCTAAAAATCTTAATGACACATGTGAAAATTCTATTTGAAGCAATTTGTTCTCGAATGCCGCCTACATAATGGGGTATTTAGTAAATTTTATTTCGTTAAGTCTTTTCACACGATTTTTTAATTCGCATTAATAATAAGTTTAGTTAATAAAAGTACAACAGTAAATTGAGATCTTAAATATAAACAGTAGCACCTAAGCTCTACCTAGATATTGGAGAGTTGTGGTGGTCTCATTATACTTAAGAATCTAACTTTAAAATTGCATCTCATCCTACATAATACTCATTGGCATACATACGTTTGCGTATTATCATTGGTAATTATTTACATTATTTTGTCTTTAATTTTTATTTACTATTTGATGATAAAATATTTTATAATTAAAAAAAATAATACCTTTTTTTTAAAAAAATTATGATATTATAAAATAAAATAAAAATAACATTCCGAAAAAAAATAATTGTATAAAGATGTTAGAGAGTCACTAACATTTATCTTCTATAAAGATTGTTATTTCGTTTTAAGGATTATTGTATTAAATCTTAAGCAAAAAGAGTTATTTTAAATTTTGTCTAGATATTGAAAAATTTTAATATAATTCTTTAACTTAAAGATTTTCTCAATATTTCTAAATAAAAATTTTAGCAAAATTTTATTTTTTCAGATGAAGGGAATTATTGTTAAATTTTAAATTAAAACCATTTTTATCCAACTCTAAAAATAGTGCGTAATTAAATGGTACCAATTTATAGGCGTTGTGGGGGTGCTAATCCTTCCCCACACGTAACTGACTTCCGAACCCAACCTGATTTTTCGTAGGCCAAAATTTATCTTTTTGATAAACTTTAAATCCGTTTTTATAGTTTTATTAAAAAGATAAATTTTTGGGTGGCCAATCACACCCTAACAAAAAATGGTAGCGACTTTTCTTATTTATTTCGATTTTAAAACTCTTTCACGTCTGGCGCTCCTAAAACCGTTACGACAAATATCTGATGTAAGTAATGATATAAAACATCTTCTTTTAAACGATGATATTAATTCAAAATTTAATTTAATTAATTTATAAAATTATTTTAAAAAAATATTTATTACATTTTTTAGTTCAAAATTAAACTTTGCTTATAAAAAAACCACTGTTTGTATTTTGAATTTATACAGTTACTTTTTTTTGTTGAAAAAAATTAAAAATTAAAAAAGATTAATTTATTTTTAAAATTAAGATAAATCATCAATTTATAAGAAAATTTATAAAATTTGTAAAATTTTTTAAAATTTCATATTATCTAACAATATATCATAAAAATTTCAATTTGAATATTTTATATTCAAACCTTAAATTTTAATTATTTTAACCAATTTTTATTGAAATTTATTCAATTAATTTATATTTACATATACCTCCGGTTATAACAATTTGAATAAAACAATATAATCAAAATGTACTTCTTTCAATTTTATTTATAGAATCAAAAGGAAAGTTTTTGCCCACTGAATTAATTTTTAATCAATTTTTAACACCTTACTTTCTTAATATCGTAATGTTATTGTTTTTAATAATTTATTTTGGAAGGCAAGTCCCTTTAGACTCTTTCCCATGATTCGTCCTTGGTCACAATTTTTATATGTAAAATAAAAGTGAATACTTAAGAATTACAATAAAAATGTTAGGGGTGAAAAAATTAAAAATTTATTTAAAATTATAATATTTAGTTTGATTTAGATTATTTTTTATTTAATTTGAATCAAATTTGATTATTAAATATATATATTAAGTTTAGATCGAATTTAGATCTAAATGTAAGATCTAACTTGATCTTGATTTAAAAAAAAAAAAACTTTAATCCTATCTAGAAATTTTAAAAACCCGCACGTGTTGAATTGAGGCAAATAAAAAATTCATGAGATAAGGGGTTGTTTTGCCAACCCTACATCCATAGATTTTTTTTTTACAACATTTATCTAATTAAAAAAATTAAAAACTAAAAAAAAAAAAGAAATGATAGGAAAAATAAGTTAAATAGGGAAGTAACGTAGTAACTTTAATAATATAATATATATAATTATAAAATCAAATAAACAATAAAATATATATCTGAGCCGGATAAAATACTCTAAACTTGCATCTAACCTAATGATGATTTTTGGAAAAACCTCAAGGTGAACCCAAACTTTAAAAGAACATATTTATTGGATTAGAAGGAATCAAAACCTATTAGACGTAGGTTGTTTTGTCACCTACACCTTCATTGACATTTTTCTTAATTCAAAAAATTCATTTATTGATTTCTTTTGTTTCAAAATTCATATAATTGAAAAAACAAAAAACAAAAATAGATAAAAGCAAAAAGTGATATAGGATATCAAGCATACACATCTTTTGATTTTTTTTTTAAATATTGATATAATTAAAAAAGAAAAAAAACTAAAAAAATTAAATGAAAAGCAAAAAAAATTTACAAAAAGAAAAAAGTTGAGTTTTTTTTATAAAAAATAAAAATATATTAATTTTTAAATATAAATAAAAATGACAAAGTAAATGAACATTAAATATAAATTAAATAAAAAAATAAATAAAAAAAGTAATTAAAATGTAACTTACCTTTTTAATAAAATCTTAAAATTAATTAAAATGTATTAAAAATATAATTTTTAGGTATGTGAAAATAGTCTAGGTTTGGGATCGATTACATGTGGGGTAAGATTACCATCTCCACAGCACCCGTTAAAAAACACTACCAATTAATTATGTATTATCTTTAAGTTTTGACAAAATAATCTTAATTTTGGTATTTAGAAAATAATTTCCTTGACTATTTTCATTTCCACTTTCGTTATTTCACCCTTTTTCTTTTTTACAAATTTTTTCTTTTTTATTATTTTATATTTTAAAGATTAATACATTTTGTTTAAGAAAGATAAATTAAAACTTTATTATCAAAAATTCTCTTAAAATATTTTAATACATTGATAACATTGAAAGAATTTTTCTCACTTAGGGATTCTTATGAATCACTACTTGAATTTTCTTATAATCTCATCTTCGGAGACTGGTATTTATTTTAAAAAAATTAAACGATATGCATTCGATGCACCTGATTAAATATTAGTGTGCATGTTTTATTTATCCTTTTTTTAATTGCTAATTGGTTTTTTATTATATTTTTCAAAAAACTTTAAAAGAAAAGGAAAATTTTTATTGTATTGAAAAATTTTTTTATAGATACTTTAATATGCTAGTAGTTTTTTTAAAAAATTTTCTCACATAGAGATTTCGTATGAATCACTACACAGATTTTCTTAAAATCTCATCATTGGATAAAATTTTCTTTCTCTTATTTTTTATTATTTTTAATTATTTAAATAAAAATGGTGGAATTTAATATTACCATTTTTTAAAAAAGCAATGCATATTTATTTTAGAAAATTTGAAATTTAAACATGTCTAAATAAATAAAATAATAAAAAAATTAAATTGATAAAATAAATAAATGTAAAAAAATGAAAATATAACTGAATCAGTCGGTCTGAAAATGGTTTGAAAATGTTTAATCTGGTTCAAATAAATCGACCTCAAATTAGAAGGAAAACTGATAGTAAAGAAAGTGATTCAATCTGGTTTGGTTGGACTAGTTTGCTACTGGTCTAGTTGGACTGGACTAAGGTTGGCAACAGCTTCCTACCTTGGGTCAGGTGCGCGGACACCAGATTGGGTCGGGTTCACACGTAGGTCTACCTAATTTTTTTTTCAAATCTATAAAATCCAAAGTTTTTTTTGTTCAATTTCCAATCTAACTTACCAAAAAAAAAAAAAAAAAACTCAAATGCTCTAAAAAAAATTAGTCTGCCACCATCTTTTTTAGATTTTGGCCACTTGCTATCGCTATCTGTCGACATTCTTTGTGGCCTAAAATTTTACCGTATGTTTTTCTCAACACCCTCGTCACGAATCCAACCTCTATTTAAACTCAAATAGCCTTAAAAAGCCCAGATTTGAGCTTAGAACTAATAGTTTGCATTTCTAAAAGCCTAAGCTTCGCCACTCCTATGAACCCTGTTTCTCACTGTGTTTATCCACTACCTATAGCCTTTTATTTTCTTTTAAAAATTATGCTTTAAAACTCCTAAAATTGCCCAAACAGAAAGCTTATTTTTTTCGATTCAAATTTTTTTTGTATTTTTTTTTTTAGCTTTATGGTGCTACTGCTCTCTTCTTTATGAGACGTAGTTTTTATATGTGATTTTTTATGGGTTTTAGTTATTTGGTAGGATAGGTTTTATTTTTTTATTTTTTATTTCCCTTTGGGTTTACACTGGTAAGTTTCGATTGTACGCAGTAGGGCTACTAGACGAGATGATTTTTCAGTTTTGCTTGGGTCTCTTGGCAATAGTGAGGAATGGTGAAGGAAATGGTCTTGATTGTAATGTTGTTGGTGGATGGTGGGTGAAGGTGGCATAGGGTTTTTTTTTTTTTTTTGGCAGCGTCCTTGGTGTTTGAATTTAACCCCTAATCTTTTTTGTCAAGCCACAATGGCTCATTTTATAGAGCCAAAATGGGATTTCGAATCCCTTGTGTTATAGGGCAGTGGGACTTTTGATGATGTTGCTAGCAACTAGAAAACCTGCCAAATTTTCTGCTATAAGGGTGGCTTGGCTTTAATAAAGGTTGTTTAGCAAGGCTAGAAGGGGATTGGGCACCAAATGAGGCTCGTGGGTATACATGGGTAAAGGTCTTAGTGGTGCCGTGTAAGGCACTAGGCTGTAAGATTTTTTTTTTTTGGATTAATTTTTAATTAAAAATAAAATGTTTTGAATAAAATCACGTTTAACCCAAATAAAATTAGGTGTCTACAAAAAAAAAACTTTGACCCTATCCAAAATTTTTTAAAACCCTTGTATATTGGATGGATAAATTGAAACTCATGAGATAAGATTGTTTTGTCATCCTTGCATTTATTGATTTTTTCTTATAAAATTTACCTAATAAAAAACGTCAAAAACTTGCAGCCGATAAAGAAAAGGAGCTTCCATCCAAGGTCAGGTTTTCTCTTGTCTATCATTTTTCCATTGAAATATAACTAAATTTCCTTAGGTATTTTAGTTTTGAGATAAAATCTATTGTACCCATAATTTGACTTAATTGTTGGGTGCATTATCCTCCATTTAAAAAAGAAGATTTGAATATCCGCTCCCCAATTAAAAAAAAAAAAAACTACTTCTGTAAAAACAGAATTTATTATATTTTATATAAGGAAAAAATTAATAGAACAATAAAAAAGTATAAATTCTTTTTTTTGGTTAAATAACTCCTAAAGTAATTGTAGGTTGTTTAATTTTCGTAGATGTATGGGCACAATTCCATCAGAATTTAAAATCTTTTAGTATTTTTGTTTTTCTTTTGTAACCAATATATATATATGAAAGGATTCATTTGCATTGATATAAAACTTTGTAGTTTTATGCATTTTTTAATTATTAATTTCAATAAATCTAAAAAAGAAAGAGATAATTCAAAAAAAGAAAAATGATTTAATCTCATCATTAGATTTATTAAAATCAATATTAGAAACCAATGTAAAATTAAAAATTTTTATACTATAATGATAACTCAAAAAGAGAAAAAATGATTGAATCCCATCCCCTAAATTTATTAAAATCAATGATTAAAAAATTATGTAAATTAAAAAATTTTAAACTAGAGTAAATTAATTCCTTATATATATATATATATATATATGAGTAGGAATTAATTTACAATAATGTAATTCTTATACTTTTTTGGAACATTTAAATCAAAATTATTATATTTAAAAACATTATTTTAATTCAAATGAGAGTCAAATTTACGAAACAATACATGCTAATGCGGGATGGTTATCATGCACGAATCTGCAGCTTATTGTTTGTTTCCTGAAAGGTTTGGACACATTTGTCGGCTAAAGTCTGTATAGGGGAACACTCTTCATCCAGATTTTCACAAGTTGCTCAAATATTGAGTGGATTACTCTAAATTAGAAATTTTCAATGGGATTGTCACTTTTCTTTGTTCTTCTATTCCTTCCTAGCTTCATCCTCTTCTTTCTCCAAAAACATAGAAACAAAAATGCTGCCAAGTTTCTTCATCCCCCTGGCCCGTCTGGTCTTCCCTTGATCGGCAACTTACTCCAGCTTAATAGCTCAGCGGCTACTCATATTTATCTTTGGGAGCTCTCTCAAAAATATGGTCCTTTAATGTCCTTGCAACTTGGTCATAGACAAACTCTAGTAATTTCTTCGGCAAACATGGCCAAAGAAATCATGAAAACCCATGACCTCGATTTTTGTAGCAGGCCTACTTTATGTGGCCAGCAAAAGTTATCTTATAATGGCTTAGATTTGGGTTTTTCACCTTATAATTCTTATTGGAGAGAGATTAGGAAAATATGCGCCGTCCATCTCTTTAACCCTAATAGAGTGTTACTTCATCGTCCCATTCGAGGAGATGAAGTTGCTCAAATGATCGAAAAGGTATCCAAAGCATCAGTCGGTTCGAAACCAATCAATTTGAGTGAGGCATTGATGTGTCTTACGAGTAGAATAATTTATAGAGTAAGTTTCGGCAAGAGATATGAAGAAGGAACTGAAAGAAGTAGATTCGATGCGTTGCTTAAGGAAACTCAGGCCATGCTTGGGAGCTTCTTCTTTTCTGATTATATCCCTTTCATGGGTTGGGTCGATAGACTCTCCGGTTTCCTTGGTCGTCTAGAAAAAAATTTCAAAGACTTTGATACCTTTTATCAAGAACTCATTGATGAACATCTTGATCCAAATCGGCCAAAACCCAAGCAAGAGGATTTTCTTGATGTTTTACTACAAATATGGAAGGATCGTGTGTTTCAAGTTGATCTCACTTTCGATCACATAAAAGCTGTGCTGATGGTAATCGATCTTCACTCAAAACTTATTTTAGTTATTTTTTAGTAAATTTTATTCATATCACGATTTCTTAAAAAATGTTTCGTGTTCATCATTAACCTAAAAATCTCCCTTGACATTTTAAAATTGTTTCAAATTTCATATTTTTTGGCAGTCAAATGTTAGAAGCTTGATGCAATTAGGCACTTCTGTTCCATGTGAATGTTCAAATGATCAATCAATCCACAATTTAAATACACATGGCACTAATTGTCTGTTAAATATTGTCAAGAATTTAATGTCACATTAATTGATGGAGGAGGAAGCATGTATTTGGAATAATTTAAAAGATCACGGATGGAAATTCGAAATTTAATTAAGTTGATTTACATAATTATTTATTACAAAATTGAGATTTAAATTTCAGTATATAATTTAACTTTTTTTCTCATTTTCAAACTACAGCCCTCTTTAAAAAAAAAAGAAAAAGAAAAACAGAATTAGTAATGATAAACATGAAAGTTTTAGTTTAAGGCTGAAATGAAACAATATATTTTAAAAAGTCTCAAATAAAATGTACTCATTTATTCAGGGTTATCATTAATTTTCTAACTTCCTAGTAGGAGTACGATTGTTACCCATTTTGTTTTCTTTTTATGTAGAATGTATTTGTTGGTGGGACCGACACCAGTGCTGCAACCGTGATTTGGGCAATGACCTTCCTAATGAAGAATCCTAGGTCTATGAAAAAAGTTCAAGAGGAAATCAGAAATCTCAATGGAAACAAAGGTTTCGTAGATGAAGATGATATTCAAGGTTTGCCATATCTTAAAGCTGTGATAAAAGAAACATTCAGATTGCAACCAACGGCTCCATTATTAGTGCCACGAGAAACAATTGGGAAGTGCAATGTAGCCGGGTATGAAATACCTGCCAAAACACTAGTTTTCGTGAATGCATGGGCAGTAGGAAGAGATCCTGAAGCTTGGGAAAACCCTGGAGAGTTCTATCCTGAGAGATTCATTGGCAGCTCCATCGACTTCAAGGGACATGACTTTGGGCTCATACCATTTGGTGCTGGAAGAAGGGCCTGTCCTGGAATACATATGGGAGTTGCAACTGTAGAGCTTGCCCTTGCCAATCTGCTTTGCAAATTTGATTGGGAAATGCCGGTTGGGACGGACAAGGATGACTTAGACTTTGATGTGATACCTGGTCTTGCTATGCACAAAAAAAATGCTCTTTTCCTTGTAGCTAGGAAGTTTAATGTTTGATTCGATGCATGTAAGGTTAAATTAGTTTGCTGCTTGCTATGGTTTGGAGTGTTTCAATTACATTTTGTGTTTTGAGTGTATTTTATGATAAAATCAATATCCACATGTGTTGGTTATGAAGAGTTATGGTCTCATAGACTTGATTTTGTGGAAGTTATTACAGAATTTTGAAGTAGTTAAACCACAACCAAAAAAATACAAATTGAGATTAGATTTATTAATAAAAACCAAATTTAACCAATTGAAATATTTAAAACAAAATTCTATCTATTTATTAGGAGTTACAATTTTGTGACTATGATTAAGTCACGTAAAAATTTCATTGTAACTTCCACCAAACTGAATCCATGGGATAAAAACTCTTGAAATGATAATTTTTTTTCTTACATAATATAATCTACTCTCCTAATTTGATTCAAATTAAATGATAATATTTTAAATTGTACTAAGTTTTAGGCACAAGGGCAAGTGTTTTGTTAATAATGAAAATTTTCAAGCATATGATTACTTTATATATATATATATATATATATAATAAGATATAGAAGTTGTCTGATAAAATATGTTAACATGTTAACGTAGATACTTATGTCAATAATTTATTTTCATGATACATAAGATAACTAAAATTATGTAATTTATGAAATTTTATAAATACCTAATTTTATTTTAATAATTTGTAAGCGTGTTTAAAAGTTCAATTGAATTTATCTAGGTTCTAATTACATCAGATTATTTATATAAGTGTTTAGATTTAAAAGATCTGTAATTTAATTTATTTGAGCTTGAAAACCCGAAACCCAATGTATAACCCAACATTCGAGGACCCAAGTTTTTATATTAATTAAGTTTTATTCATTTAATTTTAAAAAGTAAATAAAAAGGAGGAAAATTGAAATAAAAAATTGGTGGCAGTGATGTGATGCCGCCGTGCACGGCACCATCCGAAGAGAGCGGCTGGGCTGTCGATTTCATGCTGCCAGCCTCTCACTGCAGCTTCACTGTTCCCTCCGGTGATCACCTTCTTCAGGGTCATGGTAGCTGATCCACCATCCTAAGCAACCAAATTAGACCTTAACAGGAAAATCAAAATTTTTAATTAAAGTGGAAGTTTGAAAACCAAGAACGCAGAACATAGGATGGCAAAAATTATGTAATTTATGAAATTCAAATAAAAGATCAAATATTTAAATTTGAAATTTCAAAATTTTTAAAATTATGAAACTTACCAAAGACATAGTGGAATAAAAGACAATCTTTTTAAATTATTATTATATTTTTTTCCATTAAATTTAATTTGTTTTTTAATATTTTCTATTCAAAATTATTTGCATATTTTTTTTTATCAAAATTATATCCATTTAAATATATAATAATAAGATATATTTCTCTTATTATGAAATTTAAAAATTTTTAAAATTATGAAACTTACCAAAGACAGTGTGGAATAAGAGACAATCTTTTTAAATTATTACTATAATTTTTTCCATTAAATTTAATTTGTTTTTTAATATTTTATATTCAAAATTATATGCATTTTTTTATCAAAATTATATGCATTTTTTTATCAAAATTATATCCAATTAAATATATAATATAAGATATATTTCCTAGCAAAAAATCTTTTTTAAAAAATTAATTACATTAATTACATGAATCTTAATTATATATTTGAATATTTATGGCTTATTTGTGTTTGTGTATTATCACTTTGTGATTTGATTGATAGATTATATGCATTCACTTTGATACAAATGATAAAATCCAATCTTGGGGTATGAGTTAGAAATTGATTGAGTCCATCTGTTTTATGCAGCATCTACCAACAATGGTTGTCTTGAGAGGTCATTTGATCTATTAGGCTATAGTTGTGGTAGTAAAAAGCTGAAATTGCTTCGTGTCCTGAAACTGAACTTCACTTCTATCATCCAGACTAGTATAACTAACTGCCCATTATCTTTCTAAGGGGTATTCCAGACTCTTGTTTTTTATTTTTATTAAGTTGTTCTTATGATTTATTTTACAGGCAATGTTTGGAATCCTACGAAGCATAGACACGGACATGTTTACGATGTAATATGTATATGGTGACATCATGACAATTTGTAAAAATTAAGGATGCGAATATGGCAAGATAGATAATAGAAAAAGAGTATTTTTTATATATTTAATCAAATATTAAAAATATATAATAGATATCGGATTGATTTTCATCTTTTTTTTTTTTTT
The DNA here is from genome assembly GCF_047325235.1 of Durio zibethinus. Lineage (NCBI taxonomy): Eukaryota > Viridiplantae > Streptophyta > Magnoliopsida > Malvales > Malvaceae > Durio > Durio zibethinus. The sequence continues at coordinate 23,187,300 of NC_143180.1, forward strand.
TTTCATCGTATCCGATCAAGTTCGATATGTAATGTATTCTGACATGGGCTGCTGGTAAGTGTGTCGAAAGCATTAAAGTGTTACAAATGTAACACAAATACGCAAGAGGTTCAAACGTATCCTTACTTCATAATTGGAATCTAACCTATCCATGACAAAGTTTTACCATGTATATTTAGAAGTTTGAGTGCTTCCCGTTTTTCCTGCCAATTTATTTTATGTTCTGTTAATAGAAGTTATAAGTTTCGGTTTACAGGCATTCGGTTTATAAAAATGATATGTTTCAGTTCACAGGCATTTGGATAGGTTACATTATTTGTGGAGACAACATAACTTTCCAGTATTTAAATATTTATGGTTTCTTTTTGTTTCAAGTTCTGGTAACCCAGTTCTTGTACTGAAACAGAATGTGAGCAGGGAAAATAAAGAGAGAATGAAAATTACTAACAGAAAACAAAAGTTCTGACGCAATGGAAAAATTCTAAGCTTGTAAGGGATGGTTTTCCTCCATTATTGAGCATGATACATGCTAGAATTGTGATCCACTGTAGCCAGTTGACAAATACTGATATCCCGACTTAAGATGTGCAGTTGTTTGAACATAACAATAATTATGAGTCGCATAAAAAAATCAAGCTACAAAAATTGCCTAAAATAAAGCTGTGATGTTTTTTGCATTCATTTTGAAGGAAGAACAACGCAGGTTTTGCATAATTTATGAGACAATATTTGGAGTAGCATGCTGATTCAGTTTAGACTCCTTAAAGAAACACAGGCCTTTTTCTCAGGCTCGTTTCACATGAAGAAGTTGATCTGAAATTCTGCAGAATAAATTGAGCATAGTTATTTATAAGCTTCTGCAGAATAAATGGATGCTTGAGTTTGTGTTCTTTTATGTCAAGACATAGGACATCCCCCTGATTTGATGATTGAAATGAGCTCCTCAAACCAATACTTGTGCTTAGTAGCTGGAACACTTTGCCTCGATCAACGTAGATGTTTCTTTACGCCAACCCAGAGTGCTTATAAAGATCTAAGAAGCATATAAAATGTTTAGTGCCTACTATAAATAGTTAAAATTCATACATAAAGGCAAACAGTTCTCAAAGCAAGTATAAAAGAAAACCACATGAAGCTCTGTCGCTTTACATTGTTTATCATATAACCTCAGGTTCGTCAAAAGCTAAATCCAGGCAAAGATTTTAATTTGTGGCTCCAACAAACTGAAAGAAACTATCATCGGAAAAAACAAAGACTTTTGATCAATGTTTTATGGATCGGATATGTTATGGCATCAATATGAAGAATTGTGCTAGAGTGGAATGAAACTTCTAAACATCATTGCCCAACAGAATAATATTACAAAGAATTTTAACACTGTTACATTTCGAATATCAATTTTGCATTTGTAGAAGGCCCTAGCTCAGCCAAATTTACCTGCTTGATGCAGTTCTTACCCTATCTTATCATTTATGTTTGCACCGCTGACAAAGAAAAGATTTCTGTTGTAGGAAAGGAGCTGCTGCCCTAAGAACTTCGAAACCACCAATGAATTGAAGTTATTTCGTCCTGTCAGACAAGTTCCACAACATCAGATTTTTGTTTAGAAGCATTTGGAATAAAAATGGCAGTACCAAAAAGGGGAGAAAAAAAAGGAAAGAAAGGAATCCTAACAAGGCTAGAAATTTTCATTATGCTAAGTATTATGATTTCTTATAATATATGGTTTCTGATCATAAACAAGGAACCTATATACTCAGAGTATGATATATGGGCTATGGATGGTGGAACACGATTCACGGGTATGGAATGTTCAAGGCACTTATTGCTGGTTCTGGAAGAGCACCTTATTCAGTTTAAAAGACAAAATTATGGTAAATTAAACATAAAATATAAAAGATTTTCCTTCACTATAAAAGAACCTTTCAAAATGATTTCAGAACCCTGGAAATAACTAATTTTTTTGGCAGTCTGTGTTTAGTTGTAACAATACCACTTTCATAGGAAACAATGTTTCCCTTGGGGGAATTTTGGCGCCACTGACACTGTCCTCACTCCCAAGTCGGGCAATAAATCTTTAATATCTCATCACTTAAAAGAAATTGAGTTCTCAATGGGTTTGAGGCAGAGATTTTGGTAGACTCATTCAGGCTGCCATATGGTCAATTTGACAGCAGTGAAGGCAATGCATGCTTCAGCTAAGTAAACAGCATTCTTCTTTTTCAGGTCTTTCCATCCGCTTTTGCAAACCAGTTTGTGTGCTCCTAAGAAGGCACTACTCACTAGCCTCTGCAGGTTCCAACTCACTGAAACCAAAATTAGATATCAAATTAATCTTCAAGCATATAAGAAGATAACAAACATTTAATAATTGAAACTATTCTTGAATGATTATGCCAAAAAAAAAAATCAGAAGTCAATGAAACAAAATGATTAATAGATATAAACATTTAACATATCTGTTCTGTTCTTGAAATTGTCCTATAGGGAATTTTTACCAGAAGACTGAAAGAAATATGTTTCATAGACTACAAAAAAGAATTTTCTAAAGTTTTCTAACTTTTAGTAAACAATCCAATGCCATAGTTACTCAGTCTTTTCTGTGACCAATCACAGGTATGGCAGAAAGGAAGTACACATAAAGAACAGCCGAAGACATGAGGATATCATGAATGAATCATTAACACAAGAAAAAAATATATATAGAAATCAGCTATAAGACCTACTCAATTCTGAAACTATTCTTAAATTTTCTTTTAAAATGGTAGCAAAACATTGAATCTATGTATCAAACCTGGAGAGAACCATCTGCAAGTTCCAGTAACTTCTAAATTAAACCATTATACTCCATGATGGAAGGAAGAACTTCTTTCTCAATTCTGCAAATATAGATTACACTACAATCAAAAGTTTTGCATAAAAGAGATTCACTCGTTTCTAACAAATGAGCTTCAAAAATATCTGTCCCCAATTTAATAACCTGGATTTTATCAATGGTTAAACTTAAAAGGTTAAAGTCTAAATTTGATTCCTTTACTACCTCAATCCTATCGGTTTAGTCCAACTTCAATTTTAATGAATTTAGTCCATGTAGTTTTGTTAAACATAGATTTTTTATACATATTTCATTTCATTGTAAAACAAAAAGCTATGTGTGTAATGGATTGAACTAGTAAACATTTTATTATGAAATAAAAATAATAATAATCAAGAATATAAATCACTTGAGCACTTGATTTAATAGTACGTTCATGTTCTTCAAATAAGTAGCATATAATTGCAAAGTTGACATATACCTGATTTCTGGGCGTTTCTTCCGGTAACAAATTAGCAATTAGAATGCAAGGAATGTGGGCTATTTTGGGCCACTCTTGTCCTTCATCCTCCTTGCATCGTTCTCTTAGCAGTGGACAGTTAACAATATCTTGTTGCAAAAGTGAGTCAAACATCTCCTTTTCCGGAAGGAATTTGATCACGGGGCAGCTTCGGATTTCCAGTGATTCAAGAAATTTGAGATTTTGAAAGCCTTTGGTGGATAGAGTTTCCAGGTTTGGAAAACCGAAGATGGTGAGGGAGGTGAGAGTGCGAGGCAGAAGCATTTCCTCACATGGGAAAGACACCACATCTAGAGAAGCACCGTTGATGGACAAATGTTTAAGGGAGGTGAGTTTGTGCAAACCCCACTCGATCACTGACTTGCAAATATTGGGTTGCCAGATTGTAAGTGAAGTGAGATTGGGAGGGAACCCCTCTTCCAGAAATGATATCACACTTGGACAATCAAATATGAGCAATTCTAGCATAGAGACGATGTTGTGGATGCATTTAGGTAAGGCATGGAGTTTTTCACACCGAGAAAGGCTAAGATATCTGAGCTTGTTTAATTCACGAGGCAAAGATCTCAAATTATCACAACCGCAGATAATTATCGATTCAAGGGAAGAGTTCTCTTCAATTTCTTGAGCTATGGACTCTAGTGCTCTGCATCTCCTTATATCGAGGTATTTAAGCCCCATAGGTAACTTGCCATTGGATGACAAGGATGTCAGCTTTTCACAACCATAAATGTCAACATGTTGAAGCCTAATAGGTAACTCGCCCCTTGAGGATAAAGATATCAGAGACTTACAATTTTCAATCACCAAGTGCTCTGGAAGAGGCGTGCTGTTGATGTTGTTATTTACTCCATCCAGCAAGTACTGCAAATTCTCACACTCCTTAATGGTTAAACGTCTTACGTTTGGAGGCAAGTTTCCATTTGAAATTGAAATCAATCTTGGGCATCCCTCAATTCCTAGCACCGTAAGGGATGTGTAGCTGTGTAGGCTTTCTGCTAACCTTTCTAGCCTTTCACAACAGTGTATGCTCAAATGTTCAATATGGCAAGGGATTCCTAACTGCATATGCTCTTCCTTTCCGTCCTCTGCCCCTATGGAAACAAGTCTTGAGCAATTATGAATTTCCAAAAAGCGAGTAGGCCTCAAATGTGTTGAGGGTCCTTCCTGGTTCCGCCATGAAGAAATTAGCTCCTCACATCCACATATATAAAGACGTTCAGCTTTTATCAACCCTAACATCATCCCCTCCATCGGAGAAGTGAATTTTGAAATGTCTGAAAGAGAGACTCTTTCAATGAATGAGCCAGAATTTGCACAACTTGTAGACGACACCTCTTGGCACCCATTAATTTCCAAGTCAGACAACTTTGGAAGGCTTGAGAGTGAAACTACCAACTTCTCACATTCTTGAATCACAAGTTTCTCCAATGAAGGAAGACAACTAGGTAGACTTCTCAGCTGTTGACACAAATTAATCTTTAGCTTCTTCAAGGAAGGAAGACGATTAGGTAAACTTCCTAACAACTTGGGGCAATTTGAAATGATGAGCTCATGAAGGTGTTGGAAACTCCTTACATTTTCATCAACTTCACAGGGATCCTATTCCTCCCATTCTGGCATGTCCTGAAAACGTAATCTCTCTAGTGACGGAAATGCATTAATCGACAGATCCTTTCCAAAAAAATTAGCACCCACGTTTTTAACCTTACTCATCCTCTGGATAGAAAGCTATTTTAGCGACGGTAATCTTCCAACAGCTGGTAATAATGTGCAATTAGGACAGTAATACAGATCCAGAATCGATAGCTTTCCAAATGAAGGATCTCCGAACCAATTTGGGAATGTTTCACCTCCATAACATTCGATGGTAAGCCTTTCAAGCATTTTAGGAGGTTGGAGTGAATCCAAGATGTCCTTGTGAATTTCTTCTCCGGCGAAATTATAACTCCACTCTAAAGCTAAATCACGAAGGTTCGACTTATAACATAACCCAGCCACCCATGCATCTTGAGCTTTGACAACATTCTGCAATTCTGAAATAACAAGTCCACCCTTAAGATTAGACAAATTCTCCATCTCCCTTATCTTACGGCCATTGTCTTGACTGACAACAAAATTTGTCAATGTTTGGAGATTGGTTAGTTCACCGATTCCCATTGGCATCATTTTTATTGAATCTGCACCTCTAATGTCAAGATGCCTTAGGTTAATTAAAAATCTCATTTCAGAAGGAAACTCTTCAAGACGAGAACACCTCCGCAACAGCAATGTCTCTAAATTGTAAAGCTTGCATATTGAATCCGGCAGAGTTTTGATTAGAGTGCCAGAAAAATTTAGATAACGCAGATGCACCAAATCTCCAATAATATTGGGAAACTCCGTCAGGTAGCACCCTTGTAAAGAAAACACCCTTAAGTATTTAAATTCTGGTAACAACTCACTGAGAACTTGATTAGAGATATACCTCCACCCTTCGGGCATCTTCAACGGTAGGAAGGTTCTTAAACCCTTCTTTGCGTAAAAGACTTGGAACTTTTTAATTCTGTCTTTCCTACCACCAATGTAAGATGAATGGCGAGCATGACTGGAAACGTTCAATGCCTTGTCACCCTCCACTCTGAAGCATATATCTTTGGCAACTGAATGAGCCAAATCATTAATCAGATCATGCATTATATATCGAGACTCAACCTTGTTGGATATTTCAAAAAATGACCTTTGATCGCCATTCCAATGCTCTTTTTGGCCTCCCACCACCACTTTTAGTCAAAGCCAAGACACTTTTTAAATGATAAATGACTGCTGAACCTGGTAACGCAAGTATGAACGAGCTTTTGTACCTTACTGGCGCTGTGATCTTGATGTTCCCTCTTTAACTTGAGTCGCAAAGCTTCTGTAGCAAACTCATCCAATATGTCATCCGCATCGTATGCCAAGTCTTGAAGCTGGACCAACCAACTTTTCACATGCCGGTCCTTCTCTGCATCATCTAGCACTGCATGAATATTGCGCAAAGTCTTTTCCCACTTCTTGAGTTCCTCGCAAACTTCCTTCTTAGTACAAAGTTGAGAAACTCAGAAGAGGCCAACTTACTAAACAACCCTTCAAAGAACACAGATAAAGCAGCTTCAACGACGGACATGGCTTTTGGCCTGCAAAAACACAGAGATTATGTGTAAAAACTTGAAACAGATGAGGGAAAAAACGGTGGTGCATCCAAAAAGAAAGAGATGCTCAATCAGGAATTTATGAAGGGCAATGGTTAGTAGGCTTTACTCTACGCCATTCTTATCGGATGAACTAATTTTACTATCTAACCATATATAACTTCTTTCAAAGGCCTTATCTTTATTAACCAATCCCACAATTAACCTTTCAAGCAAACCTTTGCCTTCAAACAATTCCACTTACTCTCGTCTCTTAATCTATTATCCAACCAATGAGTAACTAAAGATGACCAAGAAACAATCAAGAAAAATTTTCAATTCTAATTCCTGATCTTTTGCCTTTACTAGTAAAACATCAGTACATTACCCTATGCCTTTGAAAATAACTCTAAATCCATCAGTAGAGAGTTGTGATCCAAATAATAAATGCAATTATCATATGAGATACAACCAATTGAAAGAAAGGATTTAAGCACATATCAATAGTTGCCCCTTCACTCAAAGAACTTATAGAACAATGGAAATATGCTTTGATATAGATTAAATTTCCATTATGAAATTTGAGGATGTGGATTGTCATCTCAAACATTCAATTTGTAGAAACATTACATATTTTTTAAAGTTTGCATTTTAATGTTATAGGCAATAAATCATTAGTTCTCTTAATTTTGTTTGCAATTGTTCAAATATAAATTCCCGCATAACTTATTTCCCAAATGAATTCTAAGCCTAAAGCCTCCAAATTTTCATTCAACACACCTCAAGCAATTCTCTTGTCCCTCTTTAACAAACTCAATTCTAAACCTTCTCCAAAATTTTTCTTTAAATCTAGAGGAAATCTCATCATCTCTCCATTTCGAACGTCCAAAACACCTCCCTTATCCATCCATAACCACCGAAGTACCCTAAAACCCCACTCAAAGCTTCCAACTTATTACAAACCTCTATCTAACTTTTCATGAAAACCTTGAAGAACCTAAATCCGCATCACTTGCCACATCACTAGGCATATCATCCAACCACGTCATCTCAACCATATCATCTTTCCAAATCCAACCAAAACTCTATCTAAAAGGTCAAAGTCCAACCAAAACTCTGTCCAAAAAGTCCAATCAAATCAAAACTCTACTCAAAGAGTTTTAAGTCCAACCAAAACTTAACCTTAGAAGTTATTGTTTCACCAAAGTGCTCTAAAAGAGTCCCAACACCCAAAATTTGTTTAAAGAGTTCTTGCCAATCTAAAATTCTTTCAAAGGGCTTGATCTAGCTAAAGCTTGGTCTTAACCCAAAAAGTTCTAATCAAGATAAAACACAACTACACTAAACCCAACTCACAAGCTCAGACCTATAGTTGTCTTATTGGATCTTGTATTAAGACAATCTGCTCAGGTATAATTCGTAAAATCTTTAGACATCTTAGACTTCTCATTAAATTATGTGCAAGTGACATATCCTCCATGATCAAATATCATGTACTCTTAGGAATGCATAATGCATACCATTTAGTTATAATTAGGATTTTTTTTTTTTTTTTTGGTTATAGGCGGTGAAAATTTTTACAATGTAAACTCATGTCTAGCATGTGATGTAAAATCTTGTCATATAGATTAGGTATAAAACAGAATGTTCTTAATATGCCCTCGAGGTATATTCTTGTACTATCATCTAAGTATGTCATTTATACTAGATCACATTACATGTTTCTTTAGTTAGTCTTTATTGTCTTTGTAATATAATGGGATGAACTACTTAATTTAATACAATTGTTCGATAACACATTGTTGGCATTATTTAATGATTGATAAAGAACTCATATATATTTATATGTATGAGTTAGACAAAACATCTTAAATTTGTATCCACCCTAATGACAATTTTTGAAAAAATTCTCAAGCCGATTTTGAATTTAAAAAAAAATGCATTTATTAGATCAAAATGAAGCAAAACAGATGTAGGTTGTTTTGTTATCCATACCTTTACTAACATCTTTCTTAATTAAAAAATGCATTTACTAGTTTCTTTTGTTTCAAAATTCATATAATTAAAAAACAAAAAACAAAATAGATGATAGGCAAGAAAAAAGTGATATAGAGTATCATGTTTACACATCTTTTGACTCTATTTTTTCAAAATATTTAAAAAAAAAAAAAGCAAACAAAAGAAAAAATTGAGTTTTTATAAAAATAAATAAATAATTATTAAATGTAAATAAAAAGAACAAATAAATAAAATAGAAAAAGTAAAAAAAAAAACGTTAAATATAAATTAAATAAAGGAAAAGTAAATAAAAAAAAAAACAGAAGCTGACGTAAGGCACAGTTCATCTGTAACATTTACATTAAAGATTAGAATTGGAACCATATTTTTCTACAGGATTATTTTAATTTTTTAAAATTATGTTTCAAATATGTGAGAGAAGTAAATTTTTTATGTCAAGTTTTAATGGACGACAATATAAAGATAAATATAAGAGTATTTATTTTTTATTATAAATTACAAATTAATAATATATAAAAATATATTTTTTTATTAAATTAAGATATTAAATAATATCTTTATTGATATAATACATATATAAATAAAAATTAAATAAATTATCAAATATATTCTTTATATATCCCGAAGAGGGCAGAGCACCTCAAATATTATCTTGTCTTGACCCAAATTGTTTAAAAAAATAAAACTTAACTCAATTTTTATTTAAAAAACGAATCAATTAGATTATGATGAATTGAAACCTATTGCATATGGGCTGATTTATTATCCCTATATTCATTTACTTTTCTTTTAAAATCAAACTTATAGATTGATACAAAAGACATTAATTCGAAAAGTAAGGAATTATTGATGCATGCGTGCATGCATCCAAGTTCATTTTTCTTTCTTGATGCTTTTCGTCTTTGACTATCTTTGTTTGATTATTAGACAAAAATCATTGTAATGCCCAACTTTATTTTTTGCATTTTTTTCCTTTCATTATAAGTTTGATTAATACTGTTGTACGGAGAAATCAAAGAAATACAAATGGTAAAGAAAATATAAAAGTGAGGATAATCACACAATTCGCATTTACTAAAATTATTATTATTATTATTATTATGAAGAAATTTCATAATAATTTTTCGACCACCAATCTTTACTATTGGATTTATTGGTCTATTGATGATATTTTTTAATGGTTCAAAGGTTAGAGATTTAGATTTTACCGTATCAAGAGTTTATAATTAAATATATATTTTTAAAAAATTTATGTATTCTCCAAATCAAATTTTTAAAAATACAGATGACTTTTAAACATCTATTTTTGAAATGTGTGTTTTGTTCTCCATAATCTATTTATGATAATTACGTTATTTTCTTGAAAATAAATTTTTAAAAACATAATATAACTCTCGAAAATTCATTTTTAAAAAATACAAGATGATTTTTGGATGTATAAGCTATTAAGGGTATTTTTATCATTTACTAAATGTTAGAATTGGCATTTGATAAGTGAGTATTTTGGGAAGAGAATTTTGGTGATGTATAAAGAAAATTTGATAGTGTATCTATATCACTTCATAATGAAAACTCTCACGAAATACCCTTCCCTCCAATGAAAATGTTGAGATACAATGGAATCTTTTCATTCAATTACGCTGAGATAATGTTGGGTATCATTTTAAGATCATCATGTAATATAATTAAAGAGGTAATAATATTAATGAAGTGATCTTATCACTTATGATTTGTAATCATTTTATTTAGTTAATAATCATTAATTTTTACGAATTAAAAATTATTGTGTTTGGTATTATTAAAAATCAAATATTATTTTATTTAAAAATACAAAAATAACATCTTTATTATAATAGTTATACAAGTTAATGATTTAAATGTTGTTTAAAGATAATAATTCATAAAACATTGGAATATTTTATTTATTTCATAATAAATATAATTAAATTAATAAATATATTTATTTATTAAGTAAACTAATTTTTATAATATAATTTATGTAAAAAAATTTGAATTAGAAAATAAAACTAATATATTAAAATCATAACAAAAAAACAAAGACATTATATTATATATAAAATATTAGAAAAAGTAAAAAAAAAAAACACAAATTATTTTTAAACTTGTTATAATGAATATTAGTTGAAAAATATAAAACTTATAATATAAAATAATTACAATTTTAAAAGGAATCAAAATTTTAATTTATATATTAAATAAGTAATATTGATATTAATTTTATATATCACTTCATCTTATTAATAAATTTTTTTTTATAATTTTAAACGTGCATTAAATCACTCTCTAAGATAATTATATAATCATTTTTGATTATCTAAAATTACATAATTATATGATCATTTTCGATGATCTAAAATTATTATCACATAAAATCATCAATAATTTATCAATCACAATTATCTATTCATCATGTGTAATTCACCACTATTTTTGAAGTGATTAGCCTGTATCAAATGTTACCCAATGGTATGACATTCACACTACTTATCGTGGTTCAATTGTACCAAAAAATAGGGTAAACGCCCGAAACGGGATCTCTGTCAGGTCCAAACGCAGCATAAATCATCCCATCTTACAAAAACGAAGACGTTTTATCATGCATTGCGGTTGCTTCTTACGAGACTATTTTGTACCTTTTCGGAGCACAACCCAGCCCAACCCACGATATCAGAAACAATGATCGGAGACGTGGAGAAAATGCTGGCGGTGGGCCTAATCTGGGGCGCCACCAACGCCGCAATGCGCCGCGGCGCCCTCCTCTGGGGCCAATCTCTCAAATCCACTCCAACTTCAGGCAACCCAACTCACAAACTCCACCAAAAGCTCCTAAATACTTTATCCAATTGGCTAACCCTCCTTGTCTTTTGGCAATACTCGCTCCCTTTCCTCATCAACCTCTCCGCATCCGCCACCTTTTTCGCTATGTTAAGTGAGGCCCCGATTTCGCTCGCCGTCCCCGTCACCAATGCAACGACGTTTGCTGCCACCGCGGTGTTTGGAATCCTGCTGGGTGAGGAGACCCGGGTCGCTTATGCTCTATTGGGTACGGGTTTTATCGTTTTGGGTGTTTGGCTTTGTATCACTTGATCTGCATCTGCTTTGCCATTTATGCTCTCTAAGACTGTCACTAACTTTTAAAAAGCCCATTTTCTGTTATTGTATTTTGTTGAAGACATGAAGTTATTATTTCATTTTTGTTTATGTAGTGGGAAAGAAATGGGATTCCTGAATTTTCATCCCTTTGGAAACTTTGTGAGGGTCTCTTCATACTGGTAGATTGCTGTTTATATGGGTTGGAACGTAGAAATGCTGTTTAAAACATTCAGGAGGAGGCATCTGTCCATTGAATCTTTTAGTATCTTTGCAGTAGTTATAGATCATGAAGTTATCTCTGACCCACTTCATCTGACCAATCTTGATACTGCTCAACTGGTTGTAAGTAGGGGAAGTCCATCAGTAAGTTGGGCATCTGAAGGCACATTGATTGATACTCACTGGCCCATCCCACTTGCAAGCTCTTGCCTTAAACCTATGGAATCTGGCAATGAAAGGTGCACTTTTCCAGTCAATCTTGATGAGCCCGCCTCTTGTTGCCCTATTGCCCCATTGTTGTAAAAAGATGATAGAAATTTCAGTGGCTGTTGACCACGCAAATTTACAAGCCAAAGCCAAAGCCGAAGGGGCAACCCATTTCTTTCTTTAATAATTTTATTGCTTATTACAGGTCATGCTGCAATCTACATTTCTACATATGACTCTCTTCAAACCTCTTTTTTTTTTTTTTTCTTTTTTTTTTTGTTGATTATATTGTTTTAAAGCACAATATAAATAATCTTCAATGAGATTAGGATATCGAAGGAAGGGGCATACGTCATGTCATTTAACTTCTCTTGTAAATCCCATATTTTCTGCGTTTACTTTTCTTCCAAAGAGATTTCAAATTGAAGGCATCCATCCTCAGAATCCGCATGTCAACCAGGCTATTTTTTTTTTTTTTTTGTTTTATTCTTAAAACTGACAATTTGTCTTTCTTGTCTAAGCAGCCTCCAACACAATCAAATTTGATCAGCGAAGCTATTGAGCAATAAAATAATTCCACCAGCATTAATAAAAATGGAGCGATGATCTTCATGAAAACCAACCTAATCAAGCAAGAATTCTTTTATTCAGAGGTTCAAAGTACATTATGATTCTGTAACAGTCCAATAGATTGCATGATTTAAAGGCAGTTCAAACATGGGGTAATAAACCTTATCCCGTACAAATACAAATCTAGATACTTGATTTAGTACATAATAATGTGAGGCCAATGGCTCAATTATTTGATCTTTGATGAACATATTGCATACTGCAGAGTATAATCGCCCTAACATCCGAGCTGAAGATCAACTCAAAGCTTAGCAATTATCCCATTTTGGATAGGCTTTGTTGCAATGTCATTATCCTTGAGGTCCAGATCAAGCAACCTAATCAAGCAAGAATTCTTTTATTCAGAGGTTCAAAGTACATTATGATTCTGTAACAGTCCAATAGATTGCATGATTTAAAGGCAGTTCAAACATGGGGTAATAAACCTTATCCCGTACAAATACAAATCTAGATACTTGATTTAGTACATAATAATGTGAGGCCAATGGCTCAATTATTTGATCTTTGATGAACATATTGCATACTGCAGAGTATAATCGCCCTAACATCCGAGCTGAAGATCAACTCAAAGCTTAGCAATTATCCCATTTTGGATAGGCTTTGTTGCAATGTCATTATCCTTGAGGTCCAGATCAGTTGACATTTATTGCCAATTAATGAAGAAAGTAGAATTTCACAGTCGTACCAAACCTATAGTCAGAAAGAAAAAGGTGGTTTCGCGCTAACAACTTATTTATAATGACATATAACTGTGAAGATAAGAGAGAATCAATTATTTAAATATCTGATGTAAGCAATGATGTAAAAAATTCTCTTTTAAACGAAGATATTAATTCCTAATTTAATTTAATTAATTTATAAAACTATTTTTAAAAAATAATATTTATATATTTTTTTAGTTCAAAATACAACTTTGTTTATAAAAAATTACTGTTTATATTTTGAACTTATACAATTAATTTTTATGGTAGAAAAAATTTAAAAATAAAAAAAATTATTTTATTTTTAAGATCAAAATAAATTGTTAATTTATAAAGAAATTTACTAAATTTCTTAAATTTTTTGAATTCATTGATTGTCTATTAATAAAAGATCATGGGAATTTGAATCCAATACTTTACATTTAAATTTTAAATCTTAATCATTTATATTAATTGACATTTATAGAGTTAATTTGTATTTACATATAGCTCCAGTTGCAACAATTTCATTAAAACAGAAAAGGAAAGTCTCTGTCAACTGAATTAATTTATAATCAATTTTTAACAGCTTCTCTTTTTTAATGTATAATGTTACTTTTTTTTAATAACTTACTTTGGAGGGCAAATCCCTTCAGACTCTTTTCCATGATCCATCTCGGGTCATAATTTTTATCTAAAATAAAAGTGAATATATAAGAATTATAATTAAAAAGTAAGAGGTGAGAAAAAAAATTAAAAAAATTAAAAATTGATTTGAATTTATAGTATTTGATTTGATTTGGATATATTTTTTTCATGTCATGTTTTAAAGGAAGACAACATATAGATAAATATAAGAGTATTTATTTTTTATTATAAATTACAAATTAATTATATATAAATATATGTTTTTTATTAAATTAAAATATTAAATAATATCTTTATCGGTATAATATATATAAATAAAATTAAATAAATAATAAAAAATATTCTTTATATATCTTTAAAAGTGTCGGACAGAGCGCCTCAAACATTATGTTATCTTGACCTAAATAGTTTAAAAAGATAATACTTAGCTCAATTTTTATTTAAAGAAATAAAAATGAATCCATTATTTAAAGAAATAAAAATGAATCTATTGAATTATGACATATTGAAATCTATCACATACATGTTGTTTTATCATCCTTATATTCATCTACTCTTTCTTGTAAAATCAAACTTATAGGCTGATACAGAACGCGTTAATTCGACAATTAAGGAATTATTGATGCATGCGTGCATGCATCCAAGCTCATTTTTCTTTCTTGATGCTTTCCGTCCTTGACTATCTTTGTTTGATTATTACACAAAAATCATTGTAATGCCCAACTTTATTTTTTGCATTTTTTTCCTTTCATTATAAGTTTGATTAATACTGTTGCATGGAGAAATCAAAGAAATACAAATGGTAAAGAAAATATAAAAGTGAGGATAATCACACCATTCGCATTTACTAAAATTATTATTATTATTATTATTATATCCATGTTTTGAATGATTTTTTAAATTTTCGTGCAATAATAAAAAACTTGCCATATTATTTCTATTTAATTATATTTTTCTCTCTTCCACCCACATATGGCATGAAGGTAAGAAAAGCTATTAGTGTTAAATGTGTACGATTAGATAAAATAAGAACCAGCAACAACTATGAACATTTAAAGATTTAAAGATTTATATTTGATGCATTATGTGTATAAATGTTATATATTAGAAGTGAATCACACAATGATATTTTATAAAAAATTAATTTTAAACATATTTTTAAAATTAAGTGTATTTGCTTTTTGAGATTTTAAAATTTTAAAATTAATTTTTTTGAAGTGTCATACATAGATAAATATAGTTCTATATGAAGACAATGTATGGAATATAAATTCAATATCTTGTTTTTATTATTGACTTTTCCAATAGCCGACTCGCAGCCGATAAAGAAAAGGAGCTTCCATCCAAGGTCAGGTTTTCTTTGTCATCATTTTTCCTTTGAAATATAACTAAATTTCCTTAGCTATTTTAGTTTTGAGATAAAAACTATTGTACCCATAATTTGACTTAATTGTTTGGTGCATTATCCTCCATTTAAAAAACAAAATTTGAATATCCGCTCCCCAATTAAAAAAAAAACTTCTATAAAAACAGAATTTATTATTTTTTATATAAGGAAAAAATTAATAGAACAATAAAAAAAGTATAAATTCCTTTTTTGGTTAAATAATTCCGAAAGTAATTGTAGGTTGTTTAATTTTCGTAGATGCATGGGCACAATTCCATCGGAATTTAAAATCTTTTAGTATTTTTGTTTTACTTTTGTAACCAATATATATATATATATATATATATATATGAGAAAGGATTCATTTGCATTAATATAAAACTTTGTAGTTTTACATTTTTTTAATTATTAATTTCAATAAATCTTAAAAAAGAAAGACATAATTCAAAAAAGAAAAATGATTTAATTTCATCATTAGATTTATTAAAATCAATGTTAGAAACTAATGTAAAATTAAAAATTTTTATACTATCGTGATAACTCAAAAAGAGAAAAAAATGATTGAATCGCATCCCCTAAATTTATTAAAATCAATGATTAAAAAGTTATGTAAAATTAAAAAATTTTAAATTAGAGTAAATTAATTCCTTTTATATATATATATATATATGAGTATGAATTAATTTATAATAATGTAATTCTTATACTTTTTTGGAACATTTAAATCAAAATTATTATATTTAAAAACATTATTTTAATTCAAATGAGAGTCAAATTAACGAAACAATACATGCGCATGCGGGATGGTTATCATGCATGAATCTGCAGCTTATTGTTTGTTTCCTGAAATGTTTGGACACATTTGTCGGCTAAAGTCTATATAAGGGAACACTCTTCTTCCAGATTTTCACAAGTTGGTCAAATATTGAGTGGATTACTCTAAATTAGAAATTTTCAATGGGATTGTCGCTTTTCTTTGTTCTTCTATTCCTTCCTAGCTTCATCCTCTTCTTTCTCCAAAAACATAGAAACAAAAATGCTGCCAAGTTTCTTCATCCCCCTGGCCCACCTCGTCTTCCCTTGATCGGCAGCTTACTCCAGCTTAATAGCTCAGCGGCTACTCATATTTATCTTTGGGAGCTCTCTCAAAAATATGGTCCTTTAATGTCCTTGCAACTTGGTCATAGACAAACTCTAGTAATTTCTTCGGCAAACATGGCCAAAGAGATCATGAAAACCCATGACCTCGATTTTTGTAGCAGGCCTACTTTATGTGGCCAGCAAAAGTTATCTTATAATGGCTTAGATTTGGTTTTTTCACCTTATAATTCTTATTGGAGAGAGATTAGGAAAATATGCGTCGTCCATCTCTTTAACCCTAATAGAGTGTTACTTCATCGTCCCATTCGAGAAGATGAAGTTGCTCAAATGATCGAAAAGGTATCCAAAGCATCAGTCGGTTCGAAACCAATCAATTTGAGTGAGGCATTGATGTGTCTTACGAGTAGAATAATTTATAGAGTAAGTTTCGGCAAGAGATATGAAGAAGGAACTGAAAGATGTAGATTCGATGCGTTGCTTAAGGAAACTCAGGCCATGCTTGGGAGCTTCTTCTTTTCTGATTATATCCCTTTCATGGGTTGGGTCGATAGACTCTCCGGTTTCCTTGGTCGTCTAGAAAAAAATTTCAAAGACTTTGATACCTTTTATCAAGAACTCATTGATGAACATCTTGATCCAAATCGGCCAAAACCCAAGCAAAAGGATTTTCTTGATGTTTTACTACAAATATGGAAGGATCGTGTGTTTCAAGTTGATCTCACTTTCGATCACATAAAAGCTGTGCTGATGGTAATCGATCTTCACTCAAAACTTATTTTAGTTATTTTTTAGTAAATTTTATTCATATCACGATTTCTTAAAAAATGTTTCGTGTTCATCATTAACCTAAAAATCTCCCTTGACATTTTAAAATTGTTTCAAATTTCATTTTTTTTGGCAGTCAAATGTTAGAAGCTTGATGCAATTAGGCACTTCTGTTCCATGTGAATGTTCAAATGATCAATCAATCCACAATTTAAATACACATGGCACTAATTGTCTGTTAAATATTGTCAAGAATTTAATGTCACATTAATTGATGGAGGAGGAAGCATGTATTTGGAATAATTTAAAAGATCATGGATGGAAATTCGAAATTTAATTAAGTTGATTTACATAATTATTTATTACAAATTTGGGATTTAAATTTCAGTATATAATTTAACCTGTTTTCTCATTTTCAAACTACAGCCCTCTTTAAAAAAAAGAAAAAGAAAAACAGAATTAGTAATGATAAACATGAAAGTTTTAGTTTAAGGCTGAAATGAAACAATATATTTAAAAAGTCTCAAATAAAATATACTCATTTATTCAGGGTTATCATTAATTTTCTAACTTCCTAGTAGGAGTACGATTGTTACCCATTTTGTTTTCTTTTTATGTAGAATGTATTTGTTGGTGGGACCGACACCAGTGCTGCAACCGTGATTTGGGCAATGACCTTCCTAATGAAGAATCCTAGGTCTATGAAAAAAGTTCAAGAGGAAATCAGAAATCTCAATGGAAACGAAGGTTTCGTAGATGAAGATGATATTCAAGGTTTGCCATATCTTAAAGCTGTGATAAAAGAAACATTCAGATTGCAACCAACGGCTCCATTATTAGTGCCACGAGAAACAATTGGGAAGTGCAATATAGCCGGGTATGAAATACCTGCCAAAACACTAGTTTTCGTGAATGCATGGGCAGTAGGAAGAGATCCTGAAGCTTGGGAAAACCCTGGAGAGTTCTATCCTGAGAGATTCATTGGCAGCTCCATCGACTTCAAGGGACATGACTTTGGGCTCATACCATTTGGTGCTGGAAGAAGGAGCTGTCCTGGAATACATATGGGAGTTGCAACTGTAGAGCTTGCCCTTGCCAATCTGCTTTGCAAATTTGATTGGGAAATGCCGGTTGGGACGGACAAGGATGACTTAGACTTTGATGTGATGCCTGGTCTTGCTATGCACAAAAAAAATGCTCTTTTCCTTGTAGCTAGGAAGTTTAATGTTTGATTCGATGCATGTAAGGTTAAATTAGTTTGCTACTTGCTATGGTTTGGAGTGTTTCAATTACATTTTGTGTTTTGAGTGTATTTTATGATAAAATCATTGTCCACCTGTGTTGGTTATGAAGAATTATGGTCTCATAGACTTGATTTTGTGGAAGTTATAACAGAATTTTGAAGTAGTTAAACCACAACCAAAAAAATACAAATTGAGATTAGATTTATTAATAAAAACCAAATTTAACCAATTGATATATTTAAAACAAAATTCTATCTATTTATTAGGAGTTACAATTTTGTGACTATGATTAAGTCACGTAAAAATTCCATTGTAACTTCCACCAAACTGAATCCATGGGATAAAAACTCCTGGAATTTATAATTTTTTTCTTACATAATATGATCTACTCTCCTAATTTGATTCAAATTAAATGATAATATTCTAAATTGTACTAAGTTTCAGGCACAAGGGCAAGTGTTTTGTTAATAATGAAAATTTTCAAGCATATGATTACTTTATATATAAA
The DNA here is from genome assembly GCF_047325235.1 of Durio zibethinus. Classification (NCBI taxonomy): domain Eukaryota; kingdom Viridiplantae; phylum Streptophyta; class Magnoliopsida; order Malvales; family Malvaceae; genus Durio; species Durio zibethinus. Next base: position 23,206,306 of record NC_143180.1, read on the forward strand.
TATATATTACATAAGATATAGAAGTTGTATGATAAAATATGCTAACGTAGATGCCTATGTCAATAATTTATTTTCATGATACATAAAATAACTAAAATTATGTAATTTATGAAATTTTATAAATACTTAATTTTATTCAAATAATTTGTGAGCATATTTAAAAGTTTAATTGAACTTATTTAGGTTATAATTGCATCAGATTATTTATATGGGTGTTTGAATTTAAAAGATCCATAATTTAATTTATTTGGGTTTGAAAACCCGAAACCCAATGTATAGCCCAACATTCGGGGATCCAAGTTTTTATATTAATTAAGTTTTATTCATTTAATTTTAAAAAGTAAATAAAAAGGAGGAAAATCGAAATAAAAAATTGGTGGCAGTGATGTGATGCTGCCGTGAATGGCACCATCCGAAGAGAGCGGCTGGCTGTCGATTTCATGCTGCCAGCCTCCCCCTGCAGCTTCACTCTTCCCTCCCGTGATCACCTTGTTCAGGGTCATGGTGGCTAATCCACCATCCTAAGCAACCAAATTAGAGCTTAACAGGAAAATCAAAATTTTTAATTAAAGTGGAAGTTTGAAAACCAAGAACGCAGAAGATAGGATAGCAAAAAATTATGTAATTTATGAAATTCAAATAAAAGATCAAATATTTAAATTTTAAATTTTAAAATTTTTAAAATTATGAAACTTACCAAAGACATAGTGGAATAAGAGACATAATCTTTTTAAATTATTACTATAATTTTTTCCGTTAAATTTAATTTGTTTTTTAATATTTTATATTCAAAATTATATGCATCTTTTTTTTATCAAAATTATATCCAATTAAATATAGAATAATAAGATTATATTTCTCTTATTAATAGAAAAATATAAAAAAAATATAAAAAAGAAATAAAAATTTAAAAAAAATTAAAAAAGAATAAAAAAAAGAATAAAAAAAAAAAATAAAAAAAAAAAAAAAAAAATTAATAAAAAATAAAAGAAAAAAATAAGAAAAAAAAAAAAAAAAGAATAAAAAAAAAAAAAAAAAAAAAAATAATAAAAAGAAAAAAAAAAAAAAAGAAAAAAATAAAGTAAAAAAAAAAAAAAAAAAAAATAAAGAAAAAAAAAAAAAAAATAAAAATAAAATAAAAAAAAAATATATAAAAAAAAAGAAAAAATTAAAAAAAAAAGAAAATAAAAAAAAAAAAAAATGAAAAAAAAAATAAAAAAAAAAAGAAAAAAAAAAAAAATAAAAAAAAAAGAAAAAAAAAAAAGAATAAAAATATAATTATATATTAAAAAAAAAAATAAAATTTATATGAAACTTACCAAAGACATAGTGGAATAAGAGACAATCTTTTTAAATTATTACTCTAATTTTTTCCATTAAATTTAATTTGTTTTTTAATATTCTATATTCAAAATTATATGCATTTTTTTTTATCAAAATTATATCCAATTAAATATATAATAAGATATATTTCCTAGCAAAAAATGTTTTTTAAAAAATTAATTACATTAATTACATGAATCTTAATTATATATTTGAATATTTATGGCTTATGGAAGAGAGGTTTGTACTTATTTGTGTTTGTGTATTATCACTTTGTGATTTGATTGATAGATTATATGCATTCACTTGGATACAAATGATAAAATCCAATCTTGGGGTATGAGTTAGAAATTGATTGAGTCCATCTGTTTTATGCTGCATCTACCAACTATGGTTGTCTTGAGAGGTCATTTGATCTATTAGGCTATAGTTGTGGTAGTAAAAAGCTGAAATTGCTTCGTACCCTGAAACTGAACTTCACTTATCATCCAGACTAGTATAACTAACTGTCCATCATCTTTCTAAAAGGTCAAAATTCCAGATATTTGTTTTTTATTTTTATTAGGATGTTCTTATGATTTATATGGAATCCTACGAAGCATAGACACGGACATTTTTACGATGTAATATGTATATGGTGACATCATGATAATTTGTAAAAATTAAGGATGCGAATATGGCAAGATAGATAATAAAAAAAGAGTATTTTTTATATATTTAATCATATATTAAAAATATATAATAGATATCAGGTTGATTTTCATCTTTTTCCTTTTTTTTCATCGCATCCGATCAAGTTCGATATGTAATGTATTCTGACATGGCCCGCTGGTACGTATGTCGAAAGCATTAAAGTGTTACAAATGTAACACAAATATGCAAGAGGTTCAAACGTATCCTTACTTCATAATTGAAATCTAACCCATCCATGACAAAGTTTTACGTTGTAAATTTAGAAGTTTGAGTGCTTCCTGTCTTTCCTGCCAGTTTATTTTATGTTCTGTTAATAGAAGTGATAAGTTTCAGTTTACAGGCATTCGGTTTATCAAAATGTTATGTTTCGGTTCACAGGCATTTGGATAGGCTGCATGATTTGTGGTGACAACATAACTTTCCAGTATTTAAATATTTATGGTTTCTTTTTGTTTCAAGTTCTGGTAACCCAGTTCTTGTACTGAAACAGAATGTGAACATGGAAAATAAAGAGAGAATGAAAATCACTAACAGAAAACAAAAGTTCTGATGCAATGGAAAAATTTTAAGCTTGTAAGGGATGGTTTTCCTCCATTATTGAGCATGATACATGCTAGAATTGTGATCCACTGTTGCGAGTTGACAAATACTGATATCCCGACTTAAGATGTCCAGTTGTTGAACATAGCAATAATTATGAGTCGCATAAAAAATCCAAGCTACAAAAATTGCCTAAAATAAGCTGTGATGTTTTTTGCATTCATTTTGAAGGAAGTACAATGCAGGGTTTACATAATTTATGAGACAATATTTGGAGTAGCATGCTGATTCAGTTTAGACTCCTTAAAGAAACACAGGCCTTTTTCGCAAGCTCGATTCACATGAAGAAGTTGATCTGAATTCTGCGGAATAAATTGAGCATAGTTATTTATAAGCTTCTGCAGAATAAATGGATGCTTGAGTTTGTGTTCTTTTATGTCAAGACATAGGACATCCCCCTGATTTGCTGATTGAAATGAGCTCCTCAAACCAATACTTGTGCTTAGCAGCTCGAACACATTGTCTCGATCAACGTAGATGTTTCTTCATGCCGACCCAGAATGCTTATAAGGATCTAAGAAGCATATAAAAATGTTTAGTGCCTACTATAAATAGTTAAAAATTCATACATAAAGGCAAACGGTTCTCAAAGCAAGCATAAAAGAAAACCACATGAAGCTCTGTTGCTTTACATTGTTTATCATAAAACCTCATGTTCGTCAAAAGCTCAATCCAGGCAAGGATTTTCATTTGTGGCTCCAACAAGCTGAAAGAAACTATCATCGGATAAAACAAAGACTTTTGATCAATGTTTTATGGATCGGATATGTTATGGCATCAATATGAAGAATTGTGCTAGAGTGGAATGAACTTCTAAACATTATTGCACAACAGAATAATATTACAACGAATTTTAACACTGTTACATTTCGAATATCAATTTTGCATTTATAGAAGGCCCTCGCTCAGCCAATTTTACCTGCTTGATGCAGTTCTTACCCTATCTTATCATTTATGCTTGCACCACTGACACGGACAAAGATTTCTGCTGTAGGTAAGGAGCTGCTGCCCTAAGAACTTCGAAACCACCAATGAATTGAATTGAAGTTATTTCGTCCTGTCAGACAAGTTCCACAACATCAGATTTTTGTTTTGAAGCATTTGGGATAAAAATGGTAGTACCAAAAAGGGGAGAAAAAAAAGGAAAGGAATCCTAACAAGGCTGGAAATTTTCATTATGCTAAGTATTATGATTTCTTATAATATATGGTTTCTGATCATAAACAAGGAACCTATATACTCAAAGAGTATGATATATGGGTTATGAATGGTGGAACACGATTCACGGATTTGGAATGTTCAAGGCACTTATTGCTGGTTCTGGAAGAGCACCTTATGCAGTTTAAAAGACAAAATTATGGTAAATTAAACATAAAATATAAAAGATTTTCCTTCACTATAAAAGAAGAACCTTTCAAAATGATTTCAGAACCCTGGAAATAACTAATTTTTTTGGCAGTCTGTGTATAGTTGTAACATTACCACTTTCATAGGAAACAATGTTTCCCTTGAGGGAATTTTGGCGCCACTGACACTGTCCTCACTCCCAAGTCTGGCAATAAATCTTTAATATCTCATCATTTAAAAGAAATTGAGTTCTCAATGGGTTTGAGGCAGAGATTTTGGGACTGACTCATTCAGGCTACCATATGGTCAATTTGACAGCAATGAAGGCAATGCATGCTTCAGCTAAGTAAACAGCATTCTTCTTTTTCAGGTCTTTCCATCTGCTTTTGCAAACCACTTTGTGTGCTCCTATGAAGGCACCACTCACTAGCCTCTGAAACTATTCTTGAATGATTCTGCAAAAAGAAAAAAAAAATCAGAAGTCAATGAAACAAAATGATTAATAGATATAAACATTTCACACATCTGTTCTGTTCTGTTCTTGAAATTGTCCTATAGGGAATTTTTACCAGAAGACTGAAAGAAATACGTTTCATAGACTACAAAAAAGAATTTTCTAAAATTTTCTAACTTTTAGTAAACAATCCAATGCCATAGTCTTTTCTGTTACCAAACATAGGTATGGCAGAAAGGAAGTACACGTAAAGAACAGCCAAAGACATGAGGATATCATGAATGAGTCATTAACACAAGAAAAAAAAATATAGAAATCAGCTGATAAGACCTACTCATTCTGAAACTATTCTTAAATTTTCTTTTAAAATGGTAGCAAAACATTGAATCTATGTATCAAACCTGGAGAGAACCATCTGCAAGTTCCAATAACTTCTAAATTAAACCATTATACTCCATGATGGAACGAAGAACTTCTTTCTCAATTCTGCAAATATAGATTACACTACAATCAAAAGTTTTGCATAAAAGAGATTCACTCGTTTCTAACAAATGAGCTTCAAAAATACCTGTCCCCAATTTAATAACCAGGATTTTATCAATAGTTAAACTTAAAAGGTTAAAGTCTGAATTTGATTCCTTTACTACCTCAATCCTATCGGTTTAGTCTAACTTCAATTTTAATGAATTTAGTCCATGTAGTTTTGTTAAACATAGATTTTTTTATATATATTTCATTTCATTCTAAAACAAAAAGTTGTGTAATGGATTGAACTAATGAATATTTTATTATGAAATAAAAAAATAATAATAATCAAGAATATAAATCACTTGAGCACTTGATTTAATAGTATGTTAATGTTCTTCAAATAAGTAGCATATAACCGCAAAGTTGACATATACCTGATTTCTGGGCGTTCCTTCCGGTAACAAATTAGCAATTAGAATGCAAGGAATGTGGGCTATTTGGGGCCACTCTTGTCCTTCATCCTCCTTGCATCGTTCTCTTAGCAGTGGACAGTCAACAATATCTAGTTGCAAAAGTGAGTCAAACATCTCCTTTTCCGGAAGGAATTTTATCCCGGGGCAGCTTCGGATTTCCAATGATTCAAGAAATTTGAGATTTTGAAAGCCTTTGGAGGATAGAGTTTCCAGGTTTGGAAAACCGAAGATGGTGAGGGAGGTGAGAGTGCGGGGCAGAAGCATTTCCTCACATGGGAAAGACACCACATCTAGAGAAGCACCGTTGATGGACAAATGTTTAAGGCAGGTGAGTTTGTGCAAACCGCACTCGATCACTGACTTGCAAATATTGGGTTGCCACATTGTAACTGAAGTGAGATTGGCAGGGAACCCCTCTTCCGGAAATGATGTCACACTTGGACAATCAAATATGAACAATTCTCGCATAGAGACGATGTTGTGGATGCAGTTAGGTAAGGCATGGAGTTTTTCACACCGAGAAAGGCTAAGATATCTGAGCTTGTTTGATTCACGAGGCAAAGATCTCAAATTATCACAACTACAGATAATTATCGATTCAAGGGAACAGTTCTCTTCAATTTCTTGAGCTATGGACTCTAGTGCTCTGCATCTCCTTATATCGAGGTATTTAAGCCCCACAGGTAACTTGCCATTGGATGACAAGGATGTCAACTTTTCACAACCATAAATGTCAACATGTTGAAGCCTAATAGGTAACTCGGCCCTCGAGGATAAAGATATCAGAGACTTACAATTTTCAATCACCAAGTGCTTTAGAAGAGGCGTGCTGTTGATGTTGTTATTTACTCCATCCAGCAAGTACTGCAAATTCTCACACTCCTTAATGGTTAAACGTCTTACGTTTGGAGGCAAGTCTAGCCTTTCACAACAGTGTATGCTCAAATGTTCAATATGGTAAGGGATTCCTAACTGCATATGCTCTTCCTTTTCGTCCTCTGCCCCTATGGAAACAAGTCTTGAGCAATTATGAATTTCCAAAAAGCGAATAGGCCTCAAATGTGTTGAGGGTCCTTCCTGGTTCTGCCTTGAAGAAATTAGCTCCTCACATCCACGTATATAAAGACGTTCAGCTTTTATCAACCCTAACATCATCCCATCCGTTGGAGAAGTGAATTTTGAAATGTCTGAAAGAGAGACTCTTTCAATGAATGAGCCAGAATTTGCACAACTTGTAGACGCCACCTCTTGGCACCCATTAATTTCCAAGTCAGACAACTTTGGAAGGCTTGAGAGTGAAACTACCAACTGCTCACATTCTTGAATCACAAGTTCCTCCAATGAAGGAAGACAACCAGGTAGACTTCTCAGTTGTTGACACAAATTAATCTTTAGCTTCTTCAAGGAAGGAAGACGATTAGGTAAACTTCCTAACAACTTGGGGCAATTTGAAATGATGAGCTCATGAAGGTGTTGGAAACTCCTTACATTTTCATCAACTTCACAGGGATCCCATTCCTCCGATTCTGGCAGGTCCTGAAAACGTAATCTCTCTAGTGACGGAAATGCATTAATCGACAGATCCTTTCCAAAAAAATTAGCACCCACATTTTTTACCTTACTCATCCTCTGGATAAGAAGTGATTTTAGCGACGGTAATCTTCCAACAGCTGGTAATAATGTGCAATTTGGACAGTAACACAGATCCAGAATCGATAGCTTTTCAAATGAAGGATCTCCGAACCAATTTGGGAATGTTTCACCTCCATAACATTCGATGGTAAGCCTTTCAAGCATTTTTGGAGGTTGGAGTGAATCCAACACGTCCTTGTGAATTTCTTCGCCGGTGAAATTATAACTCCACTCCAAAGCTAAATCACGAAGGTTCGACTTATAACATAACCCAGCCACCCATGCATCTTGAGCTTTGACAACATTCTGCAATTCTGAAATAACAAGTCCACCCTTAAGATTAGACAAATTCTCCATCTCCCTTATCTGACGGCCATTGTCTTGACTGACAACAAAATTTGTCAATGTTTGGAGATTGGTTAGTTCACCGATTCCCATTGGCATCATTTTTATTGAATCTGAACCTCTAATGTCAAGATGCCTTAGGTTAATTGAAAATCTCATTTCAGAAGGAAACTCTTCAAGACGAGAACACCCCCGCAACAGCAGGGTCTCTAAATTGTAAAGCTTGCACATTGAATTCGGCAGAGTTTTGATTTGAGTGTAAGAAAAATTTAGATAACGTAGATGCACCAAATCTCCAATAATATTGGGAAACTCCGTCAGGTAGCACCCTTGTAAAGAAAACACCCTTAAGTATTTAAATTCTGGCAACAACTCACTGAGAACTTGATTAGAGATATACCTCCACCCTTCGGGCATCTTCAACGGTAGGAAGGTTCTTAAACCCTTCTTTCCGTAAAAGACTTGGAACTTTTTAATTCTGTCTTTCCTACCGCCAATGTAAGATGAATGGCGAGCATGACTGGAAACGTTCAATGCCTTGTCATCCTCCACTCTGAAGCATATATCTTTGGCAACTGATTGAGCCAAATCATTAATCAGATCATGCATCATATATCGAGACTCATCCTTGTTGGATATTTCAAAAAATGACCTTTGTACAAGTTCTTGAAAGTACTCATGACCCAAATCTTCATTTTGCTTTGTAGCTTCCACTCGCAGAAAGCCTTCTGCCATCCATAACAAGACTATTTCTTCCTCGGTAAATTCATAGTCTTTGGGGAGTATGGCACAGTAAGCAAAACATCGCTTTAGATCTGCAGGAAGATGATGAGAGCTTAATCGTAAAGCTGGAAATATGTTACTCCTCTCTTCTGGTAAATTCCAAATCTCACTTTTTAGTATCTCTTCCCATTTACCAATGTCCACCTTATTGCGCAAAAGGCCTCCAATGGTCTTAGCTGCCAAGGGCAAACCCTTGCACCTTTTCGCAATCTGTACAACAAATTCTCCTAAGTTTGGATGCCCACTAAAATCTTTTGCTCCTAATGCATGCTGAGTTAATATAGAAATGCAATCATCATCTGACAACGTTGGCAGCTTATAATCTGGGATAGTACCCACCATTGATGAAACAGTTTTATCACGTGTTGTCACAACAGTCGTAGTTCCTACGCCAAAAGGGGATATTAGACGACTCCAATCATCATAGTTTTGATGCCAAAAATCTTCCAAAATCAGAGGTAGTTTTTTCTCCACCAGCTTCTTCTTCAATTCTGTTTGAAGCTTATTCAAATAATCTCCAGCATTAGAAGATTCAGAACTAACAGATCGCAAAATTGATTTCGTTATCTCCTCCATCTTAAAGTCGTCAGAAACACAGACCCATGCTTTAAGATCAAAACGATTATCTACACGACTATCATTGTAGACAAGCTGAGCAAGCGTTGTTTTGCCAATCCCTCCCATGCAAACGATGGGAATCACAGAAGCTCCAAAATTATTGCTATTATCACTCCCAGAAATCAATTCAAGGATTGCTTCCTTGTCTTTTTCCCGACCGCAGATTTGAGTTTCATTCACCAAGCAAGTGGTTGATCGCCATTCCGATGCTCTTTTTGGCCTCCCACCACCACTTTTAGTCAAAGCCAAGACACTTTTTTGTGCTTCTAAATTTTGAAATCTAGCAGTGATTTCTTTTATCTTGGACATCATTTCCTTATTAAATGATAAATGACTGCTGAACCTGGTAACGCAAGTATGAACAAGCTTTTGTACCTTACTGGCGCTGTGATCTTGATGTTCCCTCTTTAACTTGAGTCGCAAAGCTTCAGTAGCAAACTCATCCCATATGTCATCCGCATCGTATGCCAAGTCTTGAAGCTGGACCAACCAACTTTTCACATGCCGGTCCTTCTCTGCATCATCTAGCACTGCATGAATATTGCGCAAAGTCTTTTCCAACTTCTTGAGTTCCTCGCAAACTTCCTTCTCAGTTACAAAGTTGAGAAACTCAGAAGAGGCCAACTTACTAAACAACCCTTCAAAGAAAACAGATAAAGCAGCTTCAACGACGGACATGGCTCTTGACCTGCAAAAACACAGAGATTATGTGTAAAAACTTGAAACAGATGAGGGAAAAAAAAGGTGGTGCATCTAAAAAGAAAGAGATGCTCAATCAGTAATTTATGAAGGGCAATGGGTAGTAGGCTTTACTCTACACCATTCTTATCAGATGAACTAATTTTACTATCTAACCATACATAACTTCTTTCAAAGGCCTTATCTTTATTAACCAATCCCACAATTAACCTTTCAAGCAAACCTTTGCCTTCAAACAATTCCACTTACTCTCGTCTCTTTATCTATTATCCAACCAATGAGTAACTAAAGATGACCAAGAAACAATCAAGAAAAATTTTCAATTCTAATTCCTGATCTTTTGCCTTTACTAGTAAAACATCAGTACATTACCCTATGCCTTTGAAAATAACTCTAAATCCATCAGTAGAGAGTTGTGATCCAAATAATAAATGCAATTATCATATGAGATACAACCAATTGAAAGAAAGGATTTAAGCACATATCAATAGTTGCCCCTTCACTCAAAGAACTTATAGAACAATGGAAATATGCTTTGATATAGATTAAATTTCCATTATGAAATTTGAGGATGTGGATTGTCATCTCAAACATTCAATTTGTAGAAACATTAAATATTTTTTAAAGTTTGCATTTTAATGTTATAGGCAATAAATCATTAGTTCTCTTAATTTTGTTTGTAATTGTTCAAATATAAATTCCCGCATAACTTATTTCCCAAATGAATTCTAAGCCTAAAGCCTCCAAATTTTCATTCAACACACCTCAAGCAATTCTCTTGTCCCTCTTTGACAAACTCAATTCTAAACCTTCTCCAAAATTTTTCTTTAAATCTAGAGGAAATCTCATCATCTCTCCGATTTCGAACGTCCAAAACACCTCCCTTATCCATCCATAACCACCGAAGTAGCCTAAAACCTCACTTAAAGCTTCCAACTTATTACAAACCTCTATCTAACTTTTCACGAAAACCCTGAAGAACCTAAATCCACATCACTTGCCACATCACTAGGCATATCATCTCAACCACGTCATCTCAACCATATCATCTTTCCAAATCCAACCAAAACTCTATCTGAAAGGTCAAAGTCCAACCTGTTGGACTAAAAGCCTTCAATCCAATCACACCAGCGAAAGCGAAATCAAACAATAAATCAAACACATAAGAGACAACAATTTAACGTGGTTCGATTCAACTGACCTACATCCACGGATGAGAAACAAGATCAACTAGTTGTAGAGAATTACAAACATACATCATATCATCAACCTCACTCAACAATCAATACTAATAAGACACTCTCAATCTCCTCTAGTCCTATGGAGTATTCTCAACCCAAATAAACACAAACCCAAACCCTTGTGCACCCTTTCAACATAACCAAACACATACCCATATGCTCCCATACATCATACCTATGTGGACCCTCTCAATCTCCTCTAGTCCACTAAACACAAACCCAAATCCTTGTCCACCCTTTAAACATAACCAAACACATACCCATATGCTCCCGTACATTATACCTATGTGGACCCTCTCAATCTCCTCTAGTCCACTCACAAACAAACATACACACCCATAAGACGTAGAGCCCCAATACTTCTATGAGGTGTCTATCCCACAAAATCCTACAACTCTCTTACATCTTTTTTCTCATACCTAACCCTGTAGAGACTTCGTATATTTATAACCATACAAACTTGCCCATTCAGAATCCCTCTCCTCTTAGAATTCTTTTTCTGTAAGTCAAACTTGCCTATTAAGAATCCCTTTCCTTTTAGAATTCTTCTCTTGCAAGTTAAACTTACCTATTAAGAATCCTCTTTCTCTTGGAATTCTTCATTTGCAAGTCTTCTTGTCCATCAAGCAATATCTGACAAATCTCAAATAAATTTTTAACAAATCTCAAACAAATCTCTTACGGGATTTGAGTCAATATTCTCAACAATCTCCACCTTGACTCAAATTCCATCAATCATCTGTCTTTATGCTAGACATGCTTGGCTCCACCTGCAATGGAACTCTTACAATCATCTTCTCTTCTCTTGTGTCTTCACGCTTCATACAAACCAATCCTCAATCTTCAAAACTTGAACTTGAACTCTTTTCTTGAATCGAGCTTCTCTGGACTTGCTTCTTCCCATGTCTCAAATCTCTTATAGGATTTGAGTCAATATTCCCAACACAACCAAAACTCTGTCCAAAAAGTCCAATCAAATCAAAACTCTACTCAAAGAGTTTAAGTCCAACCAAAACTTAACCTTAAAAGTTATTGTTTCACCAAAGTGCTCTAAAAGAGTCCCAACACCCAAATTTTGTTTGAAGAGTTCTTACCAATCTAAAATTCTTTCAAAGGGCTTGATCTAGCTAAAGCTTGGTCTTAACCCGAACAGTTCTAATCAAGATAAAACACAGCTACATTAAACCCAACTCACAAGCTCAGACCTATAGTTGTCTTATTGGATCTTGTATTAAGACAATCTACTCAGGTATAATTCCTAAAATCTTTAGGCATCTTAGACTTCTCATTAAATTATGTGCAAGTGACATATCCTCCATGATCAAATATCATGTAGTCTTAGGAATGCATAATGCATACCATTTAGTTATAATTAGGATTTTTTTTTTTTTGGGTTATAGACGGTGAAAATTTTTACAATGTAAACTCATGTCTAGCATGTGATGTAAAATCTTGCCATATAGATTAGGCATAAAACGGAATGTTCTAAATATGCCCTCGAGGCATATTCTTGTACTATCATCTAAGTATGTCATTTATACTAGATCACATTACATGTTTTTTTAGTTAGTCTTTATTGTCTTTGTAATATAATGGGATGAACTACTTAATTTAATACAATTGTTCGATAACACATTATTTGCATTATTTAATGATTGATAAAGAACTCAAGGTTATCAACCCACAGGTATTTTTCTAGATGCATGCATTAGATGTATGCATGACTGCACGTAACATATAATTTCTTTATACAAATTGCTTGTCATCAAGAATAAAAAGGAAAGGCATGCTCTTTAATCCATAAGCAAGTCAGGATGTTGGTTTGAAATGGATAAGTAAATGCTAGGTTTATCCCTAATAAGGTTTAGAGCTTTAATTCTTCTAATATCTTGTTTACTATTTTCGAACTAAGCTTTTTGATAAATACGATTGTGATATTGAAATCAGTATTGATTCCTGAAATATAAATAAATCGATTAATGACTCATTATCAATCTTAGTTTTCAACACTAAGAAGAGTACTAGAGGTGAAACCCACATCACTCACACCTTTGTTTAAAGGAGCATTAAAAAATAAAATAAAATAAATAAAATTTTAAAGTTCTTCAGACAAACCAAACCTCAATGTAATAATTGTTTATATGTCTTCACACAATTTCTATTTCACAAAAAATATACGATGATAGACAATTGTAAACACACCATTTAGTCCAAGGATGAAATTTTAAGAAATTCAAAAGTGTGCAATTTTCTAAAAAATTTCTAAATGAGAATTTTTCTAAATTTCATCGAAGTGTTGGAGAATTTAGAAAATTATTTCAATATTACGAATTTTCATTTATTTCTAAAAATAAAAATGAAAAAAATTAAATTGATAGAAAATTAATTGTTAAAATAAAAAAGGGATAAAAGAGTTGAGAATGTAATTGATAATTGTATATGCATTTTATCACATAATGCTTAATAAATTTTGAAATAAGTGGGGAATTTGACTAATGAAACTTTTAAGAAATTTGTGAGCGTAAAATTTTCTTAAAATTTTCTATGTGAGTAAACAATTTAAAAAATTAGAATGTCAAAGATTTTCATTTTATTTCCAAAATAACAGAATTAAAGGAAAATATTAAAATTAATTTAAAATGTTTTAAAAATAAAAATGAATTATTTTTATAAAATATTTAATTAATCTAATGAGGAAACCTCTTGAAAAAAACAGAATTATTTTCTTGAAAACTATTGAAGGGAAAAAATTATTTAGAGGTTCAATGAAAATGTTGAAGAAAATTTAAGAAAATTTTTTATATTTAAATAATAAAAAAAGCAATAAAAATATTAAAAATAGAGATGAATTTAATTAAGGCTGTTAAAGATAATATAATATTAATTAATATCATCCTTTGAATGATCACTATGAGAATGTTAATACTATCCCTATAAACTTAATTCTGTAATGTAAACCAAAACCTATTCTTTTAAGATTTTTTAGTTAAACTTAAAGTCATTAAAAAAAAATAGATTTAATTAAGTAACAAATCACACTTAATTAAAAATTTCTTGATAATTACTTCATTGATATTTAATGGTCAAATTCACAGATTTGCACATTACAGATATAATCATTATTGGTTTAATAATTATAATACTACCTACTAATAGAAAAGAGAATTTCTTAATACAAGAGATGGGAAAAGTGATTGTTTTGATCACTAATGATTTTGTAACAAGAAGATTTGCATCTCATGAATCACATTGGGGTCAATAGTTATCATTTCTCCATTTCATGGGTAAAAATTCTATCCAATGAGTTTTATTTTTTTCAAAATAAATGTGTTTGATATGATTCTCATGCTGATTTTTTACTCTCAAAATTATTTTATCCAAAGTAAAGAGATTTGGAAGTGTTAATAACGTTAGCATCAATTTTTATAATAAGCTCATAAATACTCTTCTCCTTCAAGGTCACTCTTTGGTAGTCTAGTTCTCCAACCTTCAAAGGACATAAAGGACAGAACTAATCATCAATTCCATGACTCAAATACTAATGTCAACAAAATGATTTTAATTTCTTCAGTCTCACAAATCCAACCCTTTGGTCATTGGCTTAGTGTGAATTCTATATAAAAACATATAGCAAACTAAAATAAAATTCTTCAATTCAAATCGAGAAGAAGCAAAAAGAAAGACAGAAAAAGAACCTAATGAAGAGGAAAAATAGCCTTTCAAACAAGAGAAATTTTACCATTAAATCCTAAATTTCTTGGCACACTAGTTAAGTCCGAAAACTTAGAAGATTGTATTCCAATAGCTCCTCTTCTGGTAGCAATGATACCTGATATTTACTAAAAATTTAAACGTAATAGTCAGAGATAAGTATTCAAAGCATAGAGCAAAATATATATTTAGCAAGCATTACAAAATAAAACAGTAACAAAAACATGATGAGGAGGAAAAAATCTTCTCACACAAAGGAAATTCTGTTGTTTAACTCCTAAATCTCCTGCTATAATGAACCCTAAAACTCTTTCAAGTTAAAGTTCAAAAACTCAAAAGATTGTGTTGCCAATAGCTCATCTTTGTTGCAATAATACCTAGTATAAATTAGAAATTTAAACGTAATGGTCAAAGACAGGTATATAAAAGATGAAGCAACATAAAAGTTTAGTAAGCTTACACAATAAAGCAGTAACAATAACCTAATGATGAGGAAAAAGGAACTTTTCACATAAAGGAAATTCTGCCATTAACTCCTAAATCTCCTGCCATAATGAACCCTAAAACTTTTCCAAGTTAATTCCTAAAACTCAGAAGATCGTATTGCCAACAGCTCTTCTTCTTGTAATAATACCTAATATAAACTAGAAATTGAAACATAATAATCACAGATAGGTATTCAAAGCATGAAGCAAAATATATGTTCAACAAGTATTACAAAATAAAACAATAACTAGACCTACCTTCGTTAACAAAATGGAAGTACCATGCAAATGGACAACATAGCCAAATATGGATGAAATATTTATTTAAAAATAAATTTATAAGTATTAAAAAACAAACAAATTTTATTGTTATAAGGAAACCAAGTTTTATTGTTACTAATTCATTTGCTCTCGTGCTTCATTGTGAGATTTATTGATTTCTAAATTTTTATAAGTAAATAGGTACAAGGATTAATATACTAAAATAAAGTATAGTCGATTTCTCTTTTTGCACATTGTTTTTGTTTAGATTTTTTTTCGCTATAATATTATGACATATAATACACTTTAAAACAGGAATACGAACATGCAATAAAGAAGCGATGCTACACAAACACGAATAAGACAATAAAATAATTTTTAAAAAAAGACATGGATATGAATAATAAAATTTTTTTATATATTTTATGTTAAAATACTCAATGTATGTGTAAATATCAATTTTTAATATTTCATTTTTCAATTTAAAACTATATTTTATAATAAATAAAATATTCTTAATTATATAAGAAAAAAATTATTTTTAAATATATAAAAGATATTAATTATTTCAAAATGATGAAATATCAATATAGCTCAAACAATGAAATAATGTATATAATCTTTCAGGAAATGCGACAAGTTATATTACTTTCTAATTTTATTTTATTTTTTTTTTACTTTTTGGTTTATAAAAAAAAGTCAAAAATCATGTTTGGTCTTCTAAAACATGCCTTACCGATTTTTGCATTTCTTCTTTTTCTTGCTTTTTTTTTTTTTTTTTTGTTATTTTCCTGCTTTCTTTCCCTGCTCAACCGCTCTATCATCATCACTGCTATCGGTTGTTGCCCATCGATATTGAAAAATTATTAAAAAATTATAGGTAAATGCATCTACTCTTTTTTTTTCTTATCTAACAAGATTTTCAAAAAAAAAAAAAACGGAAAGTTAAATCTAAAAAAAAACTTGTCGAGATGGTGCGCAACTAGATTTTTATTTTTTTATCGTGTCCTAGCTTGGTTAGTATGTATTTTACTGTATCGATGATATGTTCGTGTCAAACACGAATACAACATTGATACAGAAAGAGTAGCCGCATGTCCGCGCTTTATAGACAAACAGTGGGTGACGCCATGAGACGTGGGACTAGATCGCTCCCTTCTTCTTTCTCTCCTCCTCTACTCTGTCATTACAGGTGCTGCTATTCTTTTAGCTCACATATCACTTTTAATGAGTTAGAGCATTAGAGTCATCTAATCGATGATCAATTTAAATTTTTTTATAACAAATATATGATTTCTATTTTAATATTTTATTCACTTCAACAAAAGCAAAAAACCTCTTTAAAACAATTTTAGAAAATTTTGCGACATTTAGAACTTTGAAAAAATAAAACCTCTCCTCGAAGCAAAACTTTAAATTATGATATGATATATAATTTTTAATAAGACTTAATTTGTTTCGTGAAAAATAATTTTTATATTTTTAAATGTATATTTAATGAAAAATTGATTAATAAACGAAAAATAATTTATTAATAAATAAATAATAAATTACTTTTGAAAATTATCTTATAAATTTTAAAAATATATATTTTAAAAATATTTATTAATATAATATTATTTATAAATAATATTATATTAATAAATAATATAATACTATATCAATAAATATTATTATATTAATAAATATTATTATAACATATTAATAAATAACATATTATTAATATAATAATATAATAAATATTTAAAAATAATGTATTAATATATTAATAAATAATATAAAAAATAAATAGTTTTATTTTTAAATATTTTATATTAATATAATATTTTAATATTAAGTATTATTATTAAAATATAATTATTTTTTAATATTAATAATTTTAATAACAAATAATTTTTAATATTTTAATAATTATATTAATATTAATTAAAAATAATTAAAAAACAAAAATATATTTCACTAATTTATTCAAACAAAAAAAATTTTTTCTTTCAATTAAAAAATATAAATTATTTTCAAAAATTATTTTTCAAAAATTATTATTTGCAAAACAATAGGAGCCGAAATCGATAAAAAAAAAAAAAACCATAAATAAAAGAAGTTGGTAACTAGAGAAATTCCAACGTACCATTGAAAGTATCAATTAAATAACAAAAAAAATTAATAACTAGCAATTATCTTGTAAATGGAAAGTATCACATGCTTTCAAGCAAGTTTTACTACTATACCAAGAAAAAAATATATTATTTTAAAATAAATTGTAAGTGAAAAGGAAAAAGCATTCATGAAGCCAGAAAAAGAGAGAAGAGATTACAGTTTCAAGAGGCTTAAGAGAATTTTTCTCACGATCGCCAGTGAAGATAGATGGATCGACAGGGAAATGGTGAAATACAGAAGAATAAGTAAAGTCTCTGGCTTATGGAGGATTTGGGTGGATAAGGTAGAAAAAACAAGAGCTAAGGAAAGAAAAAGATAAGGCAAAGAAAGTTAGAGGAAGTTTGTTGCTCAAAGACTTAGATGGCCGTCTTTGGAATTTAATAAAAGTTTTAATAAAGTTTCAACAAATTAATTTGAAAGTGTTATGATAAAAAAAAATAATAAAATTGAAATACAGTGAAAAAAATTTAATATTGAGTTTTTCGGATTAATTAATTGATTAATTTTATCAAATTGAGCACATTTGACCTATATAATAAAATTTTTTAATTTAATTATTTTTAATAAAAAATTTTACAAATTTTAAATAATTTTATCTAAATTTTTTTCAAAGACTCTATCAAATTATCTGACTTCTTTGATCATAATTATGGACATTTATTGCCAACTAACAAAGAAAGTAGAATTTCAGTCGTTCCAAACCTATAGTCAGAAAGAAAAAGGTGGTTTCGCGCTAACCACTTATTTATAATGACATACAACTGTGAAGATAAGAGAGAATCAATTATTTAAATATCTGATGTAAGCAATGATGTAAAAAGTTCTCTTTTAAACGAAGATATTAATTCGTAATTTAATTTAATTAATTTATAAAATTATTTTTAAAAAATAATATTTATATATATTTTTAGTTCAAACTACGACTTTCTTTATACAAAAATTACTGTTTATATTTTGAATTTATAAAATTAATTTTTATGGTAGAAAAAATTTTAAAATAAAAGAAATTATTTTATTTTTAAGATCAAAATAAATTGTTAATTTATAAAGAAATTTGCTAAATTTCTTAAACTTTTTGAATTCATTGATTGTCTATTAATAAAATCATGGGAATTTGAATCCAATACTTTACATTTAAATTTTAAATCTTAATAATTTATATTAATTTTATTGACATTTATAGAGTTAATTTGTATTTACAAATAGCTCCAGTTGCAACAATTTCATTAAAATAAAAAAAGGAAAATCTCTGTGAACTGAATTAATTTATAATCAATTTTTAACAGCTTCTCTTTTTTAATGTATAATGTTACTTTTTTTAATAACTTACTTTTTTTTAATAACAGTTTCCATGATCCATCTCGGGTCACAATTTTTATCTAAAATAAAAGTGAACAAATAAGAATTATAATTAAAAAGTAAGAGGTGAGAAAAAAATTAAAAAAATTAAAAATTGATTTGAATTTATAGTATTTGATTTGGTTTGGATAAAATTTTTTTTATTTAGTTTGAAATAAATTTAGATATTAATTGTATTTATTAAATTTGGATTAAATTTTAAATCAGAATATAACTAAATTTCCTTAGCTATTTTAGTTTTGAGATAAAAACTATTGTACCCATAATTTGACTTAATTGTTTGGTGCATTATCCTCCATTTAAAAACAAAATTTGAATATCCGCTCCCCAATTAAAAAAAAAACTTCTATAAAAACAGAATTTATTATTTTTTATATAAGGAAAAAATTAATAGAACAATAAAAAAAGTATAAATTCCTTTTTTGGTTAAATAATTCCGAGAGTAATTGTAGGTTGTTTAATTTTCGTAGATGCATGGGCACAATTCCATCGGAATTTAAAATCTTTTAGTATTTTTGTTTTACTTTTGTAACCAATATATATATATATATATATATATATATATATGAGAAAGGATTCATTTGCATTAATATAAAACTTTGTAGTTTTACATTTTTTTAATTATAAATTTTAATAAATCTTAAAAAAGAAAGACATAATTCAAAAAAGAAAAATGATTTAATTTTATCATTAGATTTATTAAAATCAATGTTAGAAACTAATGTAAAATTAAAAAATTTTATACTATCGTGATAACTCAAAAAGAGAAGAAAATGATTGAATCGCATCCCCTAAATTTATTAAAATCAATGATTAAAAAGTTATGTAAAATTAAAAAATTTTAAATTAGAGTAAATTAATTCCTTTTATATATATATATATATATATGAGTATGAATTAATTTATAATAATGTAATTCTTATACTTTTTTGGAACATTTAAATCAAAATTATTATATTTAAAAACATTATTTTAATTCAAATGAGAGTCAAATTAACGAAACAATACATGCGCATGCGGGATGGTTATCATGCATGAATCTGCAGCTTATTGTTTGTTTCCTGAAATGTTTGGACACATTTGTCGGCTAAAGTCTATATAAGGGAACACTCTTCTTCCAGATTTTCACAAGTTGGTCAAATATTGAGTGGATTACTCTAAATTAGAAATTTTCAATGGGATTGTCGCTTTTCTTTGTTCTTCTATTCCTTCCTAGCTTCATCCTCTTCTTTCTCCAAAAACATAGAAACAAAAATGCTGCCAAGTTTCTTCATCCCCCTGGCCCACCTGGTCTTCCCTTGATCGGCAGCTTACTCCAGCTTAATAGCTCAGCGGCTACTCATATTTATCTTTGGGAGCTCTCTCAAAAATATGGTCCTTTAATGTCCTTGCAACTTGGTCATAGACAAACTCTAGTAATTTCTTCGGCAAACATGGCCAAAGAGATCATGAAAACCCATGACCTCGATTTTTGTAGCAGGCCTACTTTATGTGGCCAGCAAAAGTTATCTTATAATGGCTTAGATTTGGTTTTTTCACCTTATAATTCTTATTGGAGAGAGATTAGGAAAATATGCGTCGTCCATCTCTTTAACCCTAATAGAGTGTTACTTCATCGTCCCATTCGAGAAGATGAAGTTGCTCAAATGATCGAAAAGGTATCCAAAGCATCAGTCGGTTCGAAACCAATCAATTTGAGTGAGGCATTGATGTGTCTTACGAGTAGAATAATTTATAGAGTAAGTTTCGGCAAGAGATATGAAGAAGAAGGAACTGAAAGAAGTAGATTCGATGCGTTGCTTAAGGAAACTCAGGCCATGCTTGGGAGCTTCTTCTTTTCTGATTATATCCCTTTCATGGGTTGGGTCGATAGACTCTCCGGTTTACTTGGTCGTCTAGAAAAAAATTTCAAAGACTTTGATACCTTTCATCAAGAACTCATTGATGAACATCTTGATCCAAATCGGCCAAAACCCGAGCAAGAGGATTTTCTTGATGTTCTAATACAAATATGGAAGGATCGTGTGTTTCAAGTTGATCTCACTTTCGATCACATAAAAGCTGTGCTGATGGTAATCGATCTTCACTCAAAACTTATTTTAGTTATTTTTTAGTAAATTTTATTCATATCACGATTTTTTAAAAAATGTTTCGTGTTCATCATTAACCTAAAAATCTCCCTTGACAATTTAAAATTGTTTCAAATTTCATTTTTTTTGGCAGTCAAATGTTAGAAGCTTGATGCAATTAGGCACTTCTGTTCCATGTGAATGTTCAAATGATCAATCAATCCACAATTTAAATACACATGGCACTAATTGTCTGTTAAATATTGTCAAGAATTTAATGTCACATTAATTGATGGAGGAGGAAGCATGTATTTGGAATAATTTAAAAGATCACGGATGAAAATTCGAAATTTAATTAAGTTGATTTACATAATTATTTATTACAAATTTGGGATTTATATTTCAGTATATAATTTAACCTTTTTTCTCATTTTCAAACTACAGCCCTCTTTAAAAAAAAAAGAAAAAAGAAAAACAAAATTAATAATGATAAACATGAAAGTTTTAGTTTAAGGCTGAAATGAAACAATATATTTTAAAAATTCTCAAATAAAATGTACTCATTTATTCAGGGTTATCATTAATTTTCTAACTTCCTAGTAGGAGTACGATTGTTACCCATTTTGTTTTCTTTTTATGTAGAATGTATTTGTTGGTGGGACCGACACCAGTGCTGCAACCGTGATTTGGGCAATGACCTTCCTAATGAAGAATCCTAGGTCTATGAAAAAAGTTCAAGAGGAAATCAGAAATCTCAATGGAAACAAAGGTTTCGTAGATGAAGATGATATTCAAGGTTTGCCATATCTTAAAGCTGTGATAAAAGAAACATTCAGATTGCAACCAACGGCTCCATTATTACTGCCACGAGAAACAATTAGGAAGTGCAATATAGCCGGGTATGAAATACCTGCCAAAACACTAGTTTTCGTGAATGCATGGGCAGTAGGAAGAGATCCTGAAGCGTGGGAAAACCCTGGAGAGTTCTATCCTGAGAGATTCATTGGCAGCTCCATCGACTTCAAGGGACATGACTTTGGGCTCATACCATTTGGTGCTGGAAGAAGGAGCTGTCCTGGAATACATATGGGAGTTGCAACTGTAGAGCTTGCCCTTGCCAATCTGCTTTGCAAATTTGATTGGGAAATGCCGGTTGGGACGGACAAGGATGACTTAGACTTTGATGTGATGCCTGGTCTTGCTATGCACAAAAAAAATGCTCTTTTCCTTGTAGCTAGGAAGTTTAATGTTTGATTCGATGCATGTAAGGTTAAATTAGTTTGCTGCTTGCTATGGTTTGGAGTGTTTCAATTACATTTTGTGTTTTGAGTGTATTTTATGATAAAATCAATGTCCACATGTGTTGGTTATGAAGAGTTATGGTCTCATAGACTTGATTTTGTGGAAGTTATTACATAATTTTGAAGTAGTTAAACCACAACCAAAAAAATACAAATTGAGATTAGATTTATTAATAAAAACCAAATTTAACCAATTGAAATATTTAAAACAAAATTCTATCCATTTATTAGGAGTTACAATTTTGTGACTATGATTAAGTCACGTAAAAATTCCATTGTAACTTCCACCAAACTGAATCCATGGGATAAAAACTCTTGGAATTATAATTTTTTTCTTACATAATATGATCTACTCTCCTAATTTGATTCAAATTAAATGATAATATTCTAAATTGTACTAAGTTCAGGCATAAGGGCAAGTGTTTTCTTAATAATGAAAATTTTCAAGCATATGATTACTTTATATATAAATATATATGTATTAAATAAGATATAGAAGTTGCCTGATAAAATATGCTAACGTAGATGTCTATATCAATAATTTATTTTCATGATACATAAAATAACTAAAATTATGTAATTTATGAAATTTTATAAATACTTAAATTTATTCAAATAATTTGTGAGCATATTTAAAAGTTCAATTGAACTTATTTAGGTTCTAATTGCATCAAATTATTTATATGGGTGTTTGGATTTAAAAGATCCGTAATTTAATTTATTTGGGTTTGAAAACCCGAAACCCAATGTATAGCCCAACATTCGGGATCCAAGTTTTTATATTAATTAAGTTTTATTCATTTAATTTTAAAAAGTAAATAAAAAGGAGGAAAATCGAAATAAAAAATTGGTGGCAGTGATGTGATGCTGCCGTGAATGGCACCATCCGAAGAGAGCGGCTGGCTGTCGATTTCATGCTGCCAGCCTCCCCCTGCAGCTTCACTCTTCCCTCCCGTGATCACCTTGTTCAGGGTCATGGTGGCTAATCCACCATCCTAAGCAACCAAATTAAAGCTTAACAGGAAAATCAAAATTTTTAATTAAAGTGGAAGTTTGAAAACCAAGAACGCAGAAGATAGGATAGCAAAAATTATGTAATTTATGAAATTCAAATAAAAGATCAAATATTTAAATTTGATATTTTAAAATTTTTAAAATTATTGAGCATGATACATGCTAGAATTGTGATCCACTGTAGCCAGTTGACAAATACTGATATCCCGCCTTAAGATTTGCAGTTTTTTGAACATAGCAATAATTATGAGTCGCATAAAAAATTCAAGCTACAAAAATTGCCTAAAATAAGCTGTGATGTTTTTTGCATTCATTTTGAAGGAAGTACAATGCAAGGTTTGCATAATTTATGAGACAATATTTGGAGTAACATGCTGATTCAGTTTAGACTCCTTAAAGAAACACAGGCCTTTTTCTCAGGCTCGTTTCACATGAAGAAGTTGACCTGAAATTCTGCAGAATAAATTGAGCATAGTTATTTATACGCTTCTGCAGAATAAATGGATGCTTGAGTTGTGTTCTTTTATGTCAAGACATAGGACATCCCCCTGATTTGATGATTGAAATGAGCTCCTCAAACCAATACTTGTGCTTAGCAGCTGGAACACTTTGCCTCGATCAACGTAGATGTTTCTTTACGCCGACCCAGAATGCTTATAAAGATCAAAGAAGCATATAAAAATGTTTAGTGCCTACTATAAATAGTTAAAATTCATACATAAAGGCAAACAGTTCTCAAAGCAAGTATAAAAGAAAACCACATGAAGCTCTGTTGCTTTACATTGTTATCATATAACCTCAGGTTCGTCAAAAGCTCAATCCAGGCAAAGATTTTCATTTGTGGCTCCAACAAACTGAAAGAAACTATCATCGGAAAAAACAAAGACTTTTGATCAATGTTTTATGGATCCGATATGTTATGTCATCAATATGAAGAATTGTGCTAGAGTGGAATGAAACTTCTAAACATTATTGCACAACAGAATAATATTACAAAGAATTTTAACACTGTTACATTTCGAATATCAATTTTGCATTTGTAGAAGGCCCTAGCTCAGCCAAATTTACCTGCTTGATGCAGTTCTTACCCTATCTTATCATTTATGTTTGCACCGCTGACACAGAAAAGATTTCTGTTGTAGGAAAGGAGCTGCTGCCCTAAGAACTTCGAAACCACCAATGAATTGAAGTTATTTCGTCCTGTCAGACAAGTTCCACAACATTAGATTTTTGTTTTGAAGCATTTGGAATAAAAATGGCAGTACCAAAAAGGGGAGAAAAAAAAAGGAGAGAAAGGAATCCTAACAAGGCTGGAAATTTTCATTATGCTAAGTACTATGATTTCTTATAATATATGGTTTCTGATCATAAACAAGGAACCGATATACTCAAAGAGTATGATATATGGGCTATGGATGGTGGAACACGATTCACGGGTATGGAATGTTCAAGGCACTTATTGCTAGTTCTGGAAGAGCACCTTATTCAGTTTAAAAGACAAAATTATGGTAAATTAAACATAAAATATAAAAGATTTTCCTTCACTATAAAAGAAGAACCTTTCAAAATGATTTCAGAACCCTGGAAATTACTAATTTTTTTGGCAGTCTGTGTATAGTTGTAACATTACCACTTTCATAGGAAACAATGTTTCCCTTGGGGGAATTTTGGCGCCACTGACACTGTCCTCACTCCCAAGTCGGGCAATAAATCTTTAATATCTCATCATTTAAAAGAAATTGAGTTCTCAATGGGTTTGACGCAGAGATTTTGGTATTGACTCATTCAGGCTGCCATATGGTCAATTTGACAGCAGTGAAGGCAATGCATGCTTCAGCTAAGTAAACAGCATTCTTCTTTTTCAGGTCTTTCCATCCGCTTTTGCAAACCACTTTGTGTGCTCCTAAGAAGGCACTACTCACTAGCCTCTGCAAGTTCCAACTCACTGAAACCAAAATTAGATATCAAATTAATCTTCAAGCATATAAGAAGATAACAAACATTTAATAATTGAAACTATTCTTGAATGATTATGCCAAAAAAAAAAAAATCAGAAGTCAATGAAACAAAATGATTAATAGATATAAACATTTAACATATCTGTTCTGTTCTTGAAATTGTCCTATAGGGAATTTTTACCAGAAGACTGAAAGAAATATGTTTCATAGACTACAAAAAAGAATTTTCTAAAGTTTTCTAACTTTTAGTAAACAATCCAATGCCATAGTTACTCAGTCTTTTTTGTGACCAATCACAGGTATGGCAGAAAGGAAGTACACATAAAGAAAAGCCAAAGACATGAGTATATCATGAATGAGTCATTAACACAAGAAAAAAAAATATATAGAAATCAACTATAAGACCTACTCATTCTGAAACTATTCCTAAATTTTCTTTTAAAATGGTAGCAAAACATTGAATCCATGCATCAAACCTCGAGAGAACCATCTGCAAGTTCCAATAACTTCTAAATTAAACCATTATACTCCATGATGGAAGGAAGAACTTCTTTCTCAATTCTGCAAATATAGATTACACTACAATCAAAAGTTTTGCATAAAAGAGATTCACTCGTTTCTAACAAATGAGCTTCAAAAATACCTGTCCCCAATTTAATAACCAGGATTTTATCAATAGTTAAACTTAAAAGGTTAAAGTCTGAATTTGATTCCTTTACCACCTCAATCCTATCGGTTTAGTCCAACTTCAATTTTAATGAATTTAGTCCATTTAGTTTTATTAAACATAGATTTTTTATACATACTTCATTTCATTGTAAAACAAAAAGCTATGTGTGTAATGGATTGAACTAGTGAACATTCTATTATGAAATAAAAAAAATAATAATCAAGAATATAAATCACTTGAGCACTTGATTTAATAGTACGTTCATGTTCTTCAAATAAGTAGCATATAATTGCAAAGTTGACATATACCTGATTTCTGGGCGTTTCTTCCGGTAACAAAATAGCAATTAGAATGCAAGGAATGTGGGCTATTTTGGGCCACTCTTGTCCTTCATCCTCCTTGCATCGTTCTCTTAGCAGTGGACAGTCAACAATATCTAGTTGCAAAAGTGAGTCAAACATCTCCTTTTCCGGAAGGAATTTGATCACGGGGCAGCTTCGGATTTCCAATGATTCAAGAAATTTGAGATTTTGAAAGCCTTTGGAGGATAGAGTTTCCAGGTTTGGAAAACCGAAGATTGTGAGGGAGGTGAGAGTGCGGGGCAGAAGCATTTCCTCACATGGGAAAGACACCACATCTAGAGAAGCACCGTTGATGGACAAATGTTTAAGGGAGGTGAGTTTGTGCAAACCCCACTCGATCACTGACTTGCAAATATTGGGTTGCCAGATTGTAAGTGAAGTGAGATTGGGAGGGAACCCCTCTTCCGGAAATGATATCACACTTGGACAATCAAATATGAGCAATTCTCGCATAGAGACGATGTTGTGGATGCATTTAGGTAAGGCATGGAGTTTTTCACACCGAGAAAGGCTAAGAAATCTGAGCTTGTTTAATTCACGAGGCAAAGATCTCAAATTATCACAACCGCAGATAATTATCGATTCAAGGGAAGAGTTCTCTTCAATTTCTTGAGCTATGGACTCTAGTGCTCTGCATCTCCTTATATCGAGGTATTTAAGCCCCATAGGTAACTTGCCCTTGGATGACAAGGATGTCAACTTTTCACAACCAAAAATGTCAACATGTTGAAGCCTAATAGGTAACTTGCCCCTTGAGGATAAAGATATCAGAGACTTACAATTTTCAATCACCAAGTGCTCTAGAAGAGGCGTGCTGTTGATGTTGTTATTTACTCCATCCAGCAAGTACTGCAAATTCTCACACTCCTTAATGGTTAAACGTCTTACGTTTGGAGGCAAGTTTCCATTTGAAATTGAAATCAATCTTGGGCATCCCTCAATTCGTAGCACCGTAAGGGATCTGTAGCTGTGTAGGCTTTCTGCTAACCTTTCTAGCCTTTCACAACAGTGTATGCTCAAATGTTCAATATGGCAAGGGATTCCTAACTGCATATGCTCTTCCTTTCCGTCCTCTGCCCCTATGGAAACAAGTCTTGAGCAATTATGAATTTCCAAATAGCGAGTAGGCCTCAAATGTGTTGAGGGTCCTTCCTGGTTCCGCCATGAAGAAATTAGCTCCTCACATCCACATATATAAAGACGTTCAGCTTTTATCAACCCTAACATCATCCCCTCCACCGGAGAAGTGAATTTTGAAATGTCTGAAAGAGAGACTCTTTCAATGAATGAGCCAGAATTTGCACAACTTGTAGACGCCACCTCTTGGCACCCATTAATTTCCAAGTCAGACAACTTTGGAAGGCTTGAGAGTGAAACTACCAACTTCTCACACTCTTGAATCACAAGTTTCTCCAATGAAGGAAGACAACTAGGTAGACTTCTCAGCTGTTGACACAAATTAATCTTTAGCTTCTTCAAGGAAGGAAGACGATTAGGTAAACTTCCTAACAACTTGGGGCAATTTGAAATGATGAGCTCATGAAGGTGTTAGAAACTCCTTACATTTTCATCAACTTCACAGGGATCCCATTCCTCCCATTCTGGCATGTCCTGAAAACGTAATCTCTCTAGTGACGGAAATGCATTAATCGACAGATCCTTTCCAAAAAAATTAGCACCCACGTTTTTAACCTTACTCATCCTCTGGATAGAAAGCGATTTTAGCGACGGTAATCTTCCAACAGCTGGTAATAATGTGCAATTTGGACAGTAATACAGATCCAGAATCGATAGCTTTTCAAATGAAGGATCCCCGAACCAATTTGGGAATGTTTCACCTCCATAACATTCGATGGTAAGCCTTTCAAGCATTTTAGGAGGTTGGAGTGAATCCAAGATGTCCTTGTGAATTTCTTCTCCGGCAAAATTATAACTCCACTCTAAAGCTAAATCACAAAGGTTCGACTTATAACATAACCAAGCCACCCATGCATCTTGAGCTTTGACAACATTCTGCAATTCTGAAATAACAAGTCCACCCTTAAGATTAGACAAATTCTCCATCTCCCTTATCTTACGGCCATTGTCTTGACTGACAACAAAATTTGTCAATGTTTGGAGATTGGTTAGTTCACCGATTCCCATTGGCATCATTTTTATTGAATCTGCACCTCTAATGTCAAGATGCCTTAGGTTAATTAAAAATCTCATTTCAGAAGGAAACTCTTCAAGACGAGAACACCCCCGCAACAGCAAGGTCTCTAAATTGTAAAGCTTGCATATTGAATCCGGCAGAGTTTTGATTAGAGTGCCAGAAAAATTTAGATAACGCAGATGCACCAAATCTCCAATAATATTGGGAAACTCCGTCAGGTAGCACCCTTGTAAAGAAAACACCCTTAAGTATTTAAATTCTGGCAACAACTCACTGAGAACTTGATTAGAGATATACCTCCACCCTTCGGGCATCTTCAACAGTAGGAAGGTTCTTAAACCCTTCTTTCCGTAAAAGACTTGGAACTTTTTAATTCTGTCTTTCCTACCACCAATGTAAGATGAATGGCGAGCATGACTGGAAACGTTCAATGCCTTGTCACCCTCCACTCCGAAGCATATATCTTTGGCAACTGAATGAGCCAAATCATTAATCAGATCATGCATTATATATCGAGACTCATCCTTGTTGGATATTTCAAAAAATGACCTTTGTACAAGTTCTTGAAAGTACTCATGACCCAAATCTTCATTTTGCTTTGTAGCTTCCACTCGCAGAAAGCCTTCTGCCATCCATAATAAGACTATTTCTTCCTCGGTAAATTCATAGTCTTTGGGGAGTAAGGCACAGTAAGCAAAACATCGCTTTAGATCTGCAGGAAGATGATGATAGCTTAATCGTAAAGCTGGAAATATGTTACTCCTCTCTTCTGGTAAATTCCAAATCTCACTTTTTAGTATCTCTTCCCATTTACCAATGTTTGCGCAAAAGGCCTCCAATGGTCTTAGCTGCCAAGGGCAAACCCTTGCACCTTTTCGCAATCTGTACAACAAATTCTCCCAAGTTTGGATGCCCACTAAATTCTTTTGCTCCTAATGCAAGTTGAGTTAATATAGAAATGCAATCATCATCTGACAACGTTGGCAGCTTGTAATCTGGGATAGTACCCACCATTGATGAAACAGTTTTATCACGTGTTGTCACAACAATCGTAGTTCCTACGCCAAAAGGGGATATTAGACAACTCCAATCATCATAGTTTTGAAGCCAAAAATCATCCAAAATCAGAAGTAGTTTTTCTCCACCAGCTTCTTCTCCAATTCTGTTTGAAGCTTATTCAAATCATCTCCAGCATTAGAAGATTCAGAACTAACTGATCGCAAAATTGATTTCGTTATCTCCTCCATCTTAAAGTCTTCAGAAACAAAGACCCATGCTTTGAGATCAAAATGATTATCTACACGACTATCATTGTAGACAAGCTGAGCAAGCGTTGTTTTGCCAATCCCTCCCATGCCAACGATGGGAATCACAGAAGCTCCAAAAATATTGCTATTATCACTCCCAAAAATCAATTCAAGGATTGCTTCCTTGTCTTTTTCGCGACCGCAGATTTGAGTTTCATTCACCAAGCAAGTGGTTGATCGCCATTCCAATGCTCTTTTTCGCCTCCCACCACCACTTTTAGTCAAAGCCAGGACACTTTTTTGTGCTTCTAAATTTTGAAATCTAGCAGTGATTTCTTTTATCTTGGACATCATTTCCTTATTAAATGATAAATGACTGCTGAACCTGGTAACGCAAGTATGAACGAGCTTTTGTACCTTACTGGCGCTGTGATCTTGATGTTCCCTCTTTGACTTGAGTCGCAAAGCTTCTGTAGCAAACTCATCCAATATGTCATCCGCATCGTATGCCAAGTCTTGAAGCTGGACCAACCAACTTTTCACATGCCGGTCCTTCTCTGCATCATCTAGCACTGCATGAATATTGCGCAAAGTCTTTTCCCACTTCTTGAGTTCCTCGCAAACTTCCTTCTCAGTTACAAAGTTGAGAAACTCAGAAGAGGCCAACTTACTAAACAACCCTTCAAAGAACACAGATAAAGCAGCTTCAACGACGGACATGGCTTTTGACCTGCAAAAACACAGAGATTATGTGTATAAACTTGAAACAGATGAGGGAAAAAAAGGTGGTGCATCCAAAAAGAAAGAGATGCTCAATCAGTAATTTAAGAAGGGCAATGGGTAGTAGGCTTTACTCTACGCCATTCTTATCAGATGAACTAATTTTACTATCTAACCATATATAACTTCTTTCAAAGGCCTTATCTTTATTAACCAATCCCACAATTAACCTTTCAAGCAAACCTTTGCCTTCAAACAATTCCACTTACTCTCGTCTCTTAATCTATTATCCAACCAATGAGTAACTAAAGATGACCAAGAAACAATCAAGAAAAATTTTCAATTCTAATTCCTGATCTTTTGCCTTTACTAGTAAAACATCAGTACATGACCCTATGCCTTTGAAAATAACTCTAAATCCATCAGTAGAGAGTTGTGATCCAAACAATAAATGCAATTATCATATGAGATACAACCAATTGAAAGAAAGGATTTAAGCACATATCAATAGTTGCCCCTTCACTCAAAGAACTTATAGAACAATGGAAATATGCTTTGATATAGATTAAATTTCCATTATGAAATTTGAGGATGTGGATTGTCATCTCAAACATTCAATTTGTAGAAACATTACATATTTTTTAAAGTTTGCATTTTAATGTTATAGGCAATAAATCTTGAGTTCTCTTAATTTTGTTTGCAATTGTTCAAATATAAATTCCCGCATAACTTATTTCCCAAATCAATTCTAAGCCTAAAGCCTCCAAATTTTCATTCAACGCACCTCAAGCAATTCTCTTGTCCCTCTTTGACAAACTCAATTCTAAACCTTCTCCAAAATTTTTCTTTAAATCTAGAGGAAATCTCATCATCTCTCCGATTTCGAACGTCCAAAACACCTCCCTTATCCATCGATAACCACCGAAGTAGCCTAAAACCTCACTTAAAGCTTCCAACTTATTACAAACCTCTATCTAACTTTTCACGGAAACCCGGAAGAACCTAAATCCACATCACTTGCCACATCACTAGGCATATCATCCAAACCACGTCATCTCAACCATATCATCTTTCCAAATCCAACCAAAACTCTATCTAAAAGGTCAAAGTCCAACCAAAACTCTGTCCAAAAAGTCCAATCAAATCAAAACTCTAATCAAAGAGTTTAAGTCCAACCAAAACTTAACCTTAAAAGTTATTGTTTCGCCAAAGTGCTCTAAAAGAGTCCCAACACCCAAATTTTGTTTGAAGAGTTCTTGCGAATCTAAAATTATTTTAAAATAAATTGTAAATGAAAAGGAAAAAGCATTCATGAAGCCAGAAAAAGAGAGAAGAGATTACAGTTTCAAGAGGCTTAAGAGAATTTTTCTCACGATCGCCAGTGAAGATAGATGGATCGACAGGGAAATGGTGAAATATGGAAGAATAAGTAAAGTCTCTGGCTTATGGAGGATTTGGGTGGATAAGGTAGAAAAAACAAGAGCTAAGGAAAGAAAAAGATTAGGCAAAGAAAGTAAGAGGAAGTTTGTTGCTCAAAGACTTAGATGGCGGTCTTTGGAATTTAATAAAAAGTTTTAATAAAGTTTCAACACATTAATTTGAAAGCATTATGATAAAAAAAATAATAAAATTGAAATACAGTGAAAAAATTTTAATATTGAGTTTTTCGGATTAATTAATTGATTAATTTTATCAAATTGAGCACATTTGACCTATATAATAAAATTTTTTAATTTAAATTTTTATTTAATTATTTTTAATAAAAAGTTTTACAAATTTTAAATAATTTTATCTAAATTTTTTTCAAAGACTATCAAATTATCTGACTTCTTTGATCATAATTATGGACATTTAGTGCCACCTAATGAAGAAAGTAGAATTCACAGTCGTACCAAACCTACAGTCAGAAAGAGAAAGGTGGTTTCGCGCTAACCACTTATTTATAATGACATACAACTGTGAAGATAAGAGAGAATCAATTATTTAAATATCTGATGTAAGCAATGATGTAAAAAGTTATCTTTTAAACGAAGATATTAATTTGTAATTTAATTTAATTAATTTATAAAATTATTTTTAAAAAATAATATTTATATATATTTTTAGTTCAAACTACAATTTTCTTTATACAAAAATTACTGTTTATATTTTGAATTTATACAATTAATTTTTATGGTAGAAAAAATTTAAAATAAAAGAAATTATTTTATTTTTAAGATTAAAATAAATTGTTAATTTATAAAGAAATTTACTAAATTTCTTAAATTTTTTGAATTCATTGATTGTCTATTAATAAAAGATCATGAAAATTTGAATCTAATACTTTACATTTAAATTTTACATCTTAATCATTTATATTAATTTTATTGACATTTATAGAGTTAATTTGTGTTTACATATAGCTCCAGTTGCAACAATTTCATTAAAACAGAAAAGGAAAGTCTCTGTCAACTGAATTAATTTATAATCAATTTTTAACAGCTTCTCTTTTTTAATGTATAATGTTACTTTTTTTTAATAACTTACTTTGGAGGGCAAGTCCCTTCAAACTCTTTTCCATGATCCATCTCGGGTCATAATTTTTATCTAAAATAAAAGTGAATATATAAGAATTATAATTAAAAAGTAAGAGGTGAGAAAAAAAATTAAAAATTGATTTGAATTTATTTGATTTGATTTGGATAAAATTTTTTTTATTCAGTTTGAAATAAATTTAGATATTAATTGTATTTATTAAATTTAGATTAAATTTCAAATCAGAATATAAAAAAATAAAAAAATGAATTAAATTAAATTAAATTAAATATTTTTATTAAATTTTATACATATTTTAAATTTTTTATAAAATAAAAAGAATCATTCTATATATAAATCTATTTAAATATATTAAAAATTATATTCAAATAATATATAAAAATAAAAAATTTAAATTTAAAAACTAATAAATCGAATTGAATCAATTTTAAAAAATTATTGATTTATATTCTAATTAAATTTTAAAATTTTATAATATTATATATTATTTTAAAAAAATCAAATTTAATTCGATCTTATTCATGCTTACATTACTATAAAAAAAGTTATTAAGAGAAAAAAAAAATCCTTGCTATTGCTATATATAAAATTCTCTATTTGAAATTAAAGTGCACGTCTGGCCAAATTATGAGCTGCTTTATTTATTATCCTCTAAGAAGTTTACTAAGCATAAAGTGAAATTTTTCATGTAATTTCGACCAAAAAAAATTTTTTTAAAGTAATTCTTTAATTTGTTTCCTTTAAAGAATGTCATGTGTTGTGTTTAGTCTCCTTATTTTCTGATTTTTTCTAATATTCCACTATGATAGAGTCTGATATGAAAAGTACTTGTAAACTAAACTAAGGATACTTACATTCTAATAAGTCTTTTTAGAATATCATCTTGAAATATTCAAGGATAATATTGCAAAAGATCATATTATTACTTTAAAAAAATGATATTTAATAAATTTAAAATTTAAAATTTAATATTTAAAATTTTTTTATTTTTATAGTGTCATTTCTTTAATATAAAATAAAATAATCACATTAATTGCGGATTGTTTGGAGTGTAACAACCCCATTCTAATACACTATATTTTAAAGGTATACCGTAGATCCCACTTTTGAATTTATTTTCCTGGTGGGTTTTAGATAAAGTTAGTATAATTTAATAAATAAAAGTGGAATTTCAGTCCTGGTAAAATTTTAAGATTAAGAGTTTAAATTTTGAAAAACAGGATCAAGGATTTGGTTTTTGAATGGAGGATAAATGAATCGGATGAAAGGGAATTTGATTTTCAAAACCTTTATTTAAACTAGTACCCAGCTTTATATAAATCCCAGCAATCACATAGAAAGGGACACAGAGGAAAGAAGGAAAGAAAACATGAGTGATCCGAGTAAAATTTTTTTAGAAAAGTTTTCGAGGAATTTATAGTTTAATTGGTTTTTTTGAGATTTTTTTTTGAATTTTCTGGGAATATTTTGGAAATTTCCAAAATTAGATGAATTTTCTGGTAAAATTCAAGTTTTTCGGTGACTTTTTCTACGAAAAACCAAGTTTCTGGCGATAAAACCTAAAAACCAACAAGAATTTCACCTGTGTTCTTTGCGTCTAGAGAGAGACACAGAGAAAATTGAACAGAAGAAAAAGAAAGGGGAATGAGCATTTAAGAAAAAAAAAATTTTTGCCTTTTATACCTGGACGAAAACGACGTCGTTTTGAGATGCAAAAAGCATATAGGACTCGCACGTCGCCCTAGGTCTGACCCGACCCATAGTGCATCAACCCGTTTCTCGCTTCACTCAACCTCTAGCAAGCCGTTAAGCTGAGCCATACACTGAGCCGCTCTAGTTGTGTCCTTATTTGGAGCTACGTTTCAGCTGAACCTAGCCGAGCCGTGCAAAGGTTTTATTCATTTAGTTTTATTATTTATTTGTTTATTAACATTATTATTAGTATTATTTTTGTTTATCTATTTATTGATCAAATTAAAATCGTTTATTTACTTAATTAAATATCCTTAAATTTTCAATGATTTTTAAAAAATAAAAAACTTCAAAGAAATGTTTTTGAAGAAAAGTTGAAAGTATCAATTTTTCTTGAAAATAAAGATTTCAAAAAAATATTTTTGAAGAAAAGTTGAAAGTATCAATTTTTCTCGAAAATAAAAATTTCAAAAAGGGATTTTTGAGAAAAAATTGAAAGTATCAATTTTTTTTGAAAATAAAAATTTCAAAAAAATAATTTAAAGGAAAAGTTAAAAGTATCAATTTTCCTTAAAAGTAAAAATTTCAAAATATAGACACCTAATTTGATCCAGGCCCGGATCAATTGGGCTTGGCCAAAATGGGTAAGCCCAATTCGATTCCTATTTTGTATTATTTTTATTTCTTTTGTATTTTATGTATTTTATTATTTTTTTATTATTACTATGTATTAATATATATATCTTTATTTTTTTTCTTTCTGTTAATATTTCTATGTATTTTATTTATATAGTTATATATTTATTATTATATTATAATTTATTTATTATTATTATTATTATTTTATATTTTATTTATTTTTATATTTTTATTTATCTAATTATATATCTGTTATTATTTTTTTATCCTATAAATTTTTTTTATTTATCTTTTCTAATTATCTATTATTATTTTTTATTTTATTTGATTTTTATTTTGGAAGGTTGAGATTGAAGCTGAAGAATCCTACTGGGAATGGGGATTCAATCAGAAGAGTTCATATTGGATTCAAAGATTGAATTCCCGTCCAAAGAGAAATTGGGATTGATCAGAAACTCCTGATCAATCCCTATAAAAAGGATCTCTTGGAACAAAATGAAGAACACAGAACAAAAAACAGTGAGCAAAGCTATTGATTTGAGAGAAAAAGAGGCATATAGGAAGCTAATAAAAGGTTTATGAGTGTTCTGAGAGCTAGCAAAAATTTTTTGAAGATTTTTAACGATTTTTTTCTGGGAATTTCTGGAAAATTCCAGATTTCGGTTGAATTTTCTGACGAAGTTTGAATTTTTCGGCTAAAATTCTGGCCAACCTTGAAGTTTCCGGCAACTTGCCTAGTTTCCAACAAAGAATCCCCGAAATCGATGATCTTTCGGCCAACTTCTGGTGAAATTTTTCAGATTTCGATGACATTTTCTAGAATCCGACGAACATTCAACCGGAGTTCTTCAGTTTTAGAGAGAAGAGAGAGAAAAAAAAAAGAAGAGAGAGAGAGGAGAGGAGCTTTCTGAAGGACCTTAAATATCCTCTCAAAACGACATCGTTTTTGCCTTAAGTGACCAAAGGATCCGCGCGTTTTGTCGAAATCTGACCTGACCCGGGCGTCGACCCGAAATCCGACCCGTGCGTTGTCTGCCCTCCTCCGAGCTGAGCCGAACCGCGCTCCAAAGCCGCTTCTTCGAGCTGTTTTTTCTTCCTTAAGTCGAGCCAAGCTGATAAGCGAGCCGCTCCAGGTTTTATTTATTTATTTATTTATTTTATTTTATTTATTAGATTAGATTTATTTAATATTTTTTATCTTTATCTTATTTTTATTTTTTTTTTACTTTTCTTTATTTTTTTTATTTTCACTTTTATTTTGTTCTATTTCCTTTAAATAAAAAAATCAAAAAATATTTTTTGGAGAAAAGTTGAAAGTATCAATTTTTCCTTGAAAATAAATTTTCAAAAAAAATATTTTGAAGAAAAGTTGAAAGTATCAATTTTCCTTAGAAATAAATTTTTAAAAAATATTTTTGGGGAAAAGTTGAAAGTATCAATTTTTCCTACACAAGAACAATCATTCTTTCCTTCTTTTCTATTTTGATTTTGATTTTTCTTTAAATAATCCGACGATGGAGTCTCTGCAAGTGAAATAGTAGTTTTTCTTGCATACTCTTGAGGTGAGAGGATTTTCTCAATTTTCTGCTAAAAGTATTAGAGTCAATTGAGAATAATTTTCAATAATTAATTACTTGGTAAAATTTTAAGGCTTATTGGATAACACAAAATTATACTGGTACCATCTTTTGATGGGCGTTATGAGGGTGCTATAACCTTCCTCACACGTAACCGAATTTCTGAATCCTGTTCTGGTTAGCAGACCTGAATCTATTCTTTTAGGGACCCTTAAACTTAGGTGTCCCCTGAAAGGACAGATTCTTTAGGTGGCCAATCACACCTAGATAAAAAAGATTGGTGGCGACTCCCTTAAGTCAATGTCTAGGGATAGATCTCCAGATCTAGACGTTATGATAGCTTGGCGACTCCACTGGGGACTTTGAGAGTCAGGCCAGCAAATAATTTGTGTTATCCAAAAGCCTAATAAAATTAAACCCTTTTGTATATATGTATTATTATTCATTCATGTTTATTTACTTTATTGATTATGTCATTCATGTGCATGTGCATAACATGAGCTCTATACCCGAGCTCCGTCCCTCTAGGAGGGAGTAAAGTACCTATTGCTTTCGTGAGGTCTAATGCCTCCGCAGTGACTAGCGAAATACTCTCACTCAAATTGAACCTTTTTCGCTTGTAGCCTGTAATGGGTGAGGATTAGGGTGCCTTACTAGTCTGTGATGGACAAGGATGTAAGGAACAATTTGAGGACCTTTAGACTTTGACCCTTAAAACCACATATAGTGAACCTTAAGAGTGCCTAACCCATAGATAGAGCCATCACTTCCCTGATAGAATTAACCAAAAGCATAAGATTCATCCCTTTTACTTTGTGTGATGTTTAAATTTATTTAGTTATTTATTCTTTTTTTGGGTATACTAACCTTTTTTTTTTCTTTTGCATTGGTTCATGCGCATATCATAAAGTTGCATAAAGAAAATTTGCCTGAAAAATGATCTTCAACAATTTTTTTCATAGACACCAATAAACGCTTAGTTTGCTTTTCATCAATATTAGCACCCTGTGGGACACCTAATGAAGTAAGGGTCATGTCAAAAAAGACTCAACTGAAGATGGGAGATTGCTTGCCAATTGGGTATGAGTCTATTCTGTCTCAAGAAACATATATCCTCCTCAAACAGAATAATTTAGAAGATTTGGTTGATATCTGGAAAAAGATGAGTTCGTCAAGACAAGAACAGTTTTGTCAGAAACATGGGCATATAGCACACCTTCTAGCAGTGATTGTTGATGATCAACTAATCAAAGCTGCATCACAATTCTGGGATCTTGCATACAAATGTTTCATCTTTAATGAAGCTGATATGACTCCCACCATAGAAGAATATTCGGTCTTGGTAGGTTTGCATCTCAAGACTCCTGACAAGATATATGTCAAAAAGCATAAGTCAAGATTTCGTAAAAGTCTGGCTCAACTCATGAGGATAGACAAAGAAGTTGTGGATTTTTATACAAAGAAGAAATAAGAACAGGTTTGCCTACCTTGAAAGTTCTTTCATGAGTTTCTGATGCAACACGTCAATAAAGAACGGGGGTTAGACATATTTACCTTGGCTATATACGGACTGGTAATCTTTCCAAAGGTTTTGGGACATATTGAGATAGCGGTGGTTGATTTCTTCGAAAGTGTGATCAATGGCTGTAATCCTTCAACGGTGATATTAGCAGAGACTATCAGATCTTTGAGTTATTATCGTCGGAATGGAGGGCACTTCATAAGATGTATACAGTTATTATACTGATAGATGAAAAGTCATTTTGAACAAAAAAATAGCACTTTCTCAAAGCTTTACATCCGTAATCGTTTTCCAATCAAGGAATTCTACGAAAGTGGATAGTCAAAGCGGAAGTCTAAACAATAATGGATAACTTTCTTACAAAAATTAAAAAGTACCAGGGTGAGATGGTTGGCCCCATAGATGAATTGTGAGCCTATGTTATACCAATGTGGGGATAGTACAGTGACGAATTATGCACCACTCCTAGTGAGAAGGCAATTGGGGGAAGAACAGTTCATTCCTATGACTTATGGGCTTCATCAGTTAGATTTCTCTTACAGTGAGCCTAAAGCATTTCAGAGGATGAATGAAATGATCAAAGCATGAAAAAATCTCCAAAGAGTGAGTCCTGGACCATTCACTGAAAAAGTCACCCCAGGTTATTTGGTTTGGAGAGCAAAAAGAAGATGAGAAATGGTATTCACTTATGAAATCTCTCAACCATCAACAGAAGAAAAGCTTGAAGAGACACCATCAGAGTTAGAGCTGGCAACAAAAGAATTTGAGTTTGAAAAGATCAAGTTAAAGAAAGAGATTCAGGAACTTCAAGAAAAAAAAGCCCAGTGGAAAGATAGAGCTGAAAGTTATGAAGTTAAAGTTCATAAGATTGCTAGAGAACGTGATACAGCTACTGAAGATCTAGCAAAGTTACACCAGGAGCATAAAAGGCTATGTGTGAGAGAAAGAGCCAAAGGGATAACCATTACCGAGCTGACTGAGAAAAATACAAGATTGAAACAAGAGTATGCTGAGTTGGAAGAAGAAAGTACTGAAGCACAGGCAAAAATTAACATGCTAAACAGTTATTTGAACGGGCTAAGTCAAAGGTTGAAAGAACAAGGAGACCACATCACTGTATTGGTTAGAGAACACAGAGAATTATCATACCAAGTTTGGTATGGTAAAAGAGAGAACCTAGGAAGACAGAAATACATTGAGCACTTAACAACCCAAATTCATAAAGGGGTGCATAAGGCAAGAGAGATGGTGGAAGAGGCTGAGGCATTAAAACAAGTAGTGGCCCCAGTAGGAGAACATGGACAGCATCTGTTAAATTTCATTGAAGAAGCCAAGGCCCAGTATGAACAGATCAAACAATTTTATAGCTATAATTCTAGGATGATAAACTCAATGTAGATCAAAATTTTTTTGGAATAAATAAAATTTTTTAGTTGAATATTATTTTAAGGTAAATGTTCTCTGCATACATGCATTTTTCATTCATTGCATTCTCATTCATTACACTTTAACCATGTGATGATCATACAAATTTACTAATTCTAAGATATGGTACTCAAGGTTCCAGAATAGCTTCATCTAGCGAAAACCCTGTCCATCGATTCAACATAAGATCCAAAACAAGGTAAATAGAGCAAAAAAATTTCCATAGATTTGAAAAGATAGAAAAAGCACAAGAGAAGATTGAAAGTGAGCTAAGCAAGATTCTGGAAGCTCTTAATAACATGAATAAAAGAAAAGGGGTTGAAGGAAATACAAGTCAGCAAGAAGTGGTTGATCCTTTGTACCCTTCAAGTTTTGGCCCACCTCAAGCCCAGTCTGCCCAAGAGGTCCCGCCACAACACTTCGCATATCCAACATATCCTGAAATGCCATCAGCTTTCAATCTAGGGTAGTATAATAGCTATATAAATCCTATCTTCACTGAAAAGGCAACAGAACCAATTCCTGATCTAGATGATTTAAAAGAGAAAAAAAAAGAAAAGATGAGAGTGAAGGTTGAAAAAAGTTCTAAGATTAGTATGCTAGAGCAAAGGCTAAGGGCCGTTAAAGGATTTAGCTTTTATGGGTCAGTTGATGCTGCTGGGCTCTGCCTAGTTCCTGATGTGGTTATCCCTCATAAGTTTAAAGTACCAAAATTTGAAAAAATGATGGTACAAAGTGCCCCAAAACCCACATCACCATGTATTACAGGAAGATGGCAGTTCATACACATGATGAAAAACTCTTGATGCATGTTTTTCAAGACAGTCTTACTGGCTCTGCGGCCAGATGGTATGTTCAGTTGGATAGAACCCACATTCGCTCTTGGAGCGATATAGCACATGACTTCATCGATCAGTATCGACATATTATCGATTTGGCCCCTGATCGTTTATCTTTATAGAATCTGAAAAAAAAGGTAAACGAGTCTTTTAAAGAGTATGCCCAGAGGTGGAGAGATGTTGCTTCTCAAGTACAACCTCCTTTGACTGAGAAAAAAACTACAGTGTTATTTGTCAGCACTTTGAAGTCTCTTTATTATGAAAAGATGATAGGGAATGCAATAAAAAATTTCGCTGACATGGTAATCTCTGGAGAAATTATTGAAAGTGCCATAAAAAATGACAAGTTAAAAAGAGGAAAAACCAAGAAGACATCAGAAAAGAAAGAAGCTCAAGCTCAAGCTGTGAGCTTTGATAGACAACAATTCAGGGGTTATCAACCCTATCCATCCTAAGGTTATTCTCCATACTATCTTGCTGTGAATAATGCCTCATCCTACCCATACCAGCTAGCTCCACAACCACCTTATTCATCTACACGTCAATCAATTTTTAGCCCCCAAGATCTTACATACAGCCTTAACATTCAAGCTTCTGCAAGAACCCAAATTCGCCCTATTAACCCAGCAAATGGTTCACGAGAACAACGAACTACTCGAAAAAAAACTTGTATTTGATCTAATCCTTATGACTTATACAGAGTTATATCGAGAACTCTATAATAGCCATTTGATTGCCTCCGGCCATGTGGAGCCACTTAAACTACCCTACCTAAAGTGGTATGATCGTACAGCCCACTGCGACTATCACTATGGAATTACTGGCCATTCTACTAAAAATTGCACTGCTTTAAAGTATAAGGTACAATGGTTGATCAATGATGGAATGGTAAGTTTTGATCAAGAAAAAGCAACAACATCTAATGTTAGCGCTCTGAGTGAAAGTCAAGAACAGAAAGGGTCTGGAGAGTCACAATGAATTGAGGGGCAAGATGTCAATAGAGATTCTTCACCTGATCGCATAGGGAGACAATTTTAAAAAATGGAGATAAGGCTGGTAGAAGGTTTCTTCTGTCATTTTAGGATTTTTTTTCAAATAATGTTAGATTTCTTTTTGCAATATGACTTCACTTGTTATCATTTTAATAAAGGCAAGTCAATGCATTTCATTACATTTTTCTATTTCACTTGACCATTACTCCATGCTTCGTTACCTTTCATAACTTTACATTCCCATTCTTAAATTTCAGATGATGAATATTTAGACAATGATAACAATAATTCTGAGATTTAATTTTGAGAACTCATCTATATTAATATGAGAAGATGATTTGAACAAAAATAAGCTGTTACCGGAGGTGAAATAGATATGTCTTGAAGATATGTAACCTTTTTTACAGATTTATGAGCTTTGTTCAATAGATGATGTTCAAGAAAGGTATTCACAATTGAGATGAAAAATGGCCATCTTTCTTTTACCATTTGAAAAACCATTTATTGCTACCCCTTTGAGCCTATTATGATTTTTTTTCTGAAGAACCCTAACCAAGGATCACCCTTTACACTGGGGGACAATTTTTGAAAAAAAAATTTTTTTCACAAAAGGTCTCAAAAATAAAAAAAAATAAAAAAGAAAAAAAAATAAAATAAATGCCACACATGACTTAGGGCAAAGTAATGAGAATCCTGTGTGTGAAGAAAAAAAAAAGTAGTGAAACGATGTGGGGCAAAATGCCAAGTTGTATCAAATGATCCTTTGGTTTTGAACCTTTTTAATACATGTTTGAGCCTATTATATCTATTTTTTTTATGACCCTTCACCTTGGCCTACATTACAATCTTGAAAAGTCCATTTGGATCAAGTGTGAATACTCAACTTGAATGATCATATGTTGAGCGAAGGCATGCTCATGATGAAGTAATGGAATCATGCTACATTACTATAAAGTTTGATGTATGAAGGATATCAACAATAGATGAAAAATAAGAAAAAAAAAGAAGATGATGAAAAAAAGAAAAAAAAGAAAGAAAGAAGAAAAAATGAAAAAATGAAAAAAGAGATTCAAATTGAAAACCTGAAAATGTGATTTTGGTAGAAAAAGATCCAGGTCAAATGGCTCACATGAATGAAAGATCAAAGACATCTAAAGATTCCTTAAAGACTGGGGCAAAGTTCGCCAAGCTCAAGATGACTTCAACAGTAAATGGAATGAGTTTTTGAAAAAGAATCCTAGATTAATGTTAAGAATTGTCTGAATATTCATCATTTGGACATACCATTCATCCCAATGACATGTATCCAATTTATTTCGTTTCCCATTTATTTTGTACCAAAATAGATCTTCATTGATTATCTTTACCATAATTCACCTTGTGTTCTCTTATTGTTTCACCCCTAGAATGAATTGAGAAAATGCTTGATTGCATTGTATTTGTCAGGATTTGAAAT
The DNA here is from genome assembly GCF_047325235.1 of Durio zibethinus. Classification (NCBI taxonomy): domain Eukaryota; kingdom Viridiplantae; phylum Streptophyta; class Magnoliopsida; order Malvales; family Malvaceae; genus Durio; species Durio zibethinus. The sequence continues at coordinate 23,249,128 of NC_143180.1, forward strand.
GATAATGAATGAATGAATATGTGTTTAAAAGAGTCTTGTATTCATTTGAAAAGAAATCTAAGATGATGGTGGAGACAAAATGAAGAAATGGTAGAGACCTAAAAGAGATGATTTGGAAGGATATATGATGTGACCAAATAGAGAATATGATGGGGCAAATTTTGAAAAGTGGTATAACCAAGTGATGAGTACAATGATGAATTGGTCGATATGATTTGCAAGTTATGATTGAATGATGAGAACAATCAGTGGATAAAGTTTGTTTTGGAATGGTTAATGCTGAGACACCTATGAGTAATGACCCAGTGATAGTGGATGGAACTTATTTTGAAATTTGTTAGTGCTGAAAAATTCATTGAATGATGGTCAAGTGATGATCGATTGATGAAGCTTATTCCAAAGTATTGAGAAACTGAACAAGGAAGAATGTGAGTGGAAAAAAAATAATTAAGAGCTACACTGGTTCGATCTTAGAAGAGCAGTGTAATTGGATCTCTGAAGAATCAAAAGGCTTGATGCCCAAGAGAAAGCTTGAGAAACTTGAGTACCATACATTGAACAGGAATTAATTGGCCAACATTTGCATAGCATGCATTGAAATTCATATGCATTTGCATAGCATACACTACTTTCAGAAAAGTATAGTGTACAAATTCAAGAAGCAGGGGTGTTCCAACATCCCACATAGAGAAGACAGATATGAAGATATTTTTTCAAAATTGAAAAAGAAAAAGCTTGTTAGGTAAGTTCCTAATCCTTGAAATAGGATGTCTTTTGGTATCAGGGTTGATTTATAAGACCTTTGGGCATAATCTCCTGAAATTCCTTCAAACACAACTTTCAACTCCTTTGGACATGATTGTCAAGGAGCAATTTACTTTTCCAAAGTTTCATTGCCTCTGTTTAGAGGAGCAATTTATTTTCCAAAGTCGTGGTGCCTCTGTTTAGAGGAGCAATTTACTTTTCCAAAGTCGTGGTGCCTTTGTTTAGAGGAGAAATTTACTTTTCAAAAGTCATGGTGCCTCTGTTTAGAGGAGAAATTTACTTTTTAAAAGTCGTGGTGTCTCTGTTTAGAGGAGCAATTTACTTTTCAAAAGTCATGGTGCCTCTGTTTAGAGGAGAAATTTATTTTTTAAAAGTCGTGGTGCCTCTGTTTAGAGGAGCAATTTACTTTTCAAAAGTCGTGATGCCTCTGTTTAGAGGAGTAATTTACCTTTCAAAGTCGTGGTCCCTCTGTTTAGAGGAGCAATTTACTTTTCCAAAGTTGTGGTGCCTCTGTTTAGAGAAGCAATTTATTTTTTCAAAGTTATTGAGCCTCTGTTTAGAGGAGCTTTGGTTAAAAAAAAATAAAAACAAAAACAAAAGCAAACAAAAAAAATATAAAAAAAATCAAAAAAATGAAAATGTTGAGTTGAATCTTGATTGGGTGTCTACGTCTTTGCGTAATTTTTGTTTCACAGAAAATGTGCAAAGAGGGGCAGCTGTAGACACCCAATTTGGTCCAGGTCCAGATCAATTGGGCCTGGCCCAAATGAGTAAGCCTAATTCGATTCCTATTTTGTATTATTTTTATTTCTTTTATATTTTATGTATTTTATTATTTATTTATTATTACTATGTATTAATATATGTATATTTTTATTTATTTAGTTATTTTCTTTCTGTTAATATTTATATGTATTTTATTTATATAGTTATATATTTATTATTATATTATAATTTATTTATTATTCTTATTATTATTTTATATTTTATTTATTTTTGTATTTTTATTTATCTAATTATATATCTGTTATTATTTTTTTATCCTATAATATTTTTTTATTTATCTTTTCTAATTATCTATTATTATTTTTTATTTTATTTGATTTTTCTTTTGGAAGGTTGAGATTGAAACTGAAGAATCCTACTGGGAATGGGGATTCAATCAGAAGAGTCCAGATTGAATTCAAAGATTGAATCCCCGTCCAAAGAGGAATTGGGATTGATCAGAAACTCCTGATCAATCCCTATAAAAGGGACCTCCTGGAACAGAATGAAGAACACAGAATAAAAAACAGTGAGCAAAGCTACTGATTTGAGAGAAAAAGAGGCGTATAGGAAGCTAAGAAAAGGTTTAGGAGTGTTCTCGGAGCTAGCAAAAATTTTTTGAAGATTTTTGGTGATTTTTTTCTGGGAATTTCTGGAAAATTCCAGATTCCGATTGAATTTTTTGACGAAGTTTGAATTTTTCAACTAAAATTCCTTCCAACTTTGAAGTTTCCGACGACCTGCCCAGTTTCCGACGAAGAATCCTAGAAACCGGTGATCTTTCGACTAACTTCTGACGAACTTCCGATAAAATTTTCCAAATTCTGGTGACATTTTTCAGAATCTGGTGAACATTCAACCGGAGTTCTTCAGCTTTTAGAGAGAAGGGAGAGAAAAAGGAAAGAAGAGAGAGAGATGAAAGGAGCTTTCTGTCAAAAAACAGAGGGAAGAACCTTAAATACCCTCTCAAAACGACGTCTTTTTGGCCTTAAGTGACCAGAGAATCCGCACGTTTTGTCGAAATCCGACCCGACCCGGGCATCGACCCGTTATCTGACTCGCGTGTATCTGCCCCCCTCCGAGCTGAGTTGAGCCGAGTCGCGCTCCAAAGCTGCTTCTTCGAGCCGTTTTTTCTTCCTTGAGCCGAGCCGAGCCGATAGTCGAGCCGTTCCAGGTTTTTTATTTATTTATTTATTTGTTTTATTTATTTATTTATTATATTAGATTTATTTAATATTTTTATCTTTATCTTATTTTTATTTTTTTTTTACTTTTCTTTATTTTTTTTATTTTCACTTTTATTTTGTTCTATTTCCTTTAAATAAAAAAATCAAAAAATATTTTTTGGGAAAAAGTTGAAAGTATCAATTTTTCCTTAAAAATAAATTTTCAAAAAAAGATTTTTGAGAAAAAGTTGAAAGTATCAATTTTCCTTGGAAATCAAAGTTCCAAAAAAAAATATTTTTGAGGAAAAGTTGAAAGTATCAGTTTTCCTTAAAAAAAATAAAATTCCAAAAAAATATTTTTGGGAAAAAGTTGAAAGTATCAATTTTCCTTAAAAAAAATAAAATTCCAAAAAAATATTTTTGGGGAAAAGTTGAAAGTATCAATTTTCCTTGAAAATCAAAATTTTCGAAAAATATTTTTAGGGAAAAGTTGAAAGTATCAATTTTCTTTAAAAAATAAATTTTCAAAAAAGGATTTTTGAGAAAAAGTTAAAAGTGTCAATTTTCCTTGGAAATCAAAGTTTCAAAAAAAAATATTTTGAGAAAAAGTTGAAAGTATCAATTTTCCTTAGAAATAAATTTTCAAAAAATATTTTTGGGGAAAAGTTGAAAGTATCAATTTTTCCTACACAAGAACAATAATTCTTTCCTTCTTTTCTATTTTGATTTTGATTTTGATTTTTCTTTAAATAATCCGACGATGGAGCCTCTGCAAGTGAAACAGTAGTTTTTCTTGCATACTCTTAAGGTGAGGGGATTTTTTCAATTTTCTGCTAAAAGTATTAGAGTCAATTGAGAATAATTTTTAACAATTAATTACTTGGTAAAATTTTAAGGCTTATTGGATAACACCAAATTATGCTGGTACCATCTTTTGATGGGTGTTGTGAGGGTGCTATAACCTTCCTCACACGTAACCGAACTCTCGAACCATGTTCTGGTTATCAGACCTGAACCTAATCTTTTAGGGACCCTTAAACTTAGGTGTCCCCTGAAAGGACATATTCTTTAGGTGGCTAATCGCACCTAGATAAAAAAGATTAGTAGCGACTCCCTTAAGTCAATGTCTAGCGATAGATCCCCGGATCTAGACGTTATGACAAAAAATATATATTTTTGAGGGAAAGTTAAGAGTATCAATTTTTTTTTTTAAAATAAAACTTTCAAGAAATGTTTGTTTGAGGAAAAGTTGAAAGTTTCAATATTTCTTGAAAATTTTTGGTGTAAAATAATTCAACGTCGAAGCCTCTGTAAAAGAAATTATAGTTTTCTTGTATACTCTTGAGGTGAGAGAATTTTCTTAATTTTCTACCAAAGGTATTGAAGTCAATTAAAAACAAATTTCAATAATTAATTACTTGGTAAAGTTTTAAGGCTTAGTGGATAACATGAAATCGAGCTAGTACCATCTTTCGATAGGCATTGTGGGGGTGCTATAATCTTTCTCAAAAGTAACCATACTCCAAAACCTAGTTCTAGTTTCGTAGGCATTGAATCTACCTTTTAAAGATACCTAAGTCAAATTTAAGATTTCTCTTTAAAAAGGGATAGATTCAGTCAGGTGGCCAATCGCACCTAAATAAAAAAGATTAGTGGCAACTTCTCAAGTCAATGTCTAGCAATAGATCCTAAGATCTAGATGTTATGATATTTTGGTGACTCTACTAGGGATAAGTCGAGAGTCAGGCCAATAAATAAATTCGTGTTATCCAAAAAGCCTAATAAAACTAAATTCTTTGTAAGAATTTTTTTCTTTTTCGTTCATTTTATTTATTTATGTTGCTAACTATGCCATTCATATGCATATGCATAACATGAGCTCTATACCTGAGCTTTGTCCTTCTAGGAAAAAGTAAAGTACCTATGCTTTTTGTGAAGTTCTAACACCTTCGCAGTGACTAGCGAAATACTCCTACTCAAATTGAACTTTTTTCGCTTGCAGCCTATAATGGGTGAGGATTAGGGTGCCTTACTAGTCTTTGATGGACAAAGATGTAAGAAACAATTTGAGAACCTTTAGACTGTCAACTTTAAACCACATATAGTAAGCATGAGGAACCTAATCCGTAGTTAGAGCCTTACTTTTCCTTTCTATAGAAAAATCCAACAGCTAAGTTACATTTTTGCAATGATTGATTTTTCTTGAGTGGAAATTAACTGTTGTTGTCATGTTCTATGAATTGTCATGATAAGATGCATGTTAGTTAATTTTTTCTTTTTTCATATATTTTTCTTTCACTTAAAGTAGGATAACATTGGGCTGCATATATTTTTGGCATTCATTTCGCGTATGTTAGCTTGAAATCATATTGAGATTATTTTTATAGTCTTTCTTTCATGACATGAGCATGTAGTAATGCAAGTATCTTAATTTATGATAATCAAAGGTTCAAGGATAGCTCGATCGTCGACAAATTCAAGTTAACCTACACGTCACTCGTATAATATTCGATCATGAGTAAGATAAATGAAACAAGAACAAAATACCCATATGGACAAGATCGAGAAGGCTTAGGAAGAGATTAAAAAAAGAGTTGACCAAGATGATGGAAATGTTGAAAAAATTGGATAACGGTAAAATAATAGAAGAGACCCCTAATTTGAATGAAAGACAAGATATTGTGGATCTTTTATACCTTCATGGGTTCGGTCCAAACTAAGGTCAATCTTCTCAAAAGACACAAACCCTACACATACCATTTTTTAGGGCATATGCTTACACCTATTTTGAAGTGCCATATAGTAGTTATACTAACCCCACATTTGGGGTAAAGATAGCAAACCCAATTAAGGTTCCTAATTTTGATGATCCTAAAGAGAAAGAAAGGTTGAAAATGAAGACTTCTAAGGTCATGAAAGACCTGAGCATGCAATAAATGAACCTTTTAAAATAGAGAGTGCAAGCTATCCAAGGAATGGATTATTTTGGCTCTGTAGATGCAGCTAAACTATGCTTAGTTCTAGATGTGGTCTTTCCACCAAAATTAAAGTCCTCGAATTTAAAAAATATAATGGGATAAAATGCCCGATAACTTATGTTACCATGTATTGCCATAAAATGGTTGGTCATGCTCATGATAAGAAACTATTGATGTATGTGTTTTAAGATAGTCTCACTAGTTCAGTTATGAGGTTGTATGTCTAGTTAGACCGAACCCATATCTAGTTTTGAAATAATTTGGCAAAGGCATTCATCACCCAATTCGACACGTTATAAAGTTAGCTCAAGATCATCTATCTCTATAAAATATGAAAAAAAACCTTCTAAAAGCTTCAAAGAGAATGCACAGAGGAGGAGAGATGTAGCTGCTCAAGTTCAATCACCTTTCATTGAAAAAAAAATGATCATCTTATTTGTAAGTACTCTGAAGCCTTCATATTATGATAAAATGATTGGAAATGCCACTAAAACTTTTATCGATATGGTGATCTCCAGGGAAATGATAGAAAATGCCATTAAGAGTGGCAAGCTTGAAGAGGAAGATACCTCAAATATAAAGAAAGGTGGGATGTCCAAAAAAAAAATAAAGTGAAGCTCAAGCTGTGAGTTTGAAAGACAGCAGTTCAAAAGTTATGCCTTATACCCACAACCAGTATATCCTGCCTATTATCCGGCCATTAATCATGTTACACCAGTATCTTACCATCATATTCCACACCCAGCCTTTCTACCAACTTTTCAAACACCCACGTATAGGCCCACTCCTACTACTACACTAGATTCAATGCCTAATAACCAAGCAGATGGTTTAAAGAAATATCAAAATAATTAAGAAATGGCACACATTGACCCTATCCCCATGACTTACACTAAGTTATTCCCAAAATTGGTTAAAAATAACTTAGTATCTCATATTATTCTAGAACCATTAAAGCCACCATATCCCTAATGATATGATGCTAATATCACATGTGATTACCATAATGAGAATGTAGGCCATTATATAGAAACTTGCCTTGCTTTCAAGCATAAGGTACAAAGTTTGATCCAAAAAAGCTTGGTAAGCTTCGATGAATGAGAAAAATCATATGACAGTAAAAATCCTTTACTTGATCATACGAAGGCATAATCTTGGGAAGACAAGGATATTGGTATTGGCTAAAAGTTGCTTGGATTTTTTTTAGAGAAATGCTAAGATTTTTTTTATGTAATAAGATTTCACTTTTTATCATTTTAATAAAAGGCAAGTTGATGCATTTCATTACATTTTCTCTTCCATCTAAGTCATTATTTTTGTTACCTTTTATGCCCATTTTATCCTTTTTCTCAAATTTCAAATGGTGAATGCTTGGACAATGATAAACAATAATTCTAGGATTTAATTTTGAAAACTCATTCATATTGATCTGTAGAGATTATTTGAGCAAAAAAGGTAATTTGTGAGCAAATATCATTCATGAAAAAAATATTTCTTGAAGGCATCTAATTAGTTTATCTTTGTTCAAAATATGATCTTCAAAAAAGGCATTCACATTTAAGATAAAAAATGGCCATCTTTTTACCATTTGAAAAACCATTCATTGCTATCCATTTTGAGCCTATTATGATTTTTTTCCTAAATAACCTTGACCAAGGATCAACTTTTTCACTAGGGGTAATTTTTTAAAAAAGAAAGGAGGCAAAAGATCGTAAAGGGTCTCAAATTGAAAGAAAGATAAAAAAAAGAGAAAAAAGAAAATGAATGTCACACATGATTCGAGGTAAAATAGTGAGAATCATTTTGTGAAGAATAAGATAAATGAAAAAAAGGTAGTTAAATGATGAGAAATAGGGTAAAATACCAAATTGCATCAAATGATGAGAAATGATCCTTTGGTTTTGAACCCTTAAACACATGTTTTAAGTCTATTTTATTCATTTCTTTCATGACCCCTCACCATGGCCTACATTACAACCTTTAAAAGTCTATTTAGATCAAATGTAAATGCTCGAATTGAATGACCATATGTTAGACTAAGGCATACTTGTGATGGAATGACAGAATTATGTTTCATTACTCTAGAGATTGAAGTGAAAAAGATATCAATGATGGGTGAAAGAATGAAAGAAAGGAAAAAGAATGAAAAAAAAAAAAGAAAAATGAGAAAATAAAAGGATAAGAAAAATAAAAAATGAAAGATGAAAATGAAAAAAAAAGGAAAACTTAAATTGAAAACCCAAAATGGCGATTTGGGTAGAAAGACATTTGAGCTGAAAACCAATAACAGCTTAATATATGGAAGATCAATCTCATTTGAAGAGCTTCTGAAATTAGGGCAAAGTGTGAGGGCTCAAAATGATTTTAAAAGTCAATGGAATGAGTTTTTGGAAAAGAATCCATGATTAATGTTAGAAATTGTTTGAATATTCATTATTTGGATATTATTATACCATTTAAACACTTACCCTAGTGATATGCTTTGAATTTATTCTTTGATCCATTTATTTTTATACCAGGCTTGTTTATTGATTCCCTTTTCTCTCAATTCACTTTATCTTCATTCATTTTTTGCATCTCCAGAATAAATCAAGAAAATATATGATTGCATTGTGCTTGTCATGAATTAAAATGATAATCAATGAATGACAATATTCATAAAAGATTCTTTGAAAGAAAATCCAAGATGACAGGGGCAAAAAAATGAAAAAATAAAAACTATGAAGAAAGGCTGAGAAGTTGATTTAAAAAGACAAATGTGGTACCCAAGTGGTGAATATGGTGATGGATCAACCGCTATAATATGTGAGTTGTGATCAAATGCTGAAAATAACATGGATCAGTTAGCAAAATTGATGAATTAATTTTGAAAATGTTACTACTGAGAAGTTAAAAAGGAAATGTGAAATGGTGGAGTCTTGAGAACCTTATTACCATAGTCAATTAGAATGTCATGGTGTTGATTTTAGTGACATTTGCATTATATCGCATTTGCATCATGGTTTAATCATGCATTTGCATCATGTAGTGAACATGTGAATCATGGTTTAGAGTATGACATCTACGTTGTTGTAAGAATTTGGGTTGTTGCATTGGCATCATTAAGAAAGCAATCGTATCTCTAATAATTTAAATGAGAATCTTTGAGTTTTAAAATTTTTTTGATGTGAATACTCAAAGTTTTTGAATAAGAATCTTGAAAATTTTGGATGAAATTCTAAAATTTTTGAATGAGAACCTTTGAAATTCTAATTATGAATCTTTAGAAGTTTTTTCAACTTGCGAATCTAAAAACTTTGTGAATCTCCAATTCTTGCGAATCTGAAAGTCTTACAAATCTTCAATTCTTACGAATCTGAAAACTTTACGAATATTCAATTCTTGTGAATTTAAAAATTTTATGAATCTTCAATTCTTACGAATCTGAAGGTTTTGCGACTCTTCAATTCTTGCAAATCTGAAAACATTGTGAATCTTCAATTTTTGTGAATTTGAAAATTTTACAGATCTTCAATTCTTGCGAATCTAAAAACTTTGCGAATCTCCAATTCTTGCGAATTTGAAAGCTGTGCGAATCTTCAATTCTTATGAATCTGAAAACTTTGTGAATCTTCAATTCTTGCAAATCTAAAAACTTAGTGAATCTCTAATTCTTGCGAATCTGAAAGCTTTGTGAATCTCCAATTCTTGCAAATCTGAAAGTTTTTACGAATCTTCAATTCTTGCGAATCTGAATGTCTTGCCAATCTCTAAAACTTGCGAATCTGAATGTTTTACGAATATCTAAAACTTAAGAATTTGAAATTCTTGCAAAATTTTGAATCCTGCGAATCTTTGAATTGCAAACTTTTGAATTCCAAATTTGTGATTTTTTTTAGCTCAATTGCGAATCTTTGATCTTTAACTTGCATTGGGAATTTTCGATAATGAAATTTTTGAATGCTTCAAATTGTAAACTTTTGAAGTTTTGAAAATTCATAATTGCTGTAAAGATAGGCTTCGATTCAATCCAAGACATCTTGTTTTCGAATTTTGACCTATGCCTGATCTTTCTTTGGCTCAGTCCAAGTTATTCATTTCAGACTTCGGTTTAATCCAAGTCGTTTTGTCTTCGAATTTTGACTTATGTCAGATCTTTCTTCAGCTCAATCAAGTTATTCATTTCATATTACAATTCGGTCCAGGTTATTTTATGTTGGATTTTGACTTGTGTTGATCTATTTTCGGGTCATTCCATTTCAAACTCGATCCAATCTATGCTAAAGTGTTGTCTTTCTTAAATAAGGTCATAATGGGTGTCTACGTCTTTGCATAATCTCTGTTTCACAAAAAATATGCAAAGAATGGCAACTGTAGACACCCACTTTTGGATTTAGTTTCTCGATGAGTTTTAGATAAGGTTAGTATAATTTAATAAATAAAAGTAAAATTTCAATCCTGGTAAAACTCTAAGATTAAGAGTTTAAATTTTGAAAAACAAGATCAAGGATTTGGTTTTGAATGAGGGATAAACAAATTGAATGAAAGGGAATTTGATTTTCAAAACCTTCATTTAACCTAGTACCCTGCCCTATATAAATCCCAGCAATCACATAAAAAAGGACACAGAAGAAATGAGGAAAGAAAACATGAATGATCCGAGTAAAATTTTTTTAGGAAAGCTTTTGGGGAATTTGTGGTTTAATTGGTTTTTTTGTTTTTTTTTTTAATTTTTTAGGAATTTTTTAGAAATTTCCAAAATTAGATGAATTTTTTGGTGAAATTCAAGTTTTTCGACGACTTTTTCGATGAAAAACCCAGTTTTTGGTGATAAAACCCAAAAATCGACGAGAATTTCATTGGTGTTCTCTAAACGTAGAGAAAATTGAAGGGAAGAGAGAGAAAAGAGAAGAAGCATATGAGAAAATTTTTTTTTACCTTTTATACTTGGGTGAAATGACGCCATTTTGAGAAGCCAAAAGCAGATAGGATCTGCATATCGCCCTAAGTTCGACCTGACCCGTAATGAATTAACTCGTTTCTCGTTTCACTCAACCTCTAGTGAGCCACTAGCTGAACTACACATTGAACTGGTCTAGCGATGTCCCTCTTTGGAGCCGCGTCTCAACTGAACCCAGTCGAGACATGCCAAGGTTTTATTCATTTAGTTTTATTATTTATTTGTTTATTAACATTATTATTAGTATTATTTTTTGCTTATCTATTTACTGATCAAATTAAAATTTATTTACTTAATTAAACATCCTTAAATTTTCAATGATTTTTAAAAAATTAAAAACTTCAAAGAAATTTTTTAAAGAAAAGTTGAAAGTATAATTTTTTCTTGAAAATAAAGATTTCAAAAAAAACATTAAAGAAAAGTTGAAAGTATCAATTTTTCTCGAAAATAAAGATTTCAAAAAGGGATTTTTGAGAAAAAGTTGAAAGTATCAATTTTTCTTGAAAATAAAGTTTTCAAAAAGGGATTTTTGAGAAAAAGTTGAAAGTATCAATTTTTCTTGAAAATAAAAATTTCAAAAAAATAATTTTAAGGAAAAGTTGAAAGTATCAATTTTTTTTAAATAAAATTTTCAAAAAATATATTTTGGAGGGAAAGTTGGAAGTATCAATTTTCCTTTAAAATAAAACTTTCAGGAAATGTTTGTTTGAGCAAAAGTTGAAAGTCCTAATATTTCTTGAAAATTTTTAGTATAAAATAATTTGACGACAGAGCCTCTGTAAGAGAAATGATAGTTTTCTTGTATACTCTTGAAGTGAGAGAATTTTTTTAATTTGCTTTCAAAAGTATTGGAGTCAATTAAGAATAATTTTTAATAATTAATTACTTGATAAAGTTTTAAGGCTTAATGGATAACATAAAATCAAGCTGATACCATCTTTCGATAGGTGTGTGGGAGTGCTATAACCTTCTTTATATATAATCGTACTCCCGAACCTAATTCTAGTTTCATAGGCATTGAATCTACCTTTTAAAGATACCTAAGTCAAACTTATGATTTCTCTTTAAAAAGGGACAGATTCAGTCAAGTGGCCAATCGCACTTAAATAAAAAAAGATTAGTGGTAACTCATCAAGTCAATATCAAGCGATAGATCTCCAGATCTAGACGTTATGACATATACAAGAAAACTAAAGCCTATAAGATGGAAAACAGTTTAGGCTATGTTTTGTAGAAAAATGGAAGAATGTGTGTTGACATATAATTGCTGTGAATTGACCTTACTTTAATTGTGAGTAGGGATATAATTGATCAAGTTCAAATTGATATAGTATTAAACTCAAGTTCAAGCTCGATTTCAAATTTGAAGCTCAAAATTAGACTTGAACTTGATCAAGTTTTATCTTTTTAGCTTGAATTCGATATAAGATAGAAATTAAGCTATTTAAGCTTACTCGATTAGGTTCGATTAATATGTAAAAATAAGCTTGATTCTTATATTCGACAAAAATTCAATTATTTGTACTGCGAAGTCGAGTGCAAAATATTTTATCAATTAAAATAATTAAAATATATTAAAATATAAAAGCTAGATTAGGCTTACGAGTAACTCGAGTCATGCATAAAAATGCTAGAACTCGATTCAATTGATAAGTTAAGTTACTCGAGTTTTAGCTCGACTCGATAATAATCAAGTCGAATTTAAGTTTTATTCAAATCAAATTCGAATAACTTACGAGTACTAATATATCATTTACATTCCTAATTGTGAGTAGCTTCATCGCCTCATCCTTAAGCAGTCCTTGACAAATGGCACATCAAGAATACTGATATTCTCTACCTTTTACGCTATTTGATTAAAAAAAAAGAAAAAAAAAGAAAGAAAAACACTTTTACTTAGAACATATTAATTTGATAGTAAAAGTTGTTTAGTGGCATATAAATTATATTAACCACAGTGACAAGGCCCATAGATTATAATTATATTTTTATATTCTAAATTGAATTATTGTGGACGACTAACAAAGGATTTTAAAATTTTTAAGTTTAATTCATTTGATTTTCTTTTATGCAATTATTTTATGAGATTAAGTTTAATAAATCAAATTCAAACTTTAATTTTTATAAATTTTTTATTTTCAAATTGTATTTTTTTTACTAAAAAAATCACATTATTTGGCCTTTGGACTCCAACAACTCACCACTATAAAAAATAAAAAAAAATTAATGGCATAATCATTCAAGAATTCATTTTGAAGATGAGAAACAAAATTCGCACTAACATTTGGTGCTACTTGATATTAAGAAGTCCAAGAAATACCAAAAGCAATCATTATTTAATAACTTGTAATAATTAATAGTGAAAAGTAAAAATAAAGTAAATTCTTATATAAATTCATAAATATTCCCTCCGTCCCAAATTGCTTTATGGTATTGAATTTCAGGAATTTTTTTTAAAAATTTGATTTTAATGTATTTAATATTAAAATAAATTTTTTTATAAAATTAAAGTTTCATGATTTTTAATATTAAAAAATAAAAAAATAAATATTTTAAAAGTTTTAAAAAATAGAATATAATTTTAAGATATTACAAAAAGAAAATATGGATAAAGAAAGTGAAACAGAAAAAGTATGTAATAATTCTAATAGAAAATTTTTTACATATAAAATAATTATTCTTTAATAACTTGTAACTATTTTATTAATCAATATATCAATAATTATGTTATTATTTTTATTAAAAAACTTTCAAGTCTTTAATGATATTTTTTCTTTCATTTCAAAGTCACAAATGTTTTTGACGCATTTGTTTCATCGCTAGTTTCAGTCTTATCTATCAACTCTCAATATCATCGTTGAATGATCAATCTCAATATCACCACTGTATTCAATTTCTCTACAGTGAATTTCGTTGCTATGCTGAATAAGATCTAAGGGGCTTAGGTTGTGACTTTCGCAACTATTACCTTATTCTTATTGGTAGGATTGAAAATATAAAAATAAAAAAGTCGATTGAAATTATATTATTTGATTCAATTTAAATGAGTTTTTTTGTTGTATTCGTTTCAGCTTCTAATCTTGAATGCTTTTGTTCGATTTGGTTTTTGATTCATGGAGTAAAATTTGAAATTATTCAAATAAAATTATATTTTATTAAATTTTACATTATTTTTAAATTTTTAAAAATTATTTTATTTGTAAATAGATGTAAATAAATATAAAATAATATTAAAAATTATATAAAATCTATAAAATTTTTTATTCATCATTATATGCATATTTTTTCTCCATCAATTTAATTGTAATATTTTATTATTAAGCTTTTTCTAAATTAAACAATAATATTTTTATTTATTTTCATATATATATTATACTCTTTTTAAGATCAATTTTAGTATTTCATATCTAGCTAGAACCCTAATTAATTTTAATACAAGTATCTATGATTTTTTTTTACATGTTTAACTATATATAAGTAAAATCAAATACTTACCATTAAACTACGATTTTAGTTCAACTATTTAGAATTGCTATAGAAAGTGTTTTTTTACCCCTAACTTCTAGTTTCTACTAAATTAGTTTATTTATTTTAAACACAAAATGAGACATATTTTTCACTTAAAAATAATTTTTCTTTTTTAAAATTATAGAATTCAATTAAATAAATATACAAGACTTAATTATGCTAATTTTATACTAAAAAAATAGAAACTAATACAATATAATAAACATACTAAAGTTTTAATCGATCTTAAATATGAATCCCAAAGATGACTGATAGAAATTGATAGGTTACAAAAATATTCAAATCCAATTGAACACATAACAATAATATATGTTTCCTAGCAAAAAAATTAATTACATTAATTACATTAATCTTAATTATATCTTTGAATATATATGGCTTATGGAATAGGGGTTTGTACTTGTGTTTGTGTATTATCACTTTATGGTTTAATTGATAGATTATATGCATTCACTTTGACAAAATGATAAAATCCAAACTTGGGGTATGATTGATTTGTTATAATCAAAATGATAATTAATTAGAAAATGATTGAGTCCATCTGTTTTTTGCAGTTGGTTGTCTTGAGAGGTCATTTTATCTATTAGGCAATAGTTGTGGTAATAAAAAGCTGACAATGCCTTGTGTCCTGAAACTGAATTTCACTTATATCATCAAGACTAGTATAACTAACTTTTCCTTCCTCTTTCTAAAGGGTAAAAAATCCATACATTTATTCTTGATTTTTATTAAGTTGTTCTTATGATTTATTTCACAGGCAATGCTTGGAATCTTATGCAGGGACATGTTTACGATACGTTACGGATAAAACAACATCATGATAATTTCTAAAATATAAGAATAGGAATACAGCAAGACATGATAATAAAAAAATATCTTTTATATATTGTAATCGTCAGTTAAGAATACATGATAAATATTGGGATGATTTTTAAAAATCAATTACCTTTATAAAGAAAAACTAATGTAAATATGGCAATAAAAGAACATAGAATGCCGTTACCCGCATGGAAATTTTCTTTTTCTTCTTTCTTAATCTTTGCCGTATCTGGTCAAATTCAATAGTATTCCAACATGTTCTGGTATGTATGTCAGAAGCGTTAAAGTGTCGAACACGAATACAGCAGGAGTACGCAAGAAGTTCAAACGCAAGAGGTATAAAGTATTACCTTGTACATTTAGAAGTTGAGTGCTTCCTGTGTTTTCTGTCATTTTATTTTATGTCCACTTGATGAAAGTGATAAGTTTCGGTTTACAGGCATTCGGTTTATAAAAATGATATATTTCGGTTCACAGGCATTCGGATAGGTTGCACGACTTGTGAGACAACATAACTTTCCAGCATTTAAATATTTATGGTTTCTTTTTGTTTCAAGTTTTGATACTCAATGACATTTTAGAACCCAGTTCTGTGCTGAAACAGAACGTGAACATGAAAAATAAAGAGAGAAAATGAAAATTACCAACAGCAAACAAAAGTTTAGATACAATGGAAAAATTTTAAGCTTATTAAGGGAAGGTTTTCCTCCATAATTGAGCATGACAAATGCTAGAATTGTGATCCATTGTGGCCAGTTGACAAATACTGATATCCCGACTTAAGATGTTCAGTTGTTTGAACATAGCAATAATTGTGAGTTGCATCAGAAATCCAAGCTCCAAAAATTGCCTAGAATACGCTGTGATGTTTTTTGCGTTCATTTTGAAGGAATTACTATGCAGGATTTGCATAATATATGAGACTGTTACTGGAGAAGGTTGATGATTCAATTTAGACTCCTTACGGAAACACTGGCCTTTTTTGCAAGCTCGTTTCACATGAAGAAGTTGAGCTGAAATTCTGTAGAATAAATTAAGAATAGTTACTTGGAAGCTTCCGCAGAATAAATGGATGCTTGAGTTTGTGTTCTTTTATGTCAAGACAGTACATACCCCTGATTTGATGATTGAAATGAGCTCCTCAAACCAAACTCGAGCTTAGCAGCTGAAACACTTTGTCTCGATCAGCGTAGATGTTTCTTTATGCCGAGCCAGAATGCTTATAAAGATCAAAGAAGCATACCAAAATGTTTAGTCACTACTATAAATAGTTAAAACTTCATACATAAAGGCAAACAGTTTTCAAAGCAAGTATAAAAGAAAAACACATTAAGATGCATTGCTTTACATCTTCAAAAGCTCAATCCAGGCAAAGATTTTAACTTGTGGCTCCACCGAGCTGAAAGAAATGATCATCGGAAAAACAAAGGTTGCTGATCAATGTTTTACTGAAAGGATATGTTATGCATCAATATGAAGAATTGAGCTACAATGGAATGAAACTTCCAAGCATTAATGCACAACAGAATAATATTACAAAGAATTTTAACACGTACATTTAGAATATCAATTTGGCTTTTACAGAAGGTCCCAGCTCAGCCAATTTTACCTGCTTGATAAAGTTCTTACCTTATCTTATCATTTATGCTTGCACCGCTGACATGGAGGAGAAAAAAGATTTCTGTGGTAGGAAAGGAGCTGCTGCCAGAACAACTTGGAAACCACCAATGAATTGAAGTTATTTCATCCTGTCAGATAAGTTCCACAATATCAGATTTTTGTTTTGAAGCATTTGGGATAAAAATGGTAGTACCAAAGAAGGGTAGAATAAAAAAAGAGAAAGCAATCCTAACAAGCTTGGAAGTTTTCATTATGCTAAGAATGATGATTTCTTTTAATATATGGCTTCTGATCATAAACAACGAATCTATATACTCAAAGAGTATGATATAGGGATTATGGAGGGTGGAATATGGTTCAAGGATTCGGAATGTCCAAGGCAATTATTGCTGGCTCCGGAAGAGCACCTTATTCAGAGTAAAAGACACAAATATTATACATAAAACATAAAGTACAAATGATTTTCCTTCGCTATAAAAGGAGAACGTTTTGCAAAGATATCAGAACCCTGGAAATAAGTAATAACTAAGTAATAACTTACCACTTTCATAGGAAACAATGTTTCCCTTGGGGGAATTTTTGCGTCACTGACACTGTCCTCACTCCTAAGTCTGGCAATAAATCTTTAATATCTCATCATTTATAAGAAATTGAGTTCTCAATGGGATTGAGGCAGGGATTTTGGTATTGACTCATTCAGGCTGCCATATGGTCAATTTGACAGCAGTGAAGGTAATCCATGCTTCTGCTGAGTAAACAGCATTCATCTTTTTCAGGTCTTTCCATCTGCTTTTGCAAACCACTTTGTGTGCTCCTATAAAGGCACTACTCACTGGCCTCTGCAACTTCCAACTGACTGAAACCAAAATTAGATATCAAATTAATCTTCACGCATATAAGAAAATAACAAGCATTTAATAATTGAAACCATTCTTGAATGATTCTACAAAAGAAAAAAAAAATCAGAAGTCAATGAAACAAAATGATTAATAGATATAAACATTTAACACATCTGTTCTGTTCTTGAAATTGTCCTATAGGAAATTTTTATCAGAAGACTGAAAGAAATATGTTTAGACTATAAAAATGAATTTTCTAAAATTTTCTAACTTTTAGTAAACAATCCAATGCCATAGTTACTCATTCTTCTCTGTGAAAAATCATAGGTAAGGCAGAAAGGAAGTACACATAATGGACAGCCAAATACATGAGGATATCATGAATGATTCATGAACACAAGAAAAATATATATATACAGAAATCAGCTATAAGACCTACTCATTCTGGAACTATTCTTAAATTTTCTTTTAAAATGGCAGCAAAACATTGAATCTATGTATCAAACCTGCAGAGAACCATGTGCAAGTTCCAATAACTTCTAAATTAAACCATTACACTCCATGATGGAAGGAAGAACCTCATTCTCAATTCTGCAAATCTAGATTACACTACAATTAAAAGTTTTGTATAAATGAGATTCACTCGTTTCTAACAAATGAGCTTCAAAAATACCTGTCCTCAATTTAATAAGCAGGATTTCATCAATGGTTAAAAGGTTAAAGTCTGAATTTGATTCCTTTACTACCTCAATCCTATCGGTTTAGTCCAACTTCAATTTTAATGAATTTAGTCCATGTATTTTTATTAAAAGTAGACTTTTCTTTTATATATTTTCCATTTCATTGTAAAACAAAAAGCTATGTGTGGAATGGATTGAACTAATGAACATTTTATTATGATATAAAAAATATAAATCACTTGAGCACTTGATTTAATAGTACGTTAATGTTCTTCAAATAAGTAGCATATAATTGCAAAGTGACATATACCTGATTTCTTGGCGTTTCTTCCGGTGACAAATTAACCAATTAGAATGCAACGTATGTGGGCTATTTTGGGCCACTCTTGTCCTTCATCCTTCTTGCATCGTTCTCTTAGCAATGGACAGTTAATAATATATAGATGAAAAAGTGAGTCAAACATCTCCCCTTCTGGGAGGAATTTGAGCCTGGGGCATCCTCGGATATCCAATGATTCAAGAAATTTGAGATTTTGAAAGCCCTTGGAGGATAGAGTTTCTAGGTTTGGAAAACCGAAGATGGTGAGGGAGGTGAGAGTGCGAGGCAGAAGCATTTCCTCACATGGGAATGACACCACATCTACAGAAGCACCGTTGATGTACAAATGTTTAAGGGAGGTGAGTTTGTGCAAACCCCACGCAATCACTGACTTGCAAATATTGGGTTGCGAGATTTTAAGTGAAGTGAGATTGGGAGGGAACCCCTCTTCTGGAAATGATATCACCCGTGGACAATCCAATATGAACAATTCTCGCATAGAGACGATATTGTGGATGCAGTTGGGTAAGGCCTGTAGTTTTTCACACCTAGAAAGGTGAAGCTTTCTGAGTTTAGTGGTAAATGACCCACTTCCAGGGAAGGAAATCAAACTTGGACAACCCCAAATAACAATCTCCCCAAGATGGTTGAGCTTGTTTAATCCATGAGGCAAAGATCTGAAATTATTGCAACTGCCGATAGTTATTAATTCAAGGGAAGAGTTCTCTTCAATTTCTTGAGCTATGGACTCTAGTACTCGGCAATTATTAATAGTGAGGTATTTAAGCCCCATAGGTAACTCGCCCCTTGAGGATAAAGATATCAGAGACTTACAATTTTCAATTACCAAGTGCTCTAGAAGAGGCCTGCTGTTGATGTTGTTATTTACTCCACCCAGCAAGTACTGCAAATTCTCACACTCCTTAATGGTTAAACGTCTTAAATTTGGAGGCAAGTTTCCATTTGAAATTGAAATCAATCTTGGGCATCCTTCAATTTGTAGCTCCCTAAGGGATCTGTAGCTGTGTAGGTTTTCTGATAGCCTTTCTAGCCTTACACAACGATGTATGCTCAAATGTTCAATACGGCAAGGGATTCCTAACTGCCTATGCTCATCCTTTCCGTCCTCTGCACCTATGGAAACTGTTGAACAATTGTCAATTTCCAAAAAGGGAAGACGCCTCAAATGTGTTGAGGGTCCTTCCTGGTTCTGCCATGAAGAAATTAGCTCCTCACATCCATGTATATAAAGACGTTCTGCTTTTATCAACCCTAACATCATCCCCTCCATTGGAGAAGTGAATTTTGAAATGTCTGAAAGAGAGACTTTTTCAATGAATGAGCCAGATTTTGTACAACTTGTAGACGCCACCTCTTGGCACCCATAAATTTCCAAGTCAGACAACTTTGGAAGGCTTGAGAGTGAAACTACCAACTGCTCACATTCTTCAATCACAAGTTTCTCCAATGAAGGAAGACAACAAGGTAGACTTCTCAGTTGTTGACACAAATTAATCTCTAGCTTCTTCAAGGAAGGAAGACGATTAGGTAAACTTCTCAGTTGTAGACACCAAATAATCTCTAGCTTCTTCAAGGAAGGAAGACAACTAGGTAAACTTCTCAGTTGATCACACATATTAATCTCTAGCTTCTTCAAGGAAGTAAGACGATTAGGTAAACTTCCTGACAACTTGGGGCAATTTGAAATGATGAGCTCATGGAGGTGTTGGAAACTCCTTACATTTTCATCAACTTCACAGGGATCCCATTCCTCCCACTCTGGCATGTCCTTAAAACGTAATTTCTCTAGTGACGGAAATGCATTAATCGACAGATCCTTTCCAAAAAAATTAGCACCCACATTTTTTATCTTACTCATCCTCTGGATAGAAAGCGATTTTATCGACGGTAATCTTCCAACAGGTGGTAATAATGTGCAATTTGGACAGTCATACAGATTCAGAATCGATAGCTTTTCAAATGAGGGATCTCCAATCCAATTTGGGAATGTTTCACCTCCATAACATTCGATGGTGAGCCTTTCAAGCATTTTAGGAGGTTGGAGTGAATCCAACACGTCCTTGTGAATTTCTTTTCCTGCGACATTATAACTCCACTCCAAAGCTAAATCACGAAGGTTCGACTTATGACGTAACCCAGCCATCCATGCATCTTGAGCTTCGACAACATTCTGCAATTCTGTAATAAAAAGTTCACCCTTAAGATTAGACAAATTCTTCATCTCGCTAATCGGACGACCATTGTCTTGACTCACAACAAAATTTGTCAATGTTTGGAGATTGGTTAGTTCACCGATTCCCATTGGCATCGTTTTTATTGAATCTGCACCTGCTATGTCAAGATGCCTTAGGTTAATTAAAAATCCCATTTCAGAAGGAAGCTCTTCAAGACTAGAACAGCCCCGCAACAGCAAGGTCTCTAAATTGTAAAGCTTGCATATTGAATCCGGCAGAATTTTGATTAGAGTGTAAGAAAAATTTAGATAACGCAGATGCACCAAATCTCCAATAATATTGGGAATCTCCGTCAGGTAGAAACCTTGTAAAGAAAACACCCTTAAGTATTTAAATTCTGGCAACAACTCACTGAGAACTTGATTAGAGAAATTCATCCACCCTCCAGGCATCTTCAACGGTAGGAAGGTTCTTAAATTCTTTCTTTTAAAGACTTGGAAATTTTTAATTCTGTCTTTCCCACCAACAATGCAAGATAAATGGCGAGGATAACGGGAAACGTTCAATGCCTTGTCATCCTCCACTCTGAAGCATATATCTTTGGCAACTGATTGAGCCAAATCATTAATCAGGTCATGCATTATATATCGAGACTCATTCTTGCTGGATACTTCAAAAAATGACCTCCGTACAAGTTCTTGAAAGTACTCATGACCCAAATCTTCATTTCGCTTTGTAGCTTCCACTCGCAGAAAGCCTTCTGCCATCCATAATAGGACTATTTCTTCCTCGGAAAATTCATAGCCTTTGGGAAGTATGGCACAGTAAGCAAAACATCGCTTTAGGTCTGCAGGAAGATGATGATAGCTTAATCGTAAAGCTGGAATTATGCTACTCCTCTCTTCTGGTAAATTCCAAATCTCACTTCTTAGTATCTTTTCCCATTCACCAACGTCCAGCTTATTGCGCAAAAGGCCTCCAATGGTCTTAGCTGCTAAGGGCAATCCCTTGCACCTCTTCACAATCTGTACACCATATTCTTTTAAGTTCGGATGCCCACTAAAATCTTTTGCTCCTAATGCATGTTGAGTTAATATAGAAATGCAATCACCATCTGACAACTCTGGCAGCTTGTAACCTAGGATAGTACTCACCATTAATGAAACACTTTGACCACGAGTTGTCACAACAATCGTAGCTCCTATGCCAAAAGGGGATATTAGACGAGTCCAATCATCATAGTTTTCATGCCAAAGATCATCCAAAATCAGAAGTAGTTTTTTTCCCTCCAGCTTCTTCTTCAATTTTATTTGAAGGTTATTCAAATCATCTCCAACATTAAAAGATTCAGGACTAACTGATTGTAAGATTGATTTCGTTATCTCCTCCATCTTAAAGTCGTCAGAAACACATACCCATGCTTGAAAATCAAAATGCTTAACTACACGACTATCATTGTAGACAAGCTGAGCAAGCGTTGTTTTGCCAATCCCTCCTTTGCCAATGATGGGAATCACAGAAAATTTATTGCTATCATCACTCCCAAAAATCAAATCAAGGATTGTTTCCTTGTCTTTTTCCCGACCGTAGACTTGAGTTTCATTCACCAAACAAGTGGTTGATCGCCATTCCCATGTTCTCCTGGGCCTCCCACCACCATTTTTAGTCAGAGCCAAGAGACTTATACCTGCTTCTAAAACTTGAAATCTAGCAGTGATCTCTTTTATCTCGGACATCATTTCCTTATTAAATGATAAATTATGACCCCTGAACCAGGTAAAGCAAGCATCAACAAGCTTTTGTAACTTCCTTGGGCGGTGATCTTGATGTTCCCTTGTTAACTTGAGTCTCAAAGCTTCAGTAGCAAACTTATCCAATATGTCATCCACATCGTATGCCAAGTCTTGGAGGTGGACCAACCAACTCTTCACACGCCCATCATTCATTTCCTTCTCCTCGGCATCATTTAGAACTGCGTGAATATTGCTCAATGTCTTTTCCATCTTGTTGAGCTCCTCGCAAACTTCCTTCTCAGTTACAAAGTTGAGAAACTCAGAGGAGGCCAAATTACTAAACAACCCTTCAAAGAACACAGATAAAGCAGCTTCAACGATGGACATGGCTTTTGACCTGCAAAAACACAGAGATTATGTGTAAAAATGATATAGGGATAAACTCAAAAAGACTGGAACTAGAAGTAGAACACAACCAACAACCCCACCAGTACTGAACCCCATCTTGGTATATTTCTTTGTGGCTTATATCTCCGCGTTAATTTTTTCTAATACTCCTATTACTAATTAAGAAAGTTAATTAATTATTCCAATCAGACTATTTGTTAGACTATAGATGAAAATTGGAATATCGGAAAACTTAAACAATGTATTTATTTTTTTCAAGTGTTTTAGAAATTAAAACCAAAACCGTGATTTGCAACTTGCAAGTTGTTTTTAAAAACCAAAAGTAAAATTTTAAAAAGTTTTGAAAATTATTAAAAATACAAAAATAATATTTCTAATATTTTGAAAATATTTTCGACATTATTATCTTAATACTATTCATCTATTCGATTATAATACTTGTTAGAGTTAAAAATCTAATGTTTGAAAATTAAAAAAAAATTATTCTTGATAAGATTTGAACTCATATCCTCTTACAATTTAAAATTTTAATCACTTTTTTTATTAAATTTCTCTTCTTAAATTTTTGGAAAAAAATTATATCAAAACACTTTTTAAAATTTAATAAAATGATAAAAACTAAAATAAAATAAAATATTCAAAAACATAAAATTGGCAACAATACAAAACCACCCTGTTTCAAAATTTCAACTTTTTTTTTTCCTTAAAGTAAATGTATTTGTGTCGATTTGACATAAGGGTAAATCCATTTCTACTAGCAATTGGCTGAACAAAAAAAAAAAAAGGTAGACCATATATCAGAATTTTTTTCTTTTTATCAAGCAAACTTTAAAAATCTTTAAAAGGGTGAAAATCTTTGATCTACCAATAGTAGCAAACAAATTGGAACTCCGAAATCTAAAAAAAAAAAAACAAAACACTTTTTATAGCATTCTGTTATTAAATATTTAATCAGAAATTTTAAATTTCAAAAGTTTTTATCTAACTTTTAATTTGAGTCCAAATTATTATTTGTCTTTAATTATTTATTTAGGGTTTCAATTGATTAATAAGACTCAAACCAATAGTTCATTCTTCCTTCTTATAATATACCATGTTATTTTATTTCTCGTCTTATTTCTTTTATCAAAGTTTTAAATATTTTATTATTTTTAAACAATTGGAACAAAAATAAAAATAAAATAAATACAAAAAATAAAAAAAATAATTATGAAAATCTGGATAAACAAAAGTAGATAAATCATAAATTTTTTAAAGAAATATCCTAAAGGAAAAGAATCAAATTAAATTCCTATAATGATTAAATTTTCGAGATTAAGATAAAAGTGCAAAGTATTTTCTAGAGCAATTTTTTTTCTAATATGGAATTGCACTTCAAAGAAGACTAGTTCCATATTTAAACAAATGAAAAGCAATCACAATACAGAAAATGAACACAAAACAACAAGAATCGTCAAAAGCAACAACAATTAGCAAAAAAAAAAAAAAGGGCAAAACATTTTTAGTCACTGAGTGTTTTCAGTTTTAGATTTGATTAATTTTTAGGGTTTTTTTGGAGTTTCTAAGTTAATAAGAAGAAAAAGAAAGTTTTTTGGAGGCCTGTTTTGGGTTGTAGATGTAGACTTTTGGATGAATATTTTGTGAAGTCTAACTTAAAATAAGCAAAAAGGAGATCATAAGAAATTAAAAAGAAGATTTTTGAAAAATTTTATCACTAGTATAAAATGACAGACAACATCACCGATGAAGTTTTCAATGACTTTTTTTGGATTTTATGATTTGAGGGTATTATTTGACAGATTGAATTCTTGAACACCAAACATTTATACTGTTAGGAAAATGGGGTCCAATCCTATGTAAGTGGTTTTGGACCAAGTAAAGGCCATGGGCCTTGATATTTTATTTTACACAGAGCCCTAGCTACTTAATAAAAAAAGAGGTGGGGTTGTTTTAGGTGTGTGTCGAAAACCAAGCTAAAAAAGAAGAAAAGCCAGGAAAAACAGAGAGAGAAAAAAAAGAAGAGAGAGTTGGTTGAACGGAAGTCAATCCGTGGTCCGATTGAGTTGGAACCTTGTCAGGAGGTTTATGATTCAGAGTTCTACATTCTAAACGGTGAAGATCGGGTTTGAAGCTCTCTAGGAACAAATCCAGGGTGTATTTGTTGAGTCACTTATTTGGTGAGATTTCTCCAATTATTTCTCTAGTTGTTGATTAGCTCTAGTTTTAGCTAGAGAAGAACTTTGTATAACTATTATTTGATAGTGAAGATTTTTCTGGTGGCCCGTGGTTTTTTCCCTCTACACTGGAGGGTTTTTCACGTAAATCTTGGTGTGCTTTATTTTTCCTGCGTATTTGATTATTGATTGCTGTCTATTGCTTCTGTATTGTTGTGATTATTGCTTCAGGTGCAACAAGTGGTATCAGAGCGAGGGTTATTTTGAGACATCGATACAGAAGCAACCCAGGATAGAAGTAAATTCTATTTAAGATCATGGAGGGTGATACAGGTTTCATGATAAAATTGACAGCATCGAATTATTCAATTTGGAAGCCTATGATAGAAGATCATCTATACTGCAAAGATTTGTATGAGTCAGTATTGGGAGATTCGGCTAAACTAGCGGATATGAAAGATGAAAACTGGAAGAAGCTAGGTAGAAAAACGCTGGCTACAATCAGAAAATGGGTTGATATCAGCGTGTTCCATCAAGTAGTGCAGGAATCAGATGCTTACATTGTTTGGGAAAAATTGGCAGCATTGTATGAGAAAAATAGGTATGAATAAAACTATACTTGTTAAAAAGATTGCAACTTTACAGTACAGGGATGGACGATCTGTTACAGAACACTTGAGTGATTTTCAAGATATATTTAATCGAATGACTACTATGGAGCTTAAGATGGATGATGAAATGAAGGCATTATTTCTTTTGGGTTCATTGCCAGACAGTTGGAATACTCTAGTTGTGACTGTTCTTAATTTAGCTCCTGATTATAAGATGACATTGGAGATGGTAAATGATAGTATGCTTAATGAAGAAGCGAGGCGAAAAGATGTAGACCTTGGGAATCAAGCTCTAGTCATAGAGAATAGGGGTAAAAACATCGACAGAGGTCAGGACTCAAAAAGTCGTGGTAAGTCTAAACATAGATCCAAATCTAGAGGTAAAGTGAAGTGTTTCCATTGTGGTAAGACGGTTCATATAAAACGAAACTGTAGAATCTTAAAGCAAGAGCGAAAAAATGAGAAAAGCAAGAGTTCAGATGATGGCAATGTTGCAGCAGTGAATTCAGATAGTGATTCAGTTACTTTGATTTGTACACATGGTGATTGTAATCATGTTAGTGATCCCGGCATTAAGTGGATAGTTGACACAGAAACGGCATATCATTGTGTTTCTAAGAGAGAGTTGTTTACAACTTACAAAGCAGGAGACTTTGGTTGTACCAAGATGGGAAACAAGAGTGTGTCGTAGATTGTTGGGATTGATGATATTATTGTACAAACTAGTACAGGCTGCATGTTGACTTTGAGGGATGTCAGACACATTTCAGATATGAGAATAAACTTGCTTGCTATTAATGTCCTTGATAAGGAGGGATATAAAAGCCGACAAAAGAATGGACAGTGGAAGCTTCTCAAAGGATCTATGGTAGTTGCAAGGGAAAAACTATGGTACACAATGTATAAGACATGGATGCAATTGAACGATAATCAGGTAAATACCGTTGAAAATGATGTTTCAGCAAACTTGTGGCACAGGAGGCTAGTACACATGAGTGAAAAGAGGTTACAGGTTTTGGCAATGCACTCTCTCATTCCCTTGACCAAAGGTATGTCTCTCGATTCATGTGATTATTGTTTGTTTGGTAAGCATCATAGAGTTTCTTTTCGTAAAAGTTCTCAGAGAAAAGAAAATAGATTGGAATTAATTTATTCTGACGTATGTGGTCCCATTGAGGTTGAGTCATTAGGTGGTAGCAGATATTTTGTTACTTTTATTGATGATGCTTCACGTAAGACTTGGGTGTATATGTTGAAATACAAAAGTCAGGTACTACAGTATTTTTAAAAATTTTATGCCATGGTTGAAAAGATGACAGGGTTACCCTTGAAGTGTATTCGAACTGATAATGGTGAGGAATATACATCTAAAGATTTTGAAGAGTATTGCTGAAAGCATGGGATCAGGCATGAGAGGACATAACCTGGAACACCGCAGCATAATGGTATAGCTAAAAGAATGAATCGCACCATTGTGGAAAAAGTCAGATGTATGTTGAGGATGGCAAAATTACCAAAGCCATTTTGGGGTGAAGCAGTCAAGACAACTTGTTATTTACTTAACAGGTCACCATCAGTTCTTTTGGGCTTTGACATTCCAGAAAGAGTGTGGACAAGAAAAGATACTTCATACTCTCACTTGAAAGTTTTTGGGTGTAAAGCATTCATGCATGTGCCAAAAGAATAGAGGTCAAAGCTTGACAGTAAAGCTACACAGTGTGTGTTTGTAGGATATGGTGATGAAGAATTTAGTTACAGGGTATGGGATCCAGTAAAGAGAAAGACAGTCAGAAGCAGAGATGTAGTCTTTCATGACAAAGAAACCATAGCAGATCTTGAGAAAAATGAGAAGACTACACGAGTTACTGTTGAGTGTGATGTTTCAACACCGACAGAGATTTCACAAGAAAGAGCCACAGATGGTGAAAATGAGCCAGAAACAGAACTTGGGGATATGAATGAGCCAACCACAATTGGTGATGAGCTAGATGCTATTATTTTTTAGCAGGGGGAGCAATCCTCTCTACCTGAGAGTGTTGAGCAGGGGGAGCTACCTTCAGCATCA
This sequence comes from Durio zibethinus, assembly GCF_047325235.1. Taxonomy (NCBI): domain Eukaryota; kingdom Viridiplantae; phylum Streptophyta; class Magnoliopsida; order Malvales; family Malvaceae; genus Durio; species Durio zibethinus. Next base: position 23,276,732 of record NC_143180.1, read on the forward strand.
AGTGATGTAGAGTCTCAGCCCAGGAGATTTACTAAAGAGCGCAGGCCATCTACCAGGTATCCAAGTTCATATTTTATTTTAGTTACCAGTGAAGGGAAGCCAAAAAGCTTTCAAGATGTGCAGGCTACTCCGGATAGAAAGCACTAGTTAAAAGTAATGAAAGAAGAGATGGAGTCATTACGAAAGAATGGTACTTATGATCTTGTTAAACTTCCAACAGGGAAGAAGCCATTAAAAAATAAATGGGTGTTCAAGTTGAAAAAAGATGGTGACAAACTAGTAAGGTACAAAGCTCGATTGGTAGTAAAAGATTTTTCTCAGAAATCAGGCATCGATTTTGATGAGATTTTTGCTCCAGTTGTAAAAATGAGTTCTATTCGAGTGGTATTGAGATTGGCAGCTAGTTTGAATCTTGAACTTGAGCAACTTGATGTTAAAACTGCTTTTTTGCATGGTGATTTATAGGAAGACATTTATATGAATCAGCTTGAGGGTTTTGAAGTGAAAGGGAATGAGCACTTAGTTTGCAAATTGAAGAAAAGCTTGTATGGCTTGAAATAAGCTCCGCGACAGTGGTACAAGAAGTTTGATTCTTTTATGGTGAGTCATAACTATAAAAGAACAGCAACGGATTCTTGTGTGTATGTTAAACAATTTCTTAATGGTAACTTCATTATCCTATTATTATATATTGATGATATGTTGATTGTAGGACAAGATGCTAGTATGGTTTGCAGTTTAAAAGAACAATTGTCTAAGTCCTTTGATATGAAAGATTTAGGTCCAGCAAAGCAGATTCTTGGTATGGACATTATCCGGGATAGGAGAGCTGAAAAGCTGTGATTGTCACAGGAAAAGTATGTTGAACGAGTGCTTGGTAGATTCAACATGCAACATGCTAAATCAGTTAGCAGTTCACTTGTCAACCATTTTCATCTAAGTAAGAAATCTTGTCCAGTGTCTAAGGAAGAGCAACTAGTTATGTCTAGCATTCCTTATTCTTCTGCAATCGGTTCTTTAATGTATCTTATGGTTTGTACAAGGCCTGACATTGCTCATGCAGTTGGTGTAGTGAGCAGATTTCTTTCTAATCCAGGAAAGGTTCACTGGGAAGCAGTGAAATAGATTTTTAGATATTTGAGGGGTACCTCAAAAATGTGCTTGACTTATGGAGTTTCACAACCAGTTCTAAAAGGGTTTACTGATGCTGACATGGCAGGCGATCTTGATGGTAAGAAATCTACTTCAAGGTATTTATTTACTTTTACAGGAGGAGCTGTATCTTGACAGTCTAAGTTACAGAAGTATGTTGCTTTGTCAACTACAGAAGCTGAGTATATTGCAGCAACTGAAGCATGTAAAGAAATGCTTTGGATGAAACATTTTCTTCTTGAATTGGGATTGAATCAGAAAGAGTATGTGGTATTTTGTGATAGCCAGAGTGCTTTAGATTTGAGTAAGAATACCATGTACCATGCTAGAACAAAGCACATTGATGTTAGATATCATTGGTTACATTCAGTGATTGAAGAACAGCAGATGTTATTGAAGAAAGTCCATACTGATAAGAATGTAGCAGATATGTTGACGAAAATACTTCTCAGGAAAAAGCTTGAGCTTTGCAGTAACTTGGCCGGAATGAGTTCCCTAGCCAAGGTAAGTTCCAAATGAAATTGCTATGGTGATGAATTTCCTTCTAATGGGACTGGAGGGGGAGATTGTTAGGAAAATGGGGTCCAGTCCCATGTAAGTGGTTTTGAACTAAGTAAAGGCCATGGGCCTTGATCTTTTATTTTACACAGAGCCCTAGCTACTTAAAAAAAAAAAGAGGTGGGGTTGTTATAGGTGTGTGTCAAAAACCAAGCAAAAAAAAAAGAAAAGCCAGGAAAAGCAGAGAGAGAAAAAAGAGAAGGGAGAGTTGGTTGAACGGAAGTCAATCCGTGGTTTGATTGAGTTGGAACCTTGTCAGGAGGTTTATGATTCAGAGTTCTACATTCTGAACGGTGAAGATCAGGTTTGAAGCTCTCTAGGAATAAATTCAGGGTGTATTTGTTGAGTCACTTATTTGGTGAGATTTCTCCAATTGTTTCTCTAGTTGTTGATTAGCTCTAGTTTTAGCTAGAGAAGAACTTTGTATAACTATTATTTGATAGTGAAGATTTTTCTGGTGGCCCGTGATTTTTTCCCTCTACACTGGAGGGTTTTTCACGTAAATCTTAGTGTGCTTTATTTTTCCTGCGTATTTGATTATTGATTGCTGTCTATTGCTTTTGTATTGTTGTGATTATTGCTTCAGGCGCAACATATACTATGGTCGAAAGTTGCAAACTATTGAAGTTTTTTATGCCAAAATCTATAAAAACTTTGAAGTTTTGGCATCTTATTCTTAATGCCCTTGTAAAAAGTGAGTTTTAAAGAGATAAAAAGAGAAAAAAAGAAAAAAATATTGATGAATTACAAAAATTCTTTGCTTTTTACTATCCATACTAAATATTGAATTAAGTCATTTAAGAGGTGCCTACTCATGACAACCCACGCCTCAACCCAGAGAGACTTGAATCATAATTAACCCAAGTTGTGTAACAAGCCAATTAAGCCATTAACCAAGCCGAATAAGCAATTCATGTAGTTTTTTTTTTCTCTTTTTTTTGTTATTTATTTTTATGTATATTGAAATTTTAATTTTTAGATATATATTTTAATTATTTGATAAAAATAAAATTTTAAAATTTTATTTTCATAATATTAAATAATATTAAATATAAATTAATATTATTTTTAATAATTTTAAAATAAGTAAAAATTGAACCAATGATTAAATTTCAAAAAATTTTAGGCATGCAATTTTTCTTGAAAGATTTTGGGCGAGAACTTCTTTAAATTCCACCAAAATGATTGAGAAATTAAACAATAATTTCAATATCAAGTATTTTCATTTATTTTAAAAAATATATGAAAAGATTTAAATTAATAGAAAATTAATCGTTAAAATAGAAAAGGATAAAAGGGTTAAAAATGTAATAGACAATTGTATATATATTTTTACTCCATAATAGTTGATAAATTTTCAAATAAATTGGGAATATGACTAATGATGGAATTCAAAAAAAATTAACGGACTTGTAAATTTTTAGAAATTTCAAGGCAAAAAAACTTTTTAAAATTTCATCAAAATATTGGGGTATTTAAAAAATAATATTTTATTTCTAAAATAACAAAATAAAAGAGAAAAATATTACAATTAATTTAAAATATTTTTAAAATGATAAAATAATTATTTCTAAAAATATTTAATTAATTCAATGATGAAACTACTTTAAGAAAACAATAATGTTTTTTTTTTTTTTCGCATACTCTTGTGGTAAAAAAATAAAACTAGTAATTGTAGACACATCATTTAATTTAATGATGAAATTTTAAGAAATTCAAAGGTGAGCAATTTTCTAAAATATTTTTAAGTGAGAACTTCTCTAAATTTTATCAAAGTATTGGAGAATTTAGAAAATTATTTCAATATTACGAATTTTCATTTCTTTCTAAAAATAAAAATGCAAAAATTAATTTGATAGAAAAGTAATCAACAAAAGAATTTTCATTTATTTCTAAAAATAAATATGACAAAAATTAAATTGATAGAAAATTAATTGATAAAATAAAAAAGGATAAAAGAGTTAAGAATGTAATAGATAATTGTAAATGTATTTTATCACATAATGTTTAATAAATTTTGGAATAAATGGCAAATTTGACCGATTATGGAATTTTAAGAAATTTATGAGCATGAAATTTTCTTAAAATTTTCTATGTGAGTAAACTTCTTTAGATTCTACCACAACATTAATCAAGTTAAAAACAAATTAGAAAATAAAAGGTTTCCACTCTATTTTCAAGACAATAAAATTAAAAGAAATAGTTAAAATTAATTTAAAATATTTTTAAAAATGAATTATTTTTTATAAAATATTTAATTAATCTAATGACGAAACCTCTTGAAAAAAAAAACGGACGTATTTTTTTTAAAACTATTGAAGTGAAAAAATTATTTAGATGTTCGACTAAAGTGTTGGAGAAAACCTAGTAAAAATTTTTATTTTTAAACAATAAAAAATGAAAAATATTAAGAATAGAGATCATTTTCATTAAGTCTATTAAAGATAATATAAGATTAATTGATATCATCATTTGAATGTTCATTGTGAGAATGTTAATACCATCCCTATAAACTTAGTTCTGCAACATAAACCAAAAATCTGTTCTTTTAAAGTCATTTAATCAAGCTTAAAACTATTCTAAAAGGATAAATTTATTTAAGTAACCAATCACACCTAAGTAAAAAATTTGTGATAATTACTTTATTGATATTTAGTGGTCAAATTCATAGATTCGCATGTTATAAAAGATATAATCATCATTTCTTTAATAAATATAATATTGATTACTAATAGAAAATAGAATTTATTGATACAAGAGATGGTATTATTCCGATCTTTAATGATTTTGAAATAAGAAAATTTGGATCTCATGAATCACATTGAGGTCAATAGTTATCATTTCTCCATTTCATGGGTAAAAATTCTATCCAATGAGTTTTATTTCTTCAAAATCAATGTGTTTGTTATGATTCTCATACTGATTTTTCAATCTTAAAATTAACTTATCCAGAGTGAAAAGATTTGAAAGCCATAAATATTTTTCTCCTTAAAGGTCACTCTTCAGTAGTCTAGTTCTCCAACCTTAAAAGGATATAAGGGATTATAATGATCATCAATTCCATGACTCAAATTTTTTTTCAAAATTATTTCTAAAAATATTTAATTAATCCAATGCCAAAACTTCTTTAAAAAAACAAGAATGTTTTTTGAATACTCTTATGATGAAAAACTTTTTTAGGGATTCAACCAAGGTGTTAAAAAAAATCTAAGAAAAATTTTTAATATTTAAATAATAAAATAATAAGAAAAAAGTAATGAAAAATGTTAATTATAGATATTATTTTAACTCAGGCTATTAAAGATAATATAAACTAATTCTAATGAAATAGTAATTTCTAAAGAGATAATAGAAAATACAATTAAGAGTGAAAAACTTGAAAAAGATGAGGCAAAAAAAGGTGTTGCATCTAAAAAGAAAGAGATGCTCAATCAATGATTTGTGAAGGGCAACGGGTAGTAGGTTGTTACTCTACACCATTCTTATCAGATAAACCAATTTTACCATCAAACCATATATAACATCTTTCAAAAGTCTTTATCTTTATCAACCAATCCCACAATTAACCTTTCAAGTAAACCCTTGCTTTCAAATAATTACACTTACTCTTATCTCTTAATCTATTATCCAATCAGTGAGTAACTGAAGATGACAAAGAAACATTCAAGAAAAATTTTCAATTCCAATTCCTAATCTTTTGCCTTTACTAGTAAAACTTCAATACCTTACGTTGTACCTTTGAAAATAACTCTAAATCCATCAATAAGTATGAGCCAAATAACAAATGCAATTATCACATTAGAAACAACCAATTGAAAGAAAAGATTAAAGCACCTATTAATAGTTGCGCCTTCACTCAGGGAACTTATAAAACAAAGGAAATTTGCCCTGATGTAGATTAAATTTCCATTATGAAATTTGAGGGTGTGGATTATCCTCTCAAACTTTCAATTTGTAGGAACATTCCATATTTTTTAAAGTTTGCATTTTAATGTTATAGGCAATAAATCTTTAGTTCTCTTAATTTTGTTTGCAATTGTTTGAATATAAATTCCTGCATAATTTATTTCCCAAATGAATTCTAAGCCTAAGTCCTTCAAATCTTCATTCAACACACCTCAAGTAATTCTCTTGTCCCTCTTTAAGAAAGTCAATTCTAAACCTTCTTCAAATTTTTTCTTAAATTTTAGAGGAAATCTCATCATCTCTCCCATTTCGAACCTCCAAAACACTTTTCTTATGAGTCCATAGCCACCGGAGTAGCCTAAAACCGCGATCAAAACTTCCAACTTATTACAAACCTCCGTCTAACTTTTTGTGAAAACCTTGAAAAACCTAATCTGTCATAGTCAGTCAATAAGCATACCCTACTATCACTCACCACATCACCTTGCCTTCTCACCTAAATTCACATCACTTCCCACATCACTAGGCATATCATCCGACCACATCATCTCAACCATATCATCTTTCCAAATCCAACCAAAACTCTGTCTAAATGGTCAAAGTCCAACCAAAACTTTGTCCAAAAAGCCCAATCAAATCAAAACTGTACTCAAAGATCTTAATCCAACCAAAACTCAACCTTAAAAGTTACTATTTCACCAAAACGCTCTAAAGAGTCCCAACACCAAAATTTTGTTCGAAAAGTCCATGTTAGACTAAAATTCTTTCAAAAGGCTTAATCTAGCTAAAGCTCGATCTTAACCTAGTCAAGATGAAACATAGCTACACTAAACCCAATTCACAAGCCCAGACCTCTAGTTGCCCTATTGGACTTTGTATTAGGACAATCTTCTAAGGTATAATTCCTAAAATCTTTAGACATCATAGAGCTCTTATTAAATTATGTGCAAGTGACATATCCTTTATGATCAAATATTATGTAGTCTTAGGCATGCGTAATGTATACCATTTAGTTATAATTAGGACTTATTTTCTTGTTAAAGGCGGTGACAATTTTTGCAATGTAAACTCATATCTAGAATGTGTTGTAAAATCTTGTCATATAGATTAGGTATAAATAAAAATCATTTATTTCTATTACGAATTTAGAATTTTAATATTACGAATATTAAATTGATAGAAAAGTAATCAACAAAAGAATTTTAATTTATTTCTAAAAATAAAAAAATTTTAATTGATAGAAAATTAATTGATAAAATAAAAAAGGGATAGAAGAGTTAAGAATGTAATAGATAATTGTAAATGTACTTTATCCCATAATGCTTAATAAATTTTGGAATAAGTGGGGAATTTGCCTGATTATGAAATTTTAAGAAATTTCTGAGCGTGAAATTTTTTAAAAATTTTTTATTTCTTAAAATTTTTTATGTGACTAAACAATTTAAAACATTAGAATATCAAAGATTTCCACTTTATTTCCAAAATAACAAAATTAACGGAAAAATATTAAAATTAATTTAAAATGTTTTAAAAATAAAAATGAATTATTTTGTAAAATATTTAATTACTATAATGATGAAGCCTTTTGAAAGAAACGGACGTATTTTCTTGAAAACTATTGAAGTGAAAAAATTATTTAGAGGTTCGATCAAAATGTTGGAGAAAATATAAGAAAAATTTTTATATTTAAATAATAAATAAAGTAATGAGAAATATTAAGAATAAAGACCAATTTAATTAAGGCTATTAAACATAATATAAGATTAATTAATATCATTCTTTAATGGTCACTATGAGAATGTTAACACCATCCCTATAAACTTAATTCTATAATGTAAACCAAAACCTATTCTTTTAAGATCCCTTAGTCAAACTTAAAATCATTTTAAAAGAATAGATTTATTTAAGTAATCAATCATACCTAATAAAAAAATTCTTGATAATTACTTTATTGATATTTGTGATTAAATTCACAAATTCACATGTTATTACAGATATAATCATCATTGGTTTAATAATTATAATATTGCTTACTAATAAAAAAGAGAATTTCTCAATATAGATGGAAAAAGTGATTATTCTGATCTTTAATGATTTTGAAGCAAGAAGATTTGGATCTCATGAATGGGGTCAATAGTTATCGTTTCTCCATTTTATGGGTAAAAATTTTATCTAGTGAGTATTTTTTTTCTTCAAAATAAATGTGTTTGATATGATTCTCATGCAGATTTTTTAGTCTCAAAATTAATTTATCCAAAGTGAAAAGATTTGGAGGTGTTAATAAGGTTAGCATCAATTTTTATAATAACCTCATAAATACTCTTCTCCTTAAAGGTCACTCTCTTAGTAAGCTAGTTCTCCAACCTTAAAAAGATGTAAGGGGCTAAACTAATCATCAATTCCATGACTCAAATATTAATGTCAACAAAATGATTTTAATTTCTTCTATCTCGCAAATCTAACCTTTCCGTAATTGGCTCATTGTGAATTCTAAATAAAAACATATAGCAAACTAAAATAAAATTCTTCAATTTAAATCGAGAAGAACCAAAAAGAAAGAGAGAAGAAGAACCTGATGAAGAGGAAAAATAGCTTTTCAAACAAAAGAAATTTTGCCGTCAACTCCTAAATTTCTTGCTGCACGAGTTAAGTTCAAAAACTTAGAAGATTGTATTCCAATAGCTCCTCTTCTGGTAGCAATGATACTTGATGTATACTAAAAATTTAAACATAATAATCAGAGATAAGTATTCAAAGCGTAAAGCAAAATATACGTTCAGCAAGCATTACAAAATAAAACAGTAACAAGAACTTGAGGAGGAGGAAAAAAGCTTCTCACATAAAAGAAATTCTGCCGTTAACTCCTAAATCTCCTGCTATAATGAACCCTAAAACTCTTTCGAGTTAAGTTCAAAAACTCAAAAGATTGTGTTGCCAACGACTCTTCTTCTGGTTGTAATAATACCTAATATAAACTAGAAATTGAAACATAATAGTCAGAGATAGGTATTCAAAGCATGAAGCAAAATATATGTTCAACAAGTATTACAAAATAAAAAAATAACTAGACCTACTTACGTTAACAATATGGAAGTACCATGCAAATGGACAACAAAGCCAATATGAATGAAATATATATTCAAAAATAAATTTATAAGTATTAAAAATCAAATAAAATTTATTGTTATAAGGAAACCAAGTTTTATTGTTGCTAATTCATTTGCTCTGGTGCTTCATTGCAAGATTTATTGACTTCAAAATTTTTATAAGTAAATAGGTATAAGGATTAATATACTAAAATAAAGTATAATCGATTTCTCTTTTGGCATATTGTCTATTGTTTAGTTTTTTTTTCTTTCCCTATAATGGGCAACAACTTCAGTATTATGACATATTATACAGTTTAAAACAGGAACACAAACATGCAATAAGGATGAGATACCACACAAACACGAATAAGATGGCAGAATAATTTAAAAAAAAAAAAAAAGACATGAATATGATAAAACACAATAATAATAATTCTTTTATATATTTTTACATTAAAATACTCAATATATATGTAAATATCAATTTTTAAATGTTTCATTATTTTTCAATTTAAAATTATATTTTCTAATATATAAAAATTCTTAATTATATAAGAAAAAAATTATTTTTAAATACATACAAGATATTAATTATTTCAAAATGATGAAATAACAATATAACTCAAAAAATTACTTTCTAATTTCTTTTTTTTGCTTGGTTTTTTTTTTTTTTTTACTTTTTGGTGTATAAAAACAAAAAGCCAAAAATCATGTTTGGTCTACTAAAACATGCCTACCCCTCCCATGAGAGACCCACACTATCCCTTATTTTTCTTTTTCTTTTCTTCCCATTCTTTTTTGCATTTCTTTTTTTTTTTTTTTTGCTTTTTTTATTTTCCTATTTTCTTTCCCTAGCTCCTACCAGTTTTTGACAACCGCTTTGTCATCATAACCACTATCGGCTATTGCCCATCGATATTGAAAAATTATTCAAAAACTATCGGTAAATGCATCTAACCTTCTTTTTTCTTCTTATCTAACAAGATTTTCAAAAAAAAAAAAGCTAAATCTAAAAAAAACCTGTCAAGATGGTGTGCAACTAAATTTTTTTTTTTTTTTATCGTGTCCTAGCTTGGTATGTATGTATTTTACTGTGTTGACAATGTGTTCGTGTCAAACACGAATACAACATCGATACAAAAAGAGTAGCCGCACGTCCATGCTTTGTAGACATACAGTGGGCGAAGCCATGAGACGTGAGACCAGATCGCTCCCTTCTCCTCTCTCTCCTCCTCTGCTATGTCATTGCAGGTGCTATTGTTCTTTTAGCTCACATATCAATTCTAATGAGTTAGAGTCACCTAATTGATTATCAATTTTAAATCTTTTTACAAACATATGATTTCCATTTTAATATTTTATTCACTTCAACAAAAGCAGAACACCTCTTTAAAACATTTTTAGAAAAGTTTGCAACATTAAGAACTTTAAAGAAATTAAACCTCTTCTTCAAGCAAAACTTTCAACCATGATATGATACCCAATTTCTACTAAGTTGATAAAGAAAACTGTAAATAAGAAACGTTGCTAACTAGAAAAATTCCAACGCACCATAGAAAGGTATCAATTAAATAACAAAAAAAAAAATTAATAACTAGCAATTACCATGTAAATGGAAAGTATCACATGCTTTCAAGCAAGTTTTACTATTATACCTAGAAAAATATATATTATTTTAAAATAAATTGTAAAACAAAAAAATAAAACATACATGAAGCTAGAAAAAGAGAGAAGCAATTACAGTTTCAAGAGACTTAAGAGAAAATTTTTCTTACAATTGCTAATGAGAGTAGGTCGAACGAAGGGAAAATGGTGAACTACGGAAGAATGAGTAAAGGCTTTGGTTTATGGAGGATTTGGATGGAGAAGGTAGAAAAAAGAAGAGCTAAGGAAAGAAAGAGTCAAAGCAAAGAAAGTACGGACAAGTTTATCGTTCAAAGACTTGGACTGCGGTCTTTGCAAATTAATAAAAAGTTTTAATAAAGTTTCAACAAATTAGTTTGAAAATATTATGGCAAAAAGATTAGTCAGAAAGAAAAAGGTATTTTCGAGCTCCTTGAACCACTCGTTTATAATGACATATAGCTGTGAAAATAAGAGAGAATCAATTATTTAAATATCTGATGTAAGTAATGATGTAAAAAGTTATTTTTAAACGAAAATATTAATTTAAAATTTAATTTAATTAATTTATAAAATTATTTTTAAAAAATAATACTTATAATATTTTTTATTTCAAACTACAACTTTGTTTATAAAAAAATCATTGTTTATATTTTGAATTTATGCAGTTAATTTTTTTGATTGAAAAAAAATTTAAGAATAGAGAAAGTTATTTTATTTTTAACATCATGATAAGTTGTTAAATCGTAAAGAGACTTATAAATTTTTAAAAAAATTTTGAATTTATTAATTATCTATTTATAAAAAATTATGAAAATTTAAATCTGAATATTTTAAGTTCAAAATTTAAATTTTAATCACTTGTGTTAATTTTATTGACATTTATACACTTAATTTATATTTACATATACCTCCAGTTGTAACAATTTCATTAAAATAATATAACCAAAATGTACTTCTATCAGTTTTATTTATAGAATCAAAAGAAAAGTTTCTGTCAACTGAATTAATTTATAATCAATTAATTACATATGGTCATCCAATTAAAAATTGGTGAAATTTAGGAGGTAGGCCAATTGTAGTTTATATTCTAAAATGCAGAAGACAATTGAATCTAAAATATATTATTATTTTTTTAAAAAATATCTAATAAATTTAATATTTAATATTTAATATTTATAATTTTTTATTTTTATACTGTTATTTTTTATATAAAATAAAATAATCACACTGCAGCTGATTGTGGATTACCTGAAGTGTGACAACCCCATTCTAATACAATATATTTAAAGGGTATATAAGAAAACTAAGGCATGTAACATCATGAGAAAAATCATGGATGGAAAACAGCTTAGACTGTGTTTTCTTGAAAAATGGAAGAACGTGTGTTGACAATATAATTGCTATGAATTGACCTTCTTTAATTGTGAGTAGCTTCTTCACCTCTTCCTTAAGCAGTCCTTGACAGTTGGCACACCAAGAATACCGATATTCTCTACGTTTTATGCTACTTGATTAAAAAGAAAAAAAAAAAAAAGAAAGAAAAACACTTTTACTTAGAACATATTAATTTGATAGTAAAAGTTGTTTAATGGCATATAAATTATATTAACCACACAGAGTGACAAGGCCCATAGATTTAATTATATTTTTATATTCTAATTGAATTATTGTGGATGACTAACAATGGATTTTTAAAATTTTAAATTTAATTCATTTGATTTTCTTTTATGCAATTATTTTATGAGATTAAGTTTAATAAATCAAATTCAAACTTTAATATTTATACATTTTTTATTTTCAAACTGTATTTTTTTTACTAAAAAAATCACATTATTTGGCCTTTAGACTCCAACAACTCACCCTTATAAAAAAATTTTAAAAAAAATTAATGGCATAATCATTCAAGAATTCATTTTGAAGGTGCGAAACAAAATTCACACTAAAATTTGGTGCTACTTGATATTAAGAAGTCCAAGAAATACCAAAACCAATCCTTATTTAATAACTTGTAATAATTAATAGTGAAAAAGCAAAAATAAAGTAAATTCTTATATAAATTCATAAATATTCCCTCCATCCCAAATTGCTTTATGGTATTGAATTTCCTGAAAATTTAAAAAAAGAAATTTGATTTTAATGTATCTAATATTAAAATAAATTTTTTTATAAAATTAAAGTTTCATGATTTTTAATATTAAAAAGTAAAAAAGTAAATTTTAAATATAAAAAAGGAAATATTTTAAATATTTTAAAAATAGAATATAATTTTAAGATATTACAAAAAGAAAATATGGATAAAGAAAATGAAACAGAAAAAGTATGTAATAATTCTCATAGAAAATTTTTTACATATAAAATAATTGTTCTTTAATAACTTGTAACTATTAATTATTTTTATTAATTAATATATAAATAATTATGTTATTATTTTTATTAAAAAACTTTAAAGTCTTTAATGATATTTTTTTTTCTTTCATTTCACTGCCATAAATGTTTTTGACGAAGTTGCTCCATCACTAGTTTGAATCTTATCCATCAACTCTCATAATCATCGTTGGATGATCAATCTCAATATCACCACTGTTTTTATTTTCTCTACAGTGAATTTCATTGCTATGCTAAATAGGACCTAAGGGGCTTTGGTTGTGACTCACCTACTCCAACTATTACCTTGGTTTTGTTGGTAGGTCGTAAAAAAAAATGGAAAATTGATTGAAATCATCTTCTTTGACTCAATTTAAATGTTTAACTATATAATTAAAATCAAATACTCAGCATTAAATAAATTTAGTTCAACTATTTAGAATTGCTACAGATTCTATTTTTCTACCCCAAACTTTTAGTTTCTACTAAATTAGTCTATTTATTTTAAACACAAAATCAGACATATTTTTCACTTAAAAATAATTTTGCTTTTTTAAAATTATAAAATTCGATTAAATAAATATGCAAGACTTAATTATGCTAATTTTATACTAAAAAAATAGAAACTGATACAATATAATAAACATACTAAAGTTTTAATCACTCTTAAATATGAATCCCAAAGATGACTGATAGAAATTGATAAGTTATAAAAATATTCAAATTCAATTAATTACATAAAAATAATATATGTTTCCTAGCGAAAAAATTAATTACATTAATTATATTAATCTTAATTATATATTTGAATATATATGGCTTATGGAAGAGAGGTTTGTACTTGTGTTTGTGTATTATCACTTTATAATTTAATTGATAGATTATATGCATTCACTTTGACAAAATGATAAAATCCAATCTTGGGGAATGATTGTATTGTTATAATCAAAATGATATTTAATTAGAAAATGATTGAGTCCATCTGTTTTATGCAGCGTCTACTAACTATAGCGTCTACTAACTATGGTTGTCTTGAGAGGTCATTTGGTCTTCCTCCATAAAAGCATGATACAATGGGAAAAGTTTAAGCTAGTAAGGGATGGTCTTCCTCCATAAAAGCATGATACATGCTAGAATTGTGATCCACTGTGGCCAGTTGACAAATACTGATATCCCGAGTTCAGTTGTTTGAACATAGCAATAATTATGGGTTGCATTAGAAATTCAAGCTCCAAAAATTGCCTAAAATAATCTTTGATGTTTTTGCGTTCATTTTGAAGGAAGTATTATTGAGGGTTTGCATAATGTATGAGACAGTTATTGGAGTAGCATTCTGATTCAATTTAGACTCCTTTGGAAACAGGCCTTTTTCGCAAGCTCCTTTCACTTGAAATTGAGCTGAAATTCTGCAGAATAAATTGAGAATAGTTATTTATAAGCTTCTGCAGAATAAATGGATGCTTGAGTTTGTGTTCTTTCATGTCAAGACAAGACACACCCCTGATTTGATGATTGAAATGAGCTCCTCAATATTGAGAATAATGACTTAAATCCTATAATAGATTTTTTTGAGATTGATCAGATATTGTTTGATGGATAATAAAACTTATAAAAAAAAATTTTTAAGAGAAAAAAAATTCTTAATCGGTAAGTTTAACTTGCAAGAGAAGAATTCTAAAAGAAAATAAATTTTTAATAAGCAAGTTTGTATGATTATAAATAAATAAAGTCTTTACAGGGTTAGGTATGAGAAAAATATGTAAGAGAGTTATAGGATTTTGTAAAATAGACATCCCAAAGAAGCATTAGGGCTTTACGTCTTATAAATATGTATGTTTATTTGTGAGTGAACTAAAAAAGACTGAAAGATCCATATAAGTATGATGTATGAGTACATATAGATATGTATTTGATTTTGTTAAAAAGATACACATGAATATGTGTTTATTTAGATTGATAATACTTCATAAAATAAAAAAAAATTAAAAATATCTTATAAGTATTAATTACTGAGTGAGATTAAAAATTTGATTTGTATGTTTATAATTCTTTACAATTAGTAAATCTTATTTCTCATTCGTGAATGTAAATTAATTAAACTGAATCACGTTAAGTTATTATCTCTTATTTATTTGATTCATTGTTTGATTATACTTCTATTGATATGATTGGATTGAAGCTTTTTAACTTAAAAAGTGGTATCAAAACTGAGGTAATTTTTCCAACACTCAAACCAATACTCCAGCTCAGCAGCTGAAGCACTTTGTCTCAATCGACGTAGATGTTTCTTTATGCCCAGCCAGAATGCTTATAAAGATCTACGAAGCATATCAAAATGTTTAGTCACTATTATAAATAGTTAAAACTTCATACATAAAGGCAAACAGTTTTCAAAGCAACTATAAAAGAAAACGACATGAAGCTGTGCTGCTTTACATTGTTTATCATACAACCTCAGATTCTTCAAAAGCTCAATCCAGGCAAAGATTTTAACTTGTGGCTACACCGAGCTGAAAGATACAATCATCGGAAAAACAAGGGCTGTTGATCAATGCTTTATGGAAAGGATATGTTATGCATCTATATGAAGAATTGAGCTACAGTGGAATGAAACTTCCAACATCATTGCACAACAGAATAATATTATAAAGAATTTTAATACTTACATTTAGAATATCAATTTGGCTTTTACACACGTTCCCAGCTCAGCTAATTTTACCTGCTTGATGCAGTTCTCACCCTATCTTATCATTTCTGCTTGCACCCCTGACACGGAGGAGGAAAGATTTCTGTTGTAGGAAAGGAGCTGCTGCCAGAACAACTTGGAAACCACCAATGAATTGAAGTTCTTTCGTCCTGTCAAACAAGTTCCACAACATCAGAGTTTTGTTTTGAAGCATTTGAGATAAAAAATGGTAGCACCAAAAAGGGAAGAAAAAAAAAAGGAGAAAGTAATCCTAACAAGGCTGGAAGTTTTCATTATGCTAAGTACGATGATTTCTTATAATATATGGCTTCTGATCACAAACAAGGAATCTATATACTCAAGAGTATAACATATGGATTATGGATGGTGGAACATGATTCACGGATATGGAATGTTCAAGGCACTTATTGCTGGTTCTGGAAGAGAACCTTATTCAGTTTAAAAGACATAAATATGGTACATTAAACATAAAATATAATTGATTTTTCTTAAATAACTATTTTTTCTTTGCAGCCTGTGTATAGTAGTAAGATTACCTCTTTCATAGGAAACAATGTTTCCCATGGGGGAATTTTAGCGCCACTGACACTGTCGTCACTCCTCAGTCCTCACTGCTATTGCCGGCAATAAATCTTTAATATCTCATCATTCATCAGAAATTGAGTTCTCAATGGAATTGAGGCAGAGATTTTGGTATTGACCCATTCAGGCTGCCATATGGTCAATTTGACCGCAGTGAAGGCAATGCATACTTCAGCTAAGTAAACAGCATTCTTCTTTTTCAGGTCTTTCCATCTGCTTTTGCAAACCACTTTGTGTGCTCCTATGAAGGCACTACTCACTAGCCTCTGCAACTTCTAACTGACTGAAGCCAAAATTAGATATCAAATTAATCTTCACGCATATAAGAAGATAACAAACATTTAATAATTGAAACCATTCTTGAATGATTCTGCAAAAAAAAAAAAACTCAGAAGTCAATGAAACAAAATGATTAATAGATATGAACATTTAACACATCTGTTCCGTTCTTGAAATTGTCCTATAGGGAATTTTTACCAAACGACTGAAAGAAATATGTTTCATAGATTACAAAAAAGAAGTTTCTAAATTTTCTAACTTCTAGTAAACAATCCAATGCCATACTTACTCAGTCTTTTCTGTGATCAATCATAGGCAAGGCAGAAAGGAAATACACATAAAGAACAGCCAAAGACATAAGGATATCATGAATGATTCATGAACACAAGATAAAAATATATATAGAAATCAGCTATAGGACCTACTCATTCTGAAACTATTCTGAAATTTTCTTTTCAAATGGTAGGAAAACATTGAATCTGTGTATCAAACTTGGAGAGGACCATCTGCAAGTTACAATAACTTTTAAATTAAACCATTATATTCCAAGATGGAAGGAAGAACATCTTTCTCAATTCTGCAAATATAGATTACACTACAATTAAAAGTTTTGCATAAAAGAGATACATCCGTTTCTAACAAATGAGCTTCAAAAATACCTGTCCCCAATTTAACAAGCAGGATTTTATCAACGGTTAAACTTAAAAGGTCAAAGTCTGAATTTGATTCCTTTACTACCTCAATCCTATCGGTTTAGTCCAACTTCAATTTTAATGAATTTAGTCCATGTATTTTTATTAAAAATAGATTTTTTATATATATTTTCCATTTCATTGTTAAACAAAAAGCTATGTATGTAATGGATTGAACTAATGAACATTTTATTATGAAATATAAAAAAAAAAAATCAAGAATATAAAACACTTGAGCACTTGATTTAATAGTGCCTTAATGTTCTTCAAATAAGTAGCATATAATTGCAAAGTGACATATACCTGATTTCTGGGCGTTTCTTCCGGTAACAAATTAAAAAATATCAATGCAAGGTATGTGGGCTATTTTGGGCCACTCTTGTCCTTCATCCTTCCTGCATCGTTCTCTTAGCAACGGACAGTCAGCAATATGAAGTTGAAAAAGTGAGTCAAACATCTCCTTTTCCGGGAGGAATTTGAGACCGGGGCAGTTTTTTATTTCCAACGATTCAAGAAATTTGAGATTTTGAAAGCCCTTGGAGGATAGAGTTTCTAGGTTTGGAAAACCGTAGATGGAGAGGAAGGTGAGAGTGAGGGGCAGAAGCATATCCTCACATGGGAATGACACCACATCAAGAGAAGCACCGTCGATGCACAAATGTTTAAGGGAGGTGAGTTTGTGCAAACCCCGCTCGATCACTGACTTGCAAATATTGGGTTGCGAGATTGCAAGTGAAGTGAGATTGGGAGGGAACCCCTCCTCTGGAAATGATATCACACTTGGACAATTATATATGAACAATTCTCGCATCGAGACAGTGTTGTGGATGCAGTTAGGTAAGGCATGGAGTTTTTCACACTGAGAAAGGCTAAGCTTTCTGAGCTTGGTTAATACACGAGGCAAAGATCTCAAATTATCACAACTGCGGATAGCTATCAATTCAAGGGAAGAGTTCTCTTCAATTTCTTGAGCTATGGACTCTAGTGCTCCGCAACTACCAATATCGAGGTTTCTAAGCCCCATAGGTAACTTGCCATTGGATGACAAGGATGTCAACTTTTTACAATCATAAATGTCAACATGTTGAACCCTAATAGGTAACTCGCCCCTTGAGGATAAAGATATCAGAGACTTACAATTTTTAATATCCAGGTGCTCTAGAAGAGGCGTGCTTTTGATGTTGTTATTTACTCCATCCAGCAAATACTGCAAACTCTCACACACTCTAATGGTTAAACGTCTTAGATTTGGAGGCAAGTGCCCATTTGAAATTGAAATCAATCCTGGGCATCTTTCAATTCGTAGCACCGTAAGGGATCTGTAGCTGTGTAGACTTTCTGATAGCCTTTCTAGCCTTTCACAATATTTTACGCTCAAATCTTCAATATTGCAAGGGATTCCTAACTGCATATGCTCTTCCTTTTCGTCCTCTGCCCCTATGGAAACAAGTCTTGAACAATTGTCAATTTCCAAAAAGCGAATAGGCCTCAAATGTGTTGAGGGTCCTTCCTCGTTCTGCCATGAAGAAATCAGCTCCTGGCATCCACTTATACAAAGACGTTCTGCTTTTATCAACCCCTCCATTGGAGAAGTGAATTTTGAAATGTCTGAAAGAGAGACACTTTTCATGAATGAGCCAGAATTTGTACAATTTGTAGACGCCACCTCTTGGCACCCATAAATTATTAAGTCAGACAACTTTGGAAGGCTTGATAGTGAAACTACCAACTGCTCACATTCTTGAATCACAAGTTCCTCCAATGAAGGAAGACAACTAGGTAGATTTCTCAGTTGGTAACACCACCAAATCACTAGCTTCTTCAATGAAGGAAGACAATTAGGTAAACTTCTCAGTTTTTTACACCCAATAATCTCTAGCTTCTTCAAGGAAGGAAGACGATTAGGTAAACTTCCTAACAACTTGGGGCAACCTTGAATGATGAGCTCCTGGAGGTGTTGGAAACTCCTTACATTTTCATCAACTTCACAGGGATCCCATTCCTCCCATTCTGGCATGTGCTCAAAATGTAATCTCTCTAGTGAGGGAAATGCGTTAATCGACAGATCCTTTCCAAAAAAATTAGCACCCACATTTTTTACCTTACTCATCCACCGCATAGAAAGCGATTTTAGCGACGGTAATCTTCCAACAGCTGGTAATAATGTGCAATTTGGACAGTAATCCAGATCCAGAATCGATAGGTTTTCAAATGAAGGATCTCCAATCCAATTTGGGAATGTTTCACCTCCATAATATTTGATGGTGAGACTTGCAAGCATTTTAGGAGGTTGGAGTGAATCCAACACGTCCTTGTGACTTTCTTCTCCTGCAGAATTATAACTCCACTCCAAAGCCAAATCACGAAGGTTCGACTTATAACATAACCCAGCCACCCATGCATCTTGAGCTTGGACAACATTCTGCAATTCTGAAATAACAAGTCTACCCTTAAGATTAGACAAAGTTCCCATCTCCCTTATCTGACGGCCAGTGTTTTGACTCACAACAAAATTTGTCAATGTTTGGAGATTGGTTAGTTCACTGATTCCCATTGGCATCATTTCTATTGAATCTGCACCTGTAATGTCAAGATGCGTTAGGTTAATTAAAAATCTCATTTCAGAAGGAAACTCTTCAAGCAAATAGCACCCCCGCAACAGCAAGGTCTCTAACTTGTAAAGCTTGCATATTGAATCCGGTAGAGTTTTGATTTTAGTGCCAGAAAAATTTAGATAACGCAGATGCACCAAATCTCCAATAATATTGGGAACCTCCATCAGGTAGCGCCCTTGTAAAGATAACACCCTTAAGTGTTTAAATTCTGGCAACAACTCACTGAGAACTTGATTATAGAAATTCGACCACCATTCAGGCATCTTCAACAGTAGGAAGGTTCTTAAACCCTTCTTTCCTTTGAAGACTTGGAAATTTTTAAATCTGTCTTTCCCACCACCAATGTAAGATGAATGGCGGGCATGACCCTTGTCACCCTCCACTCTGAAGCATATATCTTTGGCAACTGATTGAGCCAAATCGTTAATCACATCATGCATTATATATCGAGACTCATCCTTGTTGGATATATCAAAAAATGACCTCCGTACAAGTTCTTGTAAGTACTCATGACCCAAATCTTCCTTTTTCTTTGTAGCTTCCACTCGCAGAAAGCCTTCTGCCATCCACAATAAGACAATTTCTTCCTCGGTAAATTCATAGTCTTTGGGGAGTACGGCACAGTAAGCAAAACATCGCTTCAGATCTGCGGGAAGATGATGATAGCTTAATCGTAAAGCTGGAATTATGTTACTCCTCTCTTCTGATAAATTCCAAATCTCACTTCCTAGTATCTCTTCCCATTTACCAATTTCCACCTCATTGCGCAAAAGGCCTCCGATGGTCTTAGCTGCCAAAGGCAAACCCTTGCACCTTTTCGCAATTTGTACACCAAATTCTTCGAAGTTCGGATGCTGACTAAAATCTTTTGCTCCAAATGCATGTTGAGTTAATATAGAACAGCAATCACCATCTGACAACTCTGGCAGCTTGTAACCTGGGATAGTACCCACCATTAATGAAACACTTTGACCACGTGTTGTCACAACAATCGTAGCTCCTATGCCAAAAGGGGACATCACACGAGTCCAATCATCATAGTTTTCATGCCAAAGATCATCCAAAATCAGAAGTAGTTTCTTTCCCTCCAGCTCCCTCTTCAATTTTATTTGAAGGTTATTCAAATCATCTCTAACATTAAAAGATTCAGGACTAACTGATTGCAAAATTGATTTCGTTATCTCCTCCATCTTAAAGTCGTCAGAAACGCATACCCATGCTTGAAAATCAAAATGCTTAACTACACGACTATCATTGTACACAAGCTGAGCAAGCGTTGTTTTGCCAATCCCTCCTTTGCCAATGATGGGAATCACAGAAAATTTATTGCTATCATCACTCCCAAAAATCAAGTCAAGGATTGTTTCCTTGTCTTTTTCCCGACCGTAGACTTGAGTTTCATTCACCAAACAAGTGGTTGATCGCCATTCCGATGTTCTCTTGGGCCTCCCACCACCATTTTTCGTCAAAGCCAAGAGACTTATATCTGCTTCTAAATCTTGAAATCTAGCAGTGATCTCTTTTATCTCGGACATCATTTCCTTATTAAATGATAAATTATGACCCCTGAACCAGGTAAAGCAAGCATCAACAAGCTTTTGTAACTTCCTTGGGCGGTGTTCTTGATGTTCCCTCGTTAACTTGAGTCTCAAAGCTTCAGTAGCAAACTTATCCAATATGTCATCCACATCGTATGCCAAGTCTTGGAGCTGGACCAACCAACTCTTCACATGCCCATCATTCATTTCCTTCTCCTCGGCATCATTTAGCACTGCATGAATATTGCGCAATGTCTTTTCCAACTTGTTGAGCTCCCCGCAAACTTCCTTCTCAGTTACAATGTTGAGAAATTCCGAAGAGGCCAAATTACTAAACAACCCTTCAAAGAACACAGATAAAGCAGCTTCAACGACGGACATGGCTTTTGACCTGCAGAAACAGAAAGACTATGTGTAAAAATGATATAGGGATAAACTGAAAAAGATTTGAACTAGAAGTAGAACACAACCAACAACCACACCAGTACTGAATCTGATCTTGGTATATTTCTATGTGGCTTATATCTCCGCGGTAATTTTTTCTAATACTCCCATTACTAATTAAGAAAGTTAATGGACTCCTTAATAAGATTATTTTATTAGTGAGTTGTTAAAGTTCACATGGTTCTGCGAGAAAAAATCAACAAAGGCTAGGCAAATTTTAGATTATTTATTTTTTGGTGACATTCGTGACTAATGTATCCTATGCTTGGTTTTTGTTCTGTATTCATATTTAATTCTGTAAGTTCTAGTTTTTTTAATTGTGTGTACAATATATAATTCAAAAGCATTAATTGATATCTTTTTATGGCTAATAATTCCTTCTCATTGATATGGTAAGTCTATTCTGTTAAGAGTACATGTTCCACAAGTATACCTGGGTTTTTGGTTTTTTTTTTTTTTTGTTATCATTTCATTCAATATATTTTAATATACCTTCTAAACATTTTAATATCTTTTTTATAAATTGATTAAATTGTTGGATGTTGACATAAGTACATCACCCATACTAATGATTTGCCTAATCCTATGATGGTTGGATTCCTAAATTTTGCGCCGTTGTGTCGTTTGCCTTTAAGTTTTTATTATTATTCCAATCAGACTATTTGTTTGTCTACATATGAAAATTGGAATATAAAAAAAGTTAGACAATATATGTATATTTTTTCTATTTTTTTTAGAAATTAAAACCAAAACCGTATTTTGCAACTTGCAAGTTGTTTTTAAAAACCAAAAATAAAATTTTAAAAAATTTTGAAAACTATTCAAAATACCAAAAAAATATTTCTAATATTTTGAAAATACTTTCAACATTATTAAGTACTATTCATCTATTCGATTATAATGCTCGATAAAATTAAAAATATGATGTTTGAAAATTTTAAAAAAATTATTGTTGATAAGATTTGAACTCATATCTTCTTACAAATTAAAATTTTAATCACTTTATTTAATAAATTACTCTTCTCAAATTTTTGGAAAAAAATTATATCAAAACACGTTTTAAAATTTAATTAAATGATAAAATTTAATCAAAAACATAAAATTGGCAACTATAAAAAACCACCCTGTACCAAATTCCAACTTTGTTTTTCTTAAAGTAAATGTATCTGTGTTGATTTGACATAAGGGTAAATCCATTTCTACTAGCAATTGGCTGATAAAAAAAAAGGTAGACCATATATCAGAAAATTTTTTTTATCAAGCAAATTTTAAAAATCATTAAAATGGTAAAAATTTTGATCTACCAGCATACAACAAACAAATCGGAACTCTGAAATCTAAAAAGAAAAACCACTTTTTATAACATTCTATTATCAAATATTGTAAGTATCCCATTTAATCTGAAATTTTAAATTTTAGAAGGTTTTGGCTAACTTTTAATTGGACTATAAACTAATTAATTTGAGTTCGAATTATTATTTGTCTCTAATTATTAATTTTGGGTTTTAGTTGATTAATAGGGCTAACCCATAGTCCATTCTCCCTTCTTATGATAAATCATTTTATTTTATTTCCCCTCTTATTTCTTTTATCAAATTTTTTATATATTTTATTATTTTTAAACAATCAAAACAAAAATAAAAATAAAATAAATACAAAAAATTGAAAAATAAAAAATAATTATGAAAATCTAGATAAACAAAAGTATATAAATCATAAAATTTTTAAAGAAATATCCTAAAGGAAAAGAATCAAATTAAATTCCTGTAATGATTAAATTTTCGAGATTGAGATAAAAGTGCAAAGTATTTTTTGAAGCAATTTTTTTCTAATCTGGAATTCCACTTCAATGAAGATTAGTTCCATATTTAAACAAATGACAAGCAATCACAATATGGATAATGAACACAAAACAACAAGAATCATCAAAAGAAACAAACAATTAGCAAAAGAAATAGGGCAAAACATTTTCAGTCACCAAGTGTTTAGAGTTTTAGATTTGATTAATTTTTAGGGTTTTTTTAGGGTTTCTAAGTTAATAAAAAGAAAAGGAAAGGTTTTTTGGAGGCCTATTTTGGGTTACAGATTTAGACTTTTGGATAAATATTTTGTAAAATCTAACTTAAAATAAGGAAAGAGGAGATCATAAGAAATCAAGAGAGGATTTTTGGGAAATTTTATCACTAGCGTACAATGGCGGACAACAGCACCAATCAAGTTTTCAATGACTTGTTTTGGGTTTTATGATTTTGGGGTATTTTTTAACATTTTTGGTGATTGATTGAATTTTTTAACACCAAACATTTATACTATGGTCGAAAGTTGCAAACTATTGAAGTTTTCGATGCCGAAATCTATAAAAACTTTGAGTTTTCTGACGTCCTATTTTTATTGCCCTTGAAAAAAGAGAGCTTTAGAGAGATAAAAACAGAAAATAAAGAGAAAAGAGAAAAAATATTGATGAATTGACAAAATTCTTTGCTTTTTACTATCCATACTAAATGTTGAATTGAGTCATTTAAGAGGTGCCCAACTCATGACAACCCACGCCTCAACCTAGAGAGACTTGGATCATATGTAACCCGAGTTGTGTAACAAGCCAATTAAGCCGTTAACTAAGCCGAATAAGCAATTCATGTAGTTCTTTTATTTTTTTTTTTGTTATTTTTTTGTTACTTATTTATTTTTACGCATATTGAAATTTTAATTTTTAAATATATATTTTAATTATTTGACAAAAATAAAATTTTAAAATTTTATTTTCATAAGATTAAATAATGTTAAATATAAATTAATATTATTTTTAATAGTTTTAAAATAAAATAATTATTTCTAAAAAAATTTAATTAATTCAATGACAAACTACTTTAACGAAACAAACATTTTTTTTGCATACTCTTATGGTGAAAAAAATAAAACTAGCAATTATAGACACATCATTTAATCTAATAATGAAATTTTAAGAAATTCAAGGGTGAGCAATTTTCTAAAAAATTTTTAAGTGAGAATTTTTCTAAATTTCACCAAAATATTGTAGAATTTAAAAAATTATTTCAATATTATGAATTTTCATTTATTTTTAAAAATATAAATGAAAAAATTAATTTGATAAAAAATTAATCAACAAAAGAATTTTCATTTATTTCTAAAAATTAAATTGATAGAAAATTAATTGATAAAATAAAAAAGGATAAAAGAGTTAAGAATGTAATAGATAATTATAAATGTATTTTATCACATAATGTTTAATATATTTGGGAATAAGTAGCGAATTTGACTGATTATTGAATTTTAAGAAATTTATGAGCATGAATTTTTTAAAAAATTTTCTATGTGAGTAAACTTTTCTAAATTTCACCATAATGTTAACGAATTAAAAAAAATTAGAAAATAAAAAATTTCCAACTTATTTCCATAACAATAAAATTAAAGGAAATTGTTAAAATTAATTTAACATGTTTTTAAAAAATAAATTATTTTTATAAAATAATTAATTGAATATCGAAACCCTTTAAAAAAACGAACGTCTTTTCTTGAAAACTATTGAAGTGAAAAAATTATTTAGAGGTTCGATTAAAGTGTTGGAGAAAACCTAATAAAAATTTTTACATTTAAATAATAAAAAAATAATGAAAAATATTAAGAATAGAAATCATTTTAATTAAGATTATTAAAGATAATATAAAATTAATTGATATCATCCTTTGAATGGACACTGTGAGGATGTTAATACCATCCTTATAAACTTAGTTCTGTAACATAAATCAAAACCTACCTTTTTAAAGTCATTTAATCAAGCTTAAAACTATTTTAAAAGGATAGATTTATTTAATTAACCAATCACACTTAAGCAAAAAATTCATGATAATTACTTTATTAATATTTAGTGGTTAAATTCACAGATTCACATGTTATAAAAGATAAAATTATCATTTGGTTTAATAATTATAATATTACTTACTAATAGAAAAGAGAATTTCTCAATACAAAAGATGGAAAAAGTGATTATTCCAATCTTAAATGATTTTGAAACAAGAAGATTTGGATCTCATGAATCACATTGGGGTCAATAGTTATCGTTTCTCCATTTCATGGGTAAAAATTCTACCCAATGACTTTTATTTCTTCAAAATAAATGTATTTGTTATGATTTTCATGCTAATTTTTCAGTTTCAAAATTAACTTATCCGAAGTGAAGAGATTTGGAAGTGTTAATAAGGTTAGCATCAATATTTATAATAAGTTCATGAATATTGTTCTCCTTAAAGGTCACTCTAGTAGTCTAGTTCTCCAACCTTAAAAGGATATAAGGGATTATACTGATCATCAATTCTATGACTCAATTTTTTTTCAAAATTATTTGTAAAAATATTTAATTAATAGATTGCTGAAACTTTTTTAAGAAAACAAGAATGTTTTTTGAATACTCTTGTGATGAAAATTTTTTTTAAGGATTCAACCAAAGTGTTAGAAAAAGTCTATAAAAAATTTCTAATATTTAAATAGTAAAATAATAAGAAAAACTAAGGAAAAATGTTAATTATAGATATTATTTTAACTAAGGCTATTAAAGGTAATATAAACTAGTTCTACCGATATAATAATATCCAAAGAGATGATATAAAATGCAATTAAGAGTGAAAAACTTGAAAGAGATGAAGCAAATAAAGGTGTTACGTCTAAAAAGAAAGAGATGCTCAATCAATGATTTGTGAAGGGCAAGGGTAGTAGGCTTTTACTCTACGCCATTCGTACCAAATAAACCAATTTTACTATCTAACCATATATAACATCTTCCAAAAGTCCTTATCTTTATCAACCAATCTCACAATTAACCTTTCAAGTAAACCCTTGCCTTCAAACAATTGCACTTACTCTTGTCTGTTAATTTATTATCCAACCAGTCAGCAACTGAAGATGACAAAGAAACATTCAAGAAAAATTTTCAATTCCAATCTTTTACCTTTACTAGTAAAACATCAATACCTTACCCTATGCCTTTGAAAAATGCTTTAAATCCATCAGTAAGGAATTATGACCCAAATGATAAATGCAATTATGACATGAGAAACAACCAATTGAAAGAAAAGATTTAAGCACAAATTAATAGTTGCCCCTTCACTCAAGGAACTTATAAAAAAAGGAAATTTGCTTTGATGTAGATTAAATTTCCATTACGAAATTTAAGGGTATGGATTGTCATCTCAAACTTTCAATTTGTAGGAACATTCCATATTTTTTAAAGTTTGCATTTTAATGTTATAGGCAATAAATCTTTAGTTCCCTTAATTTTGTTTGCAATTGTTCAAATATAAATTCTCGCATAACTTATTTCACAAATGAATTCTATGCCTAAAGCTTCCAAATATTCATTTAACACACCTCAAACAATTCTCGTGTCCCTCTTTGAGAAAGTCCATTCTAAACCTTTTCCAAATTTTTTTTTAAAATCTAGAGGAAATCTCATCATCTCTCTCATTTTGAACCTCCAAAACACCTTCCTTATCTATCCACAATCACCGGAGTAGTCTCAAGCCTAGGTCAAAGCTTCCAACTAATTACAAACATCTGTCTAACTTTTTGTGAAAACCTTGAATAACCTAATCTGTCA
Source organism: Durio zibethinus (assembly GCF_047325235.1). Taxonomy (NCBI): domain Eukaryota; kingdom Viridiplantae; phylum Streptophyta; class Magnoliopsida; order Malvales; family Malvaceae; genus Durio; species Durio zibethinus. The sequence goes on from NC_143180.1 coordinate 23,303,895, forward strand.
CTAAGCATACCCTATTGTCACTCACCACATCACCTTGCCTTGTCACCTAAATCCACATCACTTGCCACATCACTAGGCATATCATCCAACCACATCATCTCAGGTATATCATCTCTCCAAATCCAACCAAAACTCTGTCTAAATGATCAAAGTCCATCCAAAACTCTATCTAAAAAGTCCAATCAAATCAAAACTTTACTCAAAGAGTCTTAGTCCAACCAAAACTCAACCTTAAAAGTTACTATTTCACCAAAACACTCTAAAGAGTCCTAACACCAAAATTTTGTTCAAAGAATCCACATCGAACTAAAATTCTTTCAAAGGGCTAAAATTCTTTCAAAAGGCTTAATCTAGCTAAAGCTTAGTCTTAACCCAAGAAGTTTTAGTCAAGATTAAACACAACTACACTAAACCCAACTCAAAAGCCTAGACCTATAGTTGTCATATTGGATCTTGTATTAGGAAAATCTGCAGAGGTATAAGTCCTAAAATCTTTAGACATCTTAGACCTCTTATTAAATTATGTGCAAGTGACATATCCTCCAAGATGAAATATCATGTAGTCTTCAGAATGCGTAATGTATACCATTTAGTTATAATTAGGACTTATTTTCTTGTTAAAGGCGGGGATAATTTTTGCAATGTAAACTCATGTCTAGCATGTGATGTAAAATCTTGTCATATAGATTAGGTATAAAGAAAAATCATTTATTTCTATTACAAATTTAGAATTTTAATATTATGAATATTAAATTGATAGAAAAGTAATCAACAAAAGAATTTTAATTTATTTCTAGAACTAAAAATAAAAAAATTAAATTGATAGAAAATTAATTGATAAAGTAAAAAAGGGATAGAAGAGTTAAAAATGTAATAGATAATTGTAAATGTATTTTATCATATAATGCTTAATAAATTTTGGAATAAGTAGAGAATTTGACTGATTATGAAATTTTAAAAAATTTGTGAGTGTGAAATTTTCTTAAAATTTTTTATGTGAGTAAACAATTTAAAAAATTAGAATATCAAAGATTTTCACTTTATTTCCAAAATAACAAAATTAAAGAAAATTATTAAAATTAATTTTAAATGTTTTAAAAATAAAAATGAATTATTTTTGTAAAATATTTAATTACTCTAATGACAAAGCTTTTTGAAAAAAATGGACCTATTTTCTTGAAAACTATTGAAGTGAAAAAATTATTTAGAGGTTCGATTAAAGTATTGGAAAAAACATAAGAAAAATTTTTATATTTAAATAATAAATAAAGTAATGAAAAACATTAAGAATAGAGACCAATTTAATAAAGGCTATTAAAGATAATATAATATTAATTGATATCATCCTTTGAATGATCATTGTTAGAATGTTAATACCATTCCTATAAACTTAATTCTGTAATGTAAACCAAAACCTATTCTTTTAAGATTCTTTAGTCAAACTTAAAAATCATTTGAAAAAAATAAATTTATTTAAGTAATCAATCATACCTAATCAAAAAATTCTTGATAATTACTTCATTGATATTTAGTGGTCAAAGTCACATATTCACACCTTATAAGAGATATAATCATCATTGGTTTAATAATTATAATATTGCTTACTAATAGAAAAGAGAATTTCTCAGTATAGATGAGAAAAGTGATTATTCTAATCTTTAATGATTTTGAAGCAAGAAGATTTGGATATCATGAGTCACATTAGGTTCGATAGTTATCGTTTCTCCATTTCATGGGTAAAAATTCTATCCAGTGAGTTTTATTTCTTCAAAATAAATGTATTTGATATGATTCTTATGCTGATTTTTTAGGCTCAAAATTAACTTATCCAAAGTGAAGAGATTTGGAAGTGTTAATATGATTAGCATCAATTTTTATAATAAGCTCATAAATACTCTTCTCCTTAAAGGTCACTCTCTAGTAGTCTAGTTCTCCAACCTTAAAAAGATATAAGGGACTAAACTAATCATCAATTCCATGACTCAAATACTAATATCAACAAAATGATTTTAATTTCTTCTGTCTCACAAATCCAACCCTTCAGTCATTGTCTCACGGTGAATTCTAAATAAAAATAGATAGCAAACTAAAATAAAATTCTTCAATTCAAATCGAGAAGAACCAAAAAGAAAGAGAGAAGAAGAACCTGATGAAGAGGAAAAATAGCTTTTCAAACAAAAGAAATTTTGCCGTTAACTCCTAAATTTCTTGCTACACGAGTTAAGTCCGAGAACTTAAAAGATTGTAGTCCAACAGCTCCTTTTCTTGTAGCAATGATACCTGATGCATGCTAAAAATTTAAACGTAATAGTCAGAGATAAGTATTCAAAGCATAAAGCAAAATATATGTTCAGCAAGCATTACAAAATAAAACAGTAACAAGAACTTGATGAGGAGGAAAAAAGCTTCTCACAGAAAAGAAATTCTGTCGTTATCTCTTAAATCTCCTGCTATAATGAACCCTAAAACTCTTTCCAGTTAAAGTTCGAAAACTCAAAAGATTGTGTTGCCAACAGTCGTTGCAATAATACCTGATATAAATTAGAAATTTACACGTAATAGTCAAAGACAGGTATATAAAAGATGAAGGAAAATTAAAGTTTAGTAGGCTTACAAAATAAAGTAGTAACAAGAACCTGATAATGAGGAAAAAGGAACTTTTCACATAAAGGAAATTCTGCCGTTAACTCCAAAATCTCCTGCCATAATGGACCCTAAAACTTTTCCAAGTTAATTCTTGAAACTCAGAAGATCGTATAGCCAACAGCTATTCTTCTGGTTGTAATAATACCTAATATAAACTAGAAATTGAAGCATAATAGTCAAAGATAAGTACTCAAAGCATGAAGCAAAATATATGTTCAACAAGTATTACAAAATAACACAATAACTAGACCTACTTGCGTTAACAATATGGAAGTACCATGCAAATGGACAACATAGCCAAAAATGGATGAAATATATATTATAAAATAAATTTATAAGTATTAAAAAACAAAAACATTTTATTGTTATAAGGAAACCAAGTTTTATTGTTACTAATTCATTTGCTCTCGTGCTTCATTGCAAGATTTATTGATTTCTAAATTTTTATAAGTAACTAGGTATAAGGTTTAATATACTAAAATAAAGTATAATTGATTTCTCTTTTTGCATATTGTATTTTGTTTAGGTTTTTTCCTTTCCCTATAATGGGCAACAACTTTAGTATTATGACATATTATACACTTTAAAACAAAAACACGAACATGCAATAAAGATACGATGCCACACAGACACGAATAAGACAATATAATAATTAAAAAAAAAAAAGACATGGACGTGATAAGGCACCATAATAAAAAAAATTTTATATATTTTTATGTTAAAATACTCAATGTATATGTAAATATCAATTTTTCATTTTTCTTTTTTTTTTTCAGTTTAAATTTATATTTTATAATATAAAAAATATTCTTAATTATATAAGAAAAAATTTATTTTTAAATTCATGCAAGATATTAACTATTTCAAAATGATGAAATAACAATATAGCTCAAACAACGAAATACTGCGTTTAATTTTTTTAAGAAGTGCGACAAGTTATATTGCTTTCTAATTTCTTTTTTTCTTTTTACTTTTTGGTGTATAAAAAAAAGCCAAAAATCATGTTTGGTCTACTTAAACATGCCTTCCCCACCCATAAGAGACCCACACTATCCTTTATTTTTCTTTTTCTTTTCTTTCTATTCTTTCTTTTTTGCATTTTTTTTTCCTGTTTTCTTTCCCTAGCTCCTACTGGTTTTTGACAACCCCTCTGTCATCATCACCACTATCGGTCGTTGCCCATCGATAATTGAAAATTTATTTAAAAATTATCAGTAAATTCATCTAACCTTTTTCTTTCTTCTTATCTAACAAGATTTTCAAAAAAAAAAAAAAAAAAAAACCTGGAAAATCCTAGATCTAAAAAAATCTGTTGAGATGGTGTGGAACTAGATTTTTTTTTTTTTATCATGTCCTAGCTTGGTATGTATGTATTTTACTGTATCGACGGTGTGTTCATGTCGAACACGAATACAACATCGGTACAGAAAGAGTCGCCGCATGTCCGTGAGTGAAGCCATGAGACGTGAGACCAAATCGCTCCCTTCTCCTCTCTCTCCTCCTCTTCTATGTCATTGCAGGTGCCATTGTTCTTTTAGCTCACATGTCACTTCTAATGAGTAGAGTCACCTAATTGATTATCAGTTTTAAATCTTTTTACAAACATATGATTTCCATTTTAACATTTTATTCACTTCAACAAAAGCAGAACACCTCTTTAAAACATTTTTAGAAAATTTTGCAACATTTAGAACTTTAAAGAAATTAAACCTCTTCTTGAAGCAAAACTTTCAGCCATGATATGATGCCCAATTTCTACTAAGTTGATAAAGAAAACCGTAAATAAGAAAAGTTGCTAACTAGAAAAATTCCAACGCACCATAGAAAGGTATCAATTAAATAACAAAAAAAAATTAATAACTAGCAATTACCATGTAAATGGAAAGTATCACATGCTTTAAAGCAAGTTTTACTACTATACCAAGAAATATATATTATTTTAAAATAAATTGTAAAACAAGAAAATAAAACATACATGAAGCTAGAAAAAGAGAGAAGCAATTACAGTTTCAAGAGACTTGAGAGAAAATTTTTCTCACGATTGCCAATAAGGGTAGGTCGAACGAAGGGAAAATGGTGAACTACGGAAGCATAAGCAAAGTCTTTGGTTTTTGGAGGATTTGGATGGAGAAGGTAGAAAAAAGAAGAGCTAAGGAAAGAAGAAGTCAAGGCAAAGAAAGCACGGGAAAGTTTATTGTTCAAAGACTTGGATTGCGGTATTTGCAAATTAATAAAAAGTTTTAATAAAGTTTCAACAAAATAATTTGAAAATATTATGGCAAAAAGATTAGTCAGAAAGAAAAAGGCTCTTTCGAGCTACTTGAACCACTCATTTATACTGACAAATAGCTGTGAAAATAAGAGAGAATCAATTATTTAAATATCTGATGCAAGCAATGATGTAAAAAATTCTTTTTAAACGAAAACATTAATTTAAAATTTAATTTAATTAATTTATACATTTATTTTTAAAAAATAATACTTATAATATTTTTTATTTCAAACTACAACTTTGTTTATAAGAAAATCACTCTTTATATTTTGAATTTATGCAGTTAATTTTTTTTATTGAAAAAAATTTAAGAATAGAGAAAGTTATTTTATTTTTAACATCAAGATAAGTTGTTAACCCATAAAGAAATTTATAAATTTTTTAAATTTTTTCGAACTTATTAATTATCTATTAATAAAAAAATAAAAATTTAAATCTAAATATTTTACATTCAAAAATTTAATTTTAAACACTTGTGCTAATTTTATTGACATTTATACACTTAATTTACATTTACATATACCTCCAGTTGTAACAATTTCATTAAAACAATATAATCAAAATGTACTTCTATCCGTTTTATTTATAGAATCAAAAGGAAAGGCAACTGAATTAATTTATAATCAATTAATTATATATGGTCATCCAATTAAAATTAGTGAAATTTAGGAGGTAGGCCAATTGTAGTTTATATTCTAAAATGCAGAAGACGATTGAATCTAAAATATATTATTATTTTTAAAAAATAATATATAATATATTTAAATTTAATATTTAATATTTAATATTTATAATTTTTTATTTTTATACTGTCATTTCTTTTATATAAAATAAAATAATCACACTGTAGCTGATTTTGGATTACTTGGAGTGTAGCAACCCCATTCTAATACAATATATTTAAGGGGCATAATGTAACATCATGAGAAAAATCATGGATGGAAAACAGCTTAGGCTGTGTTTTCTTGAAAAATGGCAGAACGTGTGTTGACATATAATTGCTATGAATTGACCTTACTTTAATTGTGAGCAGCTTCTTCGCCTCTTCCTTAAGCAGTCCTTGACAGTTGGCACACCAAGAATACCGATATTCTCTACTTTTTACGCTACTTGATTAAAAAGAAAAACAATTTTACTTAGAACATATTAATTTGATAGTAAAATTTGTTTAACGGTGTCATAACGTTTAGATTCAGGGATCTATCACTAAACATTAATTTTTAAGAGTCGTCATCAATTTTTTTTATTTAAGTATGATTAGCCACATAAAAAATCTGTACTTTCAGGGAACACTTAAGTTTAAGGGTCCATAAAAGAATAGGTTCAGATCTACTAACCAGAACAGGGTTCAGGAGTTCAGTTACGTGTAAGAAAGGTTATAGCACCCTCATAACCTCCATCAAAAGATGGTACCAGCCGAAATTTGTGTTATCTAATGAGCCTTAAAATTTTACCAAGTAATTAATTATTGAAAATTATTCTCAATTGACTCTAATACTTTTAGCAAAAAATTGAAAAAATTTCCTCACCTCAGGAGTATGCAAGAAAAACTACTGTTTCACTTGCAGAGGCTCCGTCGTCGGATTATTTAAAGAAAAATCAAAATCAAAATCAAAATAAAAAGGAAGAAAAGAATGATTGTTCTTGTGCAGGAAAAATTGATACTTTCAACTTTTCCCTAAAAATATTCTTTTGAAACTTTAATTTAATTTTTCCTCAAAAATTGATACTTTCAACTTTTCCTGAAAAATTGATTTTTTGAAAATTTATTTTGAAGGAAAATTAATACTTTCAACTTTTCCCCAAAAATATTTTTTTTTTGAAAATTTTGATTTTTAAGGAAAATTAATACTTTCAACTTTTCCTCAAAAATAATTTTGGAAACTTTGATTTTCAAGGAAAATTGATACTTTCAACTTTTCCTCCAAGACTTTTTTTTGAAATTTTATTTTTAAGGAAATTGATACTTTCAACTTTTCTCCAAAATATTTTTTCTGAAAATTTTGATTTTCAAGGAAAATTGATACTTTCAACTTTTCCTCAAAAATCCTTTTTTTTGAAAATTTATTTTTAAGGAAAATTGATACTTTCAACTTTTCCCCAAAAATATTTTTTTGAAAACTTTGATTTTCAAAGAAAATTGATACTTTCAACTTTTCCCCAAAAATATTCTTTGTAAACTTTGATTTTTAAGGAAAATTGATACTTTCAATTTTTCCTCAAAAACCTTTTTTTTTTTAAATTTATTTTTAAGGAAAATTGATGCTTTCAACTTTTTTCCAAAAATATTTTTTAAAACTTTGATTTTCAAGGAAAATTGATACTTTCAACTTTTCCCCAAAAATATTTTTTTTTATTTTTATTTAAAGAAAATAAAATAATAAAACAAAATAAAAGTGAAAATAAAAAAAATAAAGAAAAGTAAAACAAAAATAAAAAATAAAATAAAGGTAAAAAAAAAAACTAAATAAACCTAATCTAATGAAAAAATAAAAAATAAAATAAAAAATTTCAAAAAAAATAAAATAAAATAAAGAAATAAAAAAAATTCAAAAAAAAAAACCTGGAGCGGCTCGTAGTACGGCTCGGCTCGACTCGGCTCAAGGAAGAGAAAACGGCTCGGAAAAGGGCTTGGGACCTCGGCTCGGAGGGGGGAAGACACCCGCGAGTCAGGAAGCGGGTCGACGCTTGGGTCGGATCGGATTTCGGTAAAACGCGCGGATCCTCTGAGTCACTTAAGGTAAAAATGATGTCGTTTTGGGAGGGTATATAAGGTAGTTCCCTTCCTTTTTTGGCAGAAACCTTCTCCCCTCTCTCTCTCTTCCTTCCCTTTTCTCTCCCTTCTCTCTAAACGGTCGAAGAACTCCGGTTGAAGATTCACCGGATTCTAGAATTTTTCATCGAAATCTGGATTTTTTTCACCGAAAGTTCACTGGAAGTTGGTCGGTTTCTGGGATTCTTCGCCGAAAACTTTAAAGTTGGCCGGAATCGTGGCCGAAAAATGCAACTTTCGTCGAAAAATTCAATCGAAATCTAGAATTTTCCAGAAATTCTCAGAAAAAGATCTCCAAAAATCTCCAAAAAATTTCTGTTAATTCCCAGAACCCTTCTAAACCTTTTCTTAGCCATCAAAAATTTTTTACACGCCTCTTTTCTCTCAAATCAGTAGCTTTTGCTCACTGGTTTTCTGTGTATCCTGTTCTGTTCCAGAGGGTCCTTTTTATAGGGATTGATCAGGAGTTTCTGATCAATCCCAATTCCTCTTTGGACGGAGATTCAATCTTTGAATCGAATCTGGACTCTAATTGATTGAATCCCAATCCAAGCCAGATAAATCAAAAATAAATAAATAAATAAATAAATAAAAGAAAAAATCAAACGAAAATGAATTAGATAAATCAGAAAAAATAGATAATTACATAAATATTAACATGAAAAAAAAGAAGAAAAAAATAATAATAAAATAAAATAAAATAATAATAATAATAATAATAATAATAATAATAAAGATATATACATATTAATAAATACATAAATCCCTAAAAAAAATAATAAAAGAAAAAATATATATATACATATATAAAATAATAATAATAAAATAAAATAAAAATGTAAAATACAAAATAAAAATAAATTAAAAAAATAAAAATAAAATGAATAGAAAAAGAAAAGAAAAAAAATACAAACTTACCCATTTGGACTAGGCCCAATTGATCGGGCCTGGACCAAATTAGGTATCTACAGCTGCCCCTCTTTGCACATTTTCTATGAAACAGAAATTGCGCAAAGACGTAGACACCCAATCAAATCTCAACTCGACCTTTTTACTTTTTGTGTTTTTTTTTTTTTTATCAAAGCTCCTCTAAACAGAGGCTCAACAACTTTGAGAAACATAAATGGCTCCTCTAATCAGAGGCTCAACGACTTTGAAAAAAATAAATTGCTCTTCTAAACAGAGGCACCACGACTTTGAAAAGTAAATTGCTCCTCTAAACAGAGGCACTAGGACTTTGAAAAGTAAAATGCTCCTCTAAACAGAGGCACCACGACTTTGAAAAGTAAATTGCTCCTCTAAACAGAGGCACCACGACTTTGAAAAGTAAATTGCTCCTCTAAATAGAGGCACCACGACTTTGAGAAAGTAAATTGCTCCTCTAACAGAGGCACCACGACTTTGAAAAGTAAATTGCTCCTCTAAACAGAGGCACCACGACTTTGAAAAGTAAATTGCTCTAAATAGAGGCACCACGACTTTGAAAAGTAAATTGCTCCTCTAAACAGAGGCACCACGACTTTTAGAAAGTAAAATTGCTCCTCTAAGCAGAGGCACCATGACTTTGAAAAGTAAAATGCTCCTCTAAACAGAGGCACCACGACTTTGAAAAGTAAATTGCTCCTCTAAACAGAGGCACCACGACTTTTGAAAATAAAATTACTTCTTGACAATCATGTCCAAAGGAGTTGAAAGTTGTATTTGAAGGAATTTCAGGAGATTATGCCCAAAGGTCTTATAAATCAACCCTGATACCAAAAGACATCCTATTTCAAGGATTAGGAACTTACCTGACAAGCTTTTTCTTTCTTAATTTTAAAAATATCTCCATATCTGTCTTCTCTATGTGGGATGTTAGAACACCCTGCTTCTTGAATTTATACACTGTACTTTTCTGAAAGTAGTGTATGCTATGCAATGCATATGAATTTCAATGCATGCTATGCAAATGTTGGCCAATTAATTCCTATTCAATGTATGGTACTCAAGTTTCTCAAGCTTTTTTTTTGTGTTTTTTTTTTTTAGGCATCAAGCCTTTTGATTCTTCAGAGATCTAATTACACTGCTCTTCTAAGATCGAACCAGTGTAGCTCTTAATTGTCTCTTCCACTTACATTCTTCCTGTAAAAAAAATCTCTTCCCAGATTCAATGTCCTAATCAGGAGCTGAACATCTTGATTCTGCCTTTTTCACTTTTGACTTATTCAATGTAATGTAAAAATCTTTCATGTTGTTATTCATTCATCTATCATTATTTCAAACTCAAAAAGTAAGAATGCATTTGCACATTTCTTTAATGGTGAGGTATTAAGAAAAAAAGAATCTGAATGGTTGAGAAACAGTCATCATAAAAAAGACACAAGAAATGAAATAGAATGTCTCTTATTAGCAAAATGTTGGCAAACTTTGGCCAAGAAAGAATTACAAGGATAGGTATGGAGACAAAGCCTAAAATGAACAATCAGATAATCATGATAACACATCTCAAAGTTTTTTCTGAAAACTCAACCCTCTGATGTATTTAACAACTTGGAACTCTTCCGAATTTACTAGCTTTCATATCAGCGAACTTTTAAATTCGATGTTGTATTCTCCTTATCTAAGCTACCTTTTCAGGTTTTCAACTTAGACAAACCCCCTATGACTTAAACCGCCCTTTTAGGGTTTTCGCCTTGAGTCCTCCTTTTTCATTCACTTTTTTTTTTCTTTTTTCATTTTTTCATTTTTTTTCATTTTTTTTCATTTTTTTTATTTTTTTTATTTTTTCAAGCATAGTATTTCTTCACAGCATCAGAATTTATAGGATGGGATAAATCATTTCCATCCATCTCAATCAGTATCAATGCTTCATCTGAAAAAGCTCGTCTTACCATATACGGTCCTTCCCAATTCGAAGTCTATTTTTCTCTACTATCATGTTAGATTGAGAGAATTCTTTTCAAAACCAACTCTCCTTCTCGAAAGCAACGGGGTCAAATCTTCTTATCATGAGCCCTCATCATTCTTCTTTGATATAGCTGACCATGGCACAACGCAGTCAATCTCTTTTTTTTATGAAATTTAACTACTCATAACGTTCTCGAATCCATTCGGCTTCTTTCAACTCGACTTCTTTTAAGACTCTCAAAGAGGGGATCTCTACTTTTACTGGTAGTACAGCTTCCATCCCATAAACCAAAGAAAATGGGGTTGCCCCAGTAGAGGTGCGAACTGACGTTCGATATGCATGCAATGCAAATGGTAACTTCTCATGCCAATCTTTGTAAGTCTCGATCATCTTCTTCAAAATCCTCTTTATGTTCTTATTGGCTGCCTCAACTGCCTCATTCATTTTCGGACGGTATGGTGTCGAGTTATGATGCTTGATCTTGTATTGAGCACACATTTCTTGCATCATATTATTATTTAAATTCTTGGTATTGTCTGAAATAATTCTTTTCGGAAGTCCATATCTACAGATGATCTCTTTCTTTATGAACTTGCAAACCACGGAGCGTGTCACATTTGCATATGATGCTACTTCTACCCATTTTATGAAGTAATCTATCATCACAAAAATGAATCTGTGCCGGTTAGAAGCCTTTGGGGTGATTGGACCAATGACATCCATGCCCTATATTGAAAATGGCCATGGTGGTGCCATAACATGTAAAGTAGATGGTGGAGCATAGATCTTATCAGCATATATCTGACATTTATGAGCATAGTCAATGCAATCATTCTCCATTATCAACCAGTAATATCATACTCTCATGATCTGTCTTGCCATCATATGTCCACTAGTGTGTGCCCCACATATTCCATCATGCACCTCTTTAATGATTTTCTTCACTTCAGTCTCATTTACACACTTCAATAATACTTGATCCTTGTTTCTTTTATACAGGACATCTCCATCCAAGAAAAAGCTCATAGCCAATCTTCGGATGACCTTTTTATCATTTTTTGTTACTTGAACTGGATACTGCTGATCTTTGACATACTGTAAGATGTCATAATACCAGGGCTTTCCATCTTCTTCTCTTTCTATATTAGAACAATAAGCTGGTATATCTTTAACATCTAACTTGATGGGCTGAATGTCGGTATTATCATTAATTCGAATCATCGCAGCCAGAGTAGCCAACGCGTCAGCAATTAAATTCTCTTTTCGAGGCAAGTGATCAAATTGGATATCTTCAAATTGTTTCATAAACTCTAGAATATACTTATGATACGAAATGAATTTTGAATCTCTCGTCTCTCATTCTTCTTTCAACTAATATATGACTAGAGCTGAGTCTCCAAACACTTTCAGTACTTTCACTCTTCTATCTATGATAGCTTGCAAGCCCATGACACATGCCTCATATTCAACGATGTTATTTGTGTAATTAAAATTTAACCTCGCTGTTATAGGACAGTATTATTCTTCTAGAGAAATCAGAATTGCTCCAATTCCATGCCCCAATGCATTAGCAACTCCATCAAAGTACATTCTCCAATATTTTTCTACATGTTCCCCTTCCTCCAATTAGGAAATAGTCATTAAGTCTTCGTCAGAGAATTCCAGCTTCATTGGTTCATAGTCTTCAGTAGCACGATCTACAAGGAATTCTGCTATAGCGCCTCCTTTTATTACTTTTTAGCTCACGTATATAATATCGTATTCCGAGAGCATTACTTACCATCTAGCGATTCTTTCAGATAAAGAAGGTTTCTCGAAGATATACTTAATTGGATCCAGTTTCGCTATGAGCCATGTAGTATGATAGAGCATATACTGTCTGAGTCTTTTGGCAGTCCACGTTAATGCACAACACATTTTCTCTAATGAAGAATACTTGGATTCATATTCAGTGAACTTTTTACTCAGATAGTAAATAGCTCTCTCCTTTCAGCTGGCTTCGTCTTACTGTCCCAGCACACATCCCATTGAATTTTCACATACGGTTAAGTATAAGATTAAAGGTTTTCCTAGAACAGGTGGTACCAATACTGGAGGGTTTGATAAATATTGTTTAATTTTATCAAACGCCTCTTGACATTCTTCATTCTATTTTCCAGGATTATCTTTACAGAGAATCTTAAATATGAGATCACATTTGTAAGTAAGCTGAGAGATGAACCGAGAAATGTAGTTCAATCTCCCTAGAAAATCTCAAACTTTTTTTGGTGTGTTGAAGGTGACAAATTTTGGATCGACTTCAATTTCTTTTTCACTGACCACAAAGCCTAGCAACTTCCTTGACTTTACCCCAAAGGTGCACTTGGCTGGGTTTAATTTGAGTTGAAATTTTTTCAACCTTTCAAATAACTTTCTGAGGCTAGTAACATGATCTTCATCCTTACAAGACTTTGCAATCATATCGTCTACATACACCTCAATCTCTTTGTGCATCATGTCATGGAAGAGTGTTACCATAGCCCTTTGATATGTTACCCCAGCATTCTTTAACCTAAAAGACATGACTTTGTAACAAAAGGTTCCTCACATGGTCACAAAAATAGTTTTTTCCATATCATCTGTAGCCATTTTTATCTGATTGTACCCCGAGAAACCATCCATAAAAGAAAAATCGAATGCTTAGCTGTGTTATCTACTAGTGTGTCGATATGAGGCAAGGGAAAGTTATCTTTTGGGCTAGTTTTATTCAAATCTCGATAGTCTACACATATTCGTACTTTTTCATCTTTCTTAGGAACTGAGACTATATTGGCTACCCATTTTGGATACTTGGCCACTTGAAAAAAACCTGCATCAAATTGTTTCTTCACCTCTTCTTTAATCTTTAGTAGTATTTTGGGCTTCATCCGTCTCAGTTTCTGTTGAACTGGCTTATATTCTGGCTTTAAAGGTAACCTGTGCTCCACTGTTTCTGTGCTCAGCCCTGGCATATCCTGGTAAGATCAAGCAAATATATCTAGAAATTCTTGAAGTAGGTCTGCCAATCATCGCCTATCTCCAGATGAAAGTGAAGTGCCTATTCTAACCTCTTTCTTATTATCTTCATCTCCCAGATTCACTAAATCCTCTACCTCCTGATGAGGCTCAACTGGCTTATTCTCTTGTTCAATCATCCTCATTAAGTCTGGAGGCATAACATATTCTTCAAAATTCTCTTCATTATCAAGTTCATCAGTATTAATTGAATTCTTAAAGCTAACCTTTTTATTGTTATCATGATTATCTTCATGTTCATTTAAAGATCTGAAATCGAATGAAATGGGATATGTTGGCAAAATGTGCTTGAAAAGATGAAAATAATGAAGACACAAGAAGAAATGAATGAAAATACATACTTCTTATTTTTTATTAAAATAATAAAAAATGAATGGCCCTAACAAAAGGATCACCCCAATGCCTTGGGCAATAGCTATTGGGATGTTACAATTACATTGCATCTAAATCAAAAGTCAAAGGCATCTCGATGGCACTCCAATTATTGAACTCAAAATCTGGTGGACAAAGGCGAACCCACTCCTCTTAATTAACCCTCACTTCATCTTCAACGGCATTAATGGCTAACTGGGTAAAATCATCTTCCACACTTTTTCTTGCATCTGGGTACATGAATCCTCTAGGTCTGAAGGTTTCATACAAGTGTGGGATAAACATCAGTCTTGCTATCTTTCTTGATGGTCTTCTTTTAACTTCCCACTCTGCCATCTCATAACCTAGACCTACCCTGTCGCTATTGTCTATTATTGTCGGAGGTTTTTTAATTCCCTGTAAATTTTTGCCTGGCCCAAGTCCTGGATACCAGCCCTTGTTGATGACTTGGCTCACCACTATCTTTGAAAAAGATTGATTTTGAAATCCTTCACCTATAAAATTGACCAACTCAAAAGATCGATAGGAGCAATCCAATGCTTCTTCGGCAACCTCTACATATGGAGTGTTCAATGGTTGGGTCACCAGCATGTCTTTCTCTCTAACTACCACTACCAATTGACCTTCTACATTGAACTTGATCTTCTGATGCAAAGTAGAAGGCACAGCTCCTGCCATGTGAATCCATAGTCTTCCTAACAGACAGCTGTAGGATGGAGAGATATCCATCACTTGAAATTTTATATTAAAGGTGCATGGCCCAATTTGTAAAGGCATTTCAATATCCCCAGGACTTCTTTTTTGGTTCCATCAAAGGCTCTCATAATCATCTGACTATCCTTCATATGAGAATAATCAATGGGTATCCTTACCAAAGTTGACATAGGTATAACGTTGATAGCAGAGCCATTATCGATAAGGACCTTGGCTATAATATGGCTCTTACACTTGACTGTGATATGCAGAGCCTTGGCATTTCTTTTTCCCTCCAAAGGAATCTCATCATCGCTGAATGAAATGTGATTTGGCATGACTAGATTTTCAGCCAGGTGGTTCACATATTCAACAGATACATTATGTGCCACGTATGCCTGATTCAACACTTTTAGTAAGGCGTTTCAATGTGGCTCTGAGCTCAGCAATAGTGATAATAATGAGATTCGAGCTGACATTTTATTCAACTGTTCCATAACTGAATACTCACTATGTTTTATCAGCTTCAGGAATTCACAAACCTCTCTTTTCTAATACTAGCTTCGATTGATCTTCTTCAAGTTCTGTTTCAAGATTATTTCATCTTTCTTTTTCTTTAGCCTTTTCCCTTTTAGCTTTCTCTAGCATTTCTAGAGTGTAACATCTCTCACTTCGAGTAATGCCTCCTACACCAGTAATATTAAAAGCATCAGCTTTGGAGACCTCTTCTTCTTGCCTTTGAACTATAGTGTCACAACCATATCTCCAGGGTATAGCTTTGTCATCTTTGTACGAAAAAAGAGTCGGGACTTTAAAAGTTACTGGCCTGGGGATGAGTTTGTCTATGACTGACTTCGATTTGTTCTCATATTGAATTGTCACTAGTTTTGGAAACAGATTTACAGGCCTATCAATCATGTGCACCTCAACATTTTTCAAGTCTTTTTTTTCTTCATAGACCTCCATCTGATGTGAATCCAAGAATTTTTGCACCTCTTGGTGAAACTGCTCACATGTCTCAATGGAATGGCCCATTGTCCCATTATGATACTTACAACTAGTACCAGCTATATATGCTCCATGATAGCTGTGTGGACTTACCAATTGTATCATGTCTACTTTTCATAAAACATCGAACAGTTGGCTGAGAGGTGTCTTAATATCTGTCACTTCCTTCTTCACATGGCGCTCATGTTCTTCACCTATAGCATTCACATTATGATTCGGTAAAGGATTGCCACTAACATTCGGCGCAGTCATCCCTCCAGTATCAAAGTAAATCATCCCATCCTTGATCAACCGTTGCACTTTGTGTTTCAGGGTAGTGCAATTTTCAGTAGAGTGACCAGTAATCCCATAATGGTAATCACAGTGGGCGGTGGGATCATACCACTTAGGATAAGGTGGCTTGAGGGGTTTCAATTTACTTGGAACAATCAAATGATTGTTGTAGAGCTCCTTATATAGTTTCGTATAAGTCATTGGCATTGGGTCAAAAATAAGTTTTTCACGAGTGGTTTGTTGCTCCCGCGAGCCACCAATGGAGTTAGTTGGGCGATTTTGGGGTCTTGAGGTAGGTTGAATGTTAGAACTGTACATGGTATTTTGGGGTCTATGAGGGATTTGATATGTTTGGGGGTATGGTGGTTGTGTAAATAGTTGGTATGGGTGAAAGGAAGTGTTATTTACAGCGGGATGATATGGCAGATATTCTAGTGGTGGGTAGGGTGAATAACCTCTAAGTTACTGTCTATCAAAGCTCACAGCCTGAGCTTCAGTTTTTTTTTTCTTTGGGACTCTTTTGCTAGATGCTTCATTTCCTTCTAGCTTGCCATTCTTGATGACACTCTCAATGATTTCTCCCGAGATTACCATATCAGTAAAAATTTTCGTTGCATTCCCTATCATCTTTTCATAATAGGGAGGTTTCAAAGTGCTAACAAACAGCACTGTAATTTTTTTCTCAGTCAAAGGAGGTTGTACCTGAGAAGCAACATCCCTCAATCTCTAGGCATACTCTTTAAAAGACTCGTTTGCCTTTTTTTCCAGATTTTATAAAGACAAATGATCAGGGGCCAAATCGATGATATGTCGATATTGACCGATAAAGTCATGTGCCATATCGCTCCAAGAGCGAATGTGAGTTATGTTCAGCTGAACATACCATCTGACCGCAGAGCCAGTAAGACTATCTTGGAAAACATGCATCAAGAGTTTTTCATCATGTGCATGAGCTGCCATCTTCCTGTAATACATGGTGATGTGGGTTTTGGGGCACTTTGTACCATCATATTTTTCAAATTTTGGTACTTTAAACTTATGAGGAATAACCACATTATGAACTAGGCAGAGCCCAGCAGCATCAACTGACCCATAAAAGCTAAATCCTTTCACAGTCCGTAGCCTTTGCTCTAGCATGCTAATCTTGGAACTTTCCTGAACTTCCACTCTTATCTTTTCTTTCTTCTTTTTTTTTAAATCACCTAGATCAGGAATTGATTCTGCTACCTTTTCAGTGAAGACAAGATTTACATAGCTATTATACTGTCTTAGGTTGAAAGCTGATAGCATTCCAGGATATGTTGGATATACGAAGTGTTGTGGTGGGACCTCTTGAGTAGACTGAGCTTGAGATGGGCCAAAACTTGGAGGATACAAAGGGTCAACCATTTCTTGTAATGGGGGAACTCGCTGGCTTGTATTTTTTTCAACTCTTTTTTCTTTATTCATGTTATTAAGAGTCTCCAGAATCTTGCTTAGCTCACTTTCAATCTTCTTCTGTGCTTTTTCTATCTTTTCAAATCTATGGGAATTTTTTTGCTCCATTTGCCTTGCTCTGGATCTTGTGTTGTATCGATGGGTAGGATTTTCGCTAGATGGAGCTATCCTGGAACCTTGAGTACCATATCTTAGAATTAGTAAATTTGCATGATCATCACATGGTTACTTTGTTAAGTGTAATGAATGAGAATGCAATGAATGAAAAATGCATGTATGCAAAGAACATTTACCTTAAAATGGTATTTAACTAAAAAATTTCATTTATTCCAAAAAAAGCTTTGATCTACATTGAGTTTATCATCCTAGAGTTATAGTCATAAAATTGTTTGATCTGTTCATACTGGGCCTTGACTTCTTCTATGAAGTTCAAGAGACGCTGTCCATGTTCTCCTACTAGGGCCACCACTTGTCTTAATGCCTTTACCTCTTCCACCATCTCTCTTGCCTTACATACCCCTTTATGGATTTGGGTTGTTAAGTGCTCAATGTATTTTTGCCTTCCTAAGTTCTCTCTTTTATCACACCAGACTTGGTATGATAATTCTCTATGTTCTCTAACCAATGTAGCAATGTGGTCTCCTTGTTCGTCCAACTTTTGACTTAGCCTGCTCAAATAACTGTTTAGCATGTTAATTTTTGCTTGTGCTTCGATGCTTTCTTCCTCCAATTCGGCATACTCTTGTTTCAATCTTGTATTTTCCTCAATCAACTCGACAATGGTTATTTCTTTGGCTCTTTCTCTCACACATAGCCTCTTATGCTTCTGGTGTAACTTTGCTAGATCTTCAGTAACTGTATCACGTTCTCTAGCAATCTTGTGAACTTTAACTTCATAACTTTTGGCTCTACCTTTCCATTGGGCTTTTTCTTCTTGAAGTTTTTGAATCTCTTGTTTTAACTTGCTCTTTTTAGACTCAAATTCTTTTGTTGCCAGCTCTAATTCTGATGGTGTCTCTTCAAGTTTTTCTTCTGTTGGTGGTTGAGAGATTTCATAAATGAACACCATTTCTTGTTTTCTTTTTGTTCTCCAGACCAAGTACCCCAGGGTGACTTTATTAGTGAACGGTCCAGGACTGACTCTTCGGGGATTTTTTCATGCTTTAATCATCTCATTCATCCTCTGAAATGCTTTAGGCTCACTGTAAGAGAAGTCTAATTGATGAAGCCTATAAGTCATAGGAATGAACTGTTCTCCCTCAATTTACCTTCTCACTAGGAGTGGTGCATAATTCGTCACTCCCCATAGACCCAAAAGTGGGACCACTGTACTATCCCCACATTGATACAACATAGGCTCACGATTCATCCATGGGGCCAACCATCTCACCCTGGCACTTTCCAACTTTTGTAGGAAAGTTATCCATTCTTGTTTAGACTTTCGTTTTGACCACCCACTTTTGCAAAATTCCTTGATCAAAAAACGATTACGGATATAAAGCTTCGAGAAAGTACCATTTCCTTGTTCAAAGTGGCTTTTCATCCACAAGTACAATAACTGTATGCAACCTATGAAACGTCCTCCATTCCGACGATAATAACTCAAAGATCTGATAGTCTCTGCTAATATTACCGTTGAAGGATTACAGCAATTGATTACACTCTCGAAGAAATCAACCACCGCTATGTCAATATGTCTCAAAAGCTTTGAAAAGATTACCAGTCCGTATATAGCTAAGGCAAATATGTCTAACCCCTGTTCTTCATTGGCATGTTGCATCAGAAACTCATGAAAGAACTTTTAAGGTAGGCAAACCTGTTCTTGTTTCTTCTTTGTATGAGAATCCACAACTTCCTTGTCTATCCCTATGAGTTGAGCCAGACTTTTACGAAATTTTAACTTATATTTTTTGACATATATCTTGTCAGGAGTCTTGAGGTGTAAACCCAACAAGACCAAATATTCTTCTATGGTGAGAGTCATATCAGCTTCATTAAAGATGAAACACTTGTATGCAGGATCCCAGTGTTGCAGCTCTAATTAGTTGATCATCAACAACCACTGCTAGAAGGTGTGCTATATGCCCATGTTTTTGACAAAATTGCTCTTATCTTGACGGAATCATTTTCTTTCAGATATCAACCAAATCCTATAAATTGTTCTGTTTGAGGAGGATAGATGTTTCTTGAGACAGAGTAGAATCATACCCAATTGGCAAGCAATCTCCCATCTTCAATTGAGTCTTTTCTGACTGGGCCCTTACTTCATTGGGTGTCCCACAGGGGGCTAATACTGATGAAAAATAAACTAAGCGTTCATTGGCTTCCATGAAAAAAATTTGTTAAAGATCATTTTTCAAGCAAATGTTCTTTATGCAACTTTATGATATGAGTATGAACCAATGCAAAAGAATAAGGAAACGGTTAGTATACCTAGAAAAAGAATAAATAACTAAGTAAATTTAAACATCACACAAAGTAAAAGGGATGAATCTTATGCTTTTGGTCAATTCTAAAAGGGAAGAGTGATGGCTCTATCTATAGGTTAGGCACTCTTAAGGTTCACTATATGCGGTTTTAGGGTCAAAGTCTAAAGGTCCTCAAATTGTTCGTTACATCCTTGTCCATCACAGACTAGTAAGGCACCCGAATCCTCACCTATTATAGGCTACAAGCGAAAAAGGTTCAATTTGAGTGAGAATATTTCGCTAGCCACTGTGGAGGCATTAGACCTCACGAATGCAATAGGTACTTTACTCCCTCCTAGAGGGACGGAGCTCGGGTATAGAGCTCATGTTATGCACATGCACATGAATGACATAATTAACAAGGTAAATAAACATGAATGAATAATAACACATATATACAAACAGGTTCAATTTTATTAGGCTTTTGGATAACACAAATTCATTTGCTGGCCTGACTCTCAAAGTCCCTAGTGGAGTCACCAAGCTGTCATAACGTCTAGATCCGAGGATCTATCGCTAGACATTGACTTTTGGGAGTCGCCACCAATCTTTTTTTATCTAGGTGTGATTGGCCACCTAAAGAATCTGTCCTTTCAGGGAACACCTAAGTTTAAGGGTCCCTTAAAAAATAGGTTCAGGTCTACTAACCAGAACAGGGTTCGGGAGTTCGGTTATGTGTGAGGAAGGTTATAACACCCTCACAACGCCTATCAAAAGATGGTACCAGCCGAAATTTATGTTATCTAATGAGCCTTAAAATTTTACCAAGTAATTAATTATTGGAAATTATTCTCAATTGACTTTAATACTTTTAGCAGAAAATTGAAAAATTTTCCTCACCTCAGGAGTATGCAAGAAAAACTACTGTTTCACTTGCAGAGGCTCCGTTGTTGGATTATTTAAAGAAAAATCAAAATCAAAATAAAAAGGAAGAAAAGAATGATTGTTCTTGTGCAGGAAAAATTGATACTTTCAACGTTTTTCTAAAAATATTCTTTTGAAACTTTAATTTAGAGAAAAATTGATACTTTCAACTTTTCCTCAAAAATTGATTTTTTAAAAATTTATTTTTAAGAAAAATTGATACTTTCAACTTTTTCCCAAAAATATTTTTTTTTGAAAATTTTGATTTTTAAGGAAAATTGATACTTTCAACTTTTTCCCAAAATATTTTTTTTGAAAATTTTGATTTTCAAGGAAAATTGATACTTTCAACTTTTCCTCAAAAATCTCTTTTTTTTGAAAATTTATTTTTAAGAAAAATTGATACTTTCAACTTTTTCCAAAAATATTTTTTTGGAAACTTTGATTTTCAAGAAAAATTGATACTTTCAACTTTCCCTCAAAAATTCTTTTTTGAAAATTTATTTTTAAGAAAAATTGATACTTTCAACTTTTCCCCAAAAATATTCTTTGGAAACTTTGATTTTTAAGGAAAATTGATACTTTCAACTTTTCTCCAAAAATATTTTTTGAAACTTTGATTTTCAAGGAAAATTGATACTTTCAACTTTTCTCCAAAAATATTTTTTTGATTTTTATTTAAAGAAAATAAAATAATAAAACAAAATAAAAGTGAAAATAAAAAAATAAAGAAAAGTAAAACAAAAATAAAAAATAAAATAAAGGTAAAAAAATACTAAATAAACCTAATCTAATGAAAAAAATAAAAAAAAACAAATAAAAAATAAAATAAAAAATTTCAAAATAAAATAAAATAAAATAAAATAAAGAAATAAAAATTTTAAAAAAAAAAACCTGGAACGGCTCGGAGTACAGCTCGGCTCGGCTCGGCTCAAGGAAAAGAAAACGGCTTGGAGAAGCGGCTTGGGACTTCGGCTCGGCTCGGCTATCGGCTCGGCTATCGGCTCGGAGGGGGGAAGACATGCGCGGGTCAGGAAGCGGGTCGACGCTCGGGTCGGGTCAGTTTTCGATAAAACGCGCGGATCCTCTAGGTCACTTAAGGCAAAAACGATGTCATTTTGGGAGGGTATATAAGGCAGTTTCTTTCGTTTTTTGACAGAAACCTTCTCCCCTCTCTCTCTCTTCTTTCCCTTTTCTCTCCATTCTCTCTAAACGGCCGAAGAACTCCGGTTGAAGATTCACTGGATTCTAGAATTTTTCATCCAAATCTGGGTTTTTTTCCCCGAAAGTTCGTCGAAAGTTCATCGGTTTCTGAGATTCTTCGCCGGAAAGTGGACAGCTCGCCGAAAACTTCAAAGTTGGCTGGAATCGTCGTCGAAAAATGCAACTTTCGTAGGAAAATTCAACCGAAATCTGGAATTTTCCAGAAATTCCCAGAAAAAAACTCCAAAAAAATTCTGTTAATTCCCAGAACCCTTCTAAACCTTTTCTTAGCCTTAAAAAATTTTCTACACGTCCCTTTTCTCTCAAATCAGTAGCTTTTGCTCACTGGTTTTTTGTGTATCTTGTTCTGTTCCAAAGGGTCCTTTTTATAGGGATTGATCAGGAGTTTCTGATCAATCCCAATTCTTTTTTAGACGGGGATTCAATCTTTAAATCCAATCTAGACTCTAATTGATTGAATCCTAATCCAAGCCAGATAAAATCAAAATAAATAAATAAATGAATAAAAAAAAAAATCAAACGAAAATGAATTAGATAAATCAGAAAAAAAACAGATAATTACATAAATATTAACAGAAAAAAAAGAAGAAAAAAAAATAATAATAATAAAGATATATACATATTAATAAATACATAAATCCCTAAAAAAATAATAATAAAAGAAAATAAAAAAAATATATACATATATAAAATAATAATAATAAAAATAAAATAAAAATGTAAAATACAAAATAAAAATAAATTAAAAAAATAAAAATAAAATGAAGAGAAAAAGAAAAGAAAAAAAATACAGATTTATCCATTTTGACTAGGCCCAATTGATCCGGACCTAAACCAAATTGAGTGTCTACAAATGACATATAAATTATATTAATCACGGAGTGACAAGGCCCATAGCTTATAATTATATTTTTATATTCTAAATTGAATTATTGTGGATGACTAACAAAGGATTTTTAAATTTTTAAATTTAATTCATTTGATTTTCTTTAATGCAATTATTTTATGAGATTAAGTTTAATAAATCAAATTCAAACTTTAATATTTATAAATTTTTTATTTTTAAACTGTATTTTCTTTTACTAAAAAAATCACATTATTTGGCTTTTAGACTCCAACAACTCACCACTATAAAAAAAAAAAAAAAAACCTTAATGGCATAATCATTCAAGAAATCATGGTGAAAGTGCGAAACAAAATTCACACTGAAATTTGGTGCTACTTGGCATTAAGAAGTCCAAGAAATACCAAAACTAATCATTATTTAATAACTTGTAATAATTAATAGTGACAAGTAAAAATAAAGTGAATTTCATTGCTATGCTGAATAAAATCCACGGGGCTTAGGTTGTGACTTTCGTAACTATTATCTTGGTCTTATTGGTAGGATTGAAAAAATAAAAATAAAAAATCGATTGAAATTATATTATTTGATTCAATTTAAATGAGTTTTTTTGTTGTATTCGTTTCAGCTTCTAATCTTGAATGCTTTTGTTCGATTTGGTTTTTGATTCATAGAGTAGAATTCGAAATTATTCAAATAAAATTATATTTTATTAAATTTTACATTATTGTTTAATTTTTAAAAATTATTTTATTTGTAAATAGATGTAAATAAATATAAAATAATATTAAAAAATCTATAAAATTTTTTTTATTCAACATTATATGCATATTTTTTCTCCTTAAATTTAATTGTAATATTTTATTATTAAGCTTTTTCTAAATTAAACAATAATATTTTTATTTATTTTGATATGTATATATATTATGCTCTTTTTTAGATCAATTTTAGTATTTCATATCTAGCTAAAACCCTAATTAATTTTAATACAATTATCGGTGATTTTTTTTAAATGTTTAACTATATAATTAAAATCAAATATTTACCATTAAACTACGATTTTAGTTCAACTATTTAGAATTGCTATAGAATCTATTTTTCTACCCCTAACTTTTAGTTTCTACTAAATTAGTCTATTTATTTCAAACACAAAATGAGATATATTTTTCACCTAAAAATAATTTCGCTTTTTTAAAATTATAGAATTCAATTAAATAAATATACAAGACTTAATTATGCTAATTTTATACTGAAAAAAATAGAAACTAAAACAATATAATAAACATACTAAAGTTTTAATCACTCTTAAATATGAATCTCTAAGATGACTGATAGAAATTGATAAGTTATAAAAAATTCAAATCCAATTAAATACATAACAATAATATATGTTTCTTAGCAAAAAAATTATTTAAAATAATCTTAATTATATATTTGAATATATATGGCTTATGGAATAGAGGTTTGTACTTGTGTTTGTGTATTATCACTTTATGATTTAATTGACAGATTATATGCATTCACTTTGACAAAATGATAAAATCCAATCTTAGGGTATGATTGTATTGTTATAATCAAAATGATAATTAATTAGAAAATGATTGAGTCCATCTGTTTTATGCAGCGTCTACCAATTATGGTTGTCTTGAGAGGTCATTTGATCTGTTAGGCAATAGTTGTGGTAGTAAAAAGCTGAAATTGCTTTGTGTCCTGAAACTGAATTTCACTTCTATCATCCAGACTAGTATAACTACTGTTCCATCATCTTTCGAAAGGTTAAAAAATCCGTACACGTGTTCTTGATTTTTATTAAGGTGTTCTTATGATTTATTTTGCAGGCCAGCTTGGAATCCTATGAAGCATGGACACAGACATGTTTACGACAGGATACGGTTATGACAACATCATAGCAATTTCATAAAAATAAGAACAGGAATACAGCAAGACACGATAACAAAAAGTATCTTTTATGTATTATAATCATCAGTTAAGAATATATGATAGATATTGGGCTGATGTTAAAAAACAATTACCTTTGTAAAGAAAAACTAATGTAAATATGGCTATAAAAGAACATAGGATGTCGTTACCTTCATGAAAATCGTCTTTTTCTTCTTTATTCTTCTTTGCTGTATCTGGTCAAATTCAACAGTATTCCAACATGTTCTGGTATGTATACCGGAAGTGTTAAAGTGTCGAACATGAATACAAAAGGAGTACGCAAAAAGTTCAAACGCCAGAGGTACAAAGTATTATTACCTTGTACAGTAAGAAGTTTGAGCGCTTCCTTTGTTTCCTGTCAATTTATTTTATGTTCACTTGATGAAAGTGATATGTTTTGGTTTACAGGCATTCGGTTTATAAAAATGATATATTTCGGTTCACAGGCATTTGGATAGGTTGCATGATTTGTGAGACAACATAACTTTCCAGCATTTAAAATATCTATGGTTTCTTTTTGTTTCAAGTTTTGATACTCAATGACATTTTGGAACCTAGTTCTGTACTGAAACAGAATGTGAACATGGAAAATAAAGAGAGAAAATGAAAATTACCAACAGAAAACAAAAGTTCTGATACAATGGGTAAATTTTAAGCTTGTAAGGGATGGTTTTCCTCCATGAGAGCATGACACATGCTAGAATTGTGATCCCACTGTAGCCAGTTGACAAATACTGATATCCCGAGTTCAGTTGTTTGAACATAGCAATAGTTATGGGTTGCATTAGAAATTCAAGGTCCAAAAATTGGCTAAAAGAAGCTTTGATGTTTTTTGCGTTCGTTTTGAAGGAAGTATTATTCAGGGTTTGCATAAGGTATGAGACAGTTATTGGAGTAGCATACTGATTCAATTTAGACTCCTTTGGAAACAGGCCTTTTTCGCAAGCTCCTTTCACATGAAATTGAGCTGAAATTCTGCAGAATAAATTGAGAATAGTTATTTATAAGCTTCTGCAGAATAAAATGGATGCTTGAGTTTGTGTTCTTTTATGTCAAGAGAGGACATACCCCTGATTTGATGATTGAAATGAGCTCCTCAAACCAATACTCGAGCTTAGCAGCTTAAGCACTTTGTCTCGATCAACGTAGATGTTTCTTTATACCGAGCCAGAATGCTTATAAAGATCTAAGAAGCAATATCAAAATGTTTAGTCACTATTATAAAGGGTTAAAACTTCATACATAAAGGCAAACAGTTTTCAAAGCAAGTATAAAACAAAACCACATGAAGCTGTGTTGCTTTACATTGTTTATCATACAACCTCAAATTCTTCAAAAGCTCAATCCAGGCAAAGATTTTAACTTGTGGCTCCACCGAGCTGAAAGAAACGATCATCGGAAAAACAAAGGCTGCTGATCAATGTTTTATGGAAAGGATATGTTATGCATCAATATGAAGAATTGAGCTACAGTGGAATGAAACTTCCAAACATTATTGCACAACAGAATAATATTACAAAGAATTTTAACACTTACATTTAGAGTATCAATTTGGCTTTTACAGAAGGTCCCAGCTCAGCCAATTTTACCTGCTTGATAAAGTTGTTACCCTATCTCATCATTTATGCTTGGACCCCTGACACGGAGGAGGAAAGATTTCTGTTGTAGGAAAGGAGCTGCTGCCCTAACAACTTCGAAACCACCAATGAATTGAAGTTATTTCGTCCTGTCAGACAAGTTCCACTACATCAGATTTTTGTTTAGAAGCATTTCGGATAAAAATGGTAGTACCAAAAAAGGGAGAAAAAAAAAAAAAGAGAAAGGAATCCTAGCAAGGCTGGAAGTTTTCATTATGCTAAGTATCATGATTTCTTATAATATATGGTTTCTATCATAAACATGGAATCTATATACTCGAGTATGATACATGGATTATGGATGGTAGAACATGATTCAAGGATATGGAATGTTCAATGCACTAATTGCTGATTCTGGAAGAGCACCTTATTCAGATTAAAAGACAAAAATATTGTACCTAAAACATAAAATACAAATTATTTTCCTTCGCCATAAAAGGAGAACGTTTGAAAAAAATTTCAGAACCCCGGAAATAAGTAATAACTTACCACTTTCATAGGAAACAATGTTTCCTTTGGGGGAATTTTTGCGCCACTGACACTGTCCTCACTCCCAAGTCTGGCATAAATCTTTAATATCTCATCATTTATAAGAAATTGAGTTCTCAACGGGATTGAGGCAGAGATTTTGGTATTGACTCATTCAGGCGGCCATATGGTCAATTTGACGGCAGTGAAGGCAATCCATACTTCTGCTAAGTAAACAGCATTTATCTTTTTCAGGTCTTTCCATCTGCTTTTGCAAACCACTTTGTGTGCTCCTGTAAAGGCACTACCGACTGGCCTCTGCAACTTCCAACTGACTGAAACCAAAATTAGATATCAAATTAATCTTCACGCGTATAAGAAAATAACAAGCATTTAATAACTGAAACCATTCTTGAATGATTCGGCAAAAAAAAAAAAAAAAATCAGATGTCAATGAGACAAAATGATTAATAGATATAAACATTTAACACATCTGTTCTGCTCTTGAAATTGTCCCTCAACTATCTCAATCCTATTGATTTAGTCCAATTTTAATTTTAATGAATTTCCATTTTTATTAAACATAGATTTTTTTTTATATATATATTTTCCATTTCATTGTAAAACAAAAAGCTATGTGTATAAGGGATTGAATTAATGAACCTTTTATCAGGGAATCGAAAAAACAATAATCATGAAAATAAATCACTTGATCACTTGATTTAATAGTACGTTAATGTTCTTCAAATAAGTAGCATATAATTGCAAAGTGACATGTACCTTATTTCTTGGCGTTCCTTCCGTTAACAAATTAACATGAAGCTGCTTCAAACTTCAATGTAAGGTATGTGGGCTATGTTAAGAAACAAGTATTAATTCCAATGTAAGGTATGTGGGCTATTTTGGGCTACTCTTGACCTCCATCCTTCTTGCATCGTTCTTCTAGCAATGGACATCTAGAAATTTCGAGTTGCAAAAGTGAGTCAAACATCTCCTTTTCCGGAAGGAATTTGAGCTTGGGGCAACTATGGATGCCCAATGATTCAAGAGACTTGAGATTTTGAAAGCCCTTGGAGGATAGAGTTTCTAGGCTTGGAAAACCGCAGATGGTGAGGAAGGTGAGAGTGCGGGGCAGAAGCATTTCCTCACATGGGAATGACACCACATCTAGAGAAGCACCGTTGATGGACAAATGTTTAAGGGAGGTTAGTTTGTGCAAACCCCACTCGATCACTGACTTGCAAATATTGGGTTGCCAGATTTGAAGTGCAGTGAGATTGGGAGGGAACCCCTCTTGTGGAATGATATCACACTTGGACACTCAAATATGAACAATTCTCGCATAGAGACGATGTTGTGGATGAAGTTGGGTAAGGCCTGGAGTTTTTCACACCCAGAAAGATGAAGCTTTCTGAGTTTGGTGGTTAATAACACACTTCCTGGGAATGAAATCAAACTTGAACAACGCCCAATAAGAATCTCCCCAAGATGGATGAGCTTGTTTAATCCACGAGGCAAAGAATTCAAATTATCGCAACCGTCGATAGTTATCAATTCAAGGGAAGAGTTCTCTTCAATATCTTGAGGTATGGACTCTAGTGCTGGGCAATAATTAATCCGGAGGTATTTAAGCCCCATAGGTAACTTGCCATTGGCTGACAAGAATGTCAACTTTTCACAAGAATAAATGTCAACATGTTGAAGACTAATAGGTAACTCGCCCCTTGAGGATAAAGATATCAGAGACTTACAACCTCCAATTACCAAGTGCTCTAGAAGACGCGTGCTGTTGATGTTGTTATTTACTCCATCCAGCAAGTACAGAAAATTCTCATACAGCGTGATAGTTAAACGTCTTACATTTGGAGGCAAGTTTCCATTTGAAATTGAAATCAATCTTGGGCATCCTTCAATTCGTAGCACAGTCAGGGATCTGCAGCTATTTATGCTTTCTGATAGCCTTTCTAGCATTTCACAATATTGTATGGTCAAATGTTCAATATGGCGAGGGATTCCTAATTGCATATGCTCTTCCTTTTCGTCCTCTGCACCTATGGAAACAAGTCTTGAACAATTGTGAATTTCCAAAAAGCGAAGAGGCCTCAAATATGTTGAGAGTCCTTCGTTGTTCAGCCATGAAGAAATTAGTTCCTCATATCCACGTATAAAAAGATGTTCTACTTTTATCAACCCTAACATCATCCCCTCCATTGGAGAAGTGAATTTTGAAACGTTTGAAAGAGAGACTGTTTCCATGAATGAGCCAGAATTGGTACAATTTGTAGACACCACCTCTTTGCACCCATCAATTTTTAAGTCAGACAACTTTGGAAGGCTTGAGAGTGAAACCACCAACTGCTCACATTTTTGAATCACAAGTTTCTCCAATAAAGGAAGACAACTAGGTAGACTTCTCAGTTGTTGACACAATTTAATCTCTAGCTTAGTCAAGGAAGGAAGACGATTAGGTAAACTTCCTAACAACTTGAGGCAATTTGAAATGATGAGCTCATGGAGGTGTTGGAAACTCCTTACATTTTCATCAACTTCATAAGGATCCCATTCCTCCCATTCTGGCATGTCATCAAAACATAATCTCCCTAATGACGGGAACGCATTAAGCGACTGATCCTTTCCAAAAAAATTAGCACCCACATTTTTTACCTTATTCATCCTCCGGATAGAAAGCGATTTTAGCGATGGTAATCTTCCAACAGCTGGTAATATTGTGCAATTTGGACAGTAATCCAGATCCAGAATCTATAGGTTTTCAAATGAAGGATCTCCAATCCAATTTGGGAATGTTTCACCTCCATAACATTCGATGGTGAGCCTTTCAAGCATTTTAGGAGGTAGGAGTGAATTCAACACGTCCTTGTGAATTTCTTCTCCTGCAAAATTGTAACTCCACTTCAAAGCTAAATCCCGAAGGTTCGACTTATAACATAACCCAGCCACCCATGCATCTTGAGCTTTGACAACATTCTGCAATTCTGAAATAACAAGTCCACCCTTAAGATTAGACAAATTCTCCATCTCCCTTATCTTACTGCCATTGTCTTGACTCACAACAAAATTTGTCAATGTTTGAAGATTGGTTAGTTCGCCGATTCCCATTGGCATCATTTTTATTGAACGTGCACCTGTAATGTCAAGATGCCTTAGGTTAATTAAAACTCTCATTTCAGAAGGAAACTCTTCAAGACGAGAACACCCCCGCAACAGCAAGGTCTCTAAATTGTAAAGCTTGCATATTGAATCCGGCAGAATTTCGATTAGAGTGCCAGAAAAATTTAGGTAACGCAGATGCACCAAATCTCCAATAATATTGGAAAACTCCGTCAGGTAGCACCATTGTAAAGACAACACCCTCAAGTATTTAAATTCTGGCAACAACTCACTGAGAACTTGATTAGAGAAATTCCACCACCCTCCAGGCATCTTCAAAGGTAGGAAGGTTCTTAAACCCTTCTTTCCGTTAAAGACTTGGAAATTTTTAATTCCGTCTTTCCTACCACCAATGTTAGATGAACGGCGAGCATGACTGGAAACTTTCAATGCCTTGTCACCCTCCACTCTGAAGCATATATCTTTGGCAACTGATTGAGCCAAATCATTAATCAGATCATGCATTATATATCGAGACTCATCCTTGTTGGATACTTCAAAAAATGACCTCCGTACAAGTTCTTGAAAGTACTCATGACCCGAATCTTCATTTTGCTTTGTAGCTTCCACTCGCAGAAAGCCTTCTGCCTTCCGTAATAAGACTATTTCTTCCTCGGTAAATTCATAGTTTTTGGGAAGTATGGCACAGTAAGCAAAACATCGCTTTAGATCTGCAGGAAGATGATTATAGCTTAATCGTAAAGATGTAATTATGTTACTCCTCCCTGCTGGTAAATTCCAAATCTCACTTTTTAGTATCTTTTCCCATTCACCGATATCCACCTTATTGCGGAAAAGGCCTCCAATGGTCTTAGCTGCCAAGGGCAATCCCTTGCACCTCTTCACAATCTGTACACCAAATTCTTTTTAAGTTCGGATGCCCACTGAAATCTTTTGCTAATGCATGTTGAGTTAATATAGAAATGCAATCACCATCTGACAACTCCGGCAGGTTGTAACCTCGGATAGTACCCACCATTAATGAAACACTTTGACCACGTGTTGTCACAACAATCGTAGCTCCCATGCCAAAGGGGGATATTAGACGAGTCCAATCATCATAGTTTTCATGCCAAAGATCATCCAAAATCAGAAATAGTTTTTTTCCCTCCAGCTTCTTCTTCAGTTTTTTTTGAAGGTTATTCAAATCATCTCCAACATTAAAAGATTCAGGACTAACTGATTGCAAAATTTGATTTCGTTATCTCCTCCATCGTAAAATCGTCAGAAACACATACCCATGCTTGAAAATCGAAATGCTTAACTACACGCCTATCATTGTAGACAAGCTGAGCAAGCGTTGT
This sequence comes from Durio zibethinus, assembly GCF_047325235.1. Lineage (NCBI taxonomy): Eukaryota > Viridiplantae > Streptophyta > Magnoliopsida > Malvales > Malvaceae > Durio > Durio zibethinus. The sequence continues at coordinate 23,335,228 of NC_143180.1, forward strand.
TTTGCCAATCCCTCCTTTGCCAATGATGGGAATCACAGAAAATTTATTGCGCTCATCACTCCCAAAAATCAAGTCAAGGATTGTTTCCTTGTCTTTTTCCCGACGGTAGACTTGAGTTTCATTCACCAAACAAGTGGTTGATCGCCATTCCAATGTTCTCTTGGGCCTTCCACCACCATTTTTCGTCAAAGCCAAGAGACTTATATCTGCTTCTAAATCTAGAAATCTAGCAGTGATCTCTTGTATCTCGGACATCATTTCCTTATTAAATGATAAATTATGACCCCTTAACCAGGGAAAGCAAGCATCAACAAGTTTTTCTAACTTCCTTGGGCGGTGATCTTGATGTTCCCTCGTTAACTTGAGTCTCAAAGCTTCTGTAGCAAACAACATGTCATCCGCATCGTATGCCAAGTCTTGGAGCTGGACCAACCAACTCTTCACACCCCCATCATTCATTTCCTTCTCTTCGGCGTCATTTAGCACTGCATGAATATTGCGCAATGTCTTTTCCAACTTCTTGAGCTCCTCGCAAACTTCCTTCTCAGTTACAAAGTTGAGAAACTCAGAAGAGGCCAAATTACTAAACAACCCTTCAAAGAACACAGATAAAGCAGCTTCAACGACGGACATGGCTTTTGACCTTTGACCTGCAAAAACAGAGAGATTATGTGCAAAAATGATATAGGGATAAACTCAAAAAAACTTGAACTAAAAGTGGAACACAACCAACAACCCCACCAGTTCTGAATCTGATCTTGGTATATTTCTCTGTGGCTTATATCTCCGTGGTAATTTTTTTCTAATACTCATATTACTAATTAAGAAAGTTAATGGACTCCTTAATAAGATTATTTTATTAGTGAGTTGTTAAAGTTCACAAGGTTCTACAATTAAAAAATCAACAAAGGTTAGGCAAATTGTTAGTGTGTTAGTGGTTGAAGCAACTAGGTATGGCATTTCTACTGGCACTTTTGTAATAGGTTCTGCCATCTGATCAGTTTAGGTAACATGATGGATCTGTGCATGGTGATCCATACTGTTAGGCAAACAACCCTTGTAGTAGTTAAACAAACTTTTGTATGTTTAAAGCCTATATATTAATGAAATGAAGCTCATGATCTGATGAGCCAATTCACTTCAAGTGACAAATTAGTTTCTGCTGTTTTTTGTTCTTCCTCTGCTCTAAATCCTTCAATTGGTATCAGAGCATTCTTTAAGGTCTTAGAGGACCTGTGAGTTCCAAAAAATTGAGTGAAAAGCCATCAAACACTTACTAGCCAGCTTTTGTCAACCTTAAATGGCCTCAAGCAATTGCTCCATACCTCCACCTCTTATTTTTCTGGTGAGAACTACTATATATGGGCTGTCAAAATGAAGACTTGTTTGAGTGCTTTTGATTTGTGGGAAGTGGTGAAAAATGAGAAGGAACCACCACAACTTCCTGCAAATCCAACAGTAACTCAAATGAAAAATTATAGTGAAGAAAAAGCAAAGAGGTACAAGGCTAAAAGCTGTATAGAGTCTTCGGTTTCTGATGACATATTCATTAGAATCATGACTTGTGAAACTGCAAAACAAGCTTGGGATGTGCTCAAGGAAGAGTTTCAAGGTAGTGACAAGACAAAACAAATGCAAATGTTGAATCTTAGAAGAGAGTTTGAAGTCTTAAAGATGAAGGAGTTTAAAAATTTAAAGAAGTACAATGACAGACTTATGAAGATAGTAAACAAGATTAGATTACTTGGTGAGGAGCTGTCAGATAAAAGAATTGTAGAGAAGGTTCTTGTCAGCTTGCCAGAGAGGTTTGAGTCAAAAATCTCATCCCTTGAAGACTCCAAGGACCTGACCAAGATAACTCCAGTAGAATTGTTCAATATTTTACAAGCTCAAAAGCAAAGAAGGGCTATCAGACAAGAGGATTCAACAGAAAGTGCTTTTACAGCCAAGGAAAAAGGCAAGATGCAAACAGAAAGCAAAGGCAGAAAACAAGGAGATCGAAGAAACAAAGGTTCTAGAAACAATGAAAAGAAAAGAAAATTCCCACCTTGCTCTCATTGTAAAAAGACCACTCACTTGGAGAAATATTACTGGTACAGACCTGACATACAATGTAGGTACTGTAAGTAGCTTAGTCACATGGAGAAGGTATGTAAAAACAAAAAACAGCAGCAGTCAGATCAACAAGCTAGAGTTGCTGACAATCAACAATAGCTAGAAGAGCAAGTTTTTGTTGCAACTTGCTATGGAACCAGAACCTCCTCAAGTGCATGGCTCATTGACAGTGGTTGCACACACCATATGGCATCTGATATTAACATGTTCAAAGAACTAGACAAGACCTGTACCTCTAAAGTCAGAATAGGTAATGGTGATTTTATAGAAGTCAAAGAAAAATGAGTAGTGACAGTTGAGACACCAACAGGTACCAAACTCATTTCAGATGTGTTATTTGTGCCTAAAATAGATCAAAACCTGTTAAGTATAGGACAGTTGCTAGAAAATAACTACTCTTTAGTTTTCAAAGACAAGGCATGCATAATTCATGATCCCACTGGCCATGAACTCTTTACTGTTAATATGAAAGGAAAATGTTTTTCCTTGAATTGGCATGAAGCAAACTCCTCTGCGTATGCTACTTCACATGATGAATCTTCTTTATGGCATAAAAGGATGAGACATTTCAATTACAATGCATTGAATTTCATGCATAAAAATGATCTTGTATTAAACATGCCTACGTTGAAGTCAGTGCTGGAGTGTGTGAAGTTTGTCAGCTAGAAAAACAAAGTAAGTTGCCATTTGCAATTAACAAAGCATGGAGGGCAATTGAAAAACTATAACTTGTTCATACTGATGTTTGTGGTCCTATGAGAACCTTATCTTTGAATGGCAGTAGATATTTCATTGCTTTTATAGATGATTTTACCAGAATGTGTTGGATTTACTTCATGAAACAAAAGTCTGAAGTTGCAAATGTATTTTGAAAGTTCAAGGCTTGGATTGAGAATCAAAGTGGCTGTAAAATCAAGATCATAAGGTCAGACAATGGTACTGAATACACATCTGACAAATTTAATGAGTTTTGTCAAGTTGTAGGAATTGAACACCAACTGACAGCAACTTACACTCCACAACAAAATGGAGTCAATGAAAGGAAGAAAAGAACAATCATGGAGATGGCAAGATGCATACTGTTTGAGAAGAATCTTTCAAAGAAATTTTGGGCAGAGGCAGTCAATACCTCTGTCTACTTGCTCAACAGGCTACCCACAAAAGCTTTGAAGGGAAACACTCCTTTCGAAGCCTGGTATGGAAGCAAACCATCAGTGCACCACCTCAGAGTTTTTGGCAGCATCTGTTATGTGTTCGTTCCTGATATCAAAAGGGACAAGCTTGATCAAAAAGCAGAAATATGTATTTTTTTGGGCTATAGCAACATCACCAAAGGCTATAGGACTTACAATCCACTTACAGGCAAGATGATTGTAAGTAAGAATGTGAGATTTAATGAGCAAGCTGCCTGGAATTGGGAAAAGTTAAAGAGAGAATCAGTCAAGCAAACTGCTGCAGACATGATAAGCTTTCAAGATCAAGAAGATTATATATTTAAAAATGAAATCATTGATCATGAACCAGTGAGAGGAATCAGACCACTCATAGATATTTATCAAAGATCAAATGTTGTTATTCTTGAACCTGCAAGCTTTGAAGAAGCTGTCAAAATTTCAGAGCGGAAAAATGCCATGAAGGAGGAGATTCAAATGATTGAGAAAAATTAAACATGGATGCTGGTTGACAGACCAAGCAACAAAAACATCATTGGTGTTAAATGGATTTTCAGAACAAAGTTGAATGCTGATGGTTCCATCAACAAACTTAAAGCTAGATTGGTAGCTAAAGGCTATTACCAGCAGCTTAGTGTTGATTTTTCAGAGACATTTGCTCCAGTTGCAAGGTTGGACACCATAAGGCTGCTATTAGCCTTAGCAACTCAGCAAAGTTGGAAAATATACCAACTTGATGTCAAATTTGCCTTCTTGAATGGTTATCTTGAAAAGGAGATTTACATTGAACAACATGATGGTTTTGTTGCCAAGGGACATGAAGGCAAAGTCTATCTACTCAATAAGGCTTTGTATGAATTAAAACAAGCTCCAAGAGTGTGGAATTCCAGAATTGATGATCATTTACTGAAGTTAAGATTCAAGAAAAGCCTCAGTGAAGCAACATTGTACATTAAAGTTTTTAACAGTAATGATCTGTTGATTGTTTCTTTGTATGTTGATGATCTTTTGGTGACAGGTAGCAAATCTGCTCTTGTGGAAGATTTTAAGCTCCAAATGCAGGAAATTTTTGAGATGACAGATATGGGAGAAATGTCTTATTTTCTTGGAATGGAGATTCATCAAGACCAACAAGGAATCTTCATTTGTCAAAGAAAATATGCAAATGAAATCTTGAATAAGTTTGGGATGGAAAATTGCAAACCAGTCAACACTCCTTTGGCTCAAAATGAGAAACTTATTAAGGAAGATGGAGATAACAAAGTTGATGATTCTATTTATAGAAGCTTGGTTGGTTGCTTATTGTATTTGACAGCAACAAGGCCAGACATCATGTATGCTGCAAATTTACTCTCTAGGTTCATGCAAAATCCTAGTGAGTTACATTTTAAGGCTGCAAAAAAAGTATTGAGATATGTCAAAGGAACTAGTGAACTTGGAATTTGGTTCAAGAAGAATGAAAGTTCAAGATTGGTTGGATTCACAGACAGTGACTGAGCTGGCTCTCATGAAGACATGAAAAGCACTTCAGGCTATGTGTTTTTCATTGGATTAAATGTGTTCAGCTGGAATTCAAAGAAACAAGGAACTGTGGCTTAATCAACAGCAGAAGCAGAGTATATAGCTGCTACAGCTGCTGTTAATCAAGCAATTTGGCTAAGAAAAATTCTGATGGATTTGAGTCAAAAGCAAGATGATCCAACAGAAATTTTTTGTGATAATCAATCAGCAATTGCAATGGTTAAGAACCATGTGTTTCATGGAAGAACTAAGCATATTAAGATCAAGTATCACTTTATTAGAGAAGTTGAAGCTGAGAATGAAGTGAAACTGGTGCATTGCAAGTCAGAAGATCAAATTACAGATATTCTGACCAAAGCCTTACCAAAGGCAAGGTTTGAAACATTGAGGAAAAGTCTTGGTGTTTCCAGCAGAAATGCCAAGGAGGAGTGTTAGTGTGTTAGTGGTTGAAGCAACTAGGTATGACATTTCTACTGGCACTTTTGTAATAGGTTCTGCCATCTGATCAGTTTAGGTAACATGATGGATCTGTGCATGGTGATCCATACTGTTAGGCAAACAACTCTTGTAGTAGTTAAACAAACTTTTGTATGTTTAAAGCCTATATATTAATGAAATGAAGCTCATGATCTGATGAGCCAATTCACTTCAAGTGACAGATTAGTTTGTGCTATTTTTTGTTCTTCCTCTACTCTAAATCCTTCACAAATTTTAGATAAAATATTTTTTGGGTGAAATTCGTGACTAATGTATCCTATGTAAAGTTTTCGTTCTATATTTATATTTATTTCTATAAGTTCTAGCTTTTCTTTTTAATTTTATACATATATAATTCAAAAGCATTAATTGATTTTTTTTATGGCTAATAATTCCTTCTCATTAATAGGGTAATTCTACACTGTTAGAGTACATGTTCCACAAGTATATCTGGATTTTTTTTTTTTTTTGGTGGCATCAACTTCTTCAATATATTTTAATATACCTTCTAAATATTTTAATATCTTTTTTATAAATTGATTAAATTGTTGGATGTTGACATAAGTACATCACCCACACTAATGATTTGCCTAATCCTATGATAGTTGGATTCCTAAATTTTGCGCCCCACTTGTTGTGTCGATTGCCTTAAAGTTTTGATTTTTTTTTCCAATCAGACAATTTGTTCGTTAATGGATTAAAACATTTATACCAAGGTCGAAAGTCGCAAACAGTTGAAGTTTTCGATGCCAAAATCTATAAAAACTTTGAATTTTCTGACGTCTTTTTCTTATTGCCTTAAAAAAAAAAAAGAGTTTTAGGGAGATAGAAAGAGAAAATAAAGAGAAAAGAGAAAAAAAATTGATGAATTGAAAAAATTCTTTGCTTTTTACTATTCATACTAAATATTGAATTAAGTCATCTAAGAGATGCCCAACTCATGTCAACCCACGCCTCCACCTAGAGAGAGACCAGGATCATATGTAACCTAAGTTGTGTAACAAGCCAATTAAGCCGCTAACCAAGCCAAATAAGCAATTCATGCAGTGTTTTTTTTTTTTTTTTTTGGTTATTTATTTTTATGTATATTGAAATTTTAATTTTTAGATATATATTTTAATTATTTGATAAAAACAAAATTTTAAAATTTTATTTTCATAAGATTAAATAATGTTAAATATAAATTAATATTATTTTTAATAATTTTAAAATAAGTAAAAATTCAACCAATGATTAAATTTCAAAAAATTTGTAGGCATGCAACTTTTCTTGAAAATTTTTAAATGAGAACTTCTTTAAATTCCACCAAAATGATAGAGAAATTAAATAATTATTTCAATATCAATTATTTTCATTTATTTTTAAAAATAAATGAAAAAATTTAAATTAATAGAAAATTAATCGGTAAAATAGACAAGGATAAAAAGATTAAAAATGTAATAGATAATTGTATATATATTTTTACCACATAATACTTGATAAATTTTCAAATAAATGGGGATAAATTTTCAAATAAATGGGGAACATGACTAATGATGGAGTTCAAAAAAATTAGCAGACTTGTAAATTTTTAGAAATTTCAAGGCAAAAAGACTATTTTAAATTTTACCAAAATATTAGGCTATTTTAAAAATAATATTTTATTTCTAAAATAACAAAATAAAAGAGAAAAATATCAAAATTAATTTAAAATGTTTTAAAAGTGATAAAATAATTATTTCTAAAAATATTTAATTAATTCAATGACGTAACTACTTTAAGAACACAAGCTTTCTTTTTTTGCATATTCTTGTGGTGAAAATATAAAACTAACAATTGTAGAAACATCATTTAATCTAATGATAAAATTTTTAAAAAATTCAAGTGTGAGCAATTTTCTAAAAAATTTCTGAGTGACAATTTTTTTAAATTTCACTAAATGTTAGAGAATTTAAAAAATTATTTAAATGTTACGAATTTTTATTTATTTCTAAAAATAAAAATGAAAGAAATTAAATTGATAAAAAGTTAATTGATAAAATAAAAAAGGATAAAAGAGTTAAGAATGTAATAGATAATTGTAAACATATTTTATCACATAATTTGTAACAAATTTTGGAATAAGTGACGAATTTAACTAATTATGGAATTTTAAGAAATTTAAGAGCGTGAAATTTTCTTAAAATTTTCTATGTGAGTAAACTTTTTTAAATTCCACCATAACGTTAATGAATTTAAAAAAAAATTAGAAAATAAAAAATTTTCGCTTTATTTCCAAACAATAAAATTAAAGGAAATTGTTAAAATTTATTTAAAATGTTTTTAAAAAATTACTTATTTTTTTATAAAATATTTAATTAATCTTATGACAAAGCCTTTGCAAAATACCAAACACATTTTTTTGAAAACTATTGAAGTAAAAAATTTATTTAGATGTTCAACTAAAGTGTTGGAGAAAACCTAATAAAAATTTTTATATTTAAATTATAAAAAAATAATGAAAAACATTAAGAATAGAGATCATTTTAATTAAGATTATTAAAGATAATATAAGATTAATTGATATCATCCTTTGAATTGTCACAGTGAAAATGTTAATACCATCCTTATAAATTAAATTTTGTAACATAAACCAAAATCTATTCTTTTAAAGTCATTTAATCAAGCTTAAAACCATTTTAAAAGGATGAATTTATTTATGTAACCAATCACATCAAAACAAAAACTTCTTGATAATTACTTTATTGATATTTAGTGGTCAAATTCACATATTTGCACATTATAAAAGATATAATCATCATTGGTTTAATAATTATAACATTGCTTATTAATAGAAAACAGAATTTCTCAATGCAAGAGATGGGAAAAGTGATTATTCTAATCTTTAATGATTTTGAAACAAGAAGATTTGGATCTTATTAATCACATTGGGGTCAATAGTTATGGTTTCTCCATTTCTTGGGTAAAAATTCTATCCAACGAGTTTTATTTCTTCAAACTAAATGTGTTTGTTATGATTCTCATGTTGATTTTTCAGTCTCAAAATTAACTTATCTGCAGTAAAGAGATTTGAAAGTATTAATAAGGTTAGCATCAATTTTTAAAATAAGCTATAAATATTGTTCTCCTTAAAGGTCACTTTTTAGTAGTCTGGTTCTCCAACCTTAAAAGGATATAAGGGACTATACTGATCATCAATTCCATGACTCGATTTTTTTTTTCAAATTTATTTCTAAAAATATTTAATCAATCCAATGCCGAAACTTCTTTAAGAAAACAAGGATGTTTTTTGAATACTCTTACGATGAAAAAGTTTTTTAAGGATTCAACCAAAGTGTTAAAAAAAATCTAAGAAAAATTTTTAATATTTAAATAATAAAATAATAAAAAAATAATGAAAAATGTTTATTATAGATATTATTTCAAGGCTATTAAAGATAATATAAACTAATTCTATTGATAAAATAATTTCCAAAGAGATAATAAAAAATGCAATTAAGATGAAAAACTTGAAAGAAATGAGGGAAAAAAAAGTGTTGCATCTAAAAAGAAAGAGATGCTCAATCAATGAGTTGTGAAGAGAAACAGGCAGTAGGCTTTTACTCTACACCATTCTTATCAGATAAACCAATTTTACTATCTAACCATATATAGCGTCTTCCAAAAGTTCTTGTCTTTATCAACCAATCCCACAATTAACCTTTCAAGTAAACCCTTGCCTTCAAACAATTGCACTTATTCTTGTCCCTTAATCTATTATCCAATCAGTGACTAATTGAAGATGACCAAGAAACATTCAAGAAAAAATTTCAATTCTAATTCCTAATCTTTTATCTTTACTAGTAAAACATCAATATCTTATCCTGTGCGTTTGAAAATAGCTCTAAATCCAGTAATGAATTATAAGCCAAATAATAAATGCAATTATCACATGAAAAACAACCAATTGAAAGAAAAGATTTAAATACCTATTAATAGTTACCTCTTGACTCAAGCAACTTATAGAACAATGACATACAGCAGTACCTATTGTCAGAAAGAAAATGGAGTTTCGAGCTACATGAATCACTCATTTATAATGACATACAGCTGTTAAGATAAAAGAGAATCAATTATTTAAAAATGTGATGTAAGCAATGATGTAAAAAGTTTTTTTTTTAAACGACGATATTAATTTAAATTTAAATTTAATTAATTTATAAAATTATTTTTAAAAAATAAAACTTATAACATTTTTTTTATTTCAAACTACAACTTTGTTTATAAAGAAATCACTGTTTATATTTTGAATTAATACAGTTAATTTTTTTGTTGAAAAAAATTAAAAATAAAAAAGATTAATTTATCTTTAAAATTAAGATAAATCATCAATTTATAAAAAAATTTATAAAATTTATAAAATCTTTTAAATTTACATATTATCTATCAATATATCATAAAAATTTCAATTTGAATATTTTATATTCAAACCTTAAATTTTAATTATTTTCACCAATTTTTATTGAAATTTATTCAATTAATTTATATTTACATATAATCAAAATGTATTTCTTTCAATTTTATTTATAGAATCAAAAGGAAAGTTTCTACCAACTGAATTAATTTTTAATCAGTTTTTAAGTCCCTTCAAACTCTTTCTTATGATCCATCCTCGGTCATAATTTTTATATATAGAATAAAAGTGAATATTAAAGAATTTCAATAAAAAAGTTAGAAGTGAAAAAAATAAAAAAGTTAAAAATTAATTTAAAATTTTAGTAGTTAGTTTGATTTGAATTGAATTTTGTAATTTTATTTAGTTTAATTTTAAATATTGAATATATATTTAATTTGAACCGAATTTAAAATTTAAATGTAAAAAATTGAAAAAAAAATCAAATCAAATTATATATTTTTATTAATTTTTATATATTTTTTAAATTTTTTATAAAATAAAAATAATTATTTTATATATAAATTTACTTAAATATATTAAAAAATATTCACACAAATTTTAATATCTTTCACATAAATCCTTAAAATAAGAAGTGAGTGTGTGAAATGATTGTATAAGATGAGTGGCTTTATAGCACTGTCATAACATTTTATATTATCTTGAATCGGTTGCTTATAATTAGTCATTTGATCTCTCGCAACTATAAAAGAAAGGCATGTTTTCGTTAAAGCATCCTTTGCCGAAGCTCCAATGGCTTGTCTTGGCAACATCTATGGTATCAGCTGTAGTAGCTGTGGAAGAACAACCCAAGGCGCCTAAACACTGCAGTTCCAGTTGTGGGCATCTTAAAATTCCTTACCCTTTTGGCGTAGAAAAGGGAAGCTATCTAAAGGGATTTCGCATTACTTGCAACACTTCCCAAAACCCAGCAAAAGCATTTTTAGATGCTACGAAATATGAGGTAGTAAACATTTCTTTAGCTGAAAATCGGGTACGAGTAAGGAATTCTGTCCCTGCATCTGTGACTCACACCTGCTTGGCACTCAATGGATCCGAAACTCATGGACAGACAACCATGATTAATTTGACTGATACTCCATTCGCACTGTCTCAAAACAAGTTCGTTGTAACTGGATGTAACTCTCTGGGCATCATCAAACTTGGAAAGAGAGAGCTTCTCACTGGGTGCCTCTCTTTGTGTCACGTTAAGCGCGAGGACAAGACTAACGGATCTTGCTCTGGGATTGGGTGCTGCGAGGTCCCTATTACTGATCGTCTTAAAATAGTTGAAACGATTGTGAGTAACATTTTCAATGAATCAAAAATAAAGGAAGTGCTTAATGAAACAAAGATCTCGATGCCCTATCGTTGTGGATCTGCTTTCTTAGTGGACCAACACAACTATAGTTTCGAGGCATCTGATCTTGATGATGAGCATAAAATTTTTACTAAGATACAGCATTCTACAGTGGTTCTTGATTGGACTGTGAGCAACCACACTTGCAAAGAAGCTAAAAGAGACTCGAACACTTATGCCTGCAAGGGGAATAGCGACTGTGTGGATTACAAAGTAAAGGATAGTCAAGGCTATAGCTGCAGTTGCAAAAAAGGTTACCAAGGGAACCCTTATTGTAGTCCGGGATGCCAAGGTATGGCTTACTTATTATTCCCTATATACTACTCAACTCTTTCATCACCCTTGTTCAACATCGTCTATAATTAATCTTTTTAATATTCTAAATGCTGTTGAAGTTTGAGCATATAAACAGTACATCATGTTTCTGTCAATTTTTTTTTAATTTCCCCTATAAATTAGTGCTCATGTTTTCCCCATAATACTACTCTATATAAGTCAGTAACCTATATATATATATATGTATATACTGATGTCATTTGTTCTATTTGGCGAAAGACATCGATGAGTGCATTAACAATCCATGTGAAGGCAATCATAAGTGTATTAATACACCGGGAAGTTATCATTGCAAGCAATTTCTTTCTCAGCTGCTCCTGCTTGTTCTAGGTAACTATATAACTCAACACACGGTTTTGCTTTATTTCTTTTTTGTTTCTTTTCGAGGAAGAGCTCTTAATATATATATATATATATGATTAATTCATGCAGCTTTCGTCAGTGTTTTGGTTCTGCTTCTGTTAGTGTTTTCCACTTACTTCTTCTTAAAGAGAAGAAGACTAATCAAGCTCAGAGAAAAGTTCTTTCTTGAAAATGGGGGACTATTATTGCAGCAGAAAAATTCTTCCGGTCAAAGTGCTGTTGAGACAACAAAAATTTTTACGGCCAAGGAGTTGGCAAAGGCCACCGACAATTATTCTAAGAGTCGAATCCTCGGCGAAGGAGGGAATGGAACGGTCTATAAAGCTATCATAGGAGACAATCAAATAGTTGCTGTCAAGAAATCGAAAATGGAGACTCGTTCCCAAATTGAACAATTTATCAATGAAGTTGTTGTTGTTAGCCAAATCAACCACCGCAACGTAGTCAAGCTCTTGGGATGTTGTTTGGAGACTGAAGTCCCTTTACTGGTCTACGAATTTGTCCCCAATGGAAGCCTTCACTATCACATTCACAATTCCGAAAAGGCAGGCGCAATATCCTGGGACATTCGTCTAAGGATCGCCACAGAAACTGCTAGCGCACTTGCTTACCTTCACTCTGCAGCCTCGATTCCAATCATCCATCGAGATGTCAAATCTGCCAACATATTACTCGATGAAAATTACATTGCCAAAGTGTCAGATTTCGGAGCTTCAAGGTTGATTCCTATCGATAAAACTCAAATTACTACATTAGTCCAAGGTACATTTGGTTACTTGGACCCCCAATATTTCCAGACAAGCAAGTTGACAGAAAAGAGTGATGTTTATAGCTATGGGGTTGTGTTAGTGGAACTACTCACTGGTGAGATACCAGTATCTTTTGCAAGACCAGAGCCTGAAAGAAACCTATCTTCTTACTTCATTTTATCAATGCAACAGGATCGTCTCCTCCAGATCCTAGAGCCCGAACTTGCAAACGAGGAGAATAGAGAAGAACTGATAGCAGTTGCTCACCTGGCTATGAGATGTCTGATGTTGAGGGCGGATGAAAGACCTTCAATGAAAGAAGTGCTTATAGAGCTGATAGTGTTGAGAAAACTTGAGAAACATCCATGGGGTCAAGCTAACTGTGGGCAGGCTTTGAGCTTGTTGCATGAACAAGCAGAATTATACTCGGCTCACAGTTCATCATCAAATACTAAATACAGTGGCACACCAACAAACCTGTCACTTTCATTAGACACCCCAGGACGATGAGCATCCAAAAGATATAGATTTTTTGTACGTTCTGTTTGCTTTGTAAAATTTGGTGAACCTATGCTATTTTTTATGATACCTAATCCTTGTTGTTGTTGTCTACTGAGTTTGCTTAAGTGTTTCAGACTTAACCATTTGGTATTAATTATTTAAGACAAGTTCATAAAGGTTTCTAACAAGTTTAAAACAATCGGTAGCCGTTTTCATAAGAATACTATTACATATATATACGGTTGCATCAAATATAGCAACACAAACCTAATGGTAGTTGGATTAATCCTAATACCGATTAACAGAATACTCAGATTATCAAAACACAGTAGCATAATCAGAGTATCAAAACACAGTAGTATAAGTAAGATGTGAAGCTGACCACCTTCCATGAGGAAAATTTGTGTTTCTGTACAATGTAAGATATTCATAACTCCAGTAGTCCTATCAAAGAAAAAGGCCAAACCATGCAGCTTTCTGCTACAGCTGGACTAACATTATGAAACTGAATTGATACTTTACAACATGCTAGAAAGAAGAAAACCAATAACCTAGATGTACAAGCCACAACAACCAGTGAAATTAAATATGGGTTTTTCCATTTGGATCCCCATGCTCCTTGTCCAACTCCCCATTCCCTATAGAACTTCTAATTCATCTTGTTGGTTTGTCCTGCAAAAGATATAAATAAGAATGTTATCTTTTAGACAAAGATAGTTGTAAAACTTGAAGCAAATACAAATCTTTATACCACAATGAAAACAATTAACAAAAACAACATTTAGGACATTAAATTCATTCATCTAGTTTCTGCCATTTAGTTTCAATGAATTCATTGATTGAGAATAAATCCAATTCATCAAGGTCAGTCCCATCGCAATAAGTACATTTGAGCCACAAATGCCTTGAATTTTTCAATTTGTACAGTCTCAACCAGAAAACAGCCAGTGGGAATGAGCACTCAATTTGTTACAAGCTTAGATAAGAATGTAGAGCAGTACATACATAATAATATATACTGACAGGGTAACTTAAAATGGGTATTATTAGAGAGCTTATCCATCATAAAGCAGCAGCAATTACTCAACAAACTAAAAAATAGCCCAAGGAAACCATGGCTGATTTAGACTATGCATCAGACACAAACTTCAGCCCATCATACATTACCTAGATTGTACAACTAGGATGACAAACCATTCAGACCTAAGAAATATCAGATTAGTAGATAACTCAAGAAAAAAAATGAAAGAAGACTAGAATCTTACAGCTAGATAACAGCTGACGAATATTAGATAGATATGTTAGCTTCCTACAGGTGTAGTTTGAAAGTTTCAAATATGTAATATTTGGCCCAAAAAGAAGGAACAGTCAAGAATCATTTTGATTGGTGAGCAATAAACTCGTCCAACTTTATAAAAGGGGTTTTCTTTTATATACTTCTATGTGTTAGGCTAAAAAGCTTTGATCCAATCACATCAATGGAAATACAATCAAACAATCAATCAATCACATAAAAGATAATAATTTAACATGATTCGATCCAACCGACCTACGTTCATGGATGAAAAATAAGATCCACTAGTTATAGAGAATTATAAACATACATCAAAATATATCAATCACTCAACAATCAATACTTGTAGACATTCTTACATTACAAGAAAATGAAAGATTAGTTGCAGTTTTGTAGTGACATTTCACTTACAAACGCTGCTAACTTTCGTGTTTTTATAAAACTTGAAGCGTTTATTATCAAAACGCCACTAAATATTCAAATAGCGGTGTTGTTACTTATAAATGACATTAAAGACAAAAATTAGCGGCATTTATTGATTAAAACACCTTGAATAATCCTTTCTAAAAAATTGAAGTGATTATTGAAGATATTTTTTTACAAAAAATGCTTTGAATAATCCTCTCATAAAAAATAAAAGCAATTATTGAAGGCATTTTCTACAAAAAAAAATACCTTCAATAATTCTTTTAAAAAATTATAGAGGATTATTGAAAGTATTTTTTATCAAAAAAAACCTTCAATAATCTCCTTTATTTTTTATGAGAAGATTATTAAAGGCGTTTTGTACAAAAAACACCTTCAATAATCCCTTCCAATTTTTTTATGAGGGATTATTGAAAGCGTTTCAAACAAAAACATCTTAAATAATCTACTCATAAAGAATAGAAGTGATTATTGAAGATGTTTTTTACAAAATAACATCTTTAATAATTCCTTTAAAAAATTGTTAATAAATTTATCAAAAATAGAGTGACGTTATCGGTTAGAGTATACGATAATTAATTATAAGATCGTAGGTTCGATTTCTCTCTTCAATATTTTTTGAAATTTTTAAGGGATTATTGAAGGTGTTTTTGGCACCTACAAAATGCTAAAAAGAAAGATCGAATCTACAATCTTATGATTAACGACTGTATGTTTTAACCGACAATGCTACCCCATTTTTGGTAGATTCATTGAGAAAAGATTTATTGAAGGCATTTTGACTAAAAATGCTTTCAATAATCCTCTACAACTTTTTAGGCAAATTATTCAAGGCGTTTTAATGCCTTCAATAATCGCCTTTATTTTTTATGAGTAGATTATTTAAGGCATTTTTTGCTTGAAACGCCTTCAATAATCTCTCATAAAAAATTGGAAGGGATTATTGAAGGCGTAATCCCCTTTATAAAAAAATGGAAAGGATTATTGAAAGTATTTTTTGCAGAAAACACCTTTAATAGTCCCCTCTAAAAAATTGGAGGGAATTGTTGAAGGAGCTTTTGACCAAAAAACAATATCAATAATCCCCTCTAAAAAATTGAAAGGAATTATCGAAGGCATTTTTGATCAAAAATACTTTTAATAGTTCCAAAGAAAGGGTAATCGACTGCTATGCAATAGCAGTAGATTGCTTTTTCTTTCTTTTCATTAATTAAGCTCTAAATAGGTCTAAAAGCTGTCAATTTTGCTTACTTTTCCTTTTAATTGTTAAAAATTAATCATATAAATTAATTATCTATTATATTTAATTTTTATTATTATTAAATTTATTATAGTTATATTTTAATTATAAACTTGTGTGAAAATTAATTAATTTATTTAATATTTATATACCAATAATTATATATAAATTAAATTATATATAATTAAATTATAAATATTATTAAACTAATTTAAACATTTATGAAATTTAGATAATAATTCATTAATTCAGTATAATTTATAAAAAACCTATAATGATATGAATTTTAATAATTAAAGTTATTAGATATTATAAATTAATATTATTAGTATTAGAATAACTATGCAATGCAAATGATAATATGTTAATGCACATATTTTATTTTTTTATTTTTTTATTTAGAAATTTTATTAATTTTTTTATTTTTAATTTAAATTTTGAAGAAAAATTTTTTTTATTATATTAAAGATTTTTTATAAATATTCCAACACACTGGTAATATTTAAAAAAATCTTCTCACCTAGGGATTTCGTAAAGCATCATTACTTGGAATACTTTTAGAATCCCATCATTGGATAAAATTTTCTTTTTCCTTATTTATATTACTGATTCTTAATTTATTAATTAATTTTTATTAATTTATTAAAGAAAAGAAAACTTATCTTCTCATCAAAATTTAAGGGAATTATTAAAGGTATTTTTTACCTGAAACACCTTCAATAATCCCCTCATAAAAAATAAAAGGGATTACTAAAATATTTTTTTGCAGAAAACACCTTCAATAATCCATTCTAAAACACTATAGGGGATTATTGAAGGCATATTTGGCCAAAAACGCCTTCAATAATCTCTTTATCAAAATTTAAGGTGATTATTGAAGGTGTTTTCTGCAATAATCCCCTCTAAAAAATTTAAGAAGATTATTGAATGCGGTTTTTTGCCTGAAATATCTTCAATAATCCTTTTTGCAAATAGTGACATTTTTTTTAAGTAAACGCCACTATCGTGAAAAAATGGCACGACTAAAATTTTTTTTCAAAATTTAAACCCCCTCTTTCTTCTCTGTAATTTCTTTTTTTTCCTAGCTTTTTTCTTAGAAGAGAATGGTGAGAAAGAAAATTCAAGTCAAGAAAATTGACAACTTAGCAATGAGGCAAGTGACTTTCTCAAAGAGGAGATGAGGACTTTTTAAGAAAGCTCATGAGTTTTTCACTTTTTGCAATACTGAGATAGCTCTTTTAATCTTTTTAGTCACTGAAAAACTCTTTAAGTACTCAAGCATAAGGTTGCTCTCACTTATCTCATATATATATATATATATATGTAAATGCTTTGTCTTGATTTTTGCTCTATTTCTGTTGGTTTAATATAGAAATCTTTGCTTGCTGTTTGATTTAATATGTTGAATGTGCTTGGGTGAGTGTGAGAAGAAGTGAGAAACGTAATTGTTTTAAAAGAAAATCTTTCGAATCAAGAGAATTGTATAAAAGTATAAATTTATGATAATTGAAGGTACTTGAATCTTGTATTCTATTACAAAAAGAACTTCTTTTAATAATTTGTCAGAAGCTAAGGGGTTTTGGGGTAAGAGGCCATGGTTTCACATAAATGTTTGTATGATATTTATTGATGCTTATTCATACTTTCCTGAACCTTGTTTAAGTCATATTTTATGACTAACCAGCTGCCTTATAAGAATTTTATGCTTTCCATATATCTTTCCTGATGCAAATTACAGCATAAACTGATATTTTACCTTTCACTTTTCTTATCAGAACCTGATCTGCTGTCATTTTCATTTTCTCTCCAACCAAACTGCTTTTAATTTCAGTTTTCTTAATTGAAACTTGTTAGAATTTTAGGTTTGCTACACTCTTTTTGAATGTTCTTTAAGGTTTTCATAATAAAATTTACAAATTCTCATGATTTCCTTTTCAAATTCTATAAAATTCATGTTGAACTCAAATCTGGTTTCAAAACTGCATACCTAACCTATCTTCAGTCTTTTGATCAAAACTCAGTGAATTCTAGGTTGATTTACTTCAAATTTGTTTCCTAGATTCCTAGTTCATAAGGCTATAATCCAGTAAAAATTCAGCCTCAAATTCCATTCCTACAAGTACAATTAATTCTTCAAAGTTAAGGTTGAATCCAGAAGACAAAAATGATCCATACATGATGATCCTCTCTCTTTCTAGGTGTTCGATTTGATTCTCTCATACTTTACATTCTTAGTTTTACATGTTTACTCGTTATTTTTTAATTGATTGCATTTATTTTTATGAATTCATTTGGTGTTTAGATAGATTTAGTTGTTAATGCTCTATTTTTCTCTGTTTTGAGTGTCCTCGAATTGTTAGTTCATTAAGCTGGTTTTTCTCTATTTTGCTACCATTTTCTTGTTGAATTTTGTAGCAAACTTGATTGATGAATTGTTTCTTAGCTCATTTCAAGTTCATTTTCATTATAAGCTTCTAGATCTAATTTTTTTCGTTCAACAACTTAGTGAGTTTTGATTAAATTTCACTTTATATTTTAGTGGTTTCTAGTTAATTCTTGTATTTTCTTGCACTTTTTGTTCTTCAAATCAGTTTTCCTTTTAGTTCTTTAATTGATATTTTCAATTCCAGTTTATGATCACTTGTTTTAGCATCAATTAGATGTTGATTAATTAATTCATGTTTGGTTACAAGTTAGTTGTTAGTTGCAGTTTTGTGTTCTTTCATTACATTGTACGATTTTTCTTCAACTTTTGCTTTTCAAATTGATTTCTCATGATGTTTTTTTATAGATCTTTAAAATTTCATCTTGTTTTGAAGCAAATTTAAAGGAACAAAAATGAAAATTCAGATTTAATATACTGGTTTTGAGATGTATTCTATTTCAATTATATGTGTGTGTTTAGGGTTGGAGTTGGATTTCTTTTGAACCAATTGCTTTAAAGTTTGGGCTATTGCACATGCAATGTTGATAACTTATTTGTAGAATAATTTCCTTTATTTAATGTATCCTAAAGTTGATATGTGTTAAGATACTCTTATTTATTTGAATAAAGATCTAAATGTGGCCAAAGGGCTATTTTATCCCAAAAGTCAAGGAATTTGGGCTTTTTCCATAAATTGGTATGATTGAAAAAGGTAAAAAAAGGATGTTCTGGCTTCAAGCTTTTAATGTTGAAACAAGAAATTAAGTTAATTGTTTTAGTATGACCTATTCTAAAAAATTTAGTTTTAGGGTTCAATCTAATTATTTTGTCACACCTATAAATCACAATCATCTTGCTATTAACTATTGAGTTTGGGAGTTTTATGCAATATGCCCTTTGTGTTTATATCTCTTTCAATCAGAAACTTTTTTGTTGATGTCATCCCCTTGAATCTTATTCTTCTTCTACTTTTGTATCATAAAACAACATGGCTAGCAATATTTTACATATGTATACCAATTGGATATGCACTCGGATGTGTATAGGGTGGAATAGTAAGTTTTCTTTTCTAGCTTTTTTATAGGTATTTGTTAAACTGATCTCCTTAATTCCTTCATAGTTTAAGAATAAAAGAACCATACTTATCTCAAATATGTCAAGTTTTATTATTGTCCATATTTTATGACGCTCTATGCTTTGCCCATACGTTAATCTAAGATAACTAGCTGATAGGTTAACAGTCATTTAAAATGGCATTTCGCATTTTGGGTGGAAACCATTGTGATGCTTCTATTTGCTATTCTAGATTTTATTATGAAGCCTTTGCAGTTGAAAGGTGCATACTGTAGACCTATCAACTTGGATTGATCCTCTATACTTTTTCTAATTACTTTTTAATGATTCCATGATACAGTTTTTGCTGCTGCTAAGTTTAAAAAAGCATTGATCTCTATAGACACAACTATACCATCAGTTCAAGGTGCAGCATAGTTGATTTAACTATTACAAAATTTGTATTTTTCTCTTGAAACTTTGTTGCATGGTCATTTTAGTTTGAAGGATTGGTTTATTTCCCTCTTGAAGCAGTTGAATCCATTTATTTTTATGAATTTATTTACGAGCTGAAAATATGATTTGAAATGGTTTATCTTATAAACTTCATGGAATCAAATAATCTTTATCTTTTTCCAATACAATCAAACGTGAACTTGATTGAAGATCTATCTCTTAGCCTTTTGTATATTCTCATTCTTTCAAATTATATGGCACTGCATTTCAAGTCTAGCAATTTCATAATGAAATATGCAAAATGGAATAACTATGATTATGAAAGGCATTTTCATGAAATGCACTCAGAGAGGGAATGTACATCATTTTGCCTTGTGCATTTATCTTGATCATTGGCCAAAAAATATATCTTAGTTTGTTGCTTTGGTTAAATCTATTTCTTTGTTATTTTTGCATGTATGTAACAATGAGATCTTATATATCTTCTTTGATTTTATCTTGCATTACAAATTTTATGGTACTTTTTATAGCTTACCTAGTCACATTTTTCAATTAGGATGAAATATAAAGTTGTGGAGAAGATAAATGAAATATAATGTGATACATTTCTAACAGCACATTTTGAGGTTCTTGGAGAACTATTCTCTTTAGCAATAAAAGCCAAGATGAGGAATGGGTGTTGTAAAGCTCTACTCAAAGCAAGTACAATTCCTTCCATGGAGTCTGTTGATGGGCAAAAGGAAAACAAATGCAAAGTGAAATATTATTGTATGTATTAAACTTTGTGTTACATGTATATTGGAACAAATTATGTATTTAGATATTTAAATATTTATAATATTCAGTTCATGAATTTAAATTCATTTTTATTTCTTTTAACAATTTTTATTTAATTATAATAAATATTAAAAGAAAATTAAAAAAAAAGTAAAAGTTTTGATTTAGCGGCATTTATATTTAAAAATGCCACTAAATGTTGAATTTAGTAATGTTTGTATTAGAAAATGCCATTAAATTTAGTGATGTTTTTATTACAAATGTTGTTATTTTTAGCATTTAACGATATTTTTAAACACAAATGTTGCTAAATTAGCAACATTTTTTTTTGCTACAAATGCTACCAAATTAATGATGTTTTTTATGATAAAAACGTCATTAAATTACTGGCATCTCAAATATACAAATATCGCTAAAACAGTGACGTTTTTTAGATACAAACGTTGCTAATATAGCGGTATTTTATAAAAAATGCTAATATTTTTCGCGACGTGTGTATAGCCAGCACTCTGACTAGCGTTTTTCGTAAACACACTTGATAGTCTTATGGGGTGCTACCCATAAAATCCTACAACTTTCTTACATCTTTTTTATACCTAAACCTGTAGAGACTTTACCTATTTATAACCATACAAACTTACTTATTAAGAATCTCTTTTCTTTTAGAATTCTTCTTCTGCAAGTCAAACTTGCCTATTAAGAATCCATTTCCTTTTAAAATTCTTAAGAATTTATTTCCTTTTAGAATTTTTTTTTTTGTAAATCTTCTTGTCTATTAAGTAATATCTAACAAATCTCAAACAAATCTCTTATGATATTTGAGTAATTATTCCTAACAATCTCTATCTTAACTTAAATTTCATTAAATCATCTGTCTTCATGCTAGATATATTTAGCTCTATCTACAATAAAAGTTTTACAAATATTTTTTCTTACGTGCCTTTATGCTTCATGCAAATCGATCTTTAAAACGCGAACTTGAACTTTTTCTTTGAATCGAGCTCCTCTAAGTTTACCTCTTCTCATGTCTTGAACCATGCTCTATTCTTTCCACGAACCTCAATCCTTGAACCTTACTCATTTTTTTCCACGAACCTTGCTCTGATACTACTTGTTAGGCTAAAAAGCTCCAATTTAATCACATTAGCGAAAGCATAATCAAATAATCAATCAATCACACAAGAGACAATAATTTAATGTGATTCAATCTAACCGACCTACATTCATGGATAAGAAACAAGATCCACTAATTATAAAGAATTACAAACATACATCAAAATACATCAACCACTTAATAATTAATAACCATAAACCCCCTCAATCTCTTCTAGTCCTATGGAGTATTCTCAATCCAAACAAACACATATTCATATGTATCTTTTCAACACAACTAAATACATACCCATATACACTTTTACATCATACTTATATAAACCTTCTTAGTCTCTTCTAATCCACTTACAAACAAATATGCACACTCATAAAACGTAAATCTTCAATAGTCTTATGGGGTGTCTACCCATAAAACACTACAACTTTTTTATATCTTTTTCTCATATTTAACCCTGCAGAGACTTCACATATTTATAATCATACAAACTTATCCATTAAGAATCCATTTCCTTTTAGAATTCTTCTTCTACAAGTTTTCTTATCCATCAAGTAATATCTAATAAATCTCAAATAAATAACTTACAGAATTTGAGTCATTATTTTCAACACTATGTAAAATGAAAGCTATCAACGATTAGCTTTCTAGTACATCTTTGGTGCAAATTTCAGAATAAATACCTTTGCAGTAAGATTGCACACAATTTGCTGTAGATGGGGACTCATCCCAACCTCATCTCGAATGCTATCCATTCCTATCCCTACTATATCCTCTATAGTTTATTTATTAATTAAATTTGTAAGTTTCCCAGGCTGAATTAAGCAGATAATTTAGTCACAAATTATGCTTAAAAATTTTATGTTGTTAGAAAGAAAACTAAAAGGATTAAATGGGACGAAATGAATGAAGTTTCTCTTCAACATACAAACTATAAGCACAATAACAATACAATTACAAAAACCAAGTAGTATTTCAGCATCTTATGAAGAATATAAGCACGGAAGAAACCAGAGCAACAATCAAATAAAGATAAAATAGAAACACGAACATGCAATAAGAATGCGACGCCACATAGACATAAATAAGATAGCATAATAAATTTAAAAAAAAGACATGGATATGATAAAACACGATAATAAAAAATTTTTTATATATTTTTATGTTAAAATATTCAATGTATATGTAAATATCAATTTTTAATTTTTTTCAATTTAAAATTATATTTTACAATATATACAATATTCTTAATTATATAAAAAAAATATTTTTAAATACATACAAGATATTAATTATTTCAAAATAATGAAATAACAATATAGCTCAAACAATGAAATAATGTATTTAATTTTTTTGGAAGTGCGACAAGTTATATTACTTTCTAATTTCATTTTTTTTTTTTTACTTTTTAGTGTAAAAAAAAAAGCCAAAAATCATGTTTGGTCTACTAAAACATGCCTACCCCACCCATAAGACACCCATACAATCCGTTATATTTCTTTTTCCTTTCTTTCCATCTTTCTTTTTCTTGCTTTTTTTCTTTATTATTATTTTCTTGTTTTCTTTCCTTAGGTCCTACCGGTTTTTGACAACCTCTATGTCATATCATCACTATCGGCCGTTGCCCATCGATATTGAAAATTTATTTAAAAATTGTCAATAAATTCATCCAACCTTTTTCTTTCTTCTTATCTAACAAGATTAAAAAAAAAAAAAATTGGAAAAGCATAGATCTAAAAAAACTTGTCAAGATGGTGTGTAACTAAATTTTTATTTTTTTATCATTTCCTAGCTTGGTCGGTATTTATTTTACTGTTTCGATTGTGTGTTTGTGTCGAACACGAGTACAGCATCGGCACAAAAAGCGTAGCCGCATGTCCGTGCTTTGTAGACATACAGTAGGTGAAGCCATAAGGCGTGAGACCTGATCGCTCCCTTCTCCTCTCTCTCTCCTCCTCTGCTATGTCATTGTAGGTGCTATTGTTCTTTTAGCTCACATATCACTTCTAATGAGTTGGAGTCACCTAATTTATTCTCAGTTTTAATTCTTTTTACAAACATAGGATTTCCATTTTAACATTTTATTCACTTCAACAAAAGCAAAAAAACACCTCTTTAAAACATTTTTAGAAAATTTTGCAAAAATTTAGAACTTTAAAGAAATTACACCTCTTCTTGAATCAAAACTTTCAACCATGATATGACACCCAATTTCTACGAAGTTGATAAAGAAAACCGGAAATAAGAGAAGTTGGTAACTAGAAAAATTCCAACGCACCATAGAAAGGTATCAATTAAATAACAAAAAAAATTAATAACTAGCAATTACCATGTAAATGGAAAGTATCACATGCTTTCAAGCAAGTTTTACTATTATACCAAGAAATATATATATTATTTTAAAATAAATTGTAAAACCAAAAAAATAAAATAAAATAAAACATACATGAAGCTAGAAAAAGAGAGAAGCAATTAAAGTTTCAAGAGACTTAAGAGAAAATTTTGCTCACGATTAATTTTAAGATCAATTTTAGCATTTCATATCTAGCTAGAACCCTAATTAATTTTAATACAAGTATCTATGGTTTTTTTAAAATGTTTAACTATATAATTAAAATGACATACTCACTATTAAACCATGATTTTAGTTCAACTATTTAGAATTGCTATAGAATCTATTTTTCTACCCCTAACTTTTAGTTTCTACAAAATTAGTCTATTTATTTTAAACACAAAATGAGACATATTTTTCACTTAAAAATAATTTTGCTTTTTTAAAATTATAGAATTCGATTAAATAAATACTCAAGACTTAATTATGCTAATTCTATACTAAAAAAAAAAATAGAAACTAATACAATATAATAAACATACTAAAGTTTTAATCACTCTTAAATATGAATCCTAAAGATGATTGATAGAAACTGATAATTTATAAAAATATTCAAATCCAATTAAATACATATCAAAAGTATATGTTTCCTAGCAAAAAAATTACTTACATTAATTACATTAATCTTAATTATATATTTGAATTTATATGGCTTATGGAATAGAGGTTTCTACTTGTGTTGGTGTATTATCATTTTATGATTTAATTGATAGATTATATGCATTCACTTTGACAAAATGATAAAATCCAATCTTGGGGTATGATTGTATTGTTATAATCAAAATGATAATTAATTAGAAAATTATTGCGTCATCTGTTTTACGCAGCATCTATCAACTATCAGGGATGGATCTACAATGGGGGCAGTGGGGGCATCTGCCCCCACTGAGATCCTAATATTCCTTAAAAATTATTACAAAAATTCTTAAAAATTTTAATTCTTGTATAGTTTGACCCTACTAAAAATGAAAAAATATATATGACACTTTTATAAATGTTTAAAAGAATTAAACTATAATTGCAATATAAATGACTTATTTTATAAAAATAATAGGTCGCATGTATAAATATAAATAAAATAAATATTTAAAAACAATTTTTTATTTAAAGACCATCATTTCATTTAAAAAACAATAAAAGTCAGATAAAAAGTGATCTTTCTACTCCATTTATAATTTTTTCCTTGGTCCAAACCCATAAAAATTACAGTAGATAGAAAATAGAAGCAGAGAAATAACAAGAAGACAAAGAAAAGCCAATAAACCAAAAAAAAAAATTAAGGAGTGAATAGTTTTTTTTCTTCCATCAATATATTTGAGTAAGTAATTACTTTTTTTTTGGATTTATTTTTTTGTTTATTATCATTTATTTATGTGATAGAATATTTGTTTACTATTTAAATTTTTTATATTGGTAAAATAATTTGATTTTGGACTTAATTTATAATTTATTTATATTTATATTTTTATATTATAAGTGGATTAAAGTCGAAGAATATTGTACTTTTTTAAATTGATCAAAGAAATAATTTAATTTTTATGAAATTATTTTATATTTATAAAATTATATTATTTAATTAAAATTCAAAATACATAATAAACTATGCATGTTGATTTTGTTTGCATAATTACATTTCAATATCTAATATAAACTATAATATTATCTTCTTATTTCTTAGAAATTATATAAACTAAATTATCTAATTTAATTAATTGAAAAAAAAATATCTTATTAAGAGAAAGTTAATTTTAAATGAATCATCTGAAATGAATAATAGTGACATCATTTTACAAACAAATTCATGTTTAATTAGATTTAGATGATTTTCATCGGATCCAAAGTTATGAAAAAAAAAATTTAGACTATCATCTCAATAAAATAGATAATGTTTGAAAAGTTTATTTTCACATTGAGAAACCCATAAAAAATAATTATAATGTGTTATCTTTGTATATAAACAAAATAATTTTTTATGCATTTGAGTTCATTATATTTTTATAATTTTATAGTTAATATTATTTATATTAATTATCTCCACTGAACGTAAATTTTAAATTCGTCCCTGCCAACTATGGTTGTCTTGAGAGGTTATTTGATCTGATAGGCAATAGTTGTGGTAGTAAAATGATGAAATTGCTGTGTCCTGAAATTGAACTTCACTTATATCATCCAGACTAGTATAATTAACTGTTCCATCATCTTTCTAATGGGTAAAAATCCGTACACTTGTTCTTGATTTTTTTAAGGTGTTCTTATGATTTATTTTGCGGGCAATGCTTGGAATCCAATGAAGCATGGACTCGGACATGTTTACGACAAGATACGGATATGGCAACATCAAGACAATTTCTAAAAAATAAGAACAGGAATACAGCAAGACACGATAATAAAAAAAATCTTTTATATATTATAGTCATCAGTTAAGAATATATGATAGATAATGGGCTGATTTTTAAAAAACAATTGCCTTTTGTAAAGAAAAACTAATGTAAATATGGCAATAAAAGAACATAGGATGTCGTTACCCGCATGACAATTTTCCAACATGTTCTGTATGTATGTCGGAAGCGTTAAAGTGTCAAGAACACGAATACAACAGGGGTACGCAGGAAGTTCAAACGTAAGAGGTACAAAATATTACCTTGTATATTTAGAAGTTTGAGTGCTTCCTGTGTTTCCTCTGAATTTATTTTATGTTCACTTGATAAAAGTGATATGTTTCGGCTTGCACGCATTCGGTTAATAAAAATGATATATTTCCGTTCACGGGCATTCGGATAGGTTGCATGATTTGTGAGACAACATAACTTTCCAGCATTTAAATATTTATGGTGTCTTTTTGTTTCAAGTTTTAATACTCAAGGACATTTTAGAACCCAGTTCTGTACTGAAACAGAATGTGAACATGGAAAATAAAGAAAGAAAATGAAAATTACCAACAGAAAACAAAAGTTCTGATACAATGGGAAAATTTTTAAGCTTGTAAGGGATGGTTTTCCTCCGTAAGAGCATGATACATGCTAGAATTGTGATCCACTGTAGCCAGTTGACAAATACTGATATCCCCAGTTCAGTTGTTTGAACGTAGCAATAACTATGGGTTGCATAAAAAATTCAAGCTCCAAAAATTGCCTAAAATAAGCTCTGATGTTTTTTGCGTTCATTTTGAAGGAAGTATTATGCAGGGTTTGCATAATATATTAGACAGTTATTGGAGTAGCATACTGATTCAATTTAGACTCCTTTGGAAACAGGCCTTTTTCGCAAGCTCCTTTCACACGAAATTGAGCTGAAATTCTGCAGAATAAATTGAGAATAGTTATTATAAGCTTCTTGTGTTCTTTTTTGTCAAGACAGGATATACCCCTGATTTGATGATTGAAATGAGCCCCTCAAACCAATACTCGAGCTCAGCAGCTGAAGCACTTTGTCTCCATCAACGTAGATGTTTCTTTATGCCGAGCCAGAATGCTTATAAAGATCTAAGAAGCATATCAAAATGTTTAGTCACTATTATAAATAGTTAAAACTTCATACATAAAGGCAAACAGTTTTCAAAGCAAGTATAAAAGAAAACCACATGAAGCTGTGTTGCTTTACATTGTTTATCATACAACCTCAGATTTTTCAAAAGCTCAATCCAGGCAAAGATTTTAACTTGTAGCTCCACCAATCTGAAAGAAACGATCATCGAAAAAACAAAGGCTGCTGATCAATGCTTTAAGGAAAGGATATTTTATGCATCAATATGAAGAATTGAGCTACAGTGGAATGAAACTTCCAAACATTATTGCACAACAGAACAATATTACAAAGAATTTTAACTTTTACATTTAGAATATCACTTTGGCCTTTACAGAAGGTCTCAGCTCAGCCAATTTTACCTCCTTGATAAAGTTCTTACCCTATCTCATCATTTATGCTTGCACCCCTGACACGGAGGAGGAAAGATTTCTGTTGTAGGAAAGGAGCTGCTGCCCTAACAACTTCGAAACCACCAATGGATTGAAGTTTATTCGTCCTGTCAGACTAGTTGCACAACATCAGATTTTTGTTTAGAAAGCATTTGGGATAAAAATGGTAGTACCAAAAAAGGGGAGAAAAAAAAAAAGCGAAAGGAATCCTAGCAAGACTGGAAGTTTTCATTATGCTAAGTATCATGATTTCTTATAATTTATGGTTTCTGATCATAAACATGGAATCTATATACTCAAGAGTATGATACATGGATTATGGATGGTGGAACATGATTCAAGGATATGAAATGTTCAAGGCACTAATTGCTGGTTCTGGAGGAGCACATTTTTCAGATTAAAAGACAAAAATATTGTACATAAAACATAAAGTACAAATGATTTTCCTTTGCTATAAAAGGAGAACGTTTTAAAAAGATTTCAGAACCCTGGAAATAAGTAATAACTAAGTAATAACTTACCACTTTCATAGGAAACAATGTTTCCCTTGGGGAATTTTTGCGCCACTGACACTGTCCTCACTCACAAGTCTGGCAATAAATCTTTAATATCTCATCATTTATAACAAATTGAGTTCTCAATGGGATTGAGGCAGAGATTTTGGTACTGACTCATTCAGGCGGCCATATGGTCAATTTGACAGCAGTGAAGGCAATCCATACTTCTGCTAAGTAAACAGCATTCATCTTTTTCAGGTCTTTCCATCTGCTTTTGCAAACCACTTTGTGTGCTCCTATAAAGGCACTACTCACTGGCCTCTGCAACTTCCAACTGACTGAAACTAAAATTAGATATCAAATTAATCTTCACGCATATAAGAACATAACAAGCATTTAATAATTGAAACCATTCTTGAATGATTCTGCAAAAAAAAAATCAGATGTCAGTGAGACAAAATGATTAATAGATATAAACATTTAACATATCTGTTCTGCTCTTGAAATTGTCCCTCTACTATATTTAGTCCAATTTTAATTTTAATGAATTTCTATTTTTATTAAACATGGTTTTTTTATATATATATATATTTTCCATTTCAATGTAAAACAAAAAGCTGTGTGTATAAGGGATTGAACTAATGAACCTTTTATTATGGAATCGAAAAAACAATAATCATGAAAATAAATCACTTGAGCACTTTATTTAATAGTACGTTAAAGTTCTTCAAATAAGTATCATATAATTGCAAAGTGACATGTACCTTATTTCTTGGCGTTCCTTCCGTTAACAAATTAACATGAAGCTGCTTCAAACTTCAATGTAAGGTATGTGGGCTATGTTAAGAAACAAGTATTAATTCCAATGTAAGGTATGTGGGCTATTTTGGGCCACTCTTGACCTCCATCTTTCTTGCATCGTTCTTCTAGCAATGGACATCTAGAAATTTCGAGTTGCAAAAGTGAGTCAAACATCTCCTTTTCCGGAAGGAATTTGAGCTTGGGACAACTATGGATGCCCAATGATTCAAGAGACTTGAGATTTTGAAAGCCCTTGGAGGATAGAGTTTCTAGGTTTGGAAAACCGCAGATGGTGGGGAGGTGAGAGTGCGGGGCAGAAGCATTTCCTCACATGGGAATGACACCACATCTAGAGAAGCACCGTTGATGGACAAATGTTTAAGGGAGGTTAGTTTGTGCAAACCCCACTCGATCACTGATTTGCAAATATTGGGTTGCCAGATTTGAAGTGCAGTGAGATTGGGAGGGAACCCCTCTTGTGGAAATGATATCACACTTGGACACTCAAATATGAACAATTCTCGCATAGAGACGATGTTGTGGATGCAGTTGGGTAAGGCCTTGAGTTTTTCACACCCAGAAAGATGAAGCTTTCTGAGTTTGGTGGTTAATAACACACTTCCTGGGAATGAAATCAAACTCGAACAACGCCCAATAAGAATCTCCCCAAGATGGTTGAGCTTGTTTAATCCACGAGGCAAAGAATTCAAATGATCGCAACCGTCGATAGTTATCAATTCAAGGGAAGAGTTCTGTTCAATATCTTGAGCTATGGACTCTAGTTCTGGGCAATAATTAATCCGGAGGGATTTAAGCCCCATGGGTAACTTGCCATTGGCTGACAAGGATGTCAACTTTTCACAAGAATAAATGTCAACATGTTGAAGACTAACAGGTAACTCG
The DNA here is from genome assembly GCF_047325235.1 of Durio zibethinus. NCBI lineage: Eukaryota > Viridiplantae > Streptophyta > Magnoliopsida > Malvales > Malvaceae > Durio > Durio zibethinus. The sequence goes on from NC_143180.1 coordinate 23,365,519, forward strand.
CCCCTTGAGGATAAAGATATCAGAGACTTGCAACCTCCAATTACCAAGTGCTCTAGAAGACGCGTGCAGTAGATGTTGTTGTTTACTCCATCCAGCAAGTACAGCAAATTCTCACACAGCATAATGGTTAAACGTCTTACATTTGGTGGCAAGTTTCCATTTGAAATTGAAATCAATCTTGGGCATCCTTCAATTAGCTTCGTAAGGGATCTGCAGCTATGTATGCTTTCTGATAGCCTTTCTAGCCTTTCACAATATTGTATGGTCAAATGTTCAATATGGCGAGGGATTCCTAATTGCATATGCTCTTCCTTCTCGTCCTCTGCACCTATGGAAACAAGTCTTGAACAATTGTGAATTTTCAAAAAGCGAAGAGGCCTCAAATGTGTTGAGAGTCTTTCCTGGTTCAGCCATGAAGAAATTAGCTCCTCATATCCACTTATAAAAAGATGTTCTACTTTTATCAACCCTAACATCATCCCCTCCATTGGAGAAGTGAATTTTGAAATGTTTGAAAGAGAGACTGTTTCCATGAATGAGCCAGAATTTGTACAATTAGTAGACACCACCTCTTGGCAACCATCAATTTTTAAGTCAGACAACTTCGGAAGGCTTGAGAGTGAAACTGCCAACTGCTCACATTGTTGAATCACAAGTTTCTCCAATGAAGGAAGACAACTAGGTAGACTTCTCAGTTGTTGACACAATTTAATCTCTAGCTTAGTCAAGGAAGGAAGACGATTAGGTAAACTTCCTAACAACTTGGGGCAATTTGAAATGATGAGCTCATGGAGGTGTTGGAAACTCCTTACATTTTCATCAACTTCACAGGGATCCCATTCCTCCCATTCTGGCATGCCATCAAAACATAATCTCTCTAGTGACGGAAATGCATTAATCGACAGATCCTTTCCAAAAAAATTAGCACCCACATTTTTTACCTTACTCATCCTCCTGATAGAAAGCGATTTTAGCGACAGTAATCTTCCAACAGCTGGTAATAATGTGCAATTTGGACAGTAATCCAGATCCAGAATCGATAGGTTTTCAAATGAAGGATCTCCAATCCAATTTGGGAATGTTTCACCTCCATAACATTCGATGGTGAGCCTTTCAAGCATTTTAGCAGGTTGGAGTGAATCCAACACGTCCTTGTGAATTTCTTCTCCTGCAAAATTATAACTCCACTTCAAACCTAAATCACGAAGGTTCGACTTACGACATAACCCAGCCACCCATGCATCTTGAGTTTTGACAACATTCTGCAATTCTGAAATAACAAGTCCACCCTTAAGATTAGACAAATTCTCCATCTCCCTTATCTTACGGCCATTGTCTTGACTCACAACAAAATTTGTCAATGTTTGAAGATTGGTTAGTTCACCGATTCCCATTGGCATCATTTTTATCGAACGTGCACCTGTAATGTCAAGATGCCTTAGGTTAATTAAAAATCTCATTTCAGAAGGAAACTCTTGAAGACGAGAACACCCCCGCAACAGCAAGGTCTCTAAATTGTAAAGCTTGCATATTGAATCCGGCAGAGTTTCGATTAGAGTGAGAGAAAAATTTAGATAACGCAGATGCACCAAATCTCCAATAATATTGGGAGACTCCGTTAGGTAGCACCCTCGTAAAGATAACACCCTCAAGTATTTAAATTCTGGCAACAACTCACTGACAACTTGATTAGAGAAATTCCACCAACCTCCAGGCATCTTCAACGGTAGGAAGGTTCTTAAACCCTTCTTTCCGTTAAAGACTTTTAAATTTTTAATTCCGTCTTTCCTGCCATCAATGTAAGATGAATGCCGAGCATGACTGGAAACGTTCAATGCCTTGTCACCCTCCACTCTGAAGCATATATCTTTGGCAACTGATTGAGCCAAATCATTAATCAGATCATACATTATAAATCGAGACTCATCCTTGTTGGATACTTCAAAAAATGACCTCCGTACAAGTTCTTCAAAGTACTCATGACCCAAATCTTCATTTTGCTTTGTAGCTTCCACTCGCAGAAAGCCTTCTGCCATCCATAATAAGACTATTTCTTCCTCGGTAAATTCATAATCTTTGGGAAGTATGGCACAGTAAGCAAAACATCGCTTTAGATCTGCAGGAAGATGATGATAGTTTAATCGTAAAGATGGAATTATGTTACTCCTCCCTTCTGGTAAATTCCAAATCTCACCTTTTAGTATCTTTTCCCATTCACCGAATTCCACCTTATTGCGCAAAAGGCCTCCAATGGTCTTAGCTGCCAAGGGCAATCCCTTGCACCTCTTCACAATCTGTACACCAAATTCTTTTAAGTTCGGATGCCCACTAAAATCTTTTGCTCCTAATGCATGTTGAGTTAATATAGAAAAGCAATCACCATCTGACAACTCTGGCAGCTTGTAACCTGGGATAGTACCCACCATTAATGAAACACTTTCACCACGTGTTGTCACAACAATCGTAGCTCCTATGCCAAAAGGGGATATTAGACGAGTCCAGTCATCATAGTTTTCATGCCAAAGATCATCCAAAATCAGAAGTAGTTTTTTTCCCTCCAGCTTCTTCTTCAGTTTTATTTGAAGGTTATTCAAATCATCTCCAACATTAAAAGATTCAGGACTAACTGATTGCAAAATTGATTTCGTTATCTCCTCCATCTTAAACTCGTCAGAAACACATACCCATGCTTGAAAATCAAAATGCTTAACTACACGCCTATCATTGTAGACAAGCTGAGCAAGCGTTGTTTTGCCAGTCCCTCCTTGGCCAATGATCGGAATCACAGAAAATTTATTGCTATCATCACTCCCAAAAATCAAGTCAAGGATTGTTTCCTTGTCTTTTTCCCGACCGTAGACTTGAGTTTCATTCACCAAACAAGTGGTTGATCGCCATTCCAAAGTTCTCTTGGGCCTCCCACCACCATTTTTAGTCAAAGCCAAGAGACTTATACCTGCTTCTAAAACTTGAAATCTAGCAGTGATCTCTTTTATCTCGGTCATCATTTCCTTATTAAATGATAAATTATGACCCCTGAACCAGGTAAAGATAGCATCAACAAGCTTTTGTAACTTCCTTGGGCGGTGATCTTGATGTTCCCTCGTTAACTTGAGTCTCCAGGCTTCAGTAGCAAACTTATCCAATATGTCATCCACATCGTATGCCAAATATTGGAGCTGGACCAACCAACTCTTCACACGCCCATCATTCATTTCCATCACCTTAGCATCATTTAGCACTGCATGAATATTGCGCAATGTCTTTTCCAGCTTCTTGAGCTTCTCGCAAACTTCTCGGTTACAAAGTTGAGAAACTCAGAAGAGGCGAAATTACTAAACAACCCTTCAAAGAACACAGATAAAGCAGCTTCAACGACGGACATGGCTTTTGACCTGCAATAACAGAGATTATGTGTAAAAATGATATAGGGAGAAACTCAAAAAGACTTAAACTAAAAGTAGAACACAACCAACAACCGCACCAGTACTGAATCTGATCTTGGTATACTTCTCTGTGGCTTATATCTCCGCGATAATTTTTTCTAATACTCATATTACTAATTACGAAAGTTAATGGACTCCTTAATAAGATTATTTTATTAGTGAGTTGTTACGGTTCACATGGTTCTACGATAAAAAAATCAACAAAGGTTAGGCAAATTTTAGATAAAATTTTTTTGGGTGAAATTCGTGACTAATGTATCCTCTGTTAGGTTTTTGTTCTGTATTCATATTTATTTCTATATATTCTAGTTTTTCTAATTGTATGCACAATATATAATTCAAAAGCATTATTTGATTTTTTTATGACTAATAATTCCTTCTCATCAATATGGTAATTCTGTTCTTTCAGAGTACATGTTCGACAAGTATATCTGGGTATCATCCTCTTCAATATATTTTAATATACCTTCTAAATATTTTAATATCTTTTTTATAAATTGATTAAATTGTTGGATGTTGACATAAGTACATCACCCACACTAATGATTTGCCTAATCCTATGATGGTTGGATTCCTAAATTTTGTGCCCCCACTTGTTGTGTAGTTTGCCTCAAAGTTTTGATTATTATTCCAATCAGACTATTTATTCGTTTATAGATTAAAATTGAAATATCAAGAACGTTAGGTAATGTATTTATTTTTTTTCAAATTTTCTTTTAGAAATTAAAACCAAAATCGTGATTTGTAACTTGCAAGGTGTTTTCAAAAACTAAAAATAAAATTTAAATTTTTTTTGAAAATTATTAAAAGTACAAAAATAATATTTCTAATATTTTGAAAATATTTTTGATATTATTATCATAAATATTATTTATCTGTTCGATTATAATGCTCGTTAGAGTGAAATTTTTGATGTTTGAAAATTAAAAAATATATATTATTAATAAGATTTAAGCTTACAATTTAAAATTTTAATCACTTTCTTTAATAAATTTCTCTTCTCAAATTTTTGGAAAAAAATTATATCAAAACACGTTATAAAATTTAATAAAATGATAAAAACTAAAATAAAATATTCAAAAAAAAAAAATTGGCAACTATACAAACCCATCCTATATCAAAATTCCAACTTTTTTTTCCTTAAAGTAAATGTACTTGTGTTGATTTGACATAAGGGTAAATCCATTTTTACAAGCAATTGGCTGACAAAAAAAAAAGTAGACCATATATCAGAAAAAAAAAATTTATCAAGCAAACTTTAAAAATCTTTAAAAGGGTGAAAATCTTTGATCTACGAATAATAGCAAACAAATTGGGACTCTGAAATCTGAAAAGAAAAACCACTTTTTATAACACTCTGTTATCAAATGTTGTAAGTACCCATTTAATCTGAGATTTTAAATTTCAAAAGTTTTTGTTTAACTTTTAATTGGACTATAAACTGATCAATTTAAGTCCGAATTATTATTTGTCTCTAATTAGTAACTTTGGGTTTTAGTCGATTAATAGGGCTAACCAATAGTCCATTCTCCCTTCTTATAATAAACCATTTTATTTTATTTCCCCTCTTATATCTTTTATCCAAATTTTTATATATTTTATTATTTTTAAACAATTGAAACAAAAAAAAAATAAATACAAAAAATTGAAAAATAAAAAAATAATTATGAAAATCTGGATAAACAAAAGTAGATAAATCATAAAATTTTTAAAGAAATATCCTAAAAAACAAGAATCAAATCATTGATTGGGCATCTCTTTCTTTTTAGATGCAACACTTTTTTTTGCCTCATTTCTTTCAAGTTTTTCATCTTAATTGCATTTTTTGTTATCTCTTTGGAAATTATTTTATCGGTAGAATTAGTTTATATTATCTTTAATAGCCTTAAAATAATATCTATAATAAACATTTTTCATTACTTTTTTATTATTTTATTATTTAAATATTAAAAATTTTTAATTTTTCATTTTAATAGCCTTAAAATTTGATTCTTGTTTGTCCCTCTTTGAGAAAGTCAATTCTAAACCTCCTCCAAAATTTTTCTTAAAATCTAGAGGAAATCTCATCATCTCTCTCATTTCGAACCTCCAAAACACCTTCCTTATCCATCCATAACCACCGAAGTAGCCTAAAACCCTGGTCAAAGCTTCCAACTTATTACAAACCTCTAACTTTTGTGAAAACCTTGAAAAATCTAATCTGTCATAGTCTGTCAATAAGCATACCCTACTGTCACTCACCACATCACCTTGCCTTGTCACCTAAATCCACATCACTAGGCATATCATCCAACCACATCATCTCAGCTATATCACCTTTCAAATCCAACCAAAACTGTATCTATGGTCAAAGTCCAACCAAAACTCTGTCCAAAAAGTCCAATCAAATCAAAACTCTACTCAAAGAGTCTTAATCCAATCAAAACTCAACCTTAAAAGCTACTGTTTTACCAAAACACTCTAAAAGAGTCCCGACACCCAAATTTTGTTCGAAGAGTACATGTCAGACTAAAATTCTTTCAAAGGGCCAAGATTCTTTCAAAAGGCTTAATCTATCATTTAAATTTTATCATATTTTTAATATAATTAATTAAATTTATCGTATCATTAATTAAATTTAAATATTAATTTTAATAAAATTCATTTAATATAAATTTTTAATTAAATTTTTTATTCACAATTATAATAATTTTTTTAATTATAATTATAATAATTTTTATTTTTATTTTTATTTTTACTATAATAAATCTCATTATCCATCCAAATAAAAATTTTATTTTCTTTATATCATAACGTTACTTTTTTTAATAACTTATTTTAAAAGTCAAGTCCTTTCAGGCTCTTTCCTATGATCCATCACGGATCACAATTTTCTATATGTAGAATAAAAGTGAATATGCAATAATTACAATAAAAAGTTAATGGTGAAAAAAATTAAAAATTGATTTAAAATTATGATGTTAAATTTAGTTTAGATCATTTTTTTATTAAATTTAGATCAAATTTAAATATTAAATATATATATTAAATTTAGATCAAATTTAAAATTTGAATATGAAAAACGAAAAAAAAATCAAATCAAATTATATATATTTATTAATTTTTATATATATATTTAAAATTTTTATAAAATAAAAATAATTCTTTTTTAGAAATCTATTTAAATATATTAAAAATTAGATTAAAATAATATACAAAAATTTTAGATTTAAAAATTAATAAACCAAATCGAATTAGTAAAATTCAGTTTTGATCAAATTAATTCAAAAAAAAAATCAATTAAAATTCAGATCAAATTTTAAAAATTCTTAATATTATACATTCTAAAAAAATGAACTAAAACCAATCAAATCTAAATCGTTATCACTCCTAAAAAAAATTATTATTACCAAAAAAAAATTTCACGCTATTGCTATATATTTGAAATTGAAGTGCACGTTTGGTCAAATTACCAGCTACTTTATTTCTTATCCTTTGAGAAGTTTACTAAGTGTAGAGTGAAAATTTTCAAGTAATTTCGACCACAAAAACCTTTTTTTCAAGTAATTCCTTAATTTGTCTCTTTTAAAGAATGTTTATGTTTGGTTTAGTCTCTTTAGGATATGATCATTTGTAATATTCCACGATGATAAAGCTTGACATGAAAAAGTACTTGTAAACTAAACTAGTTCCTGTACTTCAGAAGTTTACTAGGTATTGAGTAAAATTTTCCAAGTTGCTTCTTTGTCTCCTTTGAAGAATACTTGTCTTGTTCTTAATCTCCTTAAATAAATACCTTTTGCAATATTCCAAGCTGATATATAGAATTTGATACCGAAAAATACTTCTAAACGACTACAGGAAATGAAATTTTCACCACATATGTTGACAAAAAAATGCTGGAATTAAAGAATATATTAAAGTCTGTGCAAAGGGCAATAAAATAATTGAGGACAAGAGTACAAACTGATGAGTCACCACAAAAAGGAGGTACCAAAGGCATCCAATGCCAAAGATAACAGACGTCTCAGCAAGTCCATCCACGGCGAGGACAAAGCAAGTAAAGTTTCTCAGATTTACAAGATAATATTTATGTAAAAAACAAAAGTAGTCTGGATAAAAACAATCCCTCAGTGCAAATTTAACTCAGAAGAGATATTGCCAACTAATGAGGAAAGTAGAATTTCACAGTCGTACCTATCGTCAGAAAGAAAAAGGTTGTTTCGAGCTATTTGAACCATTCATTTATAATGACATACAACTGTGAAGATAAGAGAATTAATTATTTAAATATCTGATGTAAGTAATGATATAAAAAATTTTCTTTTAAACGAGGATATTAATTCAAAATTTAATTTAATTAATTTATAAAATTATTTAAAAAAATAATATTTATAACATTTTTTAGTTCAAACTTAAACTTTGCTTACAAAAAAACCACTGTTTGTATTTTGAATTTATGCAGTTACTTTTTTTTTGTTGAAAAAAAATTAAAAATTAAAAAGATTAATTTATTTTTAAAATTAAGATAAATCATCAATTTATAAGAAAATTTATAAAATTTGTAAATTTTTTTAAATTTACATATTATCTATCAATATATCATAAAAATTTCAATTTGAATATTTTATATTCAAACCTTAAATTTTAATTAATTAAACCAATTTTTATCGAAATTTATTCAATTAATTTATATTTACATATGCCTCCGGTTATAACAATTTGAATAAAACAATATAATCAAAATGTACTTCTTTCAATTTTATTTACAGAATCAAAAGGAAAGTTTTTGCCAACTGAATTAATTTTTAATCAATTTTTAACACCTTACTTTCTTAAAATCGTAATGTTATTGTTTTTAATAATTTATTTTGGAAGGCAAGTCCCTTTAAACTCTTTCCCATGATTCGTCCTTGGTCACAATTTTTATATGTAAAATAAAAGTGAATACTTAAGAATTACAATAAAAAAGTTTGGGGTGAGAAAATTAAAAATTAATTTAAAATTATAGTATTTAAATTGATTTAGATTATTTTTTATTTAATTTAAATCAAATTTAATTATTAAATAAATATATATATATATATATTAAGTTTAGATCGAATTTAAATCTAAATGTAAGATCTAATTCGATCTCAATTTAAAATTAAAAAAAAAAACTTTTGACCTTATCTAGAATTTTTAAAAACCCGCACGTATTGAATTGAAGCAAATCAAAAATTCACGAGATAAAGGGTTTGTTTTGGCAACCTTAAACGTAATAAAAAAGAAATGACAAGAAAAATAAGTTAAATAGAGAAACAACGTAATAATTTTATTAATATAATACATATATATAATTATAAATTAAAATAAATAATAAAATATATATCTGAACTAAATAAAATACTCTAAACTTGCATCTAATTTAATAATGATTTTTGAAAAACCCTCAAGGCGATCCCAAATTTTAAAAGAACATATTTATTGGATCCGAAGGAATCAAAACCTATTACGTTAGGAATAGAATTGTAACCATATTTGGCTGCAGGATTATTTTAATTTTTTTAAAGTTATATTTCGAATATGTGAGAAGTAAATTTTTCATGTCATGTTTTAAAGGAAGACAACATATAGATAAATATAAGAGTATTTATTTTTTATTATAAATTATAAATTAATTATATATAAAAATATGTCTTTTATTAAATTAAAATACTACATAATATCTTTATTGATATAATATATATAAATAAAAATTTAATAAATAATAACAAATATTCTTTATATATCTTTAAAAGTATCGGACATAGCGCCTCAAACATTATTTTATCTTGACTCAAGTTGTTTAAAAAGATAAAACTTAGCTCAATTTTTATTTAAAGAAAAAAAATGAATGATTGGATTATGATAAATTGAAATCTATCACATACATGTTGTTTTATCATCCTTATATTCATCTACTCTTTCTTGTAAAATCAAACTTATAGGCTGATACGAAAAACATTAATTCGACAATTAAGGAATTATTGATGCATGCGTGCACGCATCCGAGTTCATTTTTCTTTCTTGATGCTTGTCGTCTTTGACTATCTTTGTTTGATTATTGGACAAAAATCATTGTAATGCCCAACTTTATTTTTTGCATTTTTTTCCTTTCATTATAAGTTTGATTAATACTGTTGCATGGAGAAGTCAAAGAAATACAAATGGTAAAGAAAATATAAAAGTGAGGATAATCACACAATTCGCATTTACTAAAATTATTATTATTATTATTATTATTATATCCATGTTTTGAATGATTTTTTAAATTTTCGTGCAATAATAAAAAACTTGCCATATTATTTCTATTTAATTATATTTTTCTCTCTTCCACCCACATATGGCATGAAGGTAAGAAAAGCTATTAGTGTTAAATGTGTACGATTAGATAAAACAAGAACCAGCAACAACTCTGAACATTTAAAGATTTAAAGATTTATATTTGATGCATTATGTGTATAAATGTTATATATTAGAAGTGAATCACACAATGATATTTTATAAAAAAATAATTTTAAATATATATTTAAAATTAAGTGTATTTGTTTTTTATGATTTTAAAATTTTAAAATTAATTTTTTTGAAGTGTCATACATAAATAAATATGGTTCTATATAATGATAATATATCAAATATAAATTCAATATCTTGTTTTTATTATTGACTTTTACAAACCCGATAAAGAAAAAGAGTTTCCATCCAAGGTCAGGTTTTCTCTTGTCTATCATTTTTCCATTGAAATATAACTAAATTTCCTTAGGTATTTTAGCTTTGAGATAAAAACTATTGTAGCCATAAATTGCCTTAATTGTTTGGTGCATTATCCTCCATTTAAAAAACAAGATTTGAATATCCGCTCCCAAATTAAAAAAAAAAAAAAAAAAACTACTTCTGTAAAAACAGAATTTATTATATTTTATATAAGCAAAAAATTAATAGAACAATAAAAAAGTATAAATTCTTTTTTTGGTTAAATAACTCCTAAAGTAATTGTAGGTTGTTTAATTTTCGTAGATGTATGGGCACAATTCCATCAGAATTTAAAATCTTTTAGTATTTTTGTTTTTCTTTTGTAACCAATATATATATATATATATATTTGAAAAGATTCATTTGCATTGATATAAAACTTTGTAGTTTTACATTTTTTAATTATTAATTTCAATAAATCTAAAAAAGAAAGAGATAATTAAAAAAAAAAAATTTAATCTCATCATTAGATTTATTAAAATCAATATTAGAAACTAGTGTAAAATTAAAAATTTTTATACTATAATGATAACTCAAAAAGAGAAAAAATGATTGAATCGCATCCTCTTAATTTATTAAAATTAATGATTAAAAAATTATATAAATTAAAAAATTTTAAACTAGAGTAAATTAATTCCTTATATATATATATATATATATATATGAGTAGGAATTAATTTATAATAATGTAATTCTTATACTTTTTTGGAACATTTAAATCAAAATTATTATATTTAAAAACATTATTTTAATTCAAATGAGAGTCAAATTAACGAGACAATACATGCGAATGCGGGATGGTTATCATGCATGAATCTGCAGCTTATTGTTTGTTTCCTGAAATGTTTGGACACATTCATCGGCTAAAGTCTATATAAGGGAACACTCTTCTTCCAGATTTTCACAAGTTGCTCAAATATTGAGTGGATTACTCTAAATTAGAAATTTTCAATGGGATTGTCGCTTTTCTTTGTTCTTCTAGCCCTTCCTAGCTTCATCCTCTTCTTTCTCCAAAAACATAGAAACAAAAATGCTGCCAAGTTTCTTCATCCCCCTGGCCCGTCTGGTCTTCCCTTGATCGGCAACTTACTCCAGCTTAATAGCTCAGCGGCTACTCATATTTATCTTTGGGAGCTCTCTCAAAAATATGGTCCTTTAATGTCCTTGCAACTTGGTCATAGACAAACTCTAGTAATTTCTTCGGCAAACATGGCCAAAGAGATCATGAAAACCCATGACCTCGATTTTTGTAGCAGGCCTACTTTATGTGGCCAGCAAAAGTTATCTTATAATGGCTTAGATTTGGGTTTTTCACCTTATAATTCTTATTGGAGAGAGATTAGGAAAATATGCGTCGTCCATCTCTTTAACCCTAACAGAGTGTTACTTCATCGTCCCATTCGAGAAGATGAAGTTGCTCAAATGATCGAAAAGGTATCCAAAGCATCAGTCGGTTCGAAACCAATCAATTTGAGTGAGGCATTGATGTGTCTTACAAGTAGAATAATTTATAGAGTAAGTTTCGGCAAGAGATATGAAGAAGAAGGAACTGAAAGAAGTAGATTCGATGCGTTGCTTAAGGAAACTCAGGCCATGGTTGGGAGCTTCTTCTTTTCTGATTATATCCCTTTCATGGGTTGGGTCGATAGACTCTCCGGTTTACTTGGTCGTCTAGAAAAAAATTTCAAAGACTTCGATACCTTTTATCAAGAACTCATTGATGAACATCTTGATCCAAATCGGCCAAAACCCGAGCAAGAGGATTTTCTTGATGTTCTACTACAAATATGGAAGGATCGTGTGTTTCAAGTTGATCTCACTTTCGATCACATAAAAGCTGTGCTGATGGTAATCGATCTTCACTCAAAACTTATTTTAGTTATTTTTTAGTAAATTTTATTCAAATCACGATTTTTTAAAAAATGTTTCGTGTTCATCATTAACCTAAAAATCTCCCTCGACATTTTAAAATTGCTTCAAATTTCATTTTTTTTGACAGTCAAATGTTAGAAGCTTGATGCAATTAGGCACTTCTGTTCCATGTGAATGTTCAAATGATCAATCAATCCACAATTTAAATACACATGGCACTAATTGTCTGTTAAATATTGTCAAGAATTTAATGTCACATTAATTGATGGAGGAGGAAGCATGTATTTGGAATAATTTAAAAGATCACAGATGGAAATTTGAAATTTAATTAAATTGATTTACATAATTATTTATTACAAATTTGAGATTTAAATTTTAGTATATAATTTAACCTTTTTTCTCATTTTCAAACTACAGCCCTCTTTAAAAAAAAGAAAAAGAAAAACAGAATTAGTAATGATAAACATGAAAGTTTTAGTTTAAGGCTGAAATGAAACAATATATTTTAAAAAGTCTCATATTGTAAATAAAATGTACTCATTTATTCAGGGTTATCATTAATTTTCTAACTTCCTAGTAGGAGTACGATTGTTACCCATTTTGTTTTCTTTTTATGTAGGATGTATTTGTTGGTGGGACCGACACCAGTGCTGCAACCGTGATTTGGGCAATGACCTTCCTAATGAAGAATCCTAGGTCTATGAAAAAAGTTCAAGAGGAAATCAGAAATCTCAATGGAAACAAAGGTTTCGTAGATGAAGATGATATTCAAGGTTTGCCATATCTTAAAGCTGTGATAAAAGAAACATTCAGATTGCAACCAACGGCTCCATTATTAGTGCCACGAGAAACAATTAGGAAGTGCAATATAGCCGGGTATGAAATACCTGCCAAAACACTAGTTTTCGTGAATGCATGGGCAGTAGGAAGAGATCCTGAAGCTTGGGAAAACCCTGGAGAGTTCTATCCTGAGAGATTCATTGGCAGCTCCATCGACTTCAAGGGACATGACTTTGGGCTCATACCATTTGGTGCTGGAAGAAGGGGCTGTCCTGGAATACATATGGGAGTTGCAACTGTAGAGCTAGCCCTTGCCAATCTGCTTTGCAAATTTGATTGGGAAATGCCGGTTGGGACGGACAAGGATGACTTAGACTTTGATGTGATACCTGGTCTTGCTATGCACAAAAAAAATGCTCTTTTCCTTGTAGCTAGGAAGTTTAATGTTTGATTCGATCCATGTAAGGTTAAATTAGTTTGCTGCTTGCTATGGTTTGGAGTGTTTCAATTACATTTTGTGTTTTGAGTGTATTTTATGATAAAATCAATGTCCACATGTGTTGGTTATGAAGAGTTATGGTCTCATAGACTTGATTTTGTGGAAGTTATAACAGAATTTTGAAGTAGTTAAACCACAACCAAAAAAATACAAATTGAGATTAGATTTATTAATAAAAACCAAATTTAACCAATTGAAATATTTAAAACAAAATTCTATCCATTTATTAGGAGTTAAATTTTGTGACTATGATTAAGTCAAGTAAAAATTCCATTGTAGCTTCCACCAAACTGAATCCATGGGATAAAAACTCTTGAAATGATAATTTTTTTTTCTTACATAATTTGTGAGCGTGTTTAAAAATTCAATTGAATTTATTTAGATTCTAATTGCATCGGACTATTTATATGGATATTTAAATTTAAAAGATCCGTAATTTAATTTATTTGAGCTTGAAAACCCGAAAGCCAATGTATCGCCCAAGGACCCAAGTTTTTATATTAATTAAGTTTTATTCATTTAATTTTAAAAAGTAAATAAAAGGACGAAAATCGAAATAAAAAATTGGTGGCAGTGATGTGATGCTGCCGTGAATGGCACCATCCGAAGAGAGCGGCTGGGCTGTCGATTTCATGCTGCCAGCCTCCCCCTGCAGCTTCACTCTTCCCTCCCGTGATCACCTTGTTCAGGGTAATGGTAGCTAATCCACCGTACTAAGCAACCAAAGTAGAGCTTAACAGGAAAATCAAAATTTTTAATTAAAGTGCAAGTTTGAAAACCAAGAACGCAGAAGATAGGATAGCAAAAATTATGTAATTTAAGAAATTCAAATAAAAGATCAAATATTTAAATTTGAAATTTTAAAATTTTTAAAATTATGAAACTCACCAAAGACATAGTGGAATAAAAGACATAAGCTTTTTAAATTATTACTATAATTTTTCCATTAAATTTAATTTGTGTTTTAATATTTTATATTCAAAATTATATGCATATTTTTTTTATCAAAATTATATCCAATTAAATATATAATAATAAAATATATTTCCTAGCAAAAAAAAACTTTTTTTAAAAAATAATTACATTAATTACATGAATCTTAATTATATATTTGAATATTTATGGCTTATGGAGCTGAGGTTTGTACTTATTTGTGTATTATCATTTTGTGATTTGATTGATAGATTATATGCATTCACTTTGATACAAATGATAAAATCCAATCTTGGGGTGTGAGTGAATTGTTATAATCAAAAGATAGTGGAATTGAACATGCTAATTAATTAGAAACTGAATGAGTGTATGATAAAATCCAATCTTGGGGGGTGAGTGAATTGTTATAATCAAAACGATAGTGGAATTGAAAATGATAATCAATTAGAAACTGATTGAGTCCATCTGTTTTATGCAGCATCTACCAACTATGGTTGTCTTGAGAGGTCATTTGATCTGTTAGGCAATAGTTGTGGTAGTAAAATCCTGAAACTGAACTTCACTTCTATCATCCAGACTAGTATAACTAACTGTCCTTCATCTTTCTAAAGGGTAAAAAATCCAGACACTTGTTTTTTATTTTTATTAAGTTGTTGTTATGATTTATTTTACAGGTAATGCTTGGAATCCTATGAAGCATGGACACGGACATGTTTACGATATAATATGTATATGGTGACATCATGACAATTTGTGAAAAATAAGGATATGGATATGGCAAGATAGATAATAAAAAAAGAGTATTTTTTATATATTATAATCATATGTTAAAAATATATAATAGATATCGGGTTGATTTTTAAAGGTCAATTACCCTTACAAAGAAAATTTGATGTAAATACAGCACTAAAAAAACATAGGATGTCCTTATCCGTACAAGAATTGTCTTTTTTTTTTTTTTTCATCGAATCCGATCAAGTTCGATATGTAATGTTTTCCGACGGGTCCAGCTGGTACGTATGTCGTAAGCATTAAAGTGTTAACAATGTAACACAAATACGCAAGAGGTTCAAACGTATCCTTACTTCATAATTGGAATCTAAACCATCCATGACAAAGTTTGACCTTGTATATTTAGAAGTTTTGAGTGCTTCGCTTCTTTCCTGCCAATTAATTTTATGTTCTGTTAATAGAAGCGATAAGTTTCGCTCTACAGGCATTCGGTTTATAAAAATGATATGTTTCAGTTCACAGGCATTTGGATAGGTTGCATTATTTGTGGAGACAACATAACTTTCCAGTATTTAAATATTTATGGTTTCTTTTTGTTTCAAGTTCTGGTAACCCAGTTCTTGTACTGAAACAGAATGTGAACAGGGAAAATAAAGAGAGAATGAAAATGACTAACAGAAAACAAAAGTTCTGACGCAATGGAAAAATTCTAAGCTTGTAAGGGATGGTTTTCCTCCATTATTGAGCATGATACATGCTAGAATTGTGATCCACTGTAGCCAGTTGACAAATACTGATATCCCGACTTAAGATGTGCAGTTGTTCGAACATAGCAATAATTATGAGTCGCATAAAAAATTCAAGCTACAAAAATTGCCTAAAATAAGCTGTGATGTTTTTTGCATTCATTTTGAAGGAAGTACAATGCTGGGTTTGCATAATTTATGAGACAATATTTGGAGTAGCATGCTGATTCAGTTTAGACTCCTTAAAGATTGTCAGGCTCGTTTCACATGAAGAAGTTGATCTGAAATTCTGCAGAATAAATTGAGCATAGTTATTTATAAGCTTCTGCAGAATAAATGGATGCTTGAGTTTGTGTTCTTTTATGTCAAGACATAGGACATCCCCCTGATTTGATGATTGAAATGAGCTCCTCAAACCAATACTTGCGCTTAGCAGCTGGAACACTTTGCCTCGATCAACGTAGATGTTTCTTTACGCCAACCCAGAGTGCTTATAAAGATCTAAGAAGCATATAAAAATGTTTAGTGCCTACTATAAATAGTTAAAATTCATACATAAAGGCAAACAGTTCTCCAAGCAAGTATAAAAGAAAACCACATGAAGCTCTGTTGCTTTACATTGTTTATCATATAACCTCAGGTTCGTCAAAAGCTCAATCCAGACAAAGATTTTCATTTGTGGCTCCAACAAACTGAAAGAAACTATCATCGGAAAAAACAAAGACTTTTGATCAATGTTTTATGGATCGGATATGTTATGTCATCAATATGAAGAATTGCGCTAGAGTGGAATGAAACTTCTAAACATTATTGCACAACAGAATGATATTACAAAGAATTTTAACACTGTTACATTTCGAATATCAATTTTGCATTTGTAGAAGGCCCTAGCTCAGCCAAATTTACCTGCTTGATGCAGTTCTTACCCTATCTTATCATTTATGTTTGCACTGCTGACACAGAAAAGATTTCTGTTGTAGGAAAGGAGCTGCTGCCCTAAGAACTTCGAAACCACCAATGAATTGAAGTTATTTCGTCATGTCAGACAAGTTCCACAACATCAGATTTTTGTTTTGAAGCATTTGGAATAAAAATGGCAGTACCAAAAAGGGGAGAAAAAAAAAGGAGAGAAAGGAATCCTAACAAGGCTGGAAATTTTCATTATGCTAAGTATTATGATTTCTTATAATATATGGTTTCTGATCATAAACAAGGAACCTATATACTCAAAGAGTATGATATATGGGCTATGGATGGTGGAACACGATTCACGGGTATGGAATGTTCAAGGCACTTATTGCCGGTTCTGGAAGACCACCTTATTCAGTTTAAAAGACAAAATTATGGTAAATTAAACATAAAATATAAAAGATTTTCCTTCACTATAAAAGAAGAACCTTTCAAAATGATTTCAGAACCCTGGAAATAACTAATTTTTTTGGCAGTCTGTGTATAGTTGTAACATTACCACTTTCATAGGAAACAATGTTTCCCTTGGGGGAATTTTGGCGCCACTGACACTGTCCTCACTCCCAAGTCGGGCAATGAATCTTTAATATCTCATCATTTAAAAGAAATTGAGTTCTCAATGGGTTTGACGCAGAGATTTTGGTATTGACTCATTCAGGCTGCCATAGGGTCAATTTGACAGCAGTGAAGGCAATGCATGCTTCAGCTAAGTAAACAGCATTCTTCTTTTTCAGGTCTTTCCATCCGCTTTTGCAAACCACTTTGTGTGCTCCTAAGAAGGCACTACTCACTAGTCTCTGCGAGTCACTGAAACCAGAATTAGATATCAAATAAATCTTCAAGCATATAAGAAGATAACAAACATTTAATAATTGAAACTATTCTTGAATGATTATGCCAAAAAAAAAATCAGAAGTCAATGAAACAAAATGATTAATAGATATAAACATTTAACATATCTGTTCTGTTCTTGAAATTGTCCTATAGGGAATTTTTACCAGAAGACTGAAAGAAATATGTTTCATAGACTACAAAAAAGAATTTTCTAAAGTTTTCTAACTTTTAGTAAACAATCCAATGCCATAGTTACTCAGTCTTTTCTGTGACCAATCACAGGTATGGCAGAAGGAAGTACACATAAAGAAAAGCCAAAGACATGAGGATATCATGAATGAGTCATTAACATAAGAAAAAAATATATATAGAAATAAACTATAAGACCTACTCATTCTGAAACTATTCCTAAATTTTCTTTTAAAATGGTAGCAAAACATTGAATCCATGTATCAAACCTGGAGAGAACCATCTGCAAGTTCCAATAACTTCTAAATTAAATCATTATACTCCATGACGGAAGGAAGAACTTCTTTCTCAATTCTGCAAATATAGATTACACTACAATCAAAAGTTTTGCATAAAAGAGATTCACTCGTTTCTAACAAATGAGCTTCAAAAATACCTGTCCCCAATTTAATAACCAGGATTTTATCAATGCTTAAACTTAAAAGGTTAAAGTCTGAATTTGATTCCTTTACTACCTCAATCCTATCGGTTTAGTCCAACTTCAATTTTAATGAATTTAGTCCATGTAGTTTTATTAAACATAGATTTTTTATACATATTTCATTTCATTGTAAAACAAAAAGCTATGTGTGTAATGGATTGAACTAGTGAACATTCTATTATGAAATAAAAAAAATAATAATCAAGAATATAAATCACTTGAGCACTTGATTTAATAGTACGTTCATGTTCTTCAAATAAGTAGCATATAATTGCAAAGTTGACATACACCTGATTTCTGGGCGTTTCTTCCGGTAACAAATTAGCAATTAGAATGCAAGGAATGTGGGCTATTTTGGGCCACTCTTGTCCTTCATCCTCCTTGCATCGTTCTCTTAGCAGTGGACAGTCAACAATATCTAGTTGCAAAAGTGAGTCAAACATCTCCTTTTCCGGAAGGAATTTGATCACGGGGCAGCTTCGGATTTCCAATGATTCAAGAAATTTGAGATTTTGAAAGCCTTTGGAGGATAGAGTTTCCAGGTTTGGAAAACCGAAGATTGTGAGGGAGGTGAGAGTGCGGGGCAGAAGCATTTCCTCACATGGGAAAGACACCACATCTAGAGAAGCACCGTTGATGGACAAATGTTTAAGGGAGGTGAGTTTGTGCAAACCCCACTCGATCACTGACTTGCAAATATTGGGTTGCAAGATTGTAAGTGAAGTGAGATTGGGAGGGAACCCCTCTTCCGGAAATGATATCACACTTGGACAATCAAATATGAGCAATTCTCGCATAGAGACGATGTTGTGGATGCATTTAGGTAAGGCATGGAGCTTTTCACACCGAGAAAGGCTAAGATATCTGAGCTTGTTTAATTCACGAGGCAAAGATCTCAAATTATCACAACCGCAGATAACCATCGATTCAAGGGAAGAGTTCTCTTCAATTTCTTGAGCTATGGACTCTAGTGCTCTGCATCTTCTTATATCGAGGTATTTAAGCCCCATAGGTAACTTGCCATTGGATGACAAGGATGCCAACTTTTCACAACCATAAATGTCAACATGTTGAAGCCTAATAGGTAACTCGCCCCTTGAGGATAAAGATATCAGAGACTTACAATTTTCAATCACCAAGTGCTCTAGAAGAGGCGTGCTGTTGATGTTGTTATTTACTCCATCCAGCAAGTACTGCAAATTCTCACACTCCTTAATGGTTAAACGTCTTACGTTTGGAGGCAAGTTTCCATTTGAAATTGAAATCAATCTTGGGCATCCCTCAATTCCTAGCACCGTAAGGGATCTGTAGCTGTGTAGGCTTTCTGCTAACCTTTCTAGCCTTTCACAACAGTGTATGCTCAAATGTTCAATATGGCAAGGGATTCCTAACTGCATATGCTCTTCCTTTCCGTCCTCTGCCCCTATGGAAACAAGTCTTGAGCAATTATGAATTTCCAAAAAGCGAGTAGGCCTCAAATGTGTTGAGGGTCCTTCCTGGTTCCGCCATGAAGAAATTAGCTCCTCACATCCACATATATAAAAAGACGTTCAGCTTTTATCAACCCTAACATCATCCCCTCCATTGGAGAAGTGAATTTTGAAATGTCTGAAAGAGAGACTCTTTCAATGAATGAGCCAGAATTTGCACAACTTGTAGACGACACCTCTTGGCACCCATTAATTTCCAAGTCAGACAACTTTGGAAGGCTTGAGAGTGAAACTACCAACTTCTCACATTCTTGAATCACAAGTCTCTCCAATGAAGGAAGACAACTAGGTAGACTTCTCAGCTGTTGACACAAATTAATCTTCAGCTTCTTCAAGGAAGGAAGACGATTAGGTAAACTTCCTAACAACTTGGGGCAATTTGAAATGATGAGCTCATGAAGGTGTTGGAAACTCCTTACATTTTCATCAACTTCACAGGGATCCCATTCCTCCCATTCTGGCATGTCCTGAAAACGTAATCTCTCTAGTGACGGAAATGCATTAATCGATAGATCCTTTCCAAAAATATTAGCACCCACTTTTTTAACCTTACTCATCCTCCGGATAGAAAGCGATTTTAGCGACGTTAATCTTCCAACAGCTGGTAATAATGTGCAATTTGGACAGTAATACAGATCCAGAATCGATAGCTTTCCAAATGAAGGATCTCCGAACCAATTTGGGAATGTTTCACCTCCATAACATTCGATGGTAAGCCTTTCAAGCATTTTAGGAGGTTGGAGTGAATCCAAGATGTCCTTGTGAATTTCTTCTCCGGCAAAATTATAACTCCACTCTAAAGCTAAATCACGAAGGTTCGACTTATAACATAACCCAGCCACCCATGCATCTTGAGCTTTGACAACATTCTGCAATTCTGAAATAACAAGTCCACCCTTAAGATTAGACAAATTCTCCATCTCCCTTATCTTACGGCCATTGTCTTGACTGACAACAAAATTTGTCAATGTTTGGAAATTGGTTAGTTCACCGATTCCCATTGGCATCATTTTTATTGAATCTGCACCTCTAATGTCAAGATGCCTTAGGTTAATTAAAAATCTCATTTCAGAAGGAAACTCTTCAAGACGAGAACACCCCCGCAACAGCAAGGTCTCTAAATTGTAAAGCTTGCATATTGAATCCGGTAGAGTTTTGATTATAGTGCCAGAAAAATTTAGATAACGCAGATGCACCAAATCTCCAATAATATTGGGAAACTCCGTCAGGTAGCACCCTTGTAAAGAAAACACCCTTAAGTATTTAAATTCTGGCAACAACTCACTGAGAACTTGATTAGAGATATACCTCCACCCTTCGGGCATCTTCAACGGTAGGAAGGTTCTTAAACCCTTCTTTCCGTAAAAGACTTGGAACATTTTAATTCTGTCTTTCCTACCACCAATGTAAGATGAATGGCGAGCATGACTGGAAACGTTCAATGCCTTGTCACCCTCCACTCTGAAGCATATATCTTTGGCAACTGAATGAGCCAAATCATTAATCAGATCATGCATTATATATCGAGAATCATCCTTGTTGGATATTTCAAAAAATGACCTTTGTACAAGTTCTTGAAAGTACTCATGACCCAAATCTTCATTTTGCTTTGTAGCTTCCACTCGCAGAAAGCCTTCTGCCATCCATAACAAGACTATTTCTTCCTCGGTAAATTCATAGTCTTTGGGGAGTAAGGCACAGTAAGCAAAACATCGCTTTAGATCTGCAGGAAGATGATGATAGCTTAATCGTAAAGCTTGAAATATGTTACTCCTCTCTTCTGGTAAATTCCAAATCTCACTTTTTAGTATCTCTTTCCATTTACCAATGTCCACCTTATTGCGCAAAAGGCCTCCAATGGTCTTAGCTGCCAAGGGCAAACCCTTGCACCTTTTCGCAATCTGTACAACAAATTCTCCCAAGTTTGGATGCCCACTAAAATCTTTTGCTCCTAATGCATGTTGAGTTAATATAGAAATGCAATCATCATCTGACAACGTTGGCAGCTTGTAATCTGGGATAGTACCCACCATTGATGAAACAGTTTTATCACGTGTTGTCACAACAATCGTAGTTCCTACGCCAAAAGGGGATATTAGACGACTCCAATCATCATAGTTTTGAAGCCAAAAATCATCCAAAATCAGAAGTAGTTTTTTCTCCACCAGCTTCTTCTCCAATTCTGTTTGAAGCTTATTCAAATCATCTCCAGCATTAGAAGATTCAGAACTAACTGATCGCAAAATTGATTTCGTTATCTCCTCCATCTTAAAGTCTTCAGAAACACAGACCCATGCTTTAAGATCAAAATGATTATCTACACGACTATCATTGTAGACAAGCTGAGCAAGCGTTGTTTTGCCAATCCCTCCCATGCCAACGATGGGAATCACAGAAGCTCCAAAAATATTGCTATTATCACTCCCAAAAATCAATTCAAGGATTGCTTCCTAGTCTTTTTCCCGACCGCAGATTTGAGTTTCATTCACCAAGCAAGTGGTTGATCGCCATTCCAATGCTCTTTTTCGCCTCCCACCACCACTTTTAGTCAAAGCCAAGACACCTTTTTGTGCTTCTAAATTTTGAAATCTAGCAGTGATTTCTTTTATCTTGGACATCATTTCCTTATTAAATGATAAATGACTGCTGAACCTGGTAACGCAAGTATGAACGAGCTTTTGTACCTTACTGGCGCTGTGATCTTGATGTTCCCTCTTTAACTTGAGTCGCAAAGCTTCTGTAGCAAACTCATCCAATATGTCATCCGCATCGTATGCCAAGTCTTGAAGCTGGACCAACCAACTTTTCACATGCCGGTCCTTCTCTGCATCATCTAGCACTGCATGAATATTGTGCAAAGTCTTTTCCCACTTCTTGAGTTCCTCGCAAACTTCCTTCTCAGTTACAAAGTTGAGAAACTCAGAAGAGGCCAACTTACTAAACAACCCTTCAAAGAACACAGATAAAGCAGCTTCAACGACGGACATGGCTTTTGACCTGCAAAAACACAGAGATTATGTGTATAAACTTGAAACAGATGAGGGAAAAAAAGGTGGTGCATCCAAAAAGAAAGAGATGCTCAATCAGTAATTTATGAAGGGCAATGGGTAGTAGGCTTTACTCTACGCCATTCTTATCAGATGAACTAATTTTACTATCTAACCATATATAACTTCTTTCAAAGGCCTTATCTTTATTAACCAATCCCACAATTAACCTTTCAAGCAAACCTTTGCCTTCAAACAATTCCACTTACTCTCGTCTCTTAATCTATTATCCAACCAATGAGTAACTAAAGATGACCAAGAAACAATCAAGAAAAATTTTCAATTCTAATTCCTGATCTTTTGCCTTTACTAGTAAAACGGCAGTACATTACCCTATGCCTTTGAAAATAACTCTAAATCCATCAGTAGAGAGTTGTGATCCAAATAATAAATGCAATTATCATATGAGATACAACCAATTGAAAGAAAGGATTTAAGCACATATCAATAGTTGCCCCTTCACTCAAAGAACTTATAGAACAATGGAAATATGCTTTGATATAGATTAAATTTCCATTATGAAATTTGAGGATGTGGATTGTCATCTCAAACATTCAATTTGTAGAAACATTACATATTTTTTAAAGTTTGCATTTTAATGTTATAGGCAATAAATCTTGAGTTCTCTTAATTTTGTTTGTAATTGTTCAAATATAAATTCCCGCATAACTTATTTCCCAAATGAATTCTAAGCCTAAAGCCTCCAAATTTTCATTCAACACACCTCAAGCAATTCTCTTGTCTCTCTTTGACAAACTCAATTCTAAACCTTCTCCAAAATTTTTCTTTAAATCTAGAGGAAATCTCATCATCTCTCCGATTTCGAACGTCCAAAACAACTCCCTTATCCATCCATAACCACCGAAGTAGCCTAAAACCTCACTCAAAGCTTCCAGCTTATTACAAACCTCTATCTAACTTTTCACGAAAACCCGGAAGAACCTAAATCCACATCACTTGCCACTTCACTAGGCATATCATCCAAACCACGTCATCTCAACCATATCATCTTTCCAAATCCAACCAAAACTCTATCTAAAAGTTCAAAGTCCAACCAAGACTCTGTCCAAAAAGTCCAATCAAATCAAAACTCTACTCAAAGAGTTTAAGTCCAACCAAAACTTAACCTTAAAAGTTATTGTTTCACCAAAGTGCTCTAAAAGAGTGCCAACACCCAAATTTTGTTTGAAGAGTTCTTGCCAATCTAAAATTCTTTCAAAGGGCTTGATCTAGCTAAAGCTTGGTCTTAACCCGAAAAGTTCTAATCAAGATAAAACACAGCTACACTAAACCCAACTCACAAGCTCAGACATATAGTTGTCTTATTGGATCTTGTATCACGACAATCTGCTCAGGTATAATTCCTAAAATCTTTAGACATCTTAGACTTCTCATTAAATTATGTGCAAGTGACATATCCTCCATGATCAAATATCATGTACTCTTAGGAATGCATAATGCATACCATTTAGTTATAATTAGGATTTTTTTTTTGGGTTATAGGCGGTGAAAATTTTTACAATGTAAACTCATGTCTAGCATGTGATGTAAAATCTTGTCATATAGATTAGGCATAAAACGGAATGTTCTAAATATGCCCTCGAGGCATATTCTTGTACTATCATCTAAGTATGTCATTTATACTAGATCACATTACATGTTTCTTTAGTTAGTCTTTATTGTCTTTGTAATATAATGGGATGAACTACTTAATTTAATACAATTGTTCGATAACACATTGTTTGCATTATTTAATGATTGATAAAGAACTCAAGGTTGTCAACCCATAGGTATTTTTCTAGATGCATGTATTAGATGTATGCATGACTGCACGAAACATATAACTTCTTTATACAAATTGCTTGTCATCAAGAATAAAAAGGAAAGGCATGCTCTTTAATCCATAAGCAAGTCAGGATGTTGGTTTGAAATGGATAAGTAAATGCTAGGTTTATCCCTAACAAGGTTTAGAGCTTTAATTCTTCTAATATCTTGTTTACTATTTTCGAACTAAGCTTTTTGATAAATACGACTGGGATATTGAAATTAGTATCGATTCCTGAAATATAAATAAATCGATTAATGACTCATAATCAATCTTAGTTTTCAACACTAAGAAGAGTACTAGAGGTGAAACCCACTAGAGGTGAAACCCACATCACTCACACCTTTGTTTAAAGGAGCATTAAAAAATAAAATAAAATAAATAAAATTTTAAAATTCTTCAGACAAACCAAACCTCAATGTAATAATTGTCTATATGTCTTCACACAATTTCTATTTCATAAAAAATATACAATGATAGACATTTGTAAACACACCATTTAATCCAAAGATGAAATTTTAAGAAATTCAAAAGTGTACAATTTTCTAAAAAATTTCTAAATGAGAATTTTTCTAAATTTCATTGAAATGTTGGAGAATTTAGAAAATTATTTCAATATTACGAATTTTCATTTATTTCTATAAATAAAAATGAAAAAAATTAATTTGATAGAAAAGTAATCAACAAAAGAATTTTCATTTATTTCTAAAAATAAAAATGAAAAAAATTAAATTGATAGAAAATTAATTGTTAAAATAAAAAAGGGATAAAAGAGTTGAGAATGTAATTGATAATTGTATATGCATTTTATCACATAATGCTTAATAAATTTTGAAATAAGTGGGGAATTTGACTAATGAAACTTTTAAAAAAATTGTAAGTGTGAAATTTTCTTAAAATTTTCTATGTGAGTAAACAATTTAAAAAATTAGAATGTCAAAGATTTTCATTTTATTTCCAAAATAACAGAATTAAAGGAAAATATTAAAATTAATTTAAAATGTTTTAAAAATAAAAATGAATTATTTTCATAAAATATTTAATTAATCTAATGAGGAAACCTCTTGAAAGAAACAGAAGTATTTTCTTGAAAACTATTGAAGGGAAAAAATTACTTTTTCTAATTACTTTTTAATGATTCCATGATACAGTTTTTGTTGTTGCTAAGTCTAAAAAAGCATTAATCTCTACAGACACAACTATACCATCAGTTCAAGGTGCAGCATAGTTGATTTAACTATTACAAAATTTGTATTTTTCTCTTGAAACTTTGTTGCATGGTCATTTTAGTTTGAAGGATTGGTTTATTTCCCTCTTGAAGCATTTGAATCCATTTATTTTTATGAATTTATTTACGAGCTGAAAATATGATTTGAAATGGTTTATCTTATAAACTTCATGGAATCAAATAATCTTTATCTTTTTCCAATATAATCAAACGTGAACTTGATTGAAGATCCATCTCTTAGCCTTTTGTATATTCTCCTTCTTTCAAATTATATGGCACTGCATTTCAAGTCTAGCAATTTCATAATGAAATATGCAAAATGGAATAACTGTGATTATGAAAGGCATTTTCATGAAATGCACTCAGAGAGGGAATGTACATCATTTTGCCTTGTGCATTTATCTTAATCATTGGCCAAAAAATATATCTTAGTTTGTTGCTTTGGTTAAATCTATTTCTTTGTTATTTCTGCATGTATGTAACAATGAGATCTTATATATCTTCTTTGATTTTATCTTGCATTACAAATTTTATGGTACTTTTTATAGCTTACCTAGTGACATTTTTCAATTAGGATGAAATATAGAGTTGTGGAAAAGATAAATGAAATATAATGTGATACATTTCTAACAGCACATTTTGAGGTTCTTGGAAAACTATTCTCTTTAGCAATAAAAGCCAAGATGAGGAATGGCGTTGTAAAGCTCTACTCAAAGCAAGTACAATTCCTTCCATGGAGTCTGTTGATGGGCAAAAGGAAAACAAATGCAAAGTGAAATGTTATTGTATGTATTAAACTTTGTGTTACATGTATATTGGAACAAATTATGTATTTAGATATTTAAATATTTATAATATTCAGTTCATGAATTTAAATTCATTTTTATTTCTTTTAACAATTTTTATTTAATTATAACAAATATTAAAAGAAAATTAAAAAAAAGTAAAAGTTTTGATTTAGCGGCATTTATATTTAAAAATGCCACTAAATGTTGAATTTAGTAATATTTGTATTAGAAAATGCCATTAAATTTAGTGATGTTTTTATTACAAATGTCGTTATTTTTAGCATTTAACGATATTTTTAAACACAAATGTTGCTAAATTAGCAACATTTTTTTCGCTACAAATGCTACCAAATTAATGATGTTTTTTATGATAAAAACGTCATTAAATTACTGGCATCTCAAATATACAAATATCGCTAAAATAGTGACGTTTTTTAGATATAAACGTTGCTAATATAGCGGTATTTTATAAAAAAACACTAATATTTTTTGCGACGTGTGTATAGCCAGCACTCTGACTAGCATTTTTCGTAAACATTGCAAATCTTTTAGTGGTGTTTATAAACGTTGTTAAAAATTTAAAAAAAAAACGTCACTAAAAACTTAAACCCTTGTAGTGTCAATCTCCTTTAGTCATATGAAGTATTCTCAATTCAAATAAACACATACCCATATGCGTCTTTTCAACACAACCAAATACATACCCATATGCACCCACACATCATACCCTATTGTTTGAACGTAGCAATAACTATGGGTTGCATAAAAATTTAAGCTCCAAAAATTAAATAAGCTCTGATGTTTTTTGCGTTCATATTGAAGGAAGTATTATGCAGGGTTTGCATAATATATTAGACAGTTATTGGAGTAGCATACTGATTCAATTTAGACTCCTTTGGAAACAGGCCTTTTTCGCAAGCTCCTTTCACATGAAATTGAGCTGAAATTCTGCAGAATAAATTGAGAATAGTTATTATAAGCTTCTTGTGTTCTTTTTTGTCAAGACAGGACATACCCCTGATTTGATGATTGAAATGAGCTCCTCAAACCAATACTTGAGCTCAGCAGC
Organism: Durio zibethinus; assembly: GCF_047325235.1. Classification (NCBI taxonomy): domain Eukaryota; kingdom Viridiplantae; phylum Streptophyta; class Magnoliopsida; order Malvales; family Malvaceae; genus Durio; species Durio zibethinus. The sequence goes on from NC_143180.1 coordinate 23,393,200, forward strand.
TGAAGCACTTTGTCTCCATCAACGTAGATGTTTCTTTATGCCGAGCCAGAATGCTTATAAAGATCTAAGAAGCATATCAAAATGTTTAGTCACTATTATAAATAGTTAAAACTTCATACATAAAGGCAAACAGTTTTCAAAGCAAGTATAAAAGAAAACCACATGAAGCTGTGTTGCTTTACATTGTTTATCATACAACCTCAGATTCTTCAAAAGCTCAATCCAGGCAAAGATTTTAACTTGTAGCTCCACCAATCTGAAAGAAACGATCATCGAAAAAACAAAGGCTGCTGATCAATGCTTTAAGGAAAGGATATTTTATGCATCAATATGAAGAATTGAGCTACAGTGGAATGAAACTTCCAAACATTATTGCACAACAGAACAATATTACAAAGAATTTTAACTTTTACATTTAGAATATCAATTTGGCCTTTACAGAAGGTCTCAGCTCAGCCAATTTTACCTCCTTGATAAAGTTCTTACCCTATCTCATCATTTATGCTTGCACCCCTGACACGGAGGAGGAAAGATTTCTGTTGTAGGAAAGGAGCTGCTGCCCTAACAACTTCGAAACCACCAATGGATTGAAGTTATTTCGTCCTGTCAGACTAGTTGCACAACAACAGATTTTTGTTTAGAAGCATTTGGGATAAAAATGGAAGTACCAAAAAAGGGGAGAAAAAAAAAAAGCGAAAGGAATCCTAGCAAGGCTGGAAGTTTTCATTATGCTAAGTATCATGATTTCTTATAATTTATGGTTTCTGATCATAAACATGGAATCTATATACTCAAGAGTATGATACATGGATTATGGATGGTGGAACATGATTCAAGGATATGAAATGTTCAAGGCACTAATTGCTGGTTCTGGAGGAGCACCTTTTTCAGATTAAAAGACAAAAATATTGCACATAAAACATAAAGTACAAATGATTTTCCTTTGCTATAAAAGGAGAACGTTTTAAAAAGATTTCAGAACCCTGGAAATAAGTAATAACTAAGTAATAACTTACCACTTTCATAGGAAACAATGTTTCCCTTGGGGAATTTTTGCGCCACTGACACTGTCCTCACTCACAAGTCTGGCAATAAATCTTTAATATCTCATCATTTATAACAAATTGAGTTCTCAATGGGATTGAGGCAGAGATTTTGGTACTGACTCATTCAGGCGGCCATATGGTCAATTTGACAGCAGTGAAGGCAATCCATACTTCTGCTAAGTAAACAGCATTCATCTTTTTCAGGTCTTTCCATCTGCTTTTGCAAACCACTTTGTGTGCTCCTATAAAGGCACTACTCACTGGCCTCTGCAACTTCCAACTGACTGAAAATAAATTTAGATATCAAATTAATCTTCACGCATATAAGAACATAACAAGCATTTAATAATTGAAACCATTCTTGAATGATTCTGCAAAAAAAAATCAGATGTCAATGAGACAAAATGATTAATAGATATAAACATTTAACATATCTGTTCTGCTCTTGAAATTGTCCCTCTACTATATTTAGTCCAATTTTAATTTTAATGAATTTCTATTTTTATTAAACATGGTTTTTTTTTCTATATATATATTTTCCATTTCAATGTAAAACAAAAAGCTGTGTGTATAAGGGATTGAACTAATGAACCTTTTATTATGGAATCGAAAAAACAATAATCATGAAAATAAATCACTTGAGCACTTTATTTAATAGTACGTTAAAGTTCTTCAAATAAGTATCATATAATTGCAAAGTGACATGTACCTTATTTCTTGGCGTTCCTTCCGTTGACAAATTAACATGAAGCTGCTTCAAACTTCAATGTAAGGTATGTGGGCTATGTTAAGAAACAAGTATTAATTCCAATGTAAGGTATGTGGGCTATTTTGGGCCACTCTTGACCTCCATCTTTCTTGCATCGTTCTTCTAGCAATGGACATCTAGAAATTTCGAGTTGCAAAAGTGAGTCAAACATCTCCTTTTCCGGAAGGAATTTGAGCTTGGGACAACTATGGATGCCCAATGATTCAAGAGACTTGAGATTTTGAAAGCCCTTGGAGGATAGAGTTTCTAGGTTTGGAAAACCGCAGATGGTGAGGGAGGTGAGAGTGCGGGGCAGAAGCATTTCCTCACATGGGAATGACACCACATCTAGAGAAGCACCGTTGATGGACAAATGTTTAAGGGAGGTTAGTTTGTGCAAACCCCACTCGATCACTGATTTGCAAATACTGGGTTGCCAGATTTGAAGTGCAGTGAGATTGGGAGGGAACCCCTCTTGTGGAAATGATATCACACTTGGACACTCAAATATGAACAATTCTCGCATAGAGACGATGTTGTGGATGCAGTTGGGTAAGGCCTGGAGTTTTTCACACCCAGAAAGATGAAGCTTTCTGAGTTTGGTGGTTAATAACACACTTCCTGGGAATGAAATCAAACTCGAACAACGCCCAATAAGAATCTCCCCAAGATGGTTGAGCTTGTTTAATCCACGAGGCAAAGAATTCAAATGATCGCAACCGTCGATAGTTATCAATTCAAGGGAAGAGTTCTGTTCAATATCTTGAGCTATGGACTCTAGTGCTGGGCAATAATTAATCCGGAGGGATTTAAGCCCCATGGGTAACTTGCCATTGGCTGACAAGGATGTCAACTTTTCACAAGAATAAATGTCAACATGTTGAAGACTAACAGGTAACTCGCCCCTTGAGGATAAAGATATCAGAGACTTGCAACCTCCAATTACCAAGTGCTCTAGAAGACGCGTGCAGTAGATGTTGTTGTTTACTCCATCCAGCAAGTACAGCAAATTCTCACACAGCATAATGGTTAAACGTCTTACATTTGGTGGCAAGTTTCCATTTGAAATTGAAATCAATCTTGGGCATCCTTCAATTCGTAGCTTCGTAAGGGATCTGCAGCTATGTATGCTTTCTGATAGCCTTTCTAGCCTTTCACAATATTGTATGGTCAAATGTTCAATATGACGAGGGATTCCTAATTGCATATGCTCTTCCTTCTCGTCCTCTGCACCTATGGAAACAAGTCTTGAACAATTGTGAATCTCCAAAAAGCGAAGAGGCCTCAAATGTGTTGAGAGTCTTTCCTGGTTCAGCCATGAAGAAATTAGCTCCTCATATCCACTTATAAAAAGATGTTCTACTTTTATCAACCCTAACATCATCCCCTCCATTGGAGAAGTGAATTTTGAAATGTTTGAAAGAGAGACTGTTTCCATGAATGAGCCAGAATTTGTACAATTAGTAGACACCACCTCTTGGCAACCATCAATTTTTAAGTCAGACAACTTCGGAAGGCTTGAGAGTGAAACTGCCAACTGCTCACATTGTTGAATCACAAGTTTCTCCAATGAAGGAAGACAACTAGGTAGACTTCTCAGTTGTTGACACAATTTAATCTCTAGCTTAGTCAAGGAAGGAAGACGATTAGGTAAACTTCCTAACAACTTGGGGCAATTTGAAATGATGAGCTCATGGAGGTGTTGGAAACTCCTTACATTTTCATCAACTTCACAGGGATCCCATTCCTCCCATTCTGGCATGCCATCAAAACATAATCTCTCTAGTGACGGAAATGCATTAATCGACAGATCCTTTCCAAAAAAATTAGCACCCACATTTTTTACCTTACTCATCCTCCGGATAGAAAGCGATTTTAGCGACAGTAATCTTCCAACAGCTGGTAATAATGTGCAATTTGGACAGTAATCCAGATCCAGAATCGATAGGTTTTCAAATGAAGGATCTCCAATCCAATTTGGGAATGTTACACCTCCATAACATTCGATGGTGAGCCTTTCAAGCATTTTAGCAGGTTGGAGTGAATCCAACACGTCCTTGTGAATTTCTTCTCCTGCAAAATTATAACTCCACTTCAAACCTAAATCACGAAGGTTCGACTTACGACATAACCCAGCCACCCATGCATCTTGAGTTTTGACAACATTCTGCAATTCTGAAATAACAAGTCCACCCTTAAGATTAGACAAATTCTCCATCTCCCTTATCTTACGGCCATTGTCTTGACTCACAACAAAATTTGTCAATGTTTGAAGATTGGTTAGTTCACCGATTCCCATTGGCATCATTTTTATCGAACGTGCACCTGTAATGTCAAGATGCCTTAGGTTAATTAAAAATCTCATTTCAGAAGGAAACTCTTGAAGACGAGAACACCCCCGCAACAGCAAGGTCTCTAAATTGTAAAGCTTGCATATTGAATCCGGCAGAGTTTCGATTAGAGTGAGAGAAAAATTTAGATAACGCAGATGCACCAAATCTCCAATAATATTGGGAGACTCCGTTAGGTAGCACCCTCGTAAAGATAACACCCTCAAGTATTTAAATTCTGGCAACAACTCACTGACAACTTGATTAGAGAAATTCCACCAACCTCCAGGCATCTTCAACGGTAGGAAGGTTCTTAAACCCTTCTTTCCGTTAAAGACTTTTAAATTTTTAATTCCGTCTTTCCTGCCATCAATGTAAGATGAATGCCGAGCATGACTGGAAACGTTCAATGCCTTGTCACCCTCCACTCTGAAGCATATATCTTTGGCAACTGATTGAGCCAAATCATTAATCAGATCATACATTATAAATCGAGACTCATCCTTGTTGGATACTTCAAAAAATTTAAAATTTTTTTGAAAATTATTAAAAGTACAAAAATAATATTTCTAATATTTTGAAAATATTTTTGACATTATTATCATAAATATTATTTATCTGTTCGATTATAATGCTCGTTAGAGTGAAAATTTTGATGTTTGAAAATTAAAAAATATATATTATTAATAAGATTTAAGCTTACAATTTAAAATTTTAATCACTTTCTTTAATAAATTTCTCTTCTCAAATTTTTGGAAAAAAATTATATCAAAACACGTTATAAAATTTAATAAAATGATAAAAACTAAAATAAAATATTCAAAAACAAAAAATTGGCAACTATACAAAACCACCCTATATCAAAATTCCAACTTTTTTTTCCTTAAAGTAAATGTACTTGTGTTGATTTGACATAAGGGTAAATCCATTTTTACAAGCAATTGGCTGACAAAAAAAAAAGTAGACCATATATCAGAAAAAAAAAATTTATCAAGCAAACTTTAAAAATCTTTAAAAGGGTGAAAATCTTTGATCTACGAATAATAGCAAACAAATTGGGACTCTGAAATCTGAAAAGAAAAACCACTTTTTATAACACTCTGTTATCAAATGTTGTAAGTACCCATTTAATCTGAGATTTTAAATTTCAAAAGTTTTTGTTTAACTTTTAATTGGACTATAAACTGATCAATTTAAGTCCGAATTATTATTTGTCTCTAATTAGTAACTTTGGGTTTTAGTCGATTAATAGGGCTAACCAATAGTCCATTCTCCCTTCTTATAATAAACCATTTTATTTTATTTCCCCTCTTATATCTTTTATCCAAATTTTTATATATTTTATTATTTTTAAACAATTGAAACAAAAATAAAAATAAAATAAATACAAAAAATTGAAAAATAAAAAAATAATTATGAAAATCTGGATAAACAAAAGTAGATAAATCATAAAATTTTTAAAGAAATATCCTAAAAAACAAGAATCAAATCATTGATTGGGCATCTCTTTCTTTTTAGATGCAACACCTTTTTTTTGCCTCATTTCTTTCAAGTTTTTCATCTTAATTGCATTTTTTGTTATCTCTTTGGAAATTATTTTATCAGTAGAATTAGTTTATATTATCTTTAATAGCCTTAAAATAATATCTATAATAAACATTTTTCATTCCTTTTTTTATTATTTTATTATTGATATATTAAAAATTTTTAATTTTTCATTTTAATAGCCTTAAAATTTGATTCTTGTTTGTCCCTCTTTGAGAAAGTCAATTCTAAACCTCCTCCAAAATTTTTCTTAAAATCTAGAGGAAATCTCATCATCTCTCTCATTTCGAACCTCCAAAACACCTTCCTTATCCATCCATAACCACCGAAGTAGCCTAAAACCCTGGTCAAAGCTTCCGACTTATTACAAACCTCTAACTTTTGTGAAAACCTTGAAAAATCTAATCTGTCATAGTCTGTCAATAAGCATACCCTACTGTCACTCACCACATCACCTTGCCTTGTCACCTAAATCCACATCACTAGGCATATCATCCAACCACATCATCTCAGCTATATCACCTTTCAAATCCAACCAAAACTCTATCTTGGAAATTTAGTTATAATTAGGACTTATTTTCTTGTTAAAGACAGTGAAAATTTTTGCAATGTAAACTCATGTCTAGCATGTGATGTAAAATCTTGTCACATAGATTAGAAATAAAACGATATGTTCTAAATATGCCCTTGAGGCATCTTATTGAACTATCATCTAAGTATGTCATTTATAATAGATCACATTACATGTTTCTTTGGTTAGTCTTTATTGTCTTTGCAATAGAACGGAATGAACTACTTGATTTTAATACAATTGTTTGACAACATATTGTTTGCATCATTTAATGATTGATAAAGAACTCAAGGTTGTCATCCTACAAGTATTTTTCTAGATGCATACGTGACAACACGAAACAATAAATAGTTTATACAAATTGCTTGTCATCAAGAATAAAAAGGAAAGGCATGCTCTTTAATCCATAAGCAAGTCGAGATGTTGGTTTGAAATGGATAAGTAAAGGCTAGGCTTATCTCTAACAAGGTTTAGAGCATTGATTCCTCTAATATCCTATTTAATATTTTTGAATTAAATTTTTTGATTAAAATGACTGTTACCTTGAAATCAGTATTGATTCCTAAAATATAAATAAATTGATTGACAATTCATAATCAAATCTTAGTTCTCAACATTGAAAAGCGTACTAAAGGTGAAACCCGCATCGCTCACATCTTTGTTTAAAAGAGCATTTAAAAAAATGAAAAAATAAATAAAGTTTTAAAGTTCTTCAGACAAACGTAATAATTGTTTATGTCTTCACACAATTTCTGTTTTATAAAAAATGTGCAACAATAAACAATTGTAGACACACCATTTAATCCAATAATGAAATTTTAAGAAATTCAAAAGTGTTCAATTTTTATAAAAAATTTCTAAATGAAAACTTCTCTAAATTTCATCAAAATGTTAGAGTATTTAGAATATTATTTCAATATTACAATTTTTCATTTATTTCTATAAATAAAAATGAAAAAAATTAAATTGATAGAATAAAAAAGGGAGAGAAGAGCTAAAAATGTAATAGATAATTGTAAATGTATTTTATCACATAATGCTTAATAAATTTTGGAATAAGTGGGGAATTTGACTGATTATGAAATTTTAAGAAAATTAGAGCATGAAATTTTTTAAAAATTTTGTATGTGAGTAAACAATTTAAAATGATTAGAATATCAAAGATTTTCACTTTATTTCCAAAATAACAAAATTAAAGGAAAAATGACGAAACCTTTTATAAGAAATGAACATATTTTCTTGAGATCTATTGAAGTGAAAAAACTATTTAGAGGTTTGATCAAAGTGTTGAAGAAAACATAAGAAAAATTTTATATTTAAATAATAAATAAAGTAATGAGAAATATTAAGAATATATACCAATTTAATTAAGACTATTAAAGACAATATAAGATTAATTGATATCATCCTTTGAATGGTCACTGTGAGAATGTTAATAACATCCCTATAAACTTAATTTTATCATGTAAACCAAAACCTATTCTTTTAAAATCATTTAGTCAAACTTAAAATCATTTTAAAAAAATAAATTTATTTAAGTAATCAATCACACCTAATCAAAAAATTCTTGATAATTACTTTATTAATATTTAGTGATCAAAATCACAGATTCATATGTTATAATAGATATAATCATCATTGGTTTAATAATTATAATATTGCTTACTAATAGAAAAGAGAATTTCTCAATATAGATGGGGAAAAGTGATTATTCTGATCTTTAATGATTTTGAAGCAAGAAGACTTGGATCTCATGAATCACATTGGGGTCGATAGTTATTGTTTCTTCATTTGATGGGTAAAAATTCTATCCAGTGAATTTTATTTCTTTAAAATAAATGTGTTTAATATGATTCTCATGCTGATTTTTTACTCTCAAAATTAATTTATCCAAAGTGAAGAGATTTGGAAGTGTTAATATGATTAGCATCAATTTTTATAATAAGCTCATAAATACTCTTCTCCTTAAAGGTCACTCTCTAGTAGTCTAGTTTTCCAAACTTAACAGGATATAAGGGACAAAACTAATCATCAATTCCATGACTCAAATACTAATGTCAACAAAATGATTTTAATTTCTTCTGTCCCATAAATCCAACCCTTCGGTCATCGGCTCATTGTGAATTTTATTTAAAAACATATAGCAAACTAAAATAAAATTCTTCAATTCAAATTGAGAAGAACCAAAAAGAAAGAGAGAAGAATAACCTGAAGAAGAGGAAAAATAGCTTTTCGATCAAAAGAAATTTTGCCGTTAACTCCTAAATTTCTTGCTACACGAGTTAAGTCCGAAAACTTAGAAGAATGTATTCCAATAGCTCCTCTTCTGGTAGCAATGATACCTGATGTTTACTAAAAATTTAAACGTAATAGTCAGAGATAAGTATTCAAAATTTCAAAGCATAAAGCAAAATAAGTGTTCAGCAAGCATTACAAAATAAAACAGTAACAAGAACTTGATGAAGAGGAAAACAGCTTCTCGCATAAAAGAAATTATATCGTTAACTCCTAAATCTCCTGCTATAATGAACCCTAAAACTCTTTCAAGTTAAAGTTCGAAAACTCAAAAGATTGTGTTGCCAACAGCTCTTCTTCGTTGCAATAATACCTGATATAAATTAGAATTTAAACATAATGGTCAAAGACAAGTATATAAAAGATGAAGCAAAATAAAAGTTTAGTAGGCTTACACAATAAAGCAGTAACAAGAACCTGATGATGAGGAAAAAGGAACTTTTCACATAAAGGAAATTCTGCCGTTAACTCCTAAATCTCCTGACATAATGGACCCTAAAGCTTTTCCAAGTTAAATCCTGAAACTCAGAAGATTGTATTGCCAACAGCTCTTCTTCTGGTTGTAATAATACCTAATACAAACTAGAAATTGAAACATAACAGTTAGAGATAGGCATTCAAAGCATGAAGCAAAATATATGCTCAACAAGTATTACAAAATAAAACATTAACCAGATCTATTTACGTTAACAATATGGAAGTATCATGCAAATGGACAACATAGCCAAATATGGATGAAATAAATATTCAAAAATAAATTTATAAGTATTAAAAAACAAATAAATTTTATTGTTATAAGGAAACCAAGTTTTATTGTTACTAATTCATTTGCTCTCGTGCTTCATTGCAAGATTTATTAATTTCTAAATTTTAATAAGTAAATAGGCACAAGGATTAATATACTAAAATAAAGTATAATCAATTCCTCTTTTTGCATATTCTCTTTTTTTTAGTTTTTTTTTCCCCTAAAATGGGCAACAACTTCAGTATTATGATATATTACACACTTTAGAACAAGAACACAAACATGCAATAAAGATGCAACACCTTTTTTTTGCCTCATTTCTTTCAAGTTTTTCATCTTAATTGCATTTTTTGTTATCTCTTTGGAAATTATTTTATCAGTAGAATTAGTTTATATTATCTTTAATAGCCTTAAAATAATATCTATAATAAACATTTTTCATTATTTTTTTATTATTTTATTATTTAAATATTAAAAATTTTTAATTTTTCATTTTAATAGCCTTAAAATTTGATTCTTGTTTGTCCCTCTTTGAGAAAGTCAATTCTAAACCTCCTCCAAAATTTTTCTTAAAATCTAGAGGAAATCTCATCATCTCTCTCATTTCGAACCTCCAAAACACCTTCCTTATCCATCCATAACCACCGAAGTAGCCTAAAACCCTGGTCAAAGCTTCCGACTTATTACAAACCTCTAACTTTTGTGAAAACCTTGAAAAATCTTATCTGTCATAGTCTGTCAATAAGCATACCCTACTGTCACTCACCACATCACCTTGCCTTGTCACCTAAATCCACATCACTAGGCATATCATCCAACCACATCATCTCAGCTATATCACCTTTCCAAATCCAATCAAAACTCTATCTATGGTCAAAGTCCAACCAAAACTCTGTCCAAAAAGTCCAATCAAATCAAAACTCTACTCAAAGAGTCTTAATCCAATCAAAACTCAACCTTAAAAGCTACTGTTTTACCAAAACACTCTAAAAGAGTCCCGACACCCAAATTTTGTTCGAAGAGTACATGTCAGACTAAAATTCTTTCAAAGGGCTAAGATTCTTTCAAAAGGCTTAATCTACCTCAAGCTCGATCTTAACCCATAAAGTTATAGTCAAGATGAAACACAGCTACACTAAACCCAACTCACAACCCCAGACCTATAGTTGTCCTATTGGATCTTGTATTAGGACAATCTTCTCAGGTATAATTCTTAAAATCTTTAGACATCTTAGACCTCTTATTAAATTACGTGCAAGTGACATCCTCCATGACCAAATATCATCTAGTCTTAGGCACACATAACGTAAACCATTTAGTTATAATTAGGACTTATTTTCTAGTTAAAGACAGTGAAAATTTTTGCAATGGAAACTCATGTCTAGCATGTGATGTAAAATCTTGTCACATAGATTAGAAATAAAACGATATGTTCTAAATATGCCCTTGAGGCATCTTATTGAACTATCATCTAAGTATGTCATTTATAAAAGATCACATTACATGTTTCTTTGGTTAGTCTTTATTGTCTTTGCAATAGAACGGAATGAACTACTTGATTTTAATACAATTGTTTGACAACACATTGTTTGCATCATTTAATGATTGATAAAAAACTCAAGGTTGTCATCTTACAAGTATTTTTCTAGATGCATACGTGACAACACGAAACATATAAATAGTTTATACAAATTGCTTGTCATCAAGAATAAAAAGGAAAGGCATGCTCTTTAATCCATAAGCAAGTCAAGATGTTGGTTTGACATGGATAAGTAAAGGCTAGGCTTATCTCTAACAAGGTTTAGAGCATTGATTCCTCTAATATCTTGTTTACTATTTTTGAATTAAATTTTTTGATTAAAATGATTGTTACCTTGAAATCAGTATTGATTCCTAAAATATAAATAAATTGATTGACAATTCATAATTAAATCTTAGTTCTCAACATTGAAAAGAGGTGAAACCCGCATCGCTCACATCTTTGTTTAAAAGAGCATTTAAAATAATGAAAAAATAAATAAAGTTTTAAAGTTCTTCAGACAAACGTAATAATTGTCTATGTTTTTACACAATTTCTGTTTCATAAAAAATATGCAATGATAAGCAATTATAGACACACAATTTAATCCAATGATTAAATTTAAGAAATTCAAAAGTGTTCAATTTTTTAAAAAAATTTCTAAGTGAAAACTTTTCTAAATTTCATCAAAATGTTGGAGAATTTAGAATATTATTTCAATATTACGAATTTTCATTTATTTCTATAAATAAAAATGAACAAATTAAATTGATAGAAAATTAATTGATAAAATAAAAAAGGGATAGAAGAGCTAAAAATGTAATAGATAATTGTAAATGTATTTTATCACATAATACTTAATAAATTTTGGAGTAAGTGGGGAATTTAACTGGTTATGAAATTTTAAGAAAGTTAGAGCATGAAATTTTTTTAAAATTTTTTATGTGAGTAAACAATTTAAAAAGATTAGAATATCAAAGATTTCCACTTTATTTCCAAAATAACAAAATTAAAGGAAAAATGATGAAACCTCTTATAAGAAACGAACATATTTTCTTAAGATCTATTGAAGTGAAAAAACTATTTAGAGGTTCGATCAAAGTGTTGAAGAAAACATAAGAAAAATTTTATATTTAAATAATAAATAAAGTAATGAGAAATATTAAGAATAGATACCAATTTAATTAAGACTATTAAAGACAATATAAGATTAATTGATATCATCTTTTGAATGGTCACTGTGAGAATGTTAATTACTTCCCTATAAACTTAATTCTGTAATGTAAACCAAAACTTATTCTTTTAAGATCTTTTAGTCAAACTTAAAATCATTTTAAAAGAATAAATTTATTTAAGTAATCAATCACACCTAATCAAAAAAATTTTGATAATTACTTTATTAATATTTAGTGATCAAATTCACAAATTCTCATGTTATAACAGATATAATCATCATTGGTTTAATAATTATAATATTGCTTACTAATTGAAAAGAGAATTTCTCAATATAGACAGGGAAAAATGATTATTCTGATCTTTAATGATTTTGAAGCAAGAAGACTTGGATCTTATGAATTACATTGGGGTCGATAGTTATCGTTTCTCCATTTCATGGGTAAAAATTCCATCAAGTGAGTTTTATTTCTTCAAAATAAATGTGTTTGATATGATTCTCATGCTGATTTTTTACTCTCAAAATTAATTTATCCAAAGTGAAGAGATTTGGAAGCGTTAATATAGTTAGCATCAATTTTTATAATACGCTCATAACCTGAAGAAGAGGAAAAATAGCTCTTCGATCAAAAGAAATTTTGCCGTTAACTCCTAAATTTCTTGCTACACGAGTTAAGTCCGAAAATTTAGAAGAATGAATTCCAATAGCTCCTCTTCTGGTAGCAATGATACCTGATGTATACTAAAAATTTAAACGTAATAGTCAGAGATAAGTATTCAAAATTTCAAAGCATAAAGCAAAATATGTGTTCAGCAAGCATTACAAAATAAAACAGTAACAAGAACTTGATGAAGAGGAAAAAAGCTTCTCGCATAAAAGAAATTATGTCGTTAACTCCTAAATCTCCTGCTATAATGAACCCTAAAACTCTTTCAAGTTAAAGTTCGAAAACTCAAAAGATTGTGTTGCCAACAGCTCTTTTTCGTTGCAATAATACCTGATATAAATTAGAAATTTAAACGTAATGGTCAAAGACAAGTATATAAAAGACGAAGCAAAATAAAAGTTTAGTAGGCTTACACAATAAAGCAGTAACAAGAACCTGATGATGAGGAAAAAGGAACTTTTCACATAAAGGAAATTCTGCCGTTAACTCCGAAATCTCCTGCCATAATGGACCCTAAAACTTTTCCAAGTTAAATACTGAAACTCAGAAGATCGTATTGCCAACAGCTCTTCTTCTGGTTGTAATAAAACCTAATATAAACTAGAAATTGAAACATAATAGTTAGACATTGCCTTCAGCTGTTTGGCCTAGTGGTCAAGACAGCTTTTCAAAAGGCATCATGGTTGAGGTTCAAACCTCAACCTTCCCCTCTCCCCTTAATGTAAGGCTCTGTTCCGTTGAATGATAAAAAAAAAACAAAAAAGTAATAGGTATTCAAAGCATGAAGCAAAATATATATTCAACAAGTATTACAAAATAAAACATTAACTAGATCTATTTACGTTAACCATATGGTAGTATCAAGCAAATGGACAACATAGCCAAATATAGATGAAATAAATATTCAAAAATAAATTTATAAGTATTAAAAAACAAATAAATTTCATTGTTATAAGGAAACCAAGTTTTATTGTTACTACTTCATTTGCTCTCGTGCTTCATTGCGAGATTTATTAATTTCTAAATTTTTATAAGCAAATAGGTACAAGGATTAATATACTAAAATAAACTATAATCGATTCCTCTTTTTGCATATTGTCTTTTGTTTAGTTTTTTTTTCCCTAAAATGGGCAACAACTTAAGTATTATGAGTTATGACATAATACACTTTAAAACAAGAACACGAACATTCAATAAAGATGCAATGCCACACAGCACGAATAAGACAATACAATAACTTTAAAAATAAAAGATATGAATATGATAAAACATGATAATAAAAATTTTTTTTATATATTTTTATGTTAAAATACTCAATGTATATGTAAATATCAATTTGTAATGTTTCATTTTTTTTCAATTTAAAATTATATTTTATAATATATAAAATATTCTTAACTATATAAGAAAAAATTTATTTTTAAATACATACAAGATATTAATTATTTCAAAATGATGAAATAACAATATAGCTCAAACAACGAAATAATGTATTTAATTTTTAGAAAGTGCGACAGGTTATATTACTTTCTAATTTCATTTTTTCTTTTTTACTTTTTGGTGTATAAAAAAAAGCCAAAAATCACGTTTGGTCTACTTAAACATGCCTACCCCACCCATAAAAGACCCACTCTATCCCTTATTTTTCTTTTTCTTTTCTTTCCGTTCTTGCTTTTTTGCATTTCTTCTTTTTCTCGCCTTTTTTATTTTCCTGTTTTCTTTCTCTGGCTCTTAACAGATTTTTGACAACCGCTGTCATCATCACCGCTATCAGCCTTTGCCCATGGACATTGAAAAATTATTTAAAAATTATCAGTAAATTCATCTAACCTTTTTCTTTCTTCTTATCTAACAAGATTTAAAAAAAAAAAAAAAAGCTGAAAAAGCCTAGATCTAAAAAACCCTGTCGAGATGGTGTGCAACAAGATTTTTATTTTTTTATCGTGTCCTAGCTTGGTATGTATGTATTTTACTGTATCAACAGTGTGTTCGTGTCGAACACTAATACAACATCGGTACAGAAAGAGTAGCCGCATGTCTGTGCTTTGTATATATACAACGGGTGAAGCCATGAGGCGTGAGACCAGATCGCTCCCTTCTCCTCTCTCTCCTCCTTTGCTATGTCATTGTAGGTGCTATTGTTCTTTTAGCTCACATATCACTTCTAATGAGTTAAGAGTCACCTAATTGATTCTCAATTTTAAATCTTTTTACAAACATATGATTTCCATTTTAACATTTTATTCACTTCAACAAAAGCAGAATGCCTCTTTAAAACAATTTTAGAACTTTAAAAAAATAAACCTCTTCTTGAAGCAAAACTTTCAACCATGATATGACACCCAATTTCTACTAAGTTGATAAAAAAAAACGTAAATAAGAGAAGTTGCTAACTAGAAAAATTCCACCGCACCATAGAAAGGTATCAATTAAGTAACAAAAAATTAATTAATTAATAACTAGCAATTACCATCTAAGTGGAAAGTTTCACATGCTTTCAAGCAAGTTTTACTATTATACCAAGAAAAAAAAATATTATTTTAAAATAAATTGTAAAACAAAAAAATAAAACATACATGAAGATAGAAACTGAGAGAAGAAATTACAGTTTCAAGCAACTTAAGAGAATTTCTCTCACGATTGCCAGTGAGGGTAGGTCGAACGAAGAGAAAATGGTGAAATATGGAAGAATAAGTGTTTAGCTTATGGAGGATTTGGATGTAGAATATAGAAAAAAGAACAGCTAAGGAAAGGAAAAGTTAAAAGGGCCAAGAAAGTACGCGGAAGTTTGTTGTTTGAAGACTTGCATGGCGGTCTTTGCAAATTAATAGAAAGTTTTAATAAAGTTTCAACAAATTAATTTGAAAATTATGGTAAAAAGATAAATAAAATTGGAATAAAGTGAAAAAAATTCAATATTGAGTTTTTTTGGATTAATTAATTGATTAATTTTATCAAATGAAGCACATTTTACCTATATAATAAAATATTTTAATTTATTAATTTGAATTTTTATTTAATTATTTTTAATAAAAATTTTACAAAATTTAAATAATTTTATCCTAATTTTTTCTAAGAATCTATCAAACTATCTTACTTTTTTAACCATAATTATGGAGATAATTCTCAATTTATTTTTTATTTTCTTAATATAGTACCAAAGAGGATCTTTTCTCTATCAAGCTTTTTCTTTTCCTTTCCTGCGCCTGTTGATCCTCCACCACACCATCTTACTGTGCGGGTTTAATCTTTTGAATGTATAGATGATATATTTAAATTTTATAAAATGCGTTTAAATGAAATTTTTTATAATATTGAAAATGCTGAAATTAAAGTCCGTGCGAAGGCCAATAAAATTAGTACGAATTGATCAGCCACCAAAAACGTCAGTTACGAAATGTCAAATCTTGAAACAGAGAGGCATCCAATCCCAATAAAATCTAAAAAAGGAGAAAGCGAGATGTGAAAAGTAATGGAGTATGGGTAAAAGTTTAAAGGGTAATCGAATCGAGCGAAATAGTGAGAAGTTTGAGTTCGATTCATAATTTAAAGTTTGATATTTGATTTAAATTTGATTAAATTTTATTTTTTAAGTTTGAATTTGATTTATGATTGAATTTAAGTTATTTGAGTTTATTTAATTAAATTTTATTAATATATAAAAATAAATTTGATTCGTATATTCGATAAGAATTTAATTATTCATGCTCAAACTCGAACTTAAATTCGAACTCAAAATATTTTATTAATTAAAATAATAAAAATATATTTAAATATAAAAATTTGATTAAATTCGTGAATTACTCAAATATGATATAAAAATATTTGAATTCAATTTGATCGATAAATCAAGCTATTCGAATTCAAATTCGACTCGATAATAATCAAATCAAATTTAAATTTTTTTTAATCGAATCCAAATAATTTATTAATATTAATGTATTATTTACACCCTAATAAAAACCATTCCTCGTTCAAAATTTAGGTCAGAAAAAGTAGAATTTCACAGTCGTACGTACTCAGAAAGAAAATGAAGTTTGCCGCTCATTTATAATGACATACAGCTGTTAAGATAAGGGAAAATCGATTATTTAAATATCTTATGTAAGCAATGATGTAAAAAGTTCTATTTTAAATGATTATATTAATTTAAAATTTAATTTAATTAATTTATAAAACTATTTTTAAAAAATAACACTCAAAACATTTTTTTAATTTCAAACGACAACTTTGTTTATAAAAAATTTTGTTTATATTTGGAATTTATACAGTTAATTTTTTTGTGAAAAAAATTTAAAAATAAGAGAAATTATTTAAAGTTAGCCGATAATCTATAAAAAAAAATTACGAATCATTTAAGATTTTTTCAATTTACAAACTATCTATTAATAAAAGAGTATAAAAATTAAAATTTAAATATTTTATATTTATATTTTAAATTTTAATCACTTATATGAATCTCTATTTTATATTAATACAGTTAATTTATATTTACATAAACTCGATTGTGACAATTTCATTAAAATAATATAATCAAAATGTACTTCTTTTCATTTTATTTATAAAATCAAAAGAAAAGTTTTTTGCCAATTAAATTAATTTTTAATCAATTTTTAACACCTTAATATTCATTTAAATTTTATCATATTTTTAATATAATTAATTAAATTTATCATATCATTAATTAAATTTAAATATTAATTTTAATAAAATTCATTTAATATAAATTTTTAATTAAATTTTTTATTCACAATTATAATAATTTTTTTAATTATAATTATAATAATTTTTATTTTTATTTTTACTATAATAAATCTCATTATCCATCCAAATAAAAATTTTATTTTCTTCATATCATAACGTTACTTTTTTTAGTAACTTATTTTAAAAGTCAAGTCCTTTCAGGCTCTTTCCTATGATCCATCACGGATCACAATTTTCTATATGTAGAATAAAAGTGAATATGCAATAATTACAATAAAAAGTTAATGGTGAAAAAAATTAAAAATTAATTTAAAATTATGATGTTAAATTTAGTTTAGATCAATTTTTTATTAAATTTAGATCAAATTTAAATATTAAATGTATATATTAAATTTAGATCAAATTTAAAATTTGAATATGAAAAACGAAAAAAAAATCAAATCAAATTATATATATTTATTAATTTATATATATATATATTTAAAATTTTTATAAAATAAAAATAATTCTTTTTTATAAATCTATTTAAATATATTAAAAATTAGATTAAAATAATAAATAAAAATTTTAAATTTTAAATTAATAAACCAAATCGAATTAATAAAATTCAATTTTGATCAGATTAATTCAAAAAAAAATCAATTAAAATTCAGATCAAATTTTAAAAATTCTTAATATTATACATTCTAAAAAAATGAACTAAAACCAATCAAATCTAAATAGTTATCACTCCTAAAAAAAAATTATTATTACCAAAAAAAAATTTCACGCTATTGCTATATATAAAATCCTTTATTTGAAATTGAAGTGCACGTTTGGTCAAATTACCAGCTACTTTATTTCTTATCCTTTGAGAAGTTTACTAAGTGTAGAGTGAAAATTTTCAAGTAATTTCGACCAAAAAAACCTTTTTTTCAAGTAATTCCTTAATTTCTCTCTTTTAAAGAATGTTTATGTTTGGTTTAGTCTCTTTAGGATATGATCATTTGTAATATTCCACGATGATAAAGCTTGACATGAAAAAGTACTTGTAAACTAAAAAGTACTTGTAAACTAAACTAGGGAGACTTACATTATAAGAAGTCTCTTTAGAATATCGTCTTGAAATATTCAAAGATAATATTACAAAAGAACATATTTAAAGGAGACTTAACACAATACAAGCATTCATTTAAAAAAAAATTAAGAAACTACATAGAAATTAAAACCAATTCCCGGAACCTTCAGCAATCAAGTCCTACTTTAGTTCCTGTACTTCAGAAGTTTACTAGGTATTGAGTAAAATTTTCCAAGTTGCTTCTTTGTCTCCTTTGAAGAATGCTTGTCTTGTTCTTAATCTCCTTAAATAAATACCTTTTGCAATATTCCAAGCTGATATATAGAATTTGGTACCGAAAACTACTTCTAAACTATTACAGGAAATGAAATTTTCACCACATATGTTGACAAAAAAATGCTGGAATTAAAGAATGTATTAAAGTCTGTGCAAAGGGCAATAAAATAATTGAGGACAAGAGTGAAAATCAGTACAAACTGATGAGTCACCACAAAAAGGAGGTACCAAAGGCATCCAGTGCCAAAGATAGCAGACGTCTCAGCAAGTCCATCCACGGCGAGGACAAAGCAAGTACAGTTTCTCAGATTTACAAGATAATATTTATGTAAAAAACAAAAGTAGTCTGGATAAAAACAATCCCTCAGTGCAAATTTAACTCAGAAGAGATATTGCCAACTAATGAGGAAAGTAGAATTTCACAGTCGTCCCTATCGTCAGAAAGAAAAAGGATGTTTCGAGCTATTTGAACCATTCATTTATAATGACATACAGCTGTGAAGATAAGAGAACTAATTATTTAAATATCTGATGTAAGTAATGATATAAAAAATTTTCTTTTAAACGAGGATATTAATTCAAAATTTAATTTAATTAATTTATAAAATTATTTAAAAAAATAATATTTATAACATTTTTTAGTTCAAACTTAAACTTTGCTTACAAAAAAACCACTGTTTGTATTTTGAATTTATGCAGTTACTTTTTTTTTGTTGAAAAAAAATTAAAAATTAAAAAGATTAATTTATTTTTAAAATTAAGATAAATCATCAATTTATAAGAAAATTTATAAAATTTGTAAATTTTTTTAAATTTACATATTATCTATCAATATATCATAAAAATTTCAATTTGAATATTTTATATTCAAACCTTAAATTTTAATTAATTAAACCAATTTTTATCGAAATTTATTCAATTAATTTATATTTACATATGCCTCCGGTTATAACAATTTGAATAAAACAATATAATCAAAATGTACTTCTTTCAATTTTATTTACAGAATCAAAAGGAAAGTTTTTGCCAACTGAATTAATTTTTAATCAATTTTTAACACCTTACTTTCTTAAAATCGTAATGTTATTGTTTTTAATAATTTATTTTGGAAGGCAAGTCCCTTTAAACTCTTTCCCATGATTCGTCCTTGGTCACAATTTTTATATGTAAAATAAAAGTGAATACTTAAGAATTACAATAAAAAAGTTTGGGGTGAGAAAATTAAAAATTAATTTAAAATTATAGTATTTAAATTGATTTAGATTATTTTTTATTTAATTTAAATCAAATTTAATTATTAAATATATATATATATTAAATTTAGATCGAATTTAAATCTAAATGTAAGATCTAATTCGATCTCAATTTAAAAAAAAAAAAAAAACTTTTGACCTTATCTAGAATTTTTAAAAACCCGCACGTATTGAATTGAAGCAAATCAAAAATTCACGAGATAAAGGGTTTGTTTTGGCAACCTTAAACGTAATAAAAAAGAAATGACAAGAAAAATAAGTTAAATAGAGAAACAACGTAATAATTTTATTAATATAATACATATATATAATTATAAATTAAAATAAATAATAAAATATATATCTGAACTAAATAAAATACTCTAAACTTGCATCTAATTTAATAATGATTTTTAAAAAAACCTCAAGGCGATCCCAAATTTTAAAAGAACATATTTATTGGATCCGAAGGAATCAAAACCTATTACGTTAGGAATAGAATTGTAACCATATTTGGCTGCAGGATTATTTTAATTTTTTTAAAGTTATATTTCGAATATGTGAGAAGTAAATTTTTCATGTCATGTTTTAAAGGAAGACAACATATAGATAAATATAAGAGTATTTATTTTTTATTATAAATTATAAATTAATTATATATAAAAATATGTCTTTTATTAAATTAAAATACTACATAATATCTTTATTGATATAATATATATAAATAAAAATTTAATAAATAATAACAAATATTCTTTATATATCTTTAAAAGTATCGGACATAGCGCCTCAAACATTATTTTATCTTGACTCAAGTTGTTTAAAAAGATAAAACTTAGCTCAATTTTTATTTAAAGAAAAAAAATGAATGATTGGATTATGATAAATTGAAATCTATCACATACATGTTGTTTTATCATCCTTATATTCATCTACTCTTTCTTGTAAAATCAAACTTATAGGCTGATACGAAAAACATTAATTCGACAATTAAGGAATTATTGATGCATGCGTGCACGCATCCGAGTTCATTTTTCTTTCTTGATGCTTGTCGTCTTTGACTATCTTTGTTTGATTATTGGACAAAAATCATTGTAATGCCCAACTTTATTTTTTGCATTTTTTTCCTTTCATTATAAGTTTGATTAATACTGTTGCATGGAGAAGTCAAAGAAATACAAATGGTAAAGAAAATATAAAAGTGAGGATAATCACACAATTCGCATTTACTAAAATTATTATTATTATTATTATTATTATATCCATGTTTTGAATGATTTTTTAAATTTTCGTGCAATAATAAAAAACTTGCCATATTATTTCTATTTAATTATATTTTTCTCTCTTCCACCCACATATGGCATGAAGGTAAGAAAAGCTATTAGTGTTAAATGTGTACGATTAGATAAAACAAGAACCAGCAACAACTCTGAACATTTAAAGATTTAAAGATTTATATTTGATGCATTATGTGTATAAATGTTATATATTAGAAGTGAATCACACAATGATATTTTATAAAAAAATAATTTTAAATATATATTTAAAATTAAGTGTATTTGTTTTTTATGATTTTAACATTTTAAAATTAATTTTTTTGAAGTGTCATACATAAATAAATATAGTTATATATAATGATAATATATCAAATATAAATTCAATATCTTGTTTTTATTATTGACTTTTACAAACCCGATAAAGAAAAAGAGTTTCCATCCAAGGTCAGGTTTTCTCTTGTCTATCATTTTTCCATTGAAATATAACTAAATTTCCTTAGGTATTTTAGCTTTGAGATAAAAACTATTGTAGCCATAAATTGCCTTAATTGTTTGGTGCATTATCCTCCATTTAAAAAACAAGATTTGAATATCCGCTCCCCAATTAAAAAAAAAAAAAAAAAACTACTTCTGTAAAAACAGAATTTATTATATTTTATATAAGGAAAAAATTAATAGAACAATAAAAAAGTATAAATTCTTTTTTTGGTTAAATAACTCCTAAAGTAATTGTAGGTTGTTTAATTTTCGTAGATGTATGGGCACAATTCCATCAGAATTTAAAATCTTTTAGTTTTTTTGTTTTTCTTTTGTAACCAATATATATATATATATATATATATATATATATTTGAAAGGATTCATTTGCATTGATATAAAACTTTGTAGTTTTACATTTTTTAATTATTAATTTCAATAAATCTAAAAAAGAAAGAGATAATTAAAAAAAAAAAATTTAATCTCATCATTAGATTTATTAAAATCAATATTAGAAACCAGTGTAAAATTAAAAATTTTTATACTATAATGATAACTCAAAAAGAGAAAAAATGATTGAATCGCATCCTCTTAATTTATTAAAATTAATGATTAAAAAATTATATAAATTAAAAAATTTTAAACTAGAGTAAATTAATTCCTTATATATATATATATATATATATATATATGAGTAGGAATTAATTTATAATAATGTAATTCTTATACTTTTTTGGAACATTTAAATCAAAATTATTATATTTAAAAACATTATTTTAATTCAAATGAGAGTCAAATTAACGAGACAATACATGCGAATGCGGGATGGTTATCATGCATGAATCTGCAGCTTATTGTTTGTTTCCTGAAATGTTTGGACACATTCATCGGCTAAAGTCTATATAAGGGAACACTCTTCTTCCAGATTTTCACAAGTTGCTCAAATATTGAGTGGATTACTCTAAATTAGAAATTTTCAATGGGATTGTCGCTTTTCTTTGTTCTTCTAGCCCTTCCTAGCTTCATCCTCTTCTTTCTCCAAAAACATAGAAACAAAAATGCTGCCAAGTTTCTTCATCCCCCTGGCCCGTCTGGTCTTCCCTTGATCGGCAACTTACTCCAGCTTAATAGCTCAGCGGCTACTCATATTTATCTTTGGGAGCTCTCTCAAAAATATGGTCCTTTAATGTCCTTGCAACTTGGTCATAGACAAACTCTAGTAATTTCTTCGGCAAACATGGCCAAAGAGATCATGAAAACCCATGACCTCGATTTTTGTAGCAGGCCTACTTTATGTGGCCAGCAAAAGTTATCTTATAATGGCTTAGATTTGGGTTTTTCACCTTATAATTCTTATTGGAGAGAGATTAGGAAAATATGCGTCGTCCATCTCTTTAACCCTAACAGAGTGTTACTTCATCGTCCCATTCGAGAAGATGAAGTTGCTCAAATGATCGAAAAGGTATCCAAAGCATCAGTCGGTTCGAAACCAATCAATTTGAGTGAGGCATTGATGTGTCTTACAAGTAGAATAATTTATAGAGTAAGTTTCGGCAAGAGATATGAAGAAGAAGGAACTGAAAGAAGTAGATTCGATGCGTTGCTTAAGGAAACTCAGGCCATGGTTGGGAGCTTCTTCTTTTCTGATTATATCCCTTTCATGGGTTGGGTCGATAGACTCTCCGGTTTACTTGGTCGTCTAGAAAAAAATTTCAAAGACTTTGATACCTTTTATCAAGAACTCATTGATGAACATCTTGATCCAAATCGGCCAAAACCCGAGCAAGAGGATTTTCTTGATGTTCTACTACAAATATGGAAGGATCGTGTGTTTCAAGTTGATCTCACTTTCGATCACATAAAAGCTGTGCTGATGGTAATCGATCTTCACTCAAAACTTATTTTAGTTACTTTTTAGTAAATTTTATTCAAATCACGATTTTTTAAAAAATGTTTCGTGTTCATCATTAACCTAAAAATCTCCCTCGACATTTTAAAATTGTTTCAAATTTCATTTTTTTTGGCAGTCAAATGTTAGAAGCTTGATGCAATTAGGCACTTCTGTTCCATGTGAATCTTCAAATGATCAATCAATCCACAATTTAAATACACATGGCACTAATTGTCTGTTAAATATTGTCAAGAATTTAATGTCACATTAATTGATGGAGGAGGAAGCATGTATTTGGAATAATTTAAAAGATCACAGATGGAAATTTGAAATTTAATTAAATTGATTTACATAATTATTTATTACAAATTTGAGATTTAAATTTTAGTATATAATTTAACCTTTTTTCTCATTTTCAAACTACAGCCCTCTTTAAAACAAAGAAAAAGAAAAACAGAATAAGTAATGATAAACATGAAAGTTTTAGTTTAAGGCTGAAATGAAACAATATATTTTAAAAAGTCTCATATTGTAAATAAAATGTACTCATTTATTCAGGGTTATCATTAATTTTCTAACTTCCTAGTAGGAGTACGATTGTTACCCATTTTGTTTTCTTTTTATGTAGAATGTATTTGTTGGTGGGACCGACACCAGTGCTGCAACCGTGATTTGGGCAATGACCTTCCTAATGAAGAATCCTAGGTCTATGAAAAAAGTTCAAGAGGAAATCAGAAATCTCAATGGAAACAAAGGTTTCGTAGATGAAGATGATATTCAAGGTTTGCCATATCTTAAAGCTGTGATAAAAGAAACATTCAGATTGCAACCAACGGCTCCATTATTAGTGCCACGAGAAACAATTAGGAAGTGCAATATAGCCGGGTATGAAATACCTGCCAAAACACTAGTTTTCGTGAATGCATGGGCAGTAGGAAGAGATCCTGAAGCTTGGGAAAACCCTGGAGAGTTCTATCCTGAGAGATTCATTGGCAGCTCCATCGACTTCAAGGGACATGACTTTGGGCTCATACCATTTGGTGCTGGAAGAAGGGGCTGTCCTGGAATACATATGGGAGTTGCAACTGTAGAGCTAGCCCTTGCCAATCTGCTTTGCAAATTTGATTGGGAAATGCCGGTTGGGACGGACAAGGATGACTTAGACTTTGATGTGATACCTGGTCTTGCTATGCACAAAAAAAATGCTCTTTTCCTTGTAGCTAGGAAGTTTAATGTTTGATTCGATCCATGTAAGGTTAAATTAGTTTGCTGCTTGCTATGGTTTGGAGTGTTTCAATTACATTTTGTGTTTTGAGTGTATTTTATGATAAAATCAATGTCCACATGTGTTGGTTATGAAGAGTTATGGTCTCATAGACTTGATTTTGTGGAAGTTATAACAGAATTTTGAAGTAGTTAAACCACAACCAAAAAAATACAAATTGAGATTAGATTTATTAATAAAAACCAAATTTAACCAATTGAAATATTTAAAACAAAATTCTATCCATTTATTAGGAGTTAAATTTTGTGACTATGATTAAGTCAAGTAAAAATTCCATTGTAACTTCCACCAAACTGAATCCATGGGATAAAAACTCTTGAAATGATAATTTTTTTTTCTTACATAATTTGTGAGCGTGTTTAAAAATTCAATTGAATTTATTTAGATTCTAATTGCATCGGACTATTTATATGGATATTTAAATTTAAAAGATCCGTAATTTAATTTATTTGAGCTTGAAAACCCGAAAGCCAATGTATCGCCCAACAAGGACCCAAGTTTTTATATTAATTAAGTTTTATTCATTTAATTTTAAAAAGTAAATAAAAGGACGAAAATCGAAATAAAAAATTGGTGGCAGTGATGTGATGCTGCCGTGAATGGCACCATCCGAAGAGAGCGGCTGGGCTGTCGATTTCATGCTGCCAGCCTCCCCCTGCAGCTTCACTCTTCCCTCCCGTGATCACCTTGTTCAGGGTAATGGTAGCTAATCCACCGTACTAAGCAACCAAAGTAGAGCTTAACAGGAAAATCAAAATTTTTAATTAAAGTGCAAGTTTGAAAACCAAGAACGCAGAAGATAGGATAGCAAAAATTATGTAATTTAAGAAATTCAAATAAAAGATCAAATATTTAAATTTGAAATTTTAAAATTTTTAAAATTATGAAACTCACCAAAGACATAGTGGAATAAAAGACATAAGCTTTTTAAATTATTACTATAATTTTTCCATTAAATTTAATTTGTGTTTTAATATTTTATATTCAAAATTATATGCATATTTTTTTTATCAAAATTATATCCAATTAAATATATAATAATAAAATATATTTCCTAGCAAAAAAAAACTTTTTTTAAAAAATAATTACATTAATTACATGAATCTTAATTATATATTTGAATATTTATGGCTTATGGAGCTGAGGTTTGTACTTATTTGTGTATTATCATTTTGTGATTTGATTGATAGATTATATGCATTCACTTTGATACAAATGATAAAATCCAATCTTGGGGTGTGAGTGAATTGTTATAATCAAAAGATAGTGGAATTGAACATGCTAATTAATTAGAAACTGAATGAGTGTATGATAAAATCCAATCTTGGGGGGTGAGTGAATTGTTATAATCAAAACGATAGTGGAATTGAAAATGATAATCAATTAGAAACTGATTGAGTCCATCTGTTTTATGCAGCATCTACCAACTATGGTTGTCTTGAGAGGTCATTTGATCTGTTAGGCAATAGTTGTGGTAGTAAAATCCTGAAACTGAACTTCACTTCTATCATCCAGACTAGTATAACTAACTGTCCTTCATCTTTCTAAAGGGTAAAAAATCCAGACACTTGTTTTTTATTTTTATTAAGTTTTTGTTATGATTTATTTTACAGGTAATGCTTGGAATCCTATGAAGCATGGACACGGACATGTTTACGATATAATATGTATATGGTGACATCATGACAATTTGTGAAAAATAAGGATATGGATATGGCAAGATAGATAATAAAAAAAGAGTATTTTTTATATATTATAATCATATGTTAAAAATATATAATAGATATCGGGTTGATTTTTAAAGGTCAATTACCCTTACAAAGAAAATTTGATGTAAATACAGCACTAAAAAAACATAGGATGTCCTTATCCGTACAAGAATTGTCTTTTTTTTTTTTTTTTCATCGAATCCGATCAAGTTCGATATGTAATGTTTTCCGACAGGTCCAGCTGGTACGTATGTCGTAAGCATTAAAGTGTTAACAATGTAACACAAATACGCAAGAGGTTCAAACGTATCCTTACTTCATAATTGGAATCTAAACCATCCATGACAAAGTTTGACCTTGTATATTTAGAAGTTTTGAGTGCTTCGCTTCTTTCCTGCCAATTAATTTTATGTTCTGTTAATAGAAGCGATAAGTTTCGCTCTACAGGCATTCGGTTTATAAAAATGATATGTTTCAGTTCACAGGCATTTGGATAGGTTGCATTATTTGTGGAGACAACATAACTTTCCAGTATTTAAATATTTATGGTTTCTTTTTGTTTCAAGTTCTGGTAACCCAGTTCTTGTACTGAAACAGAATGTGAACAGGGAAAATAAAGAGAGAATGAAAATGACTAACAGAAAACAAAAGTTTTGACGCAATGGAAAAATTCTAAGCTTGTAAGGGATGGTTTTCCTCCATTATTGAGCATGATACATGCTAGAATTGTGATCCACTGTAGCCAGTTGACAAATACTGATATCCCGACTTAAGATGTGCAGTTGTTCGAACATAGCAATAATTATGAGTCGCATAAAAAATTCAAGCTACAAAAATTGCCTAAAATAAGCTGTGATGTTTTTTGCATTCATTTTGAAGGAAGTACAATGCTGGGTTTGCATAATTTATGAGACAATATTTGGAGTAGCATGCTGATTCAGTTTAGACTCCTTAAAGATTGTCAGGCTCGTTTCACATGAAGAAGTTGATCTGAAATTCTGCAGAATAAATTGAGCATAGTTATTTATAAGCTTCTGCAGAATAAATGGATGCTTGAGTTTGTGTTCTTTTATGTCAAGACATAGGACATCCCCCTGATTTGATG
Source organism: Durio zibethinus (assembly GCF_047325235.1). Classification (NCBI taxonomy): domain Eukaryota; kingdom Viridiplantae; phylum Streptophyta; class Magnoliopsida; order Malvales; family Malvaceae; genus Durio; species Durio zibethinus. The sequence goes on from NC_143180.1 coordinate 23,420,853, forward strand.
ATTGAAATGAGCTCCTCAAACCAATACTTGCGCTTAGCAGCTGGAACACTTTGCCTCGATCAACGTAGATGTTTCTTTACGCCAACCCAGAGTGCTTATAAAGATCTAAGAAGCATATAAAAATGTTTAGTGCCTACTATAAATAGTTAAAATTCATACATAAAGGCAAACAGTTCTCCAAGCAAGTATAAAAGAAAACCACATGAAGCTCTGTTGCTTTACATTGTTTATCATATAACCTCAGGTTCGTCAAAAGCTCAATCCAGACAAAGATTTTCATTTGTGGCTCCAACAAACTGAAAGAAACTATCATCGGAAAAAACAAAGACTTTTGATCAATGTTTTATGGATCGGATATGTTATGTCATCAATATGAAGAATTGTGCTAGAGTGGAATGAAACTTCTAAACATTATTGCACAACAGAATGATATTACAAAGAATTTTAACACTGTTACATTTCGAATATCAATTTTGCATTTGTAGAAGGCCCTAGCTCAGCCAAATTTACCTGCTTGATGCAGTTCTTACCCTATCTTATCATTTTTGTTTGCACTGCTGACACAGAAAAGATTTCTGTTGTAGGAAAGGAGCTGCTGCCCTAAGAACTTCGAAACCACCAATGAATTGAAGTTATTTCGTCATGTCAGACAAGTTCCACAACATCAGATTTTTGTTTTGAAGCATTTGGAATAAAAATGGCAGTACCAAAAAGGGGAGAAAAAAAAAGGAGAGAAAGGAATCCTAACAAGGCTGGAAATTTTCATTATGCTAAGTATTATGATTTCTTATAATATATGGTTTCTGATCATAAACAAGGAACCTATATACTCAAAGAGTATGATATATGGGCTATGGATGGTGGAACACGATTCACGGGTATGGAATGTTCAAGGCACTTATTGCCGGTTCTGGAAGACCACCTTATTCAGTTTAAAAGACAAAATTATGGTAAATTAAACATAAAATATAAAAGATTTTCCTTCACTATAAAAGAAGAACCTTTCAAAATGATTTCAGAACCCTGGAAATAACTAATTTTTTTGGCAGTCTGTGTATAGTTGTAACATTACCACTTTCATAGGAAACAATGTTTCCCTTGGGGGAATTTTGGCGCCACTGACACTGTCCTCACTCCCAAGTCGGGCAATGAATCTTTAATATCTCATCATTTAAAAGAAATTGAGTTCTCAATGGGTTTGACGCAGAGATTTTGGTATTGACTCATTCAGGCTGCCATAGGGTCAATTTGACAGCAGTGAAGGCAATGCATGCTTCAGCTAAGTAAACAGCATTCTTCTTTTTCAGGTCTTTCCATCCGCTTTTGCAAAGCACTTTGTGTGCTCCTAAGAAGGCACTACTCACTAGTCTCTGCGAGTCACTGAAACCAGAATTAGATATCAAATAAATCTTCAAGCATATAAGAAGATAACAAACATTTAATAATTGAAACTATTCTTGAATGATTATGCCAAAAAAAAAAATCAGAAGTCAATGAAACAAAATGATTAATAGATATAAACATTTAACATATCTGTTCTGTTCTTGAAATTGTCCTATAGGGAATTTTTACCAGAAGACTGAAAGAAATATGTTTCATAGACTACAAAAAAGAATTTTCTAAAGTTTTCTAACTTTTAGTAAACAATCCAATGCCATAGTTACTCAGTCTTTTCTGTGACCAATCACAGGTATGGCAGAAGGAAGTACACATAAAGAAAAGCCAAAGACATGAGGATATCATGAATGAGTCATTAACATAAGAAAAAAATATATATAGAAATAAACTATAAGACCTACTCATTCTGAAACTATTCCTAAATTTTCTTTTAAAATGGTAGCAAAACATTGAATCCATGTATCAAACCTGGAGAGAACCATCTGCAAGTTCCAATAACTTCTAAATTAAATCATTATACTCCATGACGGAAGGAAGAACTTCTTTCTCAATTCTGCAAATATAGATTACACTACAATCAAAAGTTTTGCATAAAAGAGATTCACTCGTTTCTAACAAATGAGCTTCAAAAATACCTGTCCCCAATTTAATAACCAGGATTTTATCAATGCTTAAACTTAAAAGGTTAAAGTCTGAATTTGATTCTTTTACTACCTCAATCCTATCGGTTTAGTCCAACTTCAATTTTAATGAATTTAGTCCATGTAGTTTTATTAAACATAGATTTTTTATACATATTTCATTTCATTGTAAAACAAAAAGCTATGTGTGTAATGGATTGAACTAGTGAACATTCTATTATGAAATAAAAAAAATAATAATCAAGAATATAAATCACTTGAGCACTTGATTTAATAGTACGTTCATGTTCTTCAAATAAGTAGCATATAATTGCAAAGTTGACATACACCTGATTTCTGGGCGTTTCTTCCGGTAACAAATTAGCAATTAGAATGCAAGGAATGTGGGCTATTTTGGGCCACTCTTGTCCTTCATCCTCCTTGCATCGTTCTCTTAGCAGTGGACAGTCAACAATATCTAGTTGCAAAAGTGAGTCAAACATCTCCTTTTCCGGAAGGAATTTGATCACGGGGCAGCTTCGGATTTCCAATGATTCAAGAAATTTGAGATTTTGAAAGCCTTTGGAGGATAGAGTTTCCAGGTTTGGAAAACCGAAGATTGTGAGGGAGGTGAGAGTGCGGGGCAGAAGCATTTCCTCACATGGGAAAGACACCACATCTAGAGAAGCACCGTTGATGGACAAATGTTTAAGGGAGGTGAGTTTGTGCAAACCCCACTCGATCACTGACTTGCAAATATTGGGTTGCAAGATTGTAAGTGAAGTGAGATTGGGAGGGAACCCCTCTTCCGGAAATGATATCACACTTGGACAATCAAATATGAGCAATTCTCGCATAGAGACGATGTTGTGGATGCATTTAGGTAAGGCATGGAGCTTTTCACACCGAGAAAGGCTAAGATATCTGAGCTTGTTTAATTCACGAGGCAAAGATCTCAAATTATCACAACCGCAGATAACCATCGATTCAAGGGAAGAGTTCTCTTCAATTTCTTGAGCTATGGACTCTAGTGCTCTGCATCTTCTTATATCGAGGTATTTAAGCCCCATAGGTAACTTGCCATTGGATGACAAGGATGCCAACTTTTCACAACCATAAATGTCAACATGTTGAAGCCTAATAGGTAACTCGCCCCTTGAGGATAAAGATATCAGAGACTTACAATTTTCAATCACCAAGTGCTCTAGAAGAGGCGTGCTGTTGATGTTGTTATTTACTCCATCCAGCAAGTACTGCAAATTCTCACACTCCTTAATGGTTAAACGTCTTACGTTTGGAGGCAAGTTTCCATTTGAAATTGAAATCAATCTTGGGCATCCCTCAATTCCTAGCACCGTAAGGGATCTGTAGCTGTGTAGGCTTTCTGCTAACCTTTCTAGCCTTTCACAACAGTGTATGCTCAAATGTTCAATATGGCAAGGGATTCCTAACTGCATATGCTCTTCCTTTCCGTCCTCTGCCCCTATGGAAACAAGTCTTGAGCAATTATGAATTTCCAAAAAGCGAGTAGGCCTCAAATGTGTTGAGGGTCCTTCCTGGTTCCGCCATGAAGAAATTAGCTCCTCACATCCACATATATAAAAAGACGTTCAGCTTTTATCAACCCTAACATCATCCCCTCCATTGGAGAAGTGAATTTTGAAATGTCTGAAAGAGAGACTCTTTCAATGAATGAGCCAGAATTTGCACAACTTGTAGACGACACCTCTTGGCACCCATTAATTTCCAAGTCAGACAACTTTGGAAGGCTTGAGAGTGAAACTACCAACTTCTCACATTCTTGAATCACAAGTCTCTCCAATGAAGGAAGACAACTAGGTAGACTTCTCAGCTGTTGACACAAATTAATCTTCAGCTTCTTCAAGGAAGGAAGACGATTAGGTAAACTTCCTAACAACTTGGGGCAATTTGAAATGATGAGCTCATGAAGGTGTTGGAAACTCCTTACATTTTCATCAACTTCACAGGGATCCCATTCCTCCCATTCTGGCATGTCCTGAAAACGTAATCTCTCTAGTGACGGAAATGCATTAATCGATAGATCCTTTCCAAAAATATTAGCACCCACTTTTTTAACCTTACTCATCCTCCGGATAGAAAGCGATTTTAGCGACGTTAATCTTCCAACAGCTGGTAATAATGTGCAATTTGGACAGTAATACAGATCCAGAATCGATAGCTTTCCAAATGAAGGATCTCCGAACCAATTTGGGAATGTTTCACCTCCATAACATTCGATGGTAAGCCTTTCAAGCATTTTAGGAGGTTGGAGTGAATCCAAGATGTCCTTGTGAATTTCTTCTCCGGCGAAATTATAACTCCACTCTAAAGCTAAATCACGAAGGTTCGACTTATAACATAACCCAGCCACCCATGCATCTTGAGCTTTGACAACATTCTGCAATTCTGAAATAACAAGTCCACCCTTAAGATTAGACAAATTCTCCATCTCCCTTATCTTACGGCCATTGTCTTGACTGACAACAAAATTTGTCAATGTTTGGAAATTGGTTAGTTCACCGATTCCCATTGGCATCATTTTTATTGAATCTGCACCTCTAATGTCAAGATGCCTTAGGTTAATTAAAAATCTCATTTCAGAAGGAAACTCTTGAAGACGAGAACACCCCCGCAACAGCAAGGTCTCTAAATTGTAAAGCTTGCATATTGAATCCGGTAGAGTTTTGATTATAGTGCCAGAAAAATTTAGATAACGCAGATGCACCAAATCTCCAATAATATTGGGAAACTCCGTCAGGTAGCACCCTTGTAAAGAAAACACCCTTAAGTATTTAAATTCTGGCAACAACTCACTGAGAACTTGATTAGAGATATACCTCCACCCTTCGGGCATCTTCAACGGTAGGAAGGTTCTTAAACCCTTCTTTCCGTAAAAGACTTGGAACATTTTAATTCTGTCTTTCCTACCACCAATGTAAGATGAATGGCGAGCATGACTGGAAACGTTCAATGCCTTGTCACCCTCCACTCTGAAGCATATATCTTTGGCAACTGAATGAGCCAAATCATTAATCAGATCATGCATTATATATCGAGAATCATCCTTGTTGGATATTTCAAAAAATGACCTTTGTACAAGTTCTTGAAAGTACTCATGACCCAAATCTTCATTTTTCTTTGTAGCTTCCACTCGCAGAAAGCCTTCTGCCATCCATAACAAGACTATTTCTTCCTCGGTAAATTCATAGTCTTTGGGGAGTAAGGCACAGTAAGCAAAACATCGCTTTAGATCTGCAGGAAGATGATGATAGCTTAATCGTAAAGCTTGAAATATGTTACTCCTCTCTTCTGGTAAATTCCAAATCTCACTTTTTAGTATCTCTTTCCATTTACCAATGTCCACCTTATTGCGCAAAAGGCCTCCAATGGTCTTAGCTGCCAAGGGCAAACCCTTGCACCTTTTCGCAATCTGTACAACAAATTCTCCCAAGTTTGGATGCCCACTAAAATCTTTTGCTCCTAATGCATGTTGAGTTAATATAGAAATGCAATCATCATCTGACAACGTTGGCAGCTTGTAATCTGGGATAGTACCCACCATTGATGAAACAGTTTTATCACGTGTTGTCACAACAATCGTAGTTCCTACGCCAAAAGGGGATATTAGACGACTCCAATCATCATAGTTTTGAAGCCAAAAATCATCCAAAATCAGAAGTAGTTTTTTCTCCACCAGCTTCTTCTCCAATTCTGTTTGAAGCTTATTCAAATCATCTCCAGCATTAGAAGATTCAGAACTAACTGATCGCAAAATTGATTTCGTTATCTCCTCCATCTTAAAGTCTTCAGAAACACAGACCCATGCTTTAAGATCAAAATGATTATCTACACGACTATCATTGTAGACAAGCTGAGCAAGCGTTGTTTTGCCAATCCCTCCCATGCCAACGATGGGAATCACAGAAGCTCCAAAAATATTGCTATTATCACTCCCAAAAATCAATTCAAGGATTGCTTCCTAGTCTTTTTCCCGACCGCAGATTTGAGTTTCATTCACCAAGCAAGTGGTTGATCGCCATTCCAATGCTCTTTTTCGCCTCCCACCACCACTTTTAGTCAAAGCCAAGACACCTTTTTGTGCTTCTAAATTTTGAAATCTAGCAGTGATTTCTTTTATCTTGGACATCATTTCCTTATTAAATGATAAATGACTGCTGAACCTGGTAACGCAAGTATGAACGAGCTTTTGTACCTTACTGGCGCTGTGATCTTGATGTTCCCTCTTTAACTTGAGTCGCAAAGCTTCTGTAGCAAACTCATCCAATATGTCATCCGCATCGTATGCCAAGTCTTGAAGCTGGACCAACCAACTTTTCACATGCCGGTCCTTCTCTGCATCATCTAGCACTGCATGAATATTGTGCAAAGTCTTTTCCCACTTCTTGAGTTCCTCGCAAACTTCCTTCTCAGTTACAAAGTTGAGAAACTCAGAAGAGGCCAACTTACTAAACAACCCTTCAAAGAACACAGATAAAGCAGCTTCAACGACGGACATGGCTTTTGACCTGCAAAAACACAGAGATTATGTGTATAAACTTGAAACAGATGAGGGAAAAAAAGGTGGTGCATCCAAAAAGAAAGAGATGCTCAATCAGTAATTTATGAAGGGCAATGGGTAGTAGGCTTTACTCTACGCCATTCTTATCAGATGAACTAATTTTACTATCTAACCATATATAACTTCTTTCAAAGGCCTTATCTTTATTAACCAATCCCACAATTAACCTTTCAAGCAAACCTTTGCCTTCAAACAATTCCACTTACTCTCGTCTCTTAATCTATTATCCAACCAATGAGTAACTAAAGATGACCAAGAAACAATCAAGAAAAATTTTCAATTCTAATTCCTGATCTTTTGCCTTTACTAGTAAAACGGCAGTACATTACCCTATGCCTTTGAAAATAACTCTAAATCCATCAGTAGAGAGTTGTGATCCAAATAATAAATGCAATTATCATATGAGATACAACCAATTGAAAGAAAGGATTTAAGCACATATCAATAGTTGCCCCTTCACTCAAAGAACTTATAGAACAATGGAAATATGCTTTGATATAGATTAAATTTCCATTATGAAATTTGAGGATGTGGATTGTCATCTCAAACATTCAATTTGTAGAAACATTACATATTTTTTAAAGTTTGCATTTTAATGTTATAGGCAATAAATCTTGAGTTCTCTTAATTTTGTTTGTAATTGTTCAAATATAAATTCCCGCATAACTTATTTCCCAAATGAATTCTAAGCCTAAAGCCTCCAAATTTTCATTCAACACACCTCAAGCAATTCTCTTGTCTCTCTTTGACAAACTCAATTCTAAACCTTCTCCAAAATTTTTCTTTAAATCTAGAGGAAATCTCATCATCTCTCCGATTTCGAACGTCCAAAACAACTCCCTTATCCATCCATAACCACCGAAGTAGCCTAAAACCTCACTCAAAGCTTCCAACTTATTACAAACCTCTATCTAACTTTTCACGAAAACCCGGAAGAACCTAAATCCACATCACTTGCCACTTCACTAGGCATATCATCCAAACCACGTCATCTCAACCATATCATCTTTCCAAATCCAACCAAAACTCTATCTAAAAGTTCAAAGTCCAACCAAGACTCTGTCCAAAAAGTCCAATCAAATCAAAACTCTACTCAAAGAGTTTAAGTCCAACCAAAACTTAACCTTAAAAGTTATTGTTTCACCAAAGTGCTCTAAAAGAGTGCCAACACCCAAATTTTGTTTGAAGAGTTCTTGCCAATCTAAAATTCTTTCAAAGGGCTTGATCTAGCTAAAGCTTGGTCTTAACCCGAAAAGTTCTAATCAAGATAAAACACAGCTACACTAAACCCAACTCACAAGCTCAGACATATAGTTGTCTTATTGGATCTTGTATCACGACAATCTGCTCAGGCATAATTCCTAAAATCTTTAGACATCTTAGACTTCTCATTAAATTATGTGCAAGTGACATATCCTCCATGATCAAATATCATGTACTCTTAGGAATGCATAATGCATACCATTTAGTTATAATTAGGATTTTTTTTTGGGTTATAGGCGGTGAAAATTTTTACAATGTAAACTCATGTCTAGCATGTGATGTAAAATCTTGTCATATAGATTAGGCATAAAACGGAATGTTCTAAATATGCCCTCGAGGCATATTCTTGTACTATCATCTAAGTATGTCATTTATACTAGATCACATTACATGTTTCTTTAGTTAGTCTTTATTGTCTTTGTAATATAATGGGATGAACTACTTAATTTAATACAATTGTTCGATAACACATTGTTTGCATTATTTAATGATTGATAAAGAACTCAAGGTTGTCAACCCATAGGTATTTTTCTAGATGCATGCATTAGATGTATGCATGACTGCACGAAACATATAACTTCTTTATACAAATTGCTTGTCATCAAGAATAAAAAGGAAAGGCATGCTCTTTAATCCATAAGCAAGTCAGGATGTTGGTTTGAAATGGATAAGTAAATGCTAGGTTTATCCCTAACAAGGTTTAGAGCTTTAATTCTTCTAATATCTTGTTTACTATTTTCGAACTAAGCTTTTTGATAAATACGACTGGGATATTGAAATTAGTATCGATTCCTGAAATATAAATAAATCGATTAATGACTCATAATCAATCTTAGTTTTCAACACTAAGAAGAGTACTAGAGGTGAAACCCACTAGAGGTGAAACCCACATCACTCACACCTTTGTTTAAAGGAGCATTAAAAAATAAAATAAAATAAATAAAATTTTAAAATTCTTCAGACAAACCAAACCTCAATGTAATAATTGTCTATATGTCTTCACACAATTTCTCTTTCATAAAAAATATACAATGATAGACATTTGTAAACACACCATTTAATCCAAAGATGAAATTTTAAGAAATTCAAAAGTGTACAATTTTCTAAAAAATTTCTAAATGAGAATTTTTCTAAATTTCATTGAAATGTTGGAGAATTTAGAAAATTATTTCAATATTACGAATTTTCATTTATTTCTATAAATAAAAATGAAAAAAATTAATTTGATAGAAAAGTAATCAACAAAAGAATTTTCATTTATTTCTAAAAATAAAAATGAAAAAAATTAAATTGATAGAAAATTAATTGTTAAAATAAAAAAGGGATAAAAGAGTTGAGAATGTAATTGATAATTGTATATGCATTTTATCACATAATGCTTAATAAATTTTGAAATAAGTGGGGAATTTGACTAATGAAACTTTTAAAAAATTTGTAAGTGTGAAATTTTCTTAAAATTTTCTATGTGAGTAAACAATTTAAAAAATTAGAATGTCAAAGATTTTCATTTTATTTCCAAAATAACAGAATTAAAGGAAAATATTAAAATTAATTTAAAATGTTTTAAAAATAAAAATGAATTATTTTCATAAAATATTTAATTAATCTAATGAGGAAACCTCTTGAAAGAAACAGAAGTATTTTCTTGAAAACTATTGAAGGGAAAAAATTACTTTTTCTAATTACTTTTTAATGATTCCATGATACAGTTTTTGTTGCTGCTAAGTCTAAAAAAGCATTAATCTCTACAGACACAACTATACCATCAGTTCAAGGTGCAGCATAGTTGATTTAACTATTACAAAATTTGTATTTTTCTCTTGAAACTTTGTTGCATGGTCATTTTAGTTTGAAGGATTGGTTTATTTCCCTCTTGAAGCATTTGAATCCATTTATTTTTATGAATTTATTTACGAGCTGAAAATATGATTTGAAATGGTTTATCTTATAAACTTCATGGAATCAAATAATCTTTATCTTTTTCCAATATAATCAAACGTGAACTTGATTGAAGATCCATCTCTTAGCCTTTTGTATATTCTCCTTCTTTCAAGTTATATGGCACTGCATTTCAAGTCTAGCAATTTCATAATGAAATATGCAAAATGGAATAACTGTGATTATGAAAGGCATTTTCATGAAATGCACTCAGAGAGGGAATGTACATCATTTTGCCTTGTGCATTTATCTTGATCATTGGCCAAAAAATATATCTTAGTTTGTTGCTTTGGTTAAATCTATTTCTTTGTTATTTCTGCATGTATGTAACAATGAGATCTTATATATCTTCTTTGATTTTATCTTGCATTACAAATTTTATGGTACTTTTTATAGCTTACCTAGTGACATTTTTCAATTAGGATGAAATATAGAGTTGTGGAAAAGATAAATGAAATATAATGTGATACATTTCTAACAGCACATTTTGAGGTTCTTGGAAAACTATTCTCTTTAGCAATAAAAGCCAAGATGAGGAATGGCGTTGTAAAGCTCTACTCAAAGCAAGTACAATTCCTTCCATGGAGTCTGTTGATGGGCAAAAGGAAAACAAATGCAAAGTGAAATGTTATTGTATGTATTAAACTTTGTGTTACATGTATATTGGAACAAATTATGTATTTAGATATTTAAATATTTATAATATTCAGTTCATGAATTTAAATTCATTTTTATTTCTTTTAACAATTTTTATTTAATTATAACAAATATTAAAAGAAAATTAAAAAAAAGTAAAAGTTTTGATTTAGCGGCATTTATATTTAAAAATGCCACTAAATGTTGAATTTAGTAATATTTGTATTAGAAAATGCCATTAAATTTAGTGATGTTTTTATTACAAATGTCGTTATTTTTAGCATTTAACGATATTTTTAAACACAAATGTTGCTAAATTAGCAACATTTTTTTCGCTACAAATGCTACCAAATTAATGATGTTTTTTATGATAAAAACGTCATTAAATTACTGGCATCTCAAATATACAAATATCGCTAAAATAGTGACGTTTTTTAGATATAAACGTTGCTAATATAGCGGTATTTTATAAAAAACACTAATATTTTTTGCGACGTGTGTATAGCCAGCACTCTGACTAGCATTTTTCGTAAACATTGCAAATCTTTTAGTGGTGTTTATAAACGTTGTTAAAAATTAAAAAAAAAAAACGTCACTAAAAACTTAAACCCTTGTAGTGTCAATCTCCTTTAGTCATATGAAGTATTCTCAATTCAAATAAACACATACCCATATGCGTCTTTTCAACACAACCAAATACATACCCATATGCACCCACACATCATACCCTATTGTTTGAACGTAGCAATAACTATGGGTTGCATAAAAATTTAAGCTCCAAAAATTAAATAAGCTCTGATGTTTTTTGCGTTCATATTGAAGGAAGTATTATGCAGGGTTTGCATAATATATTAGACAGTTATTGGAGTAGCATACTGATTCAATTTAGACTCCTTTGGAAACAGGCCTTTTTCGCAAGCTCCTTTCACATGAAATTGAGCTGAAATTCTGCAGAATAAATTGAGAATAGTTATTATAAGCTTCTTGTGTTCTTTTTTGTCAAGACAGGACATACCCCTGATTTGATGATTGAAATGAGCTCCTCAAACCAATACTTGAGCTCAGCAGCTGAAGCACTTTGTCTCCATCAACGTAGATGTTTCTTTATGCCGAGCCAGAATGCTTATAAAGATCTAAGAAGCATATCAAAATGTTTAGTCACTATTATAAATAGTTAAAACTTCATACATAAAGGCAAACAGTTTTCAAAGCAAGTATAAAAGAAAACCACATGAAGCTGTGTTGCTTTACATTGTTTATCATACAACCTCAGATTCTTCAAAAGCTCAATCCAGGCAAAGATTTTAACTTGTAGCTCCACCAATCTGAAAGAAACGATCATCGAAAAAACAAAGGCTGCTGATCAATGCTTTAAGGAAAGGATATTTTATGCATCAATATGAAGAATTGAGCTACAGTGGAATGAAACTTCCAAACATTATTGCACAACAGAACAATATTACAAAGAATTTTAACTTTTACATTTAGAATATCAATTTGGCCTTTACAGAAGGTCTCAGCTCAGCCAATTTTACCTCCTTGATAAAGTTCTTACCCTATCTCATCATTTATGCTTGCACCCCTGACACGGAGGAGGAAAGATTTCTGTTGTAGGAAAGGAGCTGCTGCCCTAACAACTTCGAAACCACCAATGGATTGAAGTTATTTCGTCCTGTCAGACTAGTTGCACAACAACAGATTTTTGTTTAGAAGCATTTGGGATAAAAATGGAAGTACCAAAAAAGGGGAGAAAAAAAAAAAGCGAAAGGAATCCTAGCAAGGCTGGAAGTTTTCATTATGCTAAGTATCATGATTTCTTATAATTTATGGTTTCTGATCATAAACATGGAATCTATATACTCAAGAGTATGATACATGGATTATGGATGGTGGAACATGATTCAAGGATATGAAATGTTCAAGGCACTAATTGCTGGTTCTGGAGGAGCACCTTTTTCAGATTAAAAGACAAAAATATTGTACATAAAACATAAAGTACAAATGATTTTCCTTTGCTATAAAAGGAGAACGTTTTAAAAAGATTTCAGAACCCTGGAAATAAGTAATAACTAAGTAATAACTTACCACTTTCATAGGAAACAATGTTTCCCTTGGGGAATTTTTGCGCCACTGACACTGTCCTCACTCACAAGTCTGGCAATAAATCTTTAATATCTCATCATTTATAACAAATTGAGTTCTCAATGGGATTGAGGCAGAGATTTTGGTACTGACTCATTCAGGCGGCCATATGGTCAATTTGACAGCAGTGAAGGCAATCCATACTTCTGCTAAGTAAACAGCATTCATCTTTTTCAGGTCTTTCCATCTGCTTTTGCAAACCACTTTGTGTGCTCCTATAAAGGCACTACTCACTGGCCTCTGCAACTTCCAACTGACTGAAACTAAATTTAGATATCAAATTAATCTTCACGCATATAAGAACATAACAAGCATTTAATAATTGAAACCATTCTTGAATGATTCTGCAAAAAAAAATCAGATGTCAATGAGACAAAATGATTAATAGATATAAACATTTAACATATCTGTTCTGCTCTTGAAATTGTCCCTCTACTATATTTAGTCCAATTTTAATTTTAATGAATTTCTATTTTTATTAAACATGGTTTTTTTTTCTATATATATATTTTCCATTTCAATGTAAAACAAAAAGCTGTGTGTATAAGGGATTGAACTAATGAACCTTTTATTATGGAATCGAAAAAACAATAATCATGAAAATAAATCACTTGAGCACTTTATTTAATAGTACGTTAAAGTTCTTCAAATAAGTATCATATAATTGCAAAGTGACATGTACCTTATTTCTTGGCGTTCCTTCCGTTGACAAATTAACATGAAGCTGCTTCAAACTTCAATGTAAGGTATGTGGGCTATGTTAAGAAACAAGTATTAATTCCAATGTAAGGTATGTGGGCTATTTTGGGCCACTCTTGACCTCCATCTTTCTTGCATCGTTCTTCTAGCAATGGACATCTAGAAATTTCGAGTTGCAAAAGTGAGTCAAACATCTCCTTTTCCGGAAGGAATTTGAGCTTGGGACAACTATGGATGCCCAATGATTCAAGAGACTTGAGATTTTGAAAGCCCTTGGAGGATAGAGTTTCTAGGTTTGGAAAACCGCAGATGGTGAGGGAGGTGAGAGTGCGGGGCAGAAGCATTTCCTCACATGGGAATGACACCACATCTAGAGAAGCACCGTTGATGGACAAATGTTTAAGGGAGGTTAGTTTGTGCAAACCCCACTCGATCACTGATTTGCAAATATTGGGTTGCCAGATTTGAAGTGCAGTGAGATTGGGAGGGAACCCCTCTTGTGGAAATGATATCACACTTGGACACTCAAATATGAACAATTCTCGCATAGAGACGATGTTGTGGATGCAGTTGGGTAAGGCCTGGAGTTTTTCACACCCAGAAAGATGAAGCTTTCTGAGTTTGGTGGTTAATAACACACTTCCTGGGAATGAAATCAAACTCGAACAACGCCCAATAAGAATCTCCCCAAGATGGTTGAGCTTGTTTAATCCACGAGGCAAAGAATTCAAATGATCGCAACCGTCGATAGTTATCAATTCAAGGGAAGAGTTCTGTTCAATATCTTGAGCTATGGACTCTAGTGCTGGGCAATAATTAATCCGGAGGGATTTAAGCCCCATGGGTAACTTGCCATTGGCTGACAAGGATGTCAACTTTTCACAAGAATAAATGTCAACATGTTGAAGACTAACAGGTAACTCGCCCCTTGAGGATAAAGATATCAGAGACTTGCAACCTCCAATTACCAAGTGCTCTAGAAGACGCGTGCAGTAGATGTTGTTGTTTACTCCATCCAGCAAGTACAGCAAATTCTCACACAGCATAATGGTTAAACGTCTTACATTTGGTGGCAAGTTTCCATTTGAAATTGAAATCAATCTTGGGCATCCTTCAATTCGTAGCTTCGTAAGGGATCTGCAGCTATGTATGCTTTCTGATAGCCTTTCTAGCCTTTCACAATATTGTATGGTCAAATGTTCAATATGACGAGGGATTCCTAATTGCATATGCTCTTCCTTCTCGTCCTCTGCACCTATGGAAACAAGTCTTGAACAATTGTGAATCTCCAAAAAGCGAAGAGGCCTCAAATGTGTTGAGAGTCTTTCCTGGTTCAGCCATGAAGAAATTAGCTCCTCATATCCACTTATAAAAAGATGTTCTACTTTTATCAACCCTAACATCATCCCCTCCATTGGAGAAGTGAATTTTGAAATGTTTGAAAGAGAGACTGTTTCCATGAATGAGCCAGAATTTGTACAATTAGTAGACACCACCTCTTGGCAACCATCAATTTTTAAGTCAGACAACTTCGGAAGGCTTGAGAGTGAAACTGCCAACTGCTCACATTGTTGAATCACAAGTTTCTCCAATGAAGGAAGACAACTAGGTAGACTTCTCAGTTGTTGACACAATTTAATCTCTAGCTTAGTCAAGGAAGGAAGACGATTAGGTAAACTTCCTAACAACTTGGGGCAATTTGAAATGATGAGCTCATGGAGGTGTTGGAAACTCCTTACATTTTCATCAACTTCACAGGGATCCCATTCCTCCCATTCTGGCATGCCATCAAAACATAATCTCTCTAGTGACGGAAATGCATTAATCGACAGATCCTTTCCAAAAAAATTAGCACCCACATTTTTTACCTTACTCATCCTCCGGATAGAAAGCGATTTTAGCGACAGTAATCTTCCAACAGCTGGTAATAATGTGCAATTTGGACAGTAATCCAGATCCAGAATCGATAGGTTTTCAAATGAAGGATCTCCAATCCAATTTGGGAATGTTACACCTCCATAACATTCGATGGTGAGCCTTTCAAGCATTTTAGCAGGTTGGAGTGAATCCAACACGTCCTTGTGAATTTCTTCTCCTGCAAAATTATAACTCCACTTCAAACCTAAATCACGAAGGTTCGACTTACGACATAACCCAGCCACCCATGCATCTTGAGTTTTGACAACATTCTGCAATTCTGAAATAACAAGTCCACCCTTAAGATTAGACAAATTCTCCATCTCCCTTATCTTACGGCCATTGTCTTGACTCACAACAAAATTTGTCAATGTTTGAAGATTGGTTAGTTCACCGATTCCCATTGGCATCATTTTTATCGAACGTGCACCTGTAATGTCAAGATGCCTTAGGTTAATTAAAAATCTCATTTCAGAAGGAAACTCTTGAAGACGAGAACACCCCCGCAACAGCAAGGTCTCTAAATTGTAAAGCTTGCATATTGAATCCGGCAGAGTTTCGATTAGAGTGAGAGAAAAATTTAGATAACGCAGATGCACCAAATCTCCAATAATATTGGGAGACTCCGTTAGGTAGCACCCTCGTAAAGATAACACCCTCAAGTATTTAAATTCTGGCAACAACTCACTGACAACTTGATTAGAGAAATTCCACCAACCTCCAGGCATCTTCAACGGTAGGAAGGTTCTTAAACCCTTCTTTCCGTTGAAGACTTTTAAATTTTTAATTCCGTCTTTCCTGCCATCAATGTAAGATGAATGCCGAGCATGACTGGAAACGTTCAATGCCTTGTCACCCTCCACTCTGAAGCATATATCTTTGGCAACTGATTGAGCCAAATCATTAATCAGATCATACATTATAAATCGAGACTCATCCTTGTTGGATACTTCAAAAAATTTAAAATTTTTTTGAAAATTATTAAAAGTACAAAAATAATATTTCTAATATTTTGAAAATATTTTTGACATTATTATCATAAATATTATTTATCTGTTCGATTATAATGCTCGTTAGAGTGAAAATTTTGATGTTTGAAAATTAAAAAATATATATTATTAATAAGATTTAAGCTTACAATTTAAAATTTTAATCACTTTCTTTAATAAATTTCTCTTCTCAAATTTTTGGAAAAAAATTATATCAAAACACGTTATAAAATTTAATAAAATGATAAAAACTAAAATAAAATATTCAAAAACAAAAAATTGGCAACTATACAAAACCACCCTATATCAAAATTCCAACTTTTTTTTCCTTAAAGTAAATGTACTTGTGTTGATTTGACATAAGGGTAAATCCATTTTTACAAGCAATTGGCTGACAAAGAAAAAAGTAGACCATATATCAGAAAAAAAAAATGTATCAAGCAAACTTTAAAAAGCTTTAAAAGGGTGAAAATCTTTGATCTACCAATAATAGCAAACAAATTGGAACTCTGAAATCTGAAAAGAAAAACCACTTTTTATAACACTCTGTTATCAAATGTTGTAAGTACCCATTTAATATGAGATTTTAAATTTCAAAAGTTTTTGTTTAACTTTTAATTGGACTATAAACTGATCAATTTAAGTCCGAATTATTATTTGTCTCTAATTAGTAACTTTGGGTTTTAGTCGATTAATAGGGCTAACCAATAGTCCATTCTCCCTTCTTATAATAAACCATTTTATTTTATTTCCCCTCTTATATCTTTTATCCAAATTTTTATATATTTTATTATTTTTAAACAATTGAAACAAAAAATTGAAAAATAAAAAAATAATTATGAAAATCTGGATAAACAAAAGTAGATAAATCATAAAATTTTTAAAGAAATATCCTAAAAAACAAGAATCAAATCATTGATTGGGCATCTCTTTCTTTTTAGATGCAATACTTTTTTTTGCCTCATTTCTTTCAAGTTTTTCATCTTAATTGCATTTTTTGTTATCTCTTTGGAAATTATTTTATCGGTAGAATTAGTTTATATTATCTTTAATAGCCTTAAAATAATATCTATAATAAACATTTTTCATTACTTTTTTATTATTTTATTATTTAAATATTAAAAATTTTTAATTTTTCATTTTAATAGCCTTAAAATTTGATTCTTGTTTGTCCCTCTTTGAGAAAGTCAATTCTAAACCTCCTCCAAAATTTTTCTTAAAATCTAGAGGAAATCTCATCATCTCTCTCATTTCGAACCTCCAAAACACCTTCCTTATCCATCCATAACCACCGAAGTAGCCTAAAACCCTGGTCAAAGCTTCCAACTTATTACAAACCTCTAACTTTTGTGAAAACCTTGAAAAATATAATCTGTCATAGTCTGTCAATAAGCATACCCTACTGTCACTCACCACATCACCTTGCCTTGTCACCTAAATCCACATCACTAGGCATATCATCCAACCACATCATCTCAGCTATATTACCTTTCCAAATCCAACCAAAACTGTATCTATGGTCAAAGTCCAACCAAAACTCTGTCCAAAAAGTCCAATCAAATCAAAACTCTACTCAAAGAGTCTTAATCCAATCAAAACTCAACCTTAAAAGCTACTGTTTTACCAAAACACTCTAAAAGAGTCCCGACACCCAAATTTTGTTCGAAGAGTACATGTCAGACTAAAATTCTTTCAAAGGGCCAAGATTCTTTCAAAAGGCTTAATCTATCATTTAAATTTTATCATATTTTTAATATAATTAATTAAATTTATCGTATCATTAATTAAATTTAAATATTAATTTTAATAAAATTCATTTAATATAAATTTTTAATTAAATTTTTTATTCACAATTATAATAATTTTTTTAATTATAATTATAATAATTTTTATTTTTATTTTTATTTTTACTATAATAAATCTCATTATCCATCCAAATAAAAATTTTATTTTCTTTATATCATAACGTTACTTTTTTTAATAACTTATTTTAAAAGTCAAGTCCTTTCAGGCTCTTTCCTATGATCCATCACGGATCACAATTTTCTATATGTAGAATAAAAGTGAATATGCAATAATTACAATAAAAAGTTAATGGTGAAAAAAATTAAAAATTGATTTAAAATTATGATGTTAAATTTAGTTTAGATCATTTTTTTATTAAATTTAGATCAAATTTAAATATTAAATGTATATATTAAATTTAGATCAAATTTAAAATTTGAATATGAAAAACGAAAAAAAAAATCAAATCAAATTATATATATATTTATTAATTTTTATATATATTTAAAATTTTTATAAAATAAAAATAATTCTTTTTTAGAAATCTATTTAAATATATTAAAAATTAGATTAAAATAATATACAAAAATTTTAGATTTAAAAATTAATAAATCAAATCGAATTAGTAAAATTCAATTTTGATCAGATTAATTCAAAAAAAAATCAATTAAAATTCAGATCAAATTTTAAAAATTCTTAATATTATACATTCTAAAAAAATGAACTAAAACCAATCAAATCTAAATCGTTATCACTCCTTAAAAATATTATTATTACCAAAAAAAAATTTCACGCTATTGCTATATATAAAATCCTTTATTTGAAATTGAAGTGCACGTTTGGTCAAATTACCAGCTACTTTATTTCTTATCCTTTGAGAAGTTTACTAAGTGTAGAGTGAAAATTTTCAAGTAATTTCGACCAAAAAAACCTTTTTTTCAAGTAATTCCTTAATTTGTCTCTTTTAAAGAATGTTTATGTTTGGTTTAGTCTCTTTAGGATATGATCATTTGTAATATTCCACGATGATAAAGCTTGACATGAAAAAGTACTTGTAAACTAAACTAGGGAGACTTACATTATAAGAAGTCTCTTTAGAATATCGTCTTGAAATATTCAAAGATAATATAACAAAAGAACATATTTAAAGGAGACTTAACACAATACAAGCATTCATTTAAAAAAAATTAAGAAACTACATAGAAATTAAAACCAATTCCCGGAACCTTCAGCAATCAAGTCCTACTTTAGTTCCTGTACTTCAGAAGTTTACTAGGTATTGAGTAAAATTTTCCAAGTTGCTTCTTTGTCTCCTTTGAAGAATACTTGTCTTGTTCTTAATCTCCTTAAATAAATACCTTTTGCAATATTCCAAGCTGATATATAGAATTTGATACCGAAAACTACTTCTAAACGACTACAGGAAATGAAATTTTCACCACATATGTTGACAAAAAAATGCTGGAATTAAAGAATATATTAAAGTCTGTGCAAAGGGCAATAAAATAATTGAGGACAAGAGTACAAACTGATGAGTCACCACAAAAAGGAGGTACCAAAGGCATCCAATGCCAAAGATAACAGACGTCTCAGCAAGTCCATCCACGGCGAGGACAAAGCAAGTAAAGTTTCTCAGATTTACAAGATAATATTTATGTAAAAAACAAAAGTAGTCTGGATAAAAACAATCCCTCAGTGCAAATTTAACTCAGAAGAGATATTGCCAACTAATGAGGAAAGTAGAATTTCACAGTCGTACCTATCGTCAGAAAGAAAAAGATTGTTTCGAGCTATTTGAACCATTCATTTATAATGACATACAACTGTGAAGATAAGAGAATTAATTATTTAAATATCTGATGTAAGTAATGATATAAAAAATTTTCTTTTAAACGAGGATATTAATTCAAAATTTAATTTAATTAATTTAAAAAATTATTTAAAAAATAATATTTATAACATTTTTTAGTTCAAACTTAAACTTTGCTTACAAAAAAACCACTGTTTGTATTTTGAATTTATGCAGTTACTTTTTTTTTGTTGAAAAAAAATTAAAAATTAAAAAGATTAATTTATTTTTAAAATTAAGATAAATCATCAATTTATAAGAAAATTTATAAAATTTGTAAATTTTTTTAAATTTACATATTATCTATCAATATATCATAAAAATTTCAATTTGAATATTTTATATTCAAACCTTAAATTTTAATTAATTAAACCAATTTTTATCGAAATTTATTCAATTAATTTATATTTACATATGCCTCCGGTTATAACAATTTGAATAAAACAATATAATCAAAATGTACTTCTTTCAATTTTATTTACAGAATCAAAAGGAAAGTTTTTGCCAACTGAATTAATTTTTAATCAATTTTTAACACCTTACTTTCTTAAAATCGTAATGTTATTGTTTTTAATAATTTATTTTGGAAGGCAAGTCCCTTTAAACTCTTTCCCATGATTCGTCCTTGGTCACAATTTTTATATGTAAAATAAAAGTGAATACTTAAGAATTACAATAAAAAAGTTTGGGGTGAGAAAATTAAAAATTAATTTAAAATTATAGTATTTAAATTGATTTAGATTATTTTTTATTTAATTTAAATCAAATTTAATTATTAAATATATATATATTAAATTTAGATCGAATTTAAATCTAAATGTAAGATCTAATTCGATCTCAATTTAAAATTAAAAAAAAAAACTTTTGACCTTATCTAGAATTTTTAAAAACCCGCACGTATTGAATTGAAGCAAATCAAAAATTCACGAGATAAAGGGTTTGTTTTGGCAACCTTAAACGTAATAAAAAAGAAATGACAAGAAAAATAAGTTAAATAGAGAAACAACGTAATAATTTTATTAATATAATACATATATATAATTATAAATTAAAATAAATAATAAAATATATATCTGAACTAAATAAAATACTCTAAACTTGCATCTAATTTAATAATGATTTTTAAAAAAACCTCAAGGCGATCCCAAATTTTAAAAGAACATATTTATTGGATCCGAAGGAATCAAAACCTATTACGTTAGGAATAGAATTGTAACCATATTTGGCTGCAGGATTATTTTAATTTTTTTAAAGTTATATTTCGAATATGTGAGAAGTAAATTTTTCATGTCATGTTTTAAAGGAAGACAACATATAGATAAATATAAGAGTATTTATTTTTTATTATAAATTATAAATTAATTATATATAAAAATATGTCTTTTATTAAATTAAAATACTACATAATATCTTTATTGATATAATATATATAAATAAAAATTTAATAAATAATAACAAATATTCTTTATATATCTTTAAAAGTATCGGACATAGCGCCTCAAACATTATTTTATCTTGACTCAAGTTGTTTAAAAAGATAAAACTTAGCTCAATTTTTATTTAAAGAAAAAAAATGAATGATTGGATTATGATAAATTGAAATCTATCACATACATGTTGTTTTATCATCCTTATATTCATCTACTCTTTCTTGTAAAATCAAACTTATAGGCTGATACGAAAAACATTAATTCGACAATTAAGGAATTATTGATGCATGCGTGCACGCATCCAAGTTCATTTTTCTTTCTTGATGCTTGTCGTCTTTGACTATCTTTGTTTGATTATTGGACAAAAATCATTGTAATGCCCAACTTTATTTTTTGCATTTTTTTCCTTTCATTATAAGTTTGATTAATACTGTTGCATGGAGAAATCAAAGAAATACAAATGGTAAAGAAAATATAAAAGTGAGGATAATCACACAATTCGCATTTACTATTATTATTATTATTATTATTATTATTATTATTATTATTATTATTATTATTATATCCATGTTTTGAATGACTTTTTAAATTTTCGTGCAATAATAAAAAACTTGCCATATTATTTCTATTTAATTATATTTTTCTCTCTTCCACCCACATATGGCATGAAGGTAAGAAAAGCTATTAGTGTTAAATGTGTACGATTAGATAAAACAAGAACCAGCAACAACTCTGAACATTTAAAGATTTAAAGATTTATATTTGATGCATTATGTGTATAAATGTTATATATTAGAAGTGAATCACACAATGATATTTTATAAAAAAATAATTTTAAATATATATTTAAAATTAAGTGTATTTGTTTTTTATGATTTTAAAATTTTAAAATTAATTTTTTTGAAGTGTCATACATAAATAAATATGGTTCTATATAATGATAATATATCAAATATAAATTCAATATCTTGTTTTTATTATTGACTTTTACAAACCCGATAAAGAAAAAGAGTTTCCATCCAAGGTCAGGTTTTCTCTTGTCTATCATTTTTCCATTGAAATATAACTAAATTTCCTTAGGTATTTTAGCTTTGAGATAAAAACTATTGTAGCCATAAATTGCCTTAATTGTTTGGTGCATTATCCTCCATTTAAAAAACAAGATTTGAATATCCGCTCCCCAATTAAAAAAAAAAAAAAAAAACTACTTCTGTAAAAACAGAATTTATTATATTTTATATAAGGAAAAAATTAATAGAACAATAAAAAAGTATAAATTCTTTTTTTGGTTAAATAACTCCTAAAGTAATTGTAGGTTGTTTAATTTTCGTAGATGTATGGGCACAATTCCATCAGAATTTAAAATCTTTTAGTATTTTTGTTTTTCTTTTGTAACCAATATATATATATATATATATATATTTGAAAAGATTCATTTGCATTGATATAAAACTTTGTAGTTTTACATTTTTTAATTATTAATTTCAATAAATCTAAAAAAGAAAGAGATAATTAAAAAAAAAAATTTAATCTCATCATTAGATTTATTAAAATCAATATTAGAAACCAGTGTAAAATTAAAAATTTTTATACTATAATGATAACCCAAAAAGAGAAA
This sequence comes from Durio zibethinus, assembly GCF_047325235.1. NCBI lineage: Eukaryota > Viridiplantae > Streptophyta > Magnoliopsida > Malvales > Malvaceae > Durio > Durio zibethinus. Next base: position 23,443,737 of record NC_143180.1, read on the forward strand.
AAATGATTGAATCGCATCCTCTTAATTTATTAAAATTAATGATTAAAAAATTATATAAATTAAAAAATTTTAAACTAGAGTAAATTAATTCCTTATATATATATATATATATGAGTAGGAATTAATTTATAATAATGTAATTCTTATACTTTTTTGGAACATTTAAATCAAAATTATTATATTTAAAAACATTATTTTAATTCAAATGAGAGTCAAATTAACGAGACAATACATGCGAATGCGGGATGGTTATCATGCATGAATCTGCAGCTTATTGTTTGTTTCCTGAAATGTTTGGACACATTCATCGGCTAAAGTCTATATAAGGGAACACTCTTCTTCCAGATTTTCACAAGTTGCTCAAATATTGAGTGGATTACTCTAAATTAGAAATTTTCAATGGGATTGTCGCTTTTCTTTGTTCTTCTAGCCCTTCCTAGCTTCATCCTCTTCTTTCTCCAAAAACATAGAAACAAAAATGCTGCCAAGTTTCTTCATCCCCCTGGCCCGTCTGGTCTTCCCTTGATCGGCAACTTACTCCAGCTTAATAGCTCAGCGGCTACTCATATTTATCTTTGGGAGCTCTCTCAAAAATATGGTCCTTTAATGTCCTTGCAACTTGGTCATAGACAAACTCTAGTAATTTCTTCGGCAAACATGGCCAAAGAGATCATGAAAACCCATGACCTCGATTTTTGTAGCAGGCCTACTTTATGTGGCCAGCAAAAGTTATCTTATAATGGCTTAGATTTGGGTTTTTCACCTTATAATTCTTATTGGAGAGAGATTAGGAAAATATGCGTCGTCCATCTCTTTAACCCTAACAGAGTGTTACTTCATCGTCCCATTCGAGAAGATGAAGTTGCTCAAATGATCGAAAAGGTATCCAGAGCATCAGTCGGTTCGAAACCAATCAATTTGAGTGAGGCATTGATGTGTCTTACAAGTAGAATAATTTATAGAGTAAGTTTCGGCAAGAGATATGAAGAAGAAGGAACTGAAAGAAGTAGATTCGATGCGTTGCTTAAGGAAACTCAGGCCATGGTTGGGAGCTTCTTCTTTTCTGATTATATCCCTTTCATGGGTTGGGTCGATAGACTCTCCGGTTTACTTGGTCGTCTAGAAAAAAATTTCAAAGACTTTGATACCTTTTATCAAGAACTCATTGATGAACATCTTGATCCAAATCGGCCAAAACCCGAGCAAGAGGATTTTCTTGATGTTCTACTACAAATATGGAAGGATCGTGTGTTTCAAGTTGATCTCACTTTCGATCACATAAAAGCTGTGCTGATGGTAATCGATCTTCACTCAAAACTTATTTTAGTTATTTTTTAGTAAATTTTATTCAAATCACGATTTTTTAAAAAATGTTTCGTGTTCATCATTAACCTAAAAATCTCCCTCAACATTTTAAAATTGTTTCAAATTTCATTTTTTTTGGCAGTCAAATGTTAGAAGCTTGATGCAATTAGGCACTTCTGTTCCATGTGAATCTTCAAATGATCAATCAATCCACAATTTAAATACACATGGCACTAATTGTCTGTTAAATATTGTCAAGAATTTAATGTCACATTAATTGATGGAGGAGGAAGCATGTATTTGGAATAATTTAAAAGATCACAGATGAAAATTTGAAATTTAATTAAATTGATTTACATAATTATTTATTACAAATTTGAGATTTAAATTTTAGTATATAATTTAACCTTTTTTCTCATTTTCAAACTACAGCCCTCTTTAAAAAAAAGAAAAAGAAAAACAGAATTAGTAATGATAAACATGAAAGTTTTAGTTTAAGGCTGAAATGAAACAATATATTTTAAAAAGTCTCATATTGTAAATAAAATGTACTCATTTATTCAGGGTTATCATTAATTTTCTAACTTCCTAGTAGGAGTACGATTGTTACCCATTTTGTTTTCTTTTTATGTAGAATGTATTTGTTGGTGGGACCGACACCAGTGCTGCAACCGTGATTTGGGCAATGACCTTCCTAATGAAGAATCCTAGGTCTATGAAAAAAGTTCAAGAGGAAATCAGAAATCTCAATGGAAACAAAGGTTTCGTAGATGAAGATGATATTCAAGGTTTGCCATATCTTAAAGCTGTGATAAAAGAAACATTCAGATTGCAACCAACGGCTCCATTATTAGTGCCACGAGAAACAATTAGGAAGTGCAATATAGCCGGGTATGAAATACCTGCCAAAACACTAGTTTTCGTGAATGCATGGGCAGTAGGAAGAGATCCTGAAGCTTGGGAAAACCCTGGAGAGTTCTATCCTGAGAGATTCATTGGCAGCTCCATCGACTTCAAGGGACATGACTTTGGGCTCATACCATTTGGTGCTGGAAGAAGGGGCTGTCCTGGAATACATATGGGAGTTGCAACTGTAGAGCTAGCCCTTGCCAATCTGCTTTGCAAATTTGATTGGGAAATGCCGGTTGGGACGGACAAGGATGACTTAGACTTTGATGTGATACCTGGTCTTGCTATGCACAAAAAAAATGCTCTTTTCCTTGTAGCTAGGAAGTTTAATGTTTGATTCGATCCATGTAAGGTTAAATTAGTTTGCTGCTTGCTATGGTTTGGAGTGTTTCAATTACATTTTGTGTTTTGAGTGTATTTTATGATAAAATCAATGTCCACATGTGTTGGTTATGAAGAGTTATGGTCTCATAGACTTGATTTTGTGGAAGTTATAACAGAATTTTGAAGTAGTTAAACCACAACCAAAAAAATACAAATTGAGATTAGATTTATTAATAAAAACCAAATTTAACCAATTGAAATATTTAAAACAAAATTCTATCCATTTATTAGGAGTTAAATTTTGTGACTATGATTAAGTCAAGTAAAAATTCCATTGTAGCTTCCACCAAACTGAATCCATGGGATAAAAACTCTTGAAATGATAATTTTTTTTTCTTACATAATTTGTGAGCGTGTTTAAAAATTCAATTGAATTTATTTAGATTCTAATTGCATCGGACTATTTATATGGATATTTAGATTTAAAAGATCCGTAATTTAATTTATTTGAGCTTGAAAACCCGAAAGCCAATGTATCGCCCAACAAGGACCCAAGTTTTTATATTAATTAAGTTTTATTCATTTAATTTTAAAAAGTAAATAAAAGGACGAAAATCGAAATAAAAAATTGGTGGCAGTGATGTGATGCTGCCGTGAATGGCACCATCCGAAGAGAGCGGCTGGGCTGTCGATTTCATGCTGCCAGCCTCCCCCTGCAGCTTCACTCTTCCCTCCCGTGATCACCTTGTTCAGGGTAATGGTAGCTAATCCACCGTACTAAGCAACCAAAGTAGAGCTTAACAGGAAAATCAAAATTTTTAATTAAAGTGCAAGTTTGAAAACCAAGAACGCAGAAGATAGGATAGCAAAAATTATGTAATTTAAGAAATTCAAATAAAAGATCAAATATTTAAATTTGAAATTTTAAAATTTTTAAAATTATGAAACTCACCAAAGACATAGTGGAATAAAAGACATAAGCTTTTTAAATTATTACTATAATTTTTCCATTAAATTTAATTTGTGTTTTAATATTTTATATTCAAAATTATATGCATATTTTTTTTATCAAAATTATATCCAATTAAATATATAATAATAAAATATATTTCCTAGCAAAAAAAAACTTTTTTTAAAAAATAATTACATTAATTACATGAATCTTAATTATATATTTGAATATTTATGGCTTATGGAGCTGAGGTTTGTACTTATTTGTGTATTATCATTTTGTGATTTGATTGATAGATTATATGCATTCACTTTGATACAAATGATAAAATCCAATCTTGGGGTGTGAGTGAATTGTTATAATCAAAAGATAGTGGAATTGAACATGCTAATTAATTAGAAACTGAATGAGTGTATGATAAAATCCAATCTTGGGGGGTGAGTGAATTGTTATAATCAAAACGATAGTGGAATTGAAAATGATAATCAATTAGAAACTGATTGAGTCCATCTGTTTTATGCAGCATCTACCAACTATGGTTGTCTTGAGAGGTCATTTGATCTGTTAGGCAATAGTTGTGGTAGTAAAATCCTGAAACTGAACTTCACTTCTATCATCCAGACTAGTATAACTAACTGTCCTTCATCTTTCTAAAGGGTAAAAAATCCAGACACTTGTTTTTTATTTTTATTAAGTTTTTGTTATGATTTATTTTACAGGTAATGCTTGGAATCCTATGAAGCATGGACACGGACATGTTTACGATATAATATGTATATGGTGACATCATGACAATTTGTGAAAAATAAGGATATGGATATGGCAAGATAGATAATAAAAAAAGAGTATTTTTTATATATTATAATCATATGTTAAAAATATATAATAGATATCGGGTTGATTTTTAAAGGTCAATTACCCTTACAAAGAAAATTTGATGTAAATACAGCACTAAAAAAACATAGGATGTCCTTATCCGTACAAGAATTGTCTTTTTTTTTTTTTTTTCATCGAATCCGATCAAGTTCGATATGTAATGTTTTCCGACAGGTCCAGCTGGTACGTATGTCGTAAGCATTAAAGTGTTAACAATGTAACACAAATACGCAAGAGGTTCAAACGTATCCTTACTTCATAATTGGAATCTAAACCATCCATGACAAAGTTTGACCTTGTATATTTAGAAGTTTTGAGTGCTTCGCTTCTTTCCTGCCAATTAATTTTATGTTCTGTTAATAGAAGCGATAAGTTTCGCTCTACAGGCATTCGGTTTATAAAAATGATATGTTTCAGTTCACAGGCATTTGGATAGGTTGCATTATTTGTGGAGACAACATAACTTTCCAGTATTTAAATATTTATGGTTTCTTTTTGTTTCAAGTTCTGGTAACCCAGTTCTTGTACTGAAACAGAATGTGAACAGGGAAAATAAAGAGAGAATGAAAATGACTAACAGAAAACAAAAGTTCTGACGCAATGGAAAAATTCTAAGCTTGTAAGGGATGGTTTTCCTCCATTATTGAGCATGATACATGCTAGAATTGTGATCCACTGTAGCCAGTTGACAAATACTGATATCCCGACTTAAGATGTGCAGTTGTTCGAACATAGCAATAATTATGAGTCGCATAAAAAATTCAAGCTACAAAAATTGCCTAAAATAAGCTGTGATGTTTTTTGCATTCATTTTGAAGGAAGTACAATGCTGGGTTTGCATAATTTATGAGACAATATTTGGAGTAGCATGCTGATTCAGTTTAGACTCCTTAAAGATTGTCAGGCTCGTTTCACATGAAGAAGTTGATCTGAAATTCTGCAGAATAAATTGAGCATAGTTATTTATAAGCTTCTGCAGAATAAATGGATGCTTGAGTTTGTGTTCTTTTATGTCAAGACATAGGACATCCCCCTGATTTGATGATTGAAATGAGCTCCTCAAACCAATACTTGCGCTTAGCAGCTGGAACACTTTGCCTCGATCAACGTAGATGTTTCTTTACGCCAACCCAGAGTGCTTATAAAGATCTAAGAAGCATATAAAAATGTTTAGTGCCTACTATAAATAGTTAAAATTCATACATAAAGGCAAACAGTTCTCCAAGCAAGTATAAAAGAAAACCACATGAAGCTCTGTTGCTTTACATTGTTTATCATATAACCTCAGGTTCGTCAAAAGCTCAATCCAGACAAAGATTTTCATTTGTGGCTCCAACAAACTGAAAGAAACTATCATCGGAAAAAACAAAGACTTTTGATCAATGTTTTATGGATCGGATATGTTATGTCATCAATATGAAGAATTGTGCTAGAGTGGAATGAAACTTCTAAACATTATTGCACAACAGAATGATATTACAAAGAATTTTAACACTGTTACATTTCGAATATCAATTTTGCATTTGTAGAAGGCCCTAGCTCAGCCAAATTTACCTGCTTGATGCAGTTCTTACCCTATCTTATCATTTATGTTTGCACTGCTGACACAGAAAAGATTTCTGTTGTAGGAAAGGAGCTGCTGCCCTAAGAACTTCGAAACCACCAATGAATTGAAGTTATTTCGTCATGTCAGACAAGTTCCACAACATCAGATTTTTGTTTTGAAGCATTTGGAATAAAAATGGCAGTACAAAAAAGGGGAGAAAAAAAAAGGAGAGAAAGGAATCCTAACAAGGCTGGAAATTTTCATTATGCTAAGTATTATGATTTCTTATAATATATGGTTTCTGATCATAAACAAGGAACCTATATACTCAAAGAGTATGATATATGGGCTATGGATGGTGGAACACGATTCACGGGTATGGAATGTTCAAGGCACTTATTGCCGGTTCTGGAAGACCACCTTATTCAGTTTAAAAGACAAAATTATGGTAAATTAAACATAAAATATAAAAGATTTTCCTTCACTATAAAAGAAGAACCTTTCAAAATGATTTCAGAACCCTGGAAATAACTAATTTTTTTGGCAGTCTGTGTATAGTTGTAACATTACCACTTTCATAGGAAACAATGTTTCCCTTGGGGGAATTTTGGCGCCACTGACACTGTCCTCACTCCCAAGTCGGGCAATGAATCTTTAATATCTCATCATTTAAAAGAAATTGAGTTCTCAATGGGTTTGACGCAGAGATTTTGGTATTGACTCATTCAGGCTGCCATAGGGTCAATTTGACAGCAGTGAAGGCAATGCATGCTTCAGCTAAGTAAACAGCATTCTTCTTTTTCAGGTCTTTCCATCCGCTTTTGCAAACCACTTTGTGTGCTCCTAAGAAGGCACTACTCACTAGTCTCTGCGAGTCACTGAAACCAGAATTAGATATCAAATAAATCTTCAAGCATAAAAGAAGATAACAAACATTTAATAATTGAAACTATTCTTGAATGATTATGCCAAAAAAAAAATCAGAAGTCAATGAAACAAAATGATTAATAGATATAAACATTTAACATATCTGTTCTGTTCTTGAAATTGTCCTATAGGGAATTTTTACCAGAAGACTGAAAGAAATATGTTTCATAGACTACAAAAAAGAATTTTCTAAAGTTTTCTAACTTTTAGTAAACAATCCAATGCCATAGTTACTCAGTCTTTTCTGTGACCAATCACAGGTATGGCAGAAGGAAGTACACATAAAGAAAAGCCAAAGACATGAGGATATCATGAATGAGTCATTAACATAAGAAAAAAATATATATAGAAATAAACTATAAGACCTACTCATTCTGAAACTATTCCTAAATTTTCTTTTAAAATGGTAGCAAAACATTGAATCCATGTATCAAACCTGGAGAGAACCATCTGCAAGTTCCAATAACTTCTAAATTAAATCATTATACTCCATGACGGAAGGAAGAACTTCTTTCTCAATTCTGCAAATATAGATTACACTACAATCAAAAGTTTTGCATAAAAGAGATTCACTCGTTTCTAACAAATGAGCTTCAAAAATACCTGTCCCCAATTTAATAACCAGGATTTTATCAATGCTTAAACTTAAAAGGTTAAAGTCTGAATTTGATTCCTTTACTACCTCAATCCTATCGGTTTAGTCCAACTTCAATTTTAATGAATTTAGTCCATGTAGTTTTATTAAACATAGATTTTTTATACATATTTCATTTCATTGTAAAACAAAAAGCTATGTGTGTAATGGATTGAACTAGTGAACATTCTATTATGAAATAAAAAAAATAATAATCAAGAATATAAATCACTTGAGCACTTGATTTAATAGTACGTTCATGTTCTTCAAATAAGTAGCATATAATTGCAAAGTTGACATACACCTGATTTCTGGGCGTTTCTTCCGGTAACAAATTAGCAATTAGAATGCAAGGAATGTGGGCTATTTTGGGCCACTCTTGTCCTTCATCCTCCTTGCATCGTTCTCTTAGCAGTGGACAGTCAACAATATCTAGTTGCAAAAGTGAGTCAAACATCTCCTTTTCCGGAAGGAATTTGATCACGGGGCAGCTTCGGATTTCCAATGATTCAAGAAATTTGAGATTTTGAAAGCCTTTGGAGGATAGAGTTTCCAGGTTTGGAAAACCGAAGATTGTGAGGGAGGTGAGAGTGCGGGGCAGAAGCATTTCCTCACATGGGAAAGACACCACATCTAGAGAAGCACCGTTGATGGACAAATGTTTAAGGGAGGTGAGTTTGTGCAAACCCCACTCGATCACTGACTTGCAAATATTGGGTTGCAAGATTGTAAGTGAAGTGAGATTGGGAGGGAACCCCTCTTCCGGAAATGATATCACACTTGGACAATCAAATATGAGCAATTCTCGCATAGAGACGATGTTGTGGATGCATTTAGGTAAGGCATGGAGCTTTTCACACCGAGAAAGGCTAAGATATCTGAGCTTGTTTAATTCACGAGGCAAAGATCTCAAATTATCACAACCGCAGATAACCATCGATTCAAGGGAAGAGTTCTCTTCAATTTCTTGAGCTATGGACTCTAGTGCTCTGCATCTTCTTATATCGAGGTATTTAAGCCCCATAGGTAACTTGCCATTGGATGACAAGGATGCCAACTTTTCACAACCATAAATGTCAACATGTTGAAGCCTAATAGGTAACTCGCCCCTTGAGGATAAAGATATCAGAGACTTACAATTTTCAATCACCAAGTGCTCTAGAAGAGGCGTGCTGTTGATGTTGTTATTTACTCCATCCAGCAAGTACTGCAAATTCTCACACTCCTTAATGGTTAAACGTCTTACGTTTGGAGGCAAGTTTCCATTTGAAATTGAAATCAATCTTGGGCATCCCTCAATTCCTAGCACCGTAAGGGATCTGTAGCTGTGTAGGCTTTCTGCTAACCTTTCTAGCCTTTCACAACAGTGTATGCTCAAATGTTCAATATGGCAAGGGATTCCTAACTGCATATGCTCTTCCTTTCCGTCCTCTGCCCCTATGGAAACAAGTCTTGAGCAATTATGAATTTCCAAAAAGCGAGTAGGCCTCAAATGTGTTGAGGGTCCTTCCTGGTTCCGCCATGAAGAAATTAGCTCCTCACATCCACATATATAAAAAGACGTTCAGCTTTTATCAACCCTAACATCATCCCCTCCATTGGAGAAGTGAATTTTGAAATGTCTGAAAGAGAGACTCTTTCAATGAATGAGCCAGAATTTGCACAACTTGTAGACGACACCTCTTGGCACCCATTAATTTCCAAGTCAGACAACTTTGGAAGGCTTGAGAGTGAAACTACCAACTTCTCACATTCTTGAATCACAAGTCTCTCCAATGAAGGAAGACAACTAGGTAGACTTCTCAGCTGTTGACACAAATTAATCTTCAGCTTCTTCAAGGAAGGAAGACGATTAGGTAAACTTCCTAACAACTTGGGGCAATTTGAAATGATGAGCTCATGAAGGTGTTGGAAACTCCTTACATTTTCATCAACTTCACAGGGATCCCATTCCTCCCATTCTGGCATGTCCTGAAAACGTAATCTCTCTAGTGACGGAAATGCATTAATCGATAGATCCTTTCCAAAAATATTAGCACCCACTTTTTTAACCTTACTCATCCTCCGGATAGAAAGCGATTTTAGCGACGTTAATCTTCCAACAGCTGGTAATAATGTGCAATTTGGACAGTAATACAGATCCAGAATCGATAGCTTTCCAAATGAAGGATCTCCGAACCAATTTGGGAATGTTTCACCTCCATAACATTCGATGGTAAGCCTTTCAAGCATTTTAGGAGGTTGGAGTGAATCCAAGATGTCCTTGTGAATTTCTTCTCCGGCGAAATTATAACTCCACTCTAAAGCTAAATCACGAAGGTTCGACTTATAACATAACCCAGCCACCCATGCATCTTGAGCTTTGACAACATTCTGCAATTCTGAAATAACAAGTCCACCCTTAAGATTAGACAAATTCTCCATCTCCCTTATCTTACGGCCATTGTCTTGACTGACAACAAAATTTGTCAATGTTTGGAAATTGGTTAGTTCACCGATTCCCATTGGCATCATTTTTATTGAATCTGCACCTCTAATGTCAAGATGCCTTAGGTTAATTAAAAATCTCATTTCAGAAGGAAACTCTTCAAGACGAGAACACCCCCGCAACAGCAAGGTCTCTAAATTGTAAAGCTTGCATATTGAATCCGGTAGAGTTTTGATTATAGTGCCAGAAAAATTTAGATAACGCAGATGCACCAAATCTCCAATAATATTGGGAAACTCCGTCAGGTAGCACCCTTGTAAAGAAAACACCCTTAAGTATTTAAATTCTGGCAACAACTCACTGAGAACTTGATTAGAGATATACCTCCACCCTTCGGGCATCTTCAACGGTAGGAAGGTTCTTAAACCCTTCTTTCCGTAAAAGACTTGGAACATTTTAATTCTGTCTTTCCTACCACCAATGTAAGATGAATGGCGAGCATGACTGGAAACGTTCAATGCCTTGTCACCCTCCACTCTGAAGCATATATCTTTGGCAACTGAATGAGCCAAATCATTAATCAGATCATGCATTATATATCGAGAATCATCCTTGTTGGATATTTCAAAAAATGACCTTTGTACAAGTTCTTGAAAGTACTCATGACCCAAATCTTCATTTTGCTTTGTAGCTTCCACTCGCAGAAAGCCTTCTGCCATCCATAACAAGACTATTTCTTCCTCGGTAAATTCATAGTCTTTGGGGAGTAAGGCACAGTAAGCAAAACATCGCTTTAGATCTGCAGGAAGATGATGATAGCTTAATCGTAAAGCTTGAAATATGTTACTCCTCTCTTCTGGTAAATTCCAAATCTCACTTTTTAGTATCTCTTTCCATTTACCAATGTCCACCTTATTGCGCAAAAGGCCTCCAATGGTCTTAGCTGCCAAGGGCAAACCCTTGCACCTTTTCGCAATCTGTACAACAAATTCTCCCAAGTTTGGATGCCCACTAAAATCTTTTGCTCCTAATGCATGTTGAGTTAATATAGAAATGCAATCATCATCTGACAACGTTGGCAGCTTGTAATCTGGGATAGTACCCACCATTGATGAAACAGTTTTATCACGTGTTGTCACAACAATCGTAGTTCCTACGCCAAAAGGGGATATTAGACGACTCCAATCATCATAGTTTTGAAGCCAAAAATCATCCAAAATCAGAAGTAGTTTTTTCTCCACCAGCTTCTTCTCCAATTCTGTTTGAAGCTTATTCAAATCATCTCCAGCATTAGAAGATTCAGAACTAACTGATCGCAAAATTGATTTCGTTATCTCCTCCATCTTAAAGTCTTCAGAAACACAGACCCATGCTTTAAGATCAAAATGATTATCTACACGACTATCATTGTAGACAAGCTGAGCAAGCGTTGTTTTGCCAATCCCTCCCATGCCAACGATGGGAATCACAGAAGCTCCAAAAATATTGCTATTATCACTCCCAAAAATCAATTCAAGGATTGCTTCCTAGTCTTTTTCCCGACCGCAGATTTGAGTTTCATTCACCAAGCAAGTGGTTGATCGCCATTCCAATGCTCTTTTTCGCCTCCCACCACCACTTTTAGTCAAAGCCAAGACACCTTTTTGTGCTTCTAAATTTTGAAATCTAGCAGTGATTTCTTTTATCTTGGACATCATTTCCTTATTAAATGATAAATGACTGCTGAACCTGGTAACGCAAGTATGAACGAGCTTTTGTACCTTACTGGCGCTGTGATCTTGATGTTCCCTCTTTAACTTGAGTCGCAAAGCTTCTGTAGCAAACTCATCCAATATGTCATCCGCATCGTATGCCAAGTCTTGAAGCTGGACCAACCAACTTTTCACATGCCGGTCCTTCTCTGCATCATCTAGCACTGCATGAATATTGTGCAAAGTCTTTTCCCACTTCTTGAGTTCCTCGCAAACTTCCTTCTCAGTTACAAAGTTGAGAAACTCAGAAGAGGCCAACTTACTAAACAACCCTTCAAAGAACACAGATAAAGCAGCTTCAACGACGGACATGGCTTTTGACCTGCAAAAACACAGAGATTATGTGTATAAACTTGAAACAGATGAGGGAAAAAAAGGTGGTGCATCCAAAAAGAAAGAGATGCTCAATCAGTAATTTATGAAGGGCAATGGGTAGTAGGCTTTACTCTACGCCATTCTTATCAGATGAACTAATTTTACTATCTAACCATATATAACTTCTTTCAAAGGCCTTATCTTTATTAACCAATCCCACAATTAACCTTTCAAGCAAACCTTTGCCTTCAAACAATTCCACTTACTCTCGTCTCTTAATCTATTATCCAACCAATGAGTAACTAAAGATGACCAAGAAACAATCAAGAAAAATTTTCAATTCTAATTCCTGATCTTTTGCCTTTACTAGTAAAACGGCAGTACATTACCCTATGCCTTTGAAAATAACTCTAAATCCATCAGTAGAGAGTTGTGATCCAAATAATAAATGCAATTATCATATGAGATACAACCAATTGAAAGAAAGGATTTAAGCACATATCAATAGTTGCCCCTTCACTCAAAGAACTTATAGAACAATGGAAATATGCTTTGATATAGATTAAATTTCCATTATGAAATTTGAGGATGTGGATTGTCATCTCAAACATTCAATTTGTAGAAACATTACATATTTTTTAAAGTTTGCATTTTAATGTTATAGGCAATAAATCTTGAGTTCTCTTAATTTTGTTTGTAATTGTTCAAATATAAATTCCCGCATAACTTATTTCCCAAATGAATTCTAAGCCTAAAGCCTCCAAATTTTCATTCAACACACCTCAAGCAATTCTCTTGTCTCTCTTTGACAAACTCAATTCTAAACCTTCTCCAAAATTTTTCTTTAAATCTAGAGGAAATCTCATCATCTCTCCGATTTCGAACGTCCAAAACAACTCCCTTATCCATCCATAACCACCGAAGTAGCCTAAAACCTCACTCAAAGCTTCCAACTTATTACAAACCTCTATCTAACTTTTCACGAAAACCCGGAAGAACCTAAATCCACATCACTTGCCACTTCACTAGGCATATCATCCAAACCACGTCATCTCAACCATATCATCTTTCCAAATCCAACCAAAACTCTATCTAAAAGTTCAAAGTCCAACCAAGACTCTGTCCAAAAAGTCCAATCAAATCAAAACTCTACTCAAAGAGTTTAAGTCCAACCAAAACTTAACCTTAAAAGTTATTGTTTCACCAAAGTGCTCTAAAAGAGTGCCAACACCCAAATTTTGTTTGAAGAGTTCTTGCCAATCTAAAATTCTTTCAAAGGGCTTGATCTAGCTAAAGCTTGGTCTTAACCCGAAAAGTTCTAATCAAGATAAAACACAGCTACACTAAACCCAACTCACAAGCTCAGACATATAGTTGTCTTATTGGATCTTGTATCACGACAATCTGCTCAGGTATAATTCCTAAAATCTTTAGACATCTTAGACTTCTCATTAAATTATGTGCAAGTGACATATCCTCCATGATCAAATATCAAGTACTCTTAGGAATGCATAATGCATACCATTTAGTTATAATTAGGATTTTTTTTTTGGGTTATAGGCGGTGAAAATTTTTACAATGTAAACTCATGTCTAGCATGTGATGTAAAATCTTGTCATATAGATTAGGCATAAAACGGAATGTTCTAAATATGCCCTCGAGGCATATTCTTGTACTATCATCTAAGTATGTCATTTATACTAGATCACATTACATGTTTCTTTAGTTAGTCTTTATTGTCTTTGTAATATAATGGGATGAACTACTTAATTTAATACAATTGTTCGATAACACATTGTTTGCATTATTTAATGATTGATAAAGAACTCAAGGTTGTCAACCCATAGGTATTTTTCTAGATGCATGCATTAGATGTATGCATGACTGCACGAAACATATAACTTCTTTATACAAATTGCTTGTCATCAAGAATAAAAAGGAAAGGCATGCTCTTTAATCCATAAGCAAGTCAGGATGTTGGTTTGAAATGGATAAGTAAATGCTAGGTTTATCCCTAACAAGGTTTAGAGCTTTAATTCTTCTAATATCTTGTTTACTATTTTCGAACTAAGCTTTTTGATAAATACGACTGGGATATTGAAATTAGTATCGATTCCTGAAATATAAATAAATCGATTAATGACTCATAATCAATCTTAGTTTTCAACACTAAGAAGAGTACTAGAGGTGAAACCCACTAGAGGTGAAACCCACATCACTCACACCTTTGTTTAAAGGAGCATTAAAAAATAAAATAAAATAAATAAAATTTTAAAATTCTTCAGACAAACCAAACCTCAATGTAATAATTGTCTATATGTCTTCACACAATTTCTATTTCATAAAAAATATACAATGATAGACATTTGTAAACACACCATTTAATCCAAAGATGAAATTTTAAGAAATTCAAAAGTGTACAATTTTCTAAAAAATTTCTAAATGAGAATTTTTCTAAATTTCATTGAAATGTTGGAGAATTTAGAAAATTATTTCAATATTACGAATTTTCATTTATTTCTATAAATAAAAATGAAAAAAATTAATTTGATAGAAAAGTAATCAACAAAAGAATTTTCATTTATTTCTAAAAATAAAAATGAAAAAAATTAAATTGATAGAAAATTAATTGTTAAAATAAAAAAGGGATAAAAGAGTTGAGAATGTAATTGATAATTGTATATGCATTTTATCACATAATGCTTAATAAATTTTGAAATAAGTGGGGAATTTGACTAATGAAACTTTTAAAAAATTTGTAAGTGTGAAATTTTCTTAAAATTTTCTATGTGAGTAAACAATTTAAAAAATTAGAATGTCAAAGATTTTCATTTTATTTCCAAAATAACAGAATTAAAGGAAAATATTAAAATTAATTTAAAATGTTTTAAAAATAAAAATGAATTATTTTCATAAAATATTTAATTAATCTAATGAGGAAACCTCTTGAAAGAAACAGAAGTATTTTCTTGAAAACTATTGAAGGGAAAAAATTACTTTTTCTAATTACTTTTTAATGATTCCATGATACAGTTTTTGTTGCTGCTAAGTCTAAAAAAGCATTAATCTCTACAGACACAACTATACCATCAGTTCAAGGTGCAGCATAGTTGATTTAACTATTACAAAATTTGTATTTTTCTCTTGAAACTTTGTTGCATGGTCATTTTAGTTTGAAGGATTGGTTTATTTCCCTCTTGAAGCATTTGAATCCATTTATTTTTATGAATTTATTTACGAGCTGAAAATATGATTTGAAATGGTTTATCTTATAAACTTCATGGAATCAAATAATCTTTATCTTTTTCCAATATAATCAAACGTGAACTTGATTGAAGATCCATCTCTTAGCCTTTTGTATATTCTCCTTCTTTCAAATTATATGGCACTGCATTTCAAGTCTAGCAATTTCATAATGAAATATGCAAAATGGAATAACTGTGATTATGAAAGGCATTTTCATGAAATGCACTCAGAGAGGGAATGTACATCATTTTGCCTTGTGCATTTATCTTGATCATTGGCCAAAAAATATATCTTAGTTTGTTGCTTTGGTTAAATCTATTTCTTTGTTATTTCTGCATGTATGTAACAATGAGATCTTATATATCTTCTTTGATTTTATCTTGCATTACAAATTTTATGGTACTTTTTATAGCTTACCTAGTGACATTTTTCAATTAGGATGAAATATAGAGTTGCGGAAAAGATAAATGAAATATAATGTGATACATTTCTAACAGCACATTTTGAGGTTCTTGGAAAACTATTCTCTTTAGCAATAAAAGCCAAGATGAGGAATGGCGTTGTAAAGCTCTACTCAAAGCAAGTACAATTCCTTCCATGGAGTCTGTTGATGGGCAAAAGGAAAACAAATGCAAAGTGAAATGTTATTGTATGTATTAAACTTTGTGTTACATGTATATTGGAACAAATTATGTATTTAGATATTTAAATATTTATAATATTCAGTTCATGAATTTAAATTCATTTTTATTTCTTTTAACAATTTTTATTTAATTATAACAAATATTAAAAGAAAATTAAAAAAAAGTAAAAGTTTTGATTTAGCGGCATTTATATTTAAAAATGCCACTAAATGTTGAATTTAGTAATATTTGTATTAGAAAATGCCATTAAATTTAGTGATGTTTTTATTACAAATGTCGTTATTTTTAGCATTTAACGATATTTTTAAACACAAATGTTGCTAAATTAGCAACATTTTTTTCGCTACAAATGTTACCAAATTAATGATGTTTTTTATGATAAAAACGTCATTAAATTACTGGCATCTCAAATATACAAATATCGCTAAAATAGTGACGTTTTTTAGATATAAACGTTGCTAATATAGCGGTATTTTATAAAAAACACTAATATTTTTTGCGACGTGTGTATAGCCAGCACTCTGACTAGCATTTTTCGTAAACATTGCAAATCTTTTAGTGGTGTTTATAAACGTTGTTAAAAATTTTAAAAAAAAACGTCACTAAAAACTTAAACCCTTGTAGTGTCAATCTCTTTTAATCATATGAAGTATTCTCAATTCAAATAAACACATACCCATATGCGTCTTTTCAACACAACCAAATACATACCCATATGCACCCACACATCATACCCTATTGTTTGAACGTAGCAATAACTATGGGTTGCATAAAAATTTAAGCTCCAAAAATTAAATAAGCTCTGATGTTTTTTGCGTTCATATTGAAGGAAGTATTATGCAGGGTTTGCATAATATATTAGACAGTTATTGGAGTAGCATACTGATTCAATTTAGACTCCTTTGGAAACAGGCCTTTTTCGCAAGCTCCTTTCACATGAAATTGAGCTGAAATTCTGCAGAATAAATTGAGAATAGTTATTATAAGCTTCTTGTGTTCTTTTTTGTCAAGACAGGACATACCCCTGATTTGATGATTGAAATGAGCTCCTCAAACCAATACTTGAGCTCAGCAGCTGAAGCACTTTGTCTCCATCAACGTAGATGTTTCTTTATGCCGAGCCAGAATGCTTATAAAGATCTAAGAAGCATATCAAAATGTTTAGTCACTATTATAAATAGTTAAAACTTCATACATAAAGGCAAACAGTTTTCAAAGCAAGTATAAAAGAAAACCACATGAAGCTGTGTTGCTTTACATTGTTTATCATACAACCTCAGATTCTTCAAAAGCTCAATCCAGGCAAAGATTTTAACTTGTAGCTCCACCAATCTGAAAGAAACGATCATCGAAAAAACAAAGGCTGCTGATCAATGCTTTAAGGAAAGGATATTTTATGCATCAATATGAAGAATTGAGCTACAGTGGAATGAAACTTCCAAACATTATTGCACAACAGAAC
Organism: Durio zibethinus; assembly: GCF_047325235.1. NCBI lineage: Eukaryota > Viridiplantae > Streptophyta > Magnoliopsida > Malvales > Malvaceae > Durio > Durio zibethinus. The sequence goes on from NC_143180.1 coordinate 23,461,056, forward strand.
AATATTACAAAGAATTTTAACTTTTACATTTAGAATATCAATTTGGCCTTTACAGAAGGTCTCAGCTCAGCCAATTTTACCTCCTTGATAAAGTTCTTACCCTATCTCATCATTTATGCTTGCACCCCTGACACGGAGGAGGAAAGATTTCTGTTGTAGGAAAGGAGCTGCTGCCCTAACAACTTCGAAACCACCAATGGATTGAAGTTATTTCGTCCTGTCAGACTAGTTGCACAACAACAGATTTTTGTTTAGAAGCATTTGGGATAAAAATGGAAGTACCAAAAAAGGGGAGAAAAAAAAAAAGCGAAAGGAATCCTAGCAAGGCTGGAAGTTTTCATTATGCTAAGTATCATGATTTCTTATAATTTATGGTTTCTGATCATAAACATGGAATCTATATACTCAAGAGTATGATACATGGATTATGGATGGTGGAACATGATTCAAGGATATGAAATGTTCAAGGCACTAATTGCTGGTTCTGGAGGAGCACCTTTTTCAGATTAAAAGACAAAAATATTGTACATAAAACATAAAGTACAAATGATTTTCCTTTGCTATAAAAGGAGAACGTTTTAAAAAGATTTCAGAACCCTGGAAATAAGTAATAACTAAGTAATAACTTACCACTTTCATAGGAAACAATGTTTCCCTTGGGGAATTTTTGCGCCACTGACACTGTCCTCACTCACAAGTCTGGCAATAAAACTTTAATATCTCATCATTTATAACAAATTGAGTTCTCAATGGGATTGAGGCAGAGATTTTGGTACTGACTCATTCAGGCGGCCATATGGTCAATTTGACAGCAGTGAAGGCAATCCATACTTCTGCTAAGTAAACAGCATTCATCTTTTTCAGGTCTTTCCATCTGCTTTTGCAAACCACTTTGTGTGCTCCTATAAAGGCACTACTCACTGGCCTCTGCAACTTCCAACTGACTGAAACTAAATTTAGATATCAAATTAATCTTCACGCATATAAGAACATAACAAGCATTTAATAATTGAAACCATTCTTGAATGATTCTGCAAAAAAAAATCAGATGTCAATGAGACAAAATGATTAATAGATATAAACATTTAACATATCTGTTCTGCTCTTGAAATTGTCCCTCTACTATATTTAGTCCAATTTTAATTTTAATGAATTTCTATTTTTATTAAACATGGTTTTTTTTTCTATATATATATTTTCCATTTCAATGTAAAACAAAAAGCTGTGTGTATAAGGGATTGAACTAATGAACCTTTTATTATGGAATCGAAAAAACAATAATCATGAAAATAAATCACTTGAGCACTTTATTTAATAGTACGTTAAAGTTCTTCAAATAAGTATCATATAATTGCAAAGTGACATGTACCTTATTTCTTGGCGTTCCTTCCGTTGACAAATTAACATGAAGCTGCTTCAAACTTCAATGTAAGGTATGTGGGCTATGTTAAGAAACAAGTATTAATTCCAATGTAAGGTATGTGGGCTATTTTGGGCCACTCTTGACCTCCATCTTTCTTGCATCGTTCTTCTAGCAATGGACATCTAGAAATTTCGAGTTGCAAAAGTGAGTCAAACATCTCCTTTTCCGGAAGGAATTTGAGCTTGGGACAACTATGGATGCCCAATGATTCAAGAGACTTGAGATTTTGAAAGCCCTTGGAGGATAGAGTTTCTAGGTTTGGAAAACCGCAGATGGTGAGGGAGGTGAGAGTGCGGGGCAGAAGCATTTCCTCACATGGGAATGACACCACATCTAGAGAAGCACCGTTGATGGACAAATGTTTAAGGGAGGTTAGTTTGTGCAAACCCCACTCGATCACTGATTTGCAAATATTGGGTTGCCAGATTTGAAGTGCAGTGAGATTGGGAGGGAACCCCTCTTGTGGAAATGATATCACACTTGGACACTCAAATATGAACAATTCTCGCATAGAGACGATGTTGTGGATGCAGTTGGGTAAGGCCTGGAGTTTTTCACACCCAGAAAGATGAAGCTTTCTGAGTTTGGTGGTTAATAACACACTTCCTGGGAATGAAATCAAACTCGAACAACGCCCAATAAGAATCTCCCCAAGATGGTTGAGCTTGTTTAATCCACGAGGCAAAGAATTCAAATGATCGCAACCGTCGATAGTTATCAATTCAAGGGAAGAGTTCTGTTCAATATCTTGAGCTATGGACTCTAGTGCTGGGCAATAATTAATCCGGAGGGATTTAAGCCCCATGGGTAACTTGCCATTGGCTGACAAGGATGTCAACTTTTCACAAGAATAAATGTCAACATGTTGAAGACTAACAGGTAACTCGCCCCTTGAGGATAAAGATATCAGAGACTTGCAACCTCCAATTACCAAGTGCTCTAGAAGACGCGTGCAGTAGATGTTGTTGTTTACTCCATCCAGCAAGTACAGCAAATTCTCACACAGCATAATGGTTAAACGTCTTACATTTGGTGGCAAGTTTCCATTTGAAATTGAAATCAATCTTGGGCATCCTTCAATTCGTAGCTTCGTAAGGGATCTGCAGCTATGTATGCTTTCTGATAGCCTTTCTAGCCTTTCACAATATTGTATGGTCAAATGTTCAATATGACGAGGGATTCCTAATTGCATATGCTCTTCCTTCTCGTCCTCTGCACCTATGGAAACAAGTCTTGAACAATTGTGAATCTCCAAAAAGCGAAGAGGCCTCAAATGTGTTGAGAGTCTTTCCTGGTTCAGCCATGAAGAAATTAGCTCCTCATATCCACTTATAAAAAGATGTTCTACTTTTATCAACCCTAACATCATCCCCTCCATTGGAGAAGTGAATTTTGAAATGTTTGAAAGAGAGACTGTTTCCATGAATGAGCCAGAATTTGTACAATTAGTAGACACCACCTCTTGGCAACCATCAATTTTTAAGTCAGACAACTTCGGAAGGCTTGAGAGTGAAACTGCCAACTGCTCACATTGTTGAATCACAAGTTTCTCCAATGAAGGAAGACAACTAGGTAGACTTCTCAGTTGTTGACACAATTTAATCTCTAGCTTAGTCAAGGAAGGAAGACGATTAGGTAAACTTCCTAACAACTTGGGGCAATTTGAAATGATGAGCTCATGGAGGTGTTGGAAACTCCTTACATTTTCATCAACTTCACAGGGATCCCATTCCTCCCATTCTGGCATGCCATCAAAACATAATCTCTCTAGTGACGGAAATGCATTAATCGACAGATCCTTTCCAAAAAAATTAGCACCCACATTTTTTACCTTACTCATCCTCCGGATAGAAAGCGATTTTAGCGACAGTAATCTTCCAACAGCTGGTAATAATGTGCAATTTGGACAGTAATCCAGATCCAGAATCGATAGGTTTTCAAATGAAGGATCTCCAATCCAATTTGGGAATGTTTCACCTCCATAACATTCGATGGTGAGCCTTTCAAGCATTTTAGCAGGTTGGAGTGAATCCAACACGTCCTTGTGAATTTCTTCTCCTGCAAAATTATAACTCCACTTCAAACCTAAATCACGAAGGTTCGACTTACGACATAACCCAGCCACCCATGCATCTTGAGTTTTGACAACATTCTGCAATTCTGAAATAACAAGTCCACCCTTAAGATTAGACAAATTCTCCATCTCCCTTATCTTACGGCCATTGTCTTGACTCACAACAAAATTTGTCAATGTTTGAAGATTGGTTAGTTCACCGATTCCCATTGGCATCATTTTTATCGAACGTGCACCTGTAATGTCAAGATGCCTTAGGTTAATTAAAAATCTCATTTCAGAAGGAAACTCTTGAAGACGAAACACCCCCGCAACAGCAAGGTCTCTAAATTGTAAAGCTTGCATATTGAATCCGGCTGAGTTTCGATTAGAGTGAGAGAAAAATTTAGATAACGCAGATGCACCAAATCTCCAATAATATTGGGAGACTCCGTTAGGTAGCACCCTCGTAAAGATAACACCCTCAAGTATTTAAATTCTGGCAACAACTCACTGACAACTTGATTAGAGAAATTCCACCAACCTCCAGGCATCTTCAACGGTAGGAAGGTTCTTAAACCCTTCTTTCCGTTAAAGACTTTTAAATTTTTAATTCCGTCTTTCCTGCCATCAATGTAAGATGAATGCCGAGCATGACTGGAAACGTTCAATGCCTTGTCACCCTCCACTCTGAAGCATATATCTTTGGCAACTGATTGAGCCAAATCATTAATCAGATCATACATTATAAATCGAGACTCATCCTTGTTGGATACTTCAAAAAATTTAAAATTTTTTTGAAAATTATTAAAAGTACAAAAATAATATTTCTAATATTTTAAAAATATTTTTGATATTATTATCATAAATATTATTTATCTGTTCGATTATAATGCTCGTTAGAGTGAAATTTTTGATGTTTGAAAATTAAAAAATATATATTATTAATAAGATTTAAGCTTACAATTTAAAATTTTAATCACTTTCTTTAATAAATTTCTCTTCTCAAATTTTTGGAAAAAAATTATATCAAAACACGTTATAAAATTTAATAAAATGATAAAAACTAAAATAAAATATTCAAAAACAAAAAATTGGCAACTATACAAACCCACCCTATATCAAAATTCCAACTTTTTTTTCCTTAAAGTAAATGTACTTGTGTTGATTTGACATAAGGGTAAATCCATTTTTACTAGCAATTGGCTGACAAAGAAAAAAGTAGACCATATATCAGAAAAAAAAAATGTATCAAGCAAACTTTAAAAATCTTTAAAAGGGTGAAAATCTTTGATCTACGAATAATAGCAAACAAATTGGGACTCTGAAATCTGAAAAGAAAAACCACTTTTTATAACACTCTGTTATCAAATGTTGTAAGTACCCATTTAATCTGAGATTTTAAATTTCAAAAGTTTTTGTTTAACTTTTAATTGGACTATAAACTGATCAATTTAAGTCCGAATTATTATTTGTCTCTAATTAGTAACTTTGGGTTTTAGTCGATTAATAGGGCTAACCAATAGTCCATTCTCCCTTCTTATAATAAACCATTTTATTTTATTTCCCCTCTTATATCTTTTATCCAAATTTTTATATATTTTATTATTTTTAAACAATTGAAACAAAAATAAAAATAAAATAAATACAAAAAATTGAAAAATAAAAAAATAATTATGAAAATCTGGATAAACAAAAGTAGATAAATCATAAAATTTTTAAAGAAATATCCTAAAAAACAAGAATCAAATCATTGATTGGGCATCTCTTTCTTTTTAGATGCAACACTTTTTTTTGCCTCATTTCTTTCAAGTTTTTCATCTTAATTGCATTTTTTGTTATCTCTTTGGAAATTATTTTATCGGTAGAATTAGTTTATATTATCTTTAATAGCCTTAAAATAATATCTATAATAAACATTTTTCATTACTTTTTTATTATTTTATTATTTAAATATTAAAAATTTTTAATTTTTCATTTTAATAGCCTTAAAATTTGATTCTTGTTTGTCCCTCTTTGAGAAAGTCAATTCTAAACCTCCTCCAAAATTTTTCTTAAAATCTAGAGGAAATCTCATCATCTCTCTCATTTCGAACCTTCAAAACACCTTCCTTATCCATCCATAACCACCGAAGTAGCCTAAAACCCTGGTCAAAGCTTCCGACTTATTACAAACCTCTAACTTTTGTGAAAACCTTGAAAAATCTAATCTGTCATAGTCTGTCAATAAGCATACCCTACTGTCACTCACCACATCACCTTGCCTTGTCACCTAAATCCACATCACTAGGCATATCATCCAACCACATCATCTCAGCTATATCACCTTTCAAATCCAACCAAAACTCTATCTTGGAAATTTAGTTATAATTAGGACTTATTTTCTTGTTAAAGACAGTGAAAATTTTTGCAATGTAAACTCATGTCTAGCATGTGATGTAAAATCTTGTCACATAGATTAGAAATAAAACGATATGTTCTAAATATGCCCTTGAGGCATCTTATTGAACTATCATCTAAGTATGTCATTTATAATAGATCACATTACATGTTTCTTTGGTTAGTCTTTATTGTCTTTGCAATAGAACGGAATGAACTACTTGATTTTAATACAATTGTTTGACAACATATTGTTTGCATCATTTAATGATTGATAAAGAACTCAAGGTTGTCATCCTACAAGTATTTTTCTAGATGCATACGTGACAACACGAAACAATAAATAGTTTATACAAATTGCTTGTCATCAAGAATAAAAAGGAAAGGCATGCTCTTTAATCCATAAGCAAGTCGAGATGTTGGTTTGAAATGGATAAGTAAAGGCTAGGCTTATCTCTAACAAGGTTTAGAGCATTGATTCCTCTAATATCCTATTTAATATTTTTGAATTAAATTTTTTGATTAAAATGACTGTTACCTTGAAATCAGTATTGATTCCTAAAATATAAATAAATTGATTGACAATTCATAATCAAATCTTAGTTCTCAACATTGAAAAGCGTACTAAAGGTGAAACCCGCATTGCTCACATCTTTGTTTAAAAGAGCATTTAAAAAAATGAAAAAATAAATAAAGTTTTAAAGTTCTTCAGACAAACGTAATAATTGTTTATGTCTTCACACAATTTCTGTTTTATAAAAAATGTGCAACAATAAACAATTGTAGACACACCATTTAATCCAATAATGAAATTTTAAGAAATTCAAAAGTGTTCAATTTTTATAAAAAATTTCTAAATGAAAACTTCTCTAAATTTCATCAAAATGTTGGAGAATTTAGAATATTATTTCAATATTACAAATTTTCATTTATTTCTATAAATAAAAATGAAAAAAATTAAATTGATAGAATAAAAAAGGGAGAGAAGAGCTAAAAATGTAATAGATAATTGTAAATGTATTTTATCACATAATGCTTAATAAATTTTGGAATAAGTGGGGAACTTGACTGATTATGAAATTTTAAGAAAATTAGAGCATGAAATTTTTTAAAAATTTTGTATGTGAGTAAACAATTTAAAATGATTAGAATATCAAAGATTTTCACTTTATTTCCAAAATAACAAAATTAAAGGAAAAATGACGAAACCTTTTATAAGAAATGAACATATTTTCTTGAGATCTATTGAAGTGAAAAAACTATTTAGAGGTTCGATCAAAGTGTTGAAGAAAACATAAGAAAAATTTTATATTTAAATAATAAATAAAGTAATGAGAAATATTAAGAATATATACCAATTTAATTAAGACTATTAAAGACAATATAAGATTAATTGATATCATCCTTTGAATGATCACTGTGAGAATGTTAATAACATCCCTATAAACTTAATTTTATCATGTAAACCAAAACCTATTCTTTTAAAATCATTTAGTCAAACTTAAAATCATTTTAAAAAAATAAATTTATTTAAGTAATCAATCACACCTAATCAAAAAATTCTTGATAATTACTTTATTAATATTTAGTGATCAAAATCACAGATTCATATGTTATAATAGATATAATCATCATTGGTTTAATAATTATAATATTGCTTACTAATAGAAAAGAGAATTTCTCAATATAGATGGGGAAAAGTGATTATTCTGATCTTTAATGATTTTGAAGCAAGAAGACTTGGATCTCATGAATCACATTGGGGTCGATAGTTATTGTTTCTTCATTTGATGGGTAAAAATTCTATCCAGTGAATTTTATTTCTTTAAAATAAATGTGTTTAATATGATTCTCATGCTGATTTTTTACTCTCAAAATTAATTTATCCAAAGTGAAGAGATTTGGAAGTGTTAATATGATTAGCATCAATTTTTATAATAAGCTCATAAATACTCTTCTCCTTAAAGGTCACTCTCTAGTAGTCTAGTTTTCCAAACTTAACAGGATATAAGGGACGAAACTAATCATCAATTCCATGACTCAAATACTAATGTCAACAAAATGATTTTAATTTCTTCTGTCCCATAAATCCAACCCTTCGGTCATCGGCTCATTGTGAATTCTATATAAAAACATATAGCAAACTAAAATAAAATTCTTCAATTCAAATTGAGAAGAACCAAAAAGAAAGAGAGAAGAATAACCTGAAGAAGAGGAAAAATAGCTTTTCGATCAAAAGAAATTTTGCCGTTAACTCCTTAATTTCTTGCTACACGAGTTAAGTCCGAAAACTTAGAAGAATGAATTCCAATAGCTCCTCTTCTGGTAGCAATGATACCTGATGTATACTAAAAATTTAAACGTAATAGTCAGATATAAGTAATCAAAATTTCAAAGCATAAAGTAAAATATGTGTTCAGCAAGCATTACAAAATAAAACAGTAAGAAGAACTTGATGAAGAGGAAAACAGCTTCTCGCATAAAAGAAATTATGTCGTTAACTCCTAAATCTCCTGCTATAATGAACCCTAAAACTCTTTCAAGTTAAAGTTCGAAAACTAAAAAGATTGTGTTGCCAACAGCTCTTCTTCGTTGCAATAATACCTGATATAAATTAGAAATTTAAACGTAAGGGTCAAAGACAAGTATATAAAAGACGAAGCAAAATAAAAGTTTAGTAGGCTTACACAATAAAGCAGTAACAAGAACCTGATGATGAGGAAAAAGGAACTTTTCACATAAAGGAAATTCTGCCGTTAACTCCTAAATCTCCTGCCATAATGGATCCTAAAACTTTTCCAAGTTAAATACTGAAACTCAGAAGATTGTATTGCCAATAGCTCTTCTTCTGGTTGTAATAAAACCTAATATAAACTAGAAATTGAAACATAATAGTTAGACATTGTCTTCAGCTGTTTGGCCTAATGATCAAGACAGCTTTACAAAAGATATCATGGTTGAGATTCAAACCTCAGCCTTCCCCTCTCCCCTTAATGTAAGGTTCTGTTCCCTTGAATGATAAAAAAAAAAAAAAGGCATAGGTATTCAAAGCATGAAGCAAAATATATATTCAACAAGTATTGCAAAATAAAACAATAACTAGATCTATTTATGTTAACAGTATGGAAGTATCATGCAAATGGACAACATAGCCAAAAATGCATGAAATAAATATTCAAAAATAAATTTATAAGTATTAAAAAGCAAATAAATTTTATTGTTATAAGGAAACCAAGTTTTATTGTTACTAATTCATTTGCTCTCGTGCTTCATTGCACGATTTATTAATTTCTAAATTTTAATAAGTAAATAGGCACAATGATTAATATACTAAAATAAAGTATAATCAATTCCTCTTTTTGCATATTCTCTTTTGTTTAGTTTTTTTTCCCCCTAAAATGGGCAACAACTTCAGTATTATGATATATTACACACTTTAGAACAAGAACACAAACATGCAATAAAGATGCAATGCCACACGGACACGAATAAGATAATACAATAATTAAAAAAAAAGACATGAATACGGTAAAACACGAAAGTAAAAATTTTTTTATATATTTTTATGTTAAAACACTCAATGTATATGTAAATATCAATTTTTAATGTTTCATTTTTTTTTTCAATTTAAAATTATATTTTATAATATATAAAATATTCTTAATTATATTAGAAAAAATTTATTTTTAAATATATACAAGATATTAATTATTTCAAAATGATGAAATAACAATATAGTTCAAACATTGAAATAAGTACTTAATCTTTTAGGAAGTGCGACAAGATATATTACTTTCTAATTTCATTTTTGTTTGCTTGGTTTTTTTTTTTTTTTTTTCATTTTTTGGTGTATAAAAAAAGCCAAAAATAATGTTTGGTCTACTAAAACATGCCTACTCCACCCATATGAGACCCACACTATCCCTTACTTTTCTTTTTCTTTTCTTTCCATTCTTTCTTTTTTGCATTTTTTATTTTCTTGTTTTCTTTCCCTAGCTCCTACCGGTTTTTGACAACAGCTCTGGCATCATCGCCGTGATTGGCTGTTGGCCATCCATATTGAAAAATTATTCAAAAATTATCGATAAATGCATCTAAACTTTTTTTTTCTTCTTATCTAACAAGATTTTCAAAAAAGAAAAAAATAGAAAAGCTAAATCTAAAAAAAAAAAAAATGTAGAGATGGTGTGCAACTAGATTTTTATTTTTGTATTGTGTCCTAGCTTGGTATGTATGTATTTTATGTTGCGCCTGAAGCAATAATCACAACAATACAGAAGCAATAGACAACAATCAATAATCAAATACGCAGGAAAAATAAAGCACACCAAGATTTACGTGGAAAACCCTCCAGTATAGAGGGAAAAAACCACGGGCCGCCAAAAAAATCTTCACTATCAAATAATAGTTATACAAAGTTCTTCTCTAGCTAAAACTAGAGCTAATCAACAACTAGAGAAACAATTGGAGAAATCTCACCAAATAAGTGACTCAACAAATACACCCTGGATTTGTTTCTAGAGAGCTTCAAACCCGATCTTCACCGTTCAGAATGTAGAACTCTGAATTATAAACCTCCTGACAAGGTTCCAACTTAATCGGACCACGGATTGACTTCCGTTCAACCAACTCTCCCTTCTCCTTTTTCTCTCTCTGCTTTTCCTGGCTTTTCTTCTTTCTCTGCTTGGTTGTCGACACCCACATAAAACAACCCCACCTCTTTTTTTATTAAGTAGCTAGGGCTCTGTGTAAAATAAAAGATCAAGGCCCATGGCCTTTACTTGGTCCAAAACCACTTACATGGGACTGGACCCCATTTTCCTAACAATCTCCCCCTCCAGCCCCATTAGGAGGAGATTCATCACCATAGCAGTTTCATTTGGAACTTACCTTGGCCAGGGAACTCATTCCGGCCAAGTTACTACAAAGCTCAAGCTTTTCCCTGGGAAGTATCTTAGTCAACATATCTGCCACATTTTTATCAGTATGGACTTTCTTCAATAGCATCTGCTGTTCTTCAATCACTGAACGTAACCAATGATATCTAACATCAATGTGCTTTGTTCTAGCATGGTACATGGTATTCTTACTCAAATCTAAAGCACTCTGGCTATCACAAAATACCACATACTCTTTCTGATTCAACCCTAATTCAAGAAGAAAACGTTTCATCCAAAGCATTTCTTTACATGCTTCAGTTGCTGCAATATACTCAGCCTCTGTAGTTGACAAAGCAACACACTTCTGCAACTTAGACTGCCAAGATACAGCTCCTCCTGCAAAAGTAAACAAATACCCTGAAGTAGATTTCCTACCATCAAGATCGCCTGCCATGTCAGCATCAGTAAACCCTTCTAGAACTGGTTGTGAAACTCCATAAGTCAAGCACATTTTTGAGGTACCCCTCAAATATCTAAAAATCCATTTCACTGCTTCCCAGTGAACCTTCCCTGGATTAGAAAGAAATCTGCTCACTACACCAACTGCATGAGCAATGTCAGGCCTTGTACAAACCATAAGATACATTAAAGAACCGACTGCAGAAGAATAAGGAATACTAGACATAGCTAGTTGCTCTTCCTTAGACACTGGACAAGATTTCTTACTTAGGTGAAAATGGTTGGCAAGTGAACTGCTAACTGATTTAGCATGTTGCATGTTGAATCTACCAAGCACTCGTTCAACATACTTTTCCTGTGACAACCACAGCTTTCCAGCTCTCCTATCCCGGATAATGTCCATACCAAGAATCTGCTTTGCTGGACCTAAATCTTTCATATCAAAAGACTTAGACAATTGTTCTTTCAACCTGCAAACTATACTAGCATCTTGTCCTACAATCAACATATCATCAACATATAATAATAGGATAATGAAGTTACCATTAGGGAATTGTTTAACATACACACAAGAATCCGCTGCTGTTCTTTTATAGCTATGACTCACCATAAAAGAATCAAACTTCTTGTACCACTGTCGTGGAGCTTGTTTCAAGCCATACAAGCTTTTCTTCAATTTGCAAACTAAGTGCTCTTTCCCTTTCACTTCAAAACCCTCAGGCTGATTCATATAAATGTCCTCCTGCAAATCACCATGCAAAAATGCAGTTTTAACATCAAGTTGCTCAAGTTCAAGATTCAAACTAGCTGTCAATCCCAGTACCACTCGAATAGAACTCATTTTTACAACTGGAGCAAAAATCTCATCAAAATCGATGCCTGGTTTCTGAGAAAAACCTTTTACTACTAATCGAGCTTTGTACCTCACTAGTTTGTCACCATCCTTTTTCAACTTGAACACCCATTTATTCTTTAATGGCCTCTTTCCTGTTGGAAGTTTAACAAGATCATAAGTACCATTCTTTCGCAATGACTCCATCTCTTCTTTCATTGCTTTTAACCAGTGCTCTCTATCCGGAGTAGCCTGCACATCTTGAAAGCTTTCTGGCTCCCCTTCACTGGTAACTAAAATAAAATCTGAACTTGAATACCTGGTAGATGGCCTGCGCTCTCTAGTAGATCTCCTGGGCTGAGACTCTACATCACTTGATGCTGAAGGTAGCTCCCCCTGCTCAACACTCTCAGGTAGAGAGGATTGCTCCCCCTGCTCAAAACTAATAGCATCTGGCTCATCACCAACTGTAGCTGGCTCATCCATATCCCCAAGTTCTGTTTCTAGCTCATTTTCACCATCTGTGGCTCTTTCCTGTGAAATCCCTGTCGGTGTTGAAACATCACACTCAACAGTAACTCGTGTAGTCTTCTCATTTTTCTCAAGATCTGCTATGGTTTCTTTTTCATGAAAGACCACATCTCTGCTTCTGACTGTCTTTCTCTTTACTGGATCCCATACCCTGTAGCCAAATTCCTCATCACCATATCCTACAAACACACACTGTGTAGCTTTACTATCAAGCTTTGACCTCTGCTCTTTTGGTACATGCATGAATACTTTACACCCAAAAACTTTTAAGTGAGAGTATGAAGCATCTTTTCCTGTCCACACTCTTTCTGGAATGTCAAAGCCCAAAGGAACTGATGGTGACCTGTTAAGTAAATAACAAGCTGTGTTGACTGCTTCACCCCAGAATGGCTTTGGTAATTTTGCCATCCTCAACATACATCTGACTTTTTCCACAATGGTGCGATTCATTCTTTCAGCTATACCATTATGCTGCGGTGTTCCAGGTTCTGTCCTCTCATGCCTGATCCCATGCTTTGAGCAATACTCTTCAAAGCTTTTAGATGTGTATTCCCCACCATTATCAGTTCGAATACACTTTAAGGGTAACCCTGTCATCCTTTCAACCATGGCATGAAATTTTTGAAAATACTGCAGTACCTGACTTTTATATTTCAACATATACACCCAAGTCTTACGTGAAGCATCATCAATAAAAGTAACAAAATATCTGCTACCACCTAATGACTCAACCTCAATGGGACCACATACATCAGAATAAATTAATTCCAATCTATTTTCTTTTCTCTGAGAACTTTTACGAAAAGAAACTCTATGATGCTTACCAAACAAACAATAATCACATGAATCGAGAGACATACCTTTGGTCAAGGGAATGAGAGAGTGCCTTGCCAAAACCTGTAACCCTTTTTCACTCATGTGTGCCAGCCTCCTGTGCCACAAGTTTGCTGAAGCATCATTTTCAACGGTATTTACCTGGTTACCGTTCAATTGCATCCATGTCTTATACATTGTGCAGCATAGTTTTCCCCTTGCAACTACCATAGATCCTTTGAGAAGCTTTCACTGTCCATTCTTTTGTCGGCTTTCATATCCCTCCTTATCAAGGACATTAATAGCAAGCAAGTTCATTCTCATATCTGGAATGTGTCTGACATCCCTTAAAGTCAACATGCAGCCTGTACTAGTTTGTACACCAATATCACCAATCCCAACAATCTGCGACACACTCTTGTTTCCCATCTTGGTACAACCAAAGTCTCCTACTTTGTAAGTTGTAAACAACTCTCTCTTAGGAACACAATGATATGCCGCTCCTGTGTCAACTATCCACTCAATGCCGGGATCACTAACATGATTACAATCACCATGTGTACAAATCAAAGTAACTGAATCACTATCTGAATTCACTGCTGCAACATTGCCATCATCTGAACTCTTGCCTTTCTCATCTTTTCGCTCTTGCTTCAAGATTCTACAATTTCGTTTTATATGACCAGCCTTACCACAATGGAAACACTTCACTTTACCTCTAAACTTAGATTTATGTTTAGACTTACAAGTTGCAATCTTTTTAACAAGCATAACTTTATTCATACCTGTTTTTCTCTCATACAATGCTGCCAATTTTTCCCAAACAATGTGAGCATCCGATTCCTGCGCTACATGATGGAACACGCTGATATCAACCCATTTTCTGATTGTAGCCAGCGTCTTTCTACCTAGCTTCTTCCAGCTTTCATCTTTCATATCTGCTGGTTTAGCCGAATCACCCAATACTGGCTCATACAAATCTTTGCAGTATAGATGATCCTCCATCATAGGCTTCCAAATTGAATAATTTGATGCTGTCAATTTTATCATGGAACCTGTATCACCTTCCATGATCTCAAACAGAATTTACTTCTATCCTGGGTTGCTTCTGTATCGATGTCTCAAAATAACCCTCGCTCTGATACCACTTGTTGCGCCTGAAGCAATAATCACAACAATACAGAAGCAATAGACAACAATCAATAATCAAATACGCAGGAAAAATAAAGCACACCAAGATTTACGTGGAAAACCCTCCAGTATAGAGGGAAAAAACCACGGGCCGCCAAAAAAATCTTCACTATCAAATAATAGTTATACAAAGTTCTTCTCTAGCTAAAACTAGAGCTAATCAACAACTAGAGAAACAATTGGAGAAATCTCACCAAATAAGTGACTCAACAAATACACCCTGGATTTGTTTCTAGAGAGCTTCAAACCCGATCTTCACCGTTCAGAATGTAGAACTCTGAATTATAAACCTCCTGACAAGGTTCCAACTTAATCGGACCACGGATTGACTTCCGTTCAACCAACTCTCCCTTCTCCTTTTTCTCTCTCTGCTTTTCCTGGCTTTTCTTCTTTCTCTGCTTGGTTGTCGACACCCACATAAAACAACCCCACCTCTTTTTTTATTAAGTAGCTAGGGCTCTGTGTAAAATAAAAGATCAAGGCCCATGGCCTTTACTTGGTCCAAAACCACTTACATGGGACTGGACCCCATTTTCCTAACATTTTACTGTATCGACAGTCTGTTCGTGTCAAACACGAATACAACATCGGTACAGAAAGAGTAGTCGCATGTCCGTGCTTTGTAGACATACGGTGGGTGAAGCCATGAGGCGTGAGACCAGATCGCTCCCTTCTCCTCTCTCTCCTCCTCTGCTACGTCATTGCAGGTGCTATTATTCTTTTAGCTCACATATCACTTCTAATGAGTTAAGAGTCACCTAATTGATTCTCAATTTTAAATCTTTTTACAAACATATGATTTCCATTTTAACATTTAATTCACTTCAACAAAAGCAGAACACCTCTTTAAAACATTTTTAGAAAAGTTTGCAAAATTTAGAACTTTAAAGAAATTACACCTCTTCTTGAAGCAAAACTTTCAACCATGATATGACACCCAATTTCTACTAAGTTGATAAAGAAAAGCGCAAATAAGAGAAGTTGCAAACTAGAGAAATTCCAACGCGGTTAAGGATGGGAAAAACCCACATGAAAAAATGCCCAGGTCGAGAGGCTCCTTGTAAAATTAGTTTTGAGGTATACTAGGCAAAAATCGGATCAAATTTTATGTATAAAAATAATATAAGAGTTTATTATTTATTGTTGTGTATAGAAATAATATCGGTGTCATTTTCATACACAACACAAATAATACGATTAAGGTTTTAGTAATTAATACAGCTTTAATTTTGAGATTTTTATCAGATTAAAAATGTGTGATTGAAACATAAAAAAAATCAACATGACATTTTTATATCATAAATTGTGTTAAAAAAATTATTGAAAAAAAAATATAATTTTTTTTTTTACTGTAATCAAATTCAATCGTGCCAACAACAAAAAATAAATAAATTAATAACTAATAATTACCATGTAAATGGAAAGTATCACATGCGTGAAATCATTACAAACTGATGAGTCACCAAAAACATGATGTACGAAATGTCAAATCTTGAAACAGAGAGTCATCCAATGCCAGTAAAAAGGAGAAGGCAACTACACTCCCTCAGATTTACAAGATAAGATTAATGCGGAAAAGAAAGGAGTTTAACTGAGAATAGATATTGCCAAAGACTTCACGTAAAGTAAAGTTGATTGGACGTGAATTTTTAAAATTTCTTTTAAAAAAATAAAATTTTATAGTGGTAGTTATTGTCAGATAGAACATGGAGTTTCGAGCTGAATCACTACTGATTTATAATGACATCCAAGCTGTTAAGATAAGAGAGAATCAGTTATTTAAAAATGTGATGTGAGCAATGATGTAAAAAATTTTATTTTAAATGACGATATTAATTTTAATTTTAATTTAATTAATTTATAAAATTATTTTTAAAAAATAAAACTTATAACAATTTTTTATTTCAAACTACAACTTTGTTTACAAAAAAATCACTGTTTATATTTTGAATTAATCCAGTTAATTTTTTTGTTGAAAAAAAATTAAAAATAAAAAAAAGATTAATTTATCTTTTAAATTAAGATAAATCATCAATTTATAAAAAAAATTATAAAATTTATAAAATCTTTTAAATTTAAATATTATCTATCAATATATCATAAAAATTTCAATTTGAATATTTTATATTCAAACCTTAAATTTTAATTATTTTCACCAATTTTTATTGAAATTTATTCAATTAATTTATATTTACATATACCTCCGGTTGTAACAATTTCGATAAAACAATATAATCAAAATGTATTTCTTTCAATTTTATTTATAGAATCAAAAAGGAAAGTTTCTGCCAACTGAATTAATTTTTAATCAGTTTTTAACACCTTACTTTCTTAATATCGTAATGCTACTTTTTTTAAGAACTTATTTTGGAAGGCAAGTCCCTTCAAACTCTTTCTTATGATCCATCCTCGGTCATAATTTTTATATATAGAATAAAAGTGAATATTTAAGAATTTCAATAAAAAAAGTTAGAAGTGAAAAAAATTAAAAAAATAAAAAATTAATTTAAAATTTTAGTAGTTAGTTTGATTTGAATTGAATTTTTTGATTTTATTTAGTTTAATTTTAAATATTAAATATATATATATTTAATTTGAATCAAATTTAAATTTAAATATAAAAAAATAAAAAAATAATCGAATTAAATTATATATTTTTATTAATTTTTATATACATTTTAAATTTTTATAAAACAAAAATAATTATTTTATATATAAATTTATTTAAATATATTAAAAATTATAT
The DNA here is from genome assembly GCF_047325235.1 of Durio zibethinus. Classification (NCBI taxonomy): domain Eukaryota; kingdom Viridiplantae; phylum Streptophyta; class Magnoliopsida; order Malvales; family Malvaceae; genus Durio; species Durio zibethinus. Next base: position 23,478,363 of record NC_143180.1, read on the forward strand.
TAAAAAATATTTACACAAATTTTAATATCTTTCACATAAATCCTTAAAATAAGAAGTGAGTGTGTGAAATGATTGTATCAGATGAGTGGCTTTACAGCACTGTCATAACATTTTATATTATCTTGAATCGGTTGCTTATAATTAGTCATTTGATATTTCGCAACCATAAAAGAAAGGCATGTTTTCGTTAAAGCATCCTTTGCCGAAGCTCCAATGGCTCGTCTTGGCAACATCTATGGTATCAGCTGTAGTAGCTGTGGAAGAACAACCCAAGGCGCCTAAATACTGCAGTTCCAGTTGTGGGCATCTTAAAATTCCTTACCCTTTTGGCGTAGAAAAGGGAAGCTATCTAAAGGGATTTCGCATTACTTGCAACACTTCCAAAAACCCAGCAAAAGCATTTTTAGATGCTACGAAATATGAGGTAGTAAACATTTCTTTAGCTGAAAATCGGGTACGAGTAAGGAATTCTGTCCCTGCATCTGTGACTCACACCTGCTTGGCACTCAATGGATCTGAAACTCAAGGACAGACAACCATGATTAATTTGACTGATACTCCATTCGCACTGTCTCAAAACAAGTTCGTTGTAACTGGATGTAACTCTCTGGGCATCATCAAACTTGGAAAGAGAAAGCTTCTCACTGGGTGCCTCTCTTTGTGTCACGTTAAGCGCGGGGACAAGACTAACGGATCTTGCTCTGGGATTGGGTGCTGCGAGGTCCCTATTACTGATCGTCTTAAAATAGTTGAAACGATTGTGGGTAACATTTTCAATGAATCAAAAATAAAGGAAGTGCTTAATGAAACAAAGATCTCGATGCCCTATCGTTGTGGATCTGCTTTCTTAGTGGACCAACAAAACTACAGTTTCGAGGCATCTGATCTTGATGATGATCATAAATTTTTGACTAAGATACAGCATTCTACTGTGGTTCTTGATTGGACTGTGAGCAACCACACTTGTAAAGAAGCTAAAAGAGACTCGAACACTTATGCCTGCAAGGGGAATAGCGACTGTGTGGATTACAAAGTAAAGGATAGTCAAGGCTATAGCTGCAGTTGCCAAAAAGGTTACCAAGGGAACCCTTATTGTAGCCCGGGATGCCAAGGTATGGCTTACTTATTATTCCCTATATACTACTCAACTCTTTCATCACCCTTGTTCAACATCGTCTATAATTAATCTTTTTAATATTCTAAATGCTGTTGAAGTTTGAGCATATAACCAGTACATCATGTTTCTGTCAATTTTTTTTTTAATTTCCCCTATAAATTAATGCTCATGTTTTCCCCATAATACTACTCTATATAAGTCAGTAACCTCTATATATATATATATATACTGATGTCATTTGTTCTATTTGGCGAAAGACATCGATGAGTGCATTAACAATCCATGTGAAGGCAATCATAAGTGTATTAATACACTGGGAAGTTATCATTGCAAGCAATTTCTTTCTCGGCTGCTCCTGCTTGTTCTAGGTAACTATATAACTCAACACACCGTTTTGCTTTATTTCTTTTTTGTTTCTTTTCGAGGAAGAGCTCTTAAAATATATATATATATATATATATATTATATATATCTATGATTAATTCATGCAGCTTTCGTCAGTGTTTTGGTTCTGTTTCTGTTAGTGTTTTCCACATACTTCTTCTTAAAGAGAAGAAAACTAATCAAGCTCAGAGAAAAGTTCTTTCTTGAAAATGGGGGACTATTATTGCAGCAGAAAAATTCTTCCCGTCAAAGTGCTGTTGAGACAACAAAAATTTTTACGGCCAAGGAGTTGGCAAAGGCCACCGACAATTATTCTAAGAGTCGAATCCTCGGCGAAGGAGGGAATGGAACGGTTTATAAAGGTATCATAGGAGACAATGAAATAGTTGCTGTCAAGAAGTCGAAAATAGAGACTCGTTCCCAAATTGAACAATTTATCAATGAAGTTGTTGTTGTTAGCCAAATCAACCACCGCAACGTAGTCAAGCTCTTGGGATGTTGTTTGGAGACTGAAGTCCCTTTACTGGTCTACGAATTTGTCGCCCATGGAAGCCTTCACTATCACATTCACAATTCCGAAAAGGCAGGCGCAATATCCTGGGACATCCGTCTAAGGATCGCCACAGAAACTGCTAGCGCACTTGCTTACCTTCACTCTGCAGCCTCGATTCCAATCATCCATCGAGATGTCAAATCTGCCAACATATTACTCGATGAAAATTACATTGCCAAAGTGTCAGATTTCGGAGCTTCAAGGTTGATTCCTATCGATAAAACTCAAATTACTACATTAGTCCAAGGTACATTTGGTTACTTGGACCCCCAATATTTCCAGACAAGCAAGTTGACAGAAAAGAGTGATGTTTATAGCTATGGGGTTGTGTTAGTGGAACTACTTACTGGTGAGATACCAGTATCTTTTGCAAGACCAGAGCCTGAAAGAAACCTATCTTCTTACTTCATTTTATCAATGCAACAGGATCATCTCCTCCAGATCCTAGAGCCCGAACTTGCAAACGAGGAGAATAGAGAAGAACTGATAGCAGTTGCTCACCTGGCTATGAGATGTCTGATGTTGAGGGGGGATGAAAGACCTTCAATGAAAGAAGTGCTTATAGAGCTGATAGAGTTGAGAAAACTTGAGAAACATCCATGGGGTCAAGCTAACTGTGAGCAGGCTTTGAGCTTGTTGCATGAACAAGCAGAATTATACCCGGCTCACAGTTCATCATCAAATACTAAATACAGTGGCACACCAACAAACCTGTCACTTTCATTAGACACCCCAGGACGATGAGCATCCACAAGACATAGATTTTTTGTACGTTCTGTTTGCTTTGTAAAATTTGGTGAACCTAAGCTATTTTTTATGATACCTAATCCTTGTTGTTGTTGTCTACTGAGTTTGCTTAAGTGTTTCAGACTTAACCATTTGGTATTAATTATTTAAGACAAGTTCATAAAGGTTCCTAACAAGTTTAAAACAATCGGTAGGCATTTTCATAAGAATACTATCACATATATATACGGTTGCATCAAATATAGCAACACAAACCTAATGGTAGTTGGATTAATCCTAATACCGATTAACAGAATACTCAGATTATCAAAACACAGTAGCATAATCAGATTATCAAAACACAGTAGTATAAGTAAGATGTGAAGCTGACCACCTTCCATGAGGAAAAATTGTGTTTCTGTACAATGTAAGATATTCATAGCTCCAGTAGTCCTATCAAAGAAAAAGGCCAAACCATGCAGCTTTCTGCTACAGCTGGACTAACATTATGAAACTGAATTGATACTTTACAACATGCTAGAAATAAGAAAACCAATAACCTAGATGTACAAGCCACAACAACCAGTGAAATTAAATATGGGTTTTTCCATTTGGATCCCCATGCTCCTTGTCCAACTCCCCATTCCCTATAGAACTTCTAATTCATCTTGTTGGCTTGTCCTGCAAAAGATGAATGTTATCTTTTAGACAAAGATAGTTGTAAAACTTGAAGCAAATACAAATCTTTATTCTTTATACCACAATGAAAACAATTCACAAAAACAACATTTAGGACATTAAATTCATTCATCTAGTTTCTGCCATTTAGTTTCAATTAATTCATTGATTGAGAATAAATCCAATTCATCAAGGTCAGTCCCATCACAATAAATACATTTGGGCCACACATGCCTTGCATTTTTCAATTTGTACAGTCTCAACCAGAAAACAGCCAGTGGTAATGAGCACTCAATTTGTTACAAGCTTACATAAGAATGTAGAGCAGTACATACATAATAATATATACTGACAGGGTAACTTAAAATGGGTATTATTACAGACCTTATCCATCATAAAGCAGCAGCAATTACTCAACAAACTAAAAAATAGCCCAAGGAAACCATGGCTGATTTAGACTATGCATCAGACACAAACTTCAGCCCATCGTACATTAACTAGATTTTACAACTAGGATGACAAACCATTCAGATCTAAGAAATATCAGATTAGTAGATAACTCAAGAAAAAAAATGAAAGAAGACTAGAATCTTACAGCTAGATAACAGCTGACGAATAAATCTACAAAATTAGATAGATATGTTAGCTTCCTACAGGTGTAGTTTGAAAGTTTCAAATATGTAATATTTGGCCAAAAAAAAAGGAACAGTTAAGAATCATTTTCATTGGTGAGCAATAAACTCGTCCAACTTTATGATATTAGGAATAGTAAATGAAAGCTGTTAAAGCATCTCCAAAGGGGTTTTCTTTTATATACTTCTATGTGTTAGGCTAAAAAGCTTTGATCCAATCATATCAATGAAAATATAATCAAACAATCAATCAATCACATAAAAGATAATAATTTAAAATGGTTCGGTCAAACCGACCTACATTCATAGATAAGAAATAAGATCCACTAGTTATAAAGAATTATAAACGTACATCAAAATATATCAATCACTCAACAATCAATACTAGTAGACCTTCTCACACTACAAGAAAATGGAAGATTAGTTGCAGTTTTGTAATGACATTTCACTTACAAACACCGTTAACTTTCGTGTTTTTATAAAACTTAAAGCGTTTATTAGCAAAACGCCACTAAATATTCAAATAGCGGTGTTGTTACTTATAAACGCCATTAAAGACAAAAATTAGCGGCATTTATTGATTAAAACACCTTGAATAATCCTTTCTAAAAAATTGAAGTGATTATTGAAGGCATTTTTGATAGACAATGCTTTGAATAATCCTCTCATAAAAAATAAAAGCGATTATTAAAGGTATTTTCTACAAAAAAAACACCTTCCATAATTCTCTTAAAAAATTATAGAAGATTATTAAAGGTATTTTTTTATCAAAAAACACATTCAATAATGCCTTTTATTTTTTATAAGGAGATTATTGAAGGCGTTTTGTGCAAAAAACGCCTTCAATAATCCCTTTCAATTTTTTTATGAGGGATTATTGAAAGCATTTCAAACAAAAAACATCTTGAATAATCTACTCATAAAGAATAAAAGCGATTATTGAAGGTGTTTTTTACAAAATAACATCTTCAATAATTCCCCTAAAAAATTGTTGTCAATAAATTTATCAAAAATAGAGTATACGATAATTAATTATAAGATCGTAGGTTCAATTTCTCTCTTCAATATTTTTTGAATTTTTTAAGGGATTATTGAAGGCGTTTTTGGCACCTAAAAAATGTTGAAAAGAATTATCGAATTTACAATCTTATGATTAACGACTGTATGTTTTAACCAACAACGCTACTCTATTTTTTGTAGATTCATTGACAAAAAGATTTATTGAAGGCATTTTTGATCAAAAACGCTTTCAATAATCCTCTACAACTTTTTAGGCAAATTATTCAAGGCGTTTTTGGTAAAAAACGCCTTCAATAATCGCCTTTATTTTTTATGAGCAGATTATTTAAGGCATTTTTTGCTTGAAACGCCTTCAATAGTCTCTCATAAAAAATTGAAAGGGATTATTGAAGGCATAATCCCCTAATAAAAAATGAAGAGCATTATTGAAAGTATTTTTTGTAGAAAACACCTTCAATAATCCCCTCTAAAAAATTGGAGGGAATTATTGAAGGCGTTTTTGACCAAAAAAACATAATTAATAATCTCCTTTAAAAAATTGAAAGAAATTATTGAAGGTATTTTTTATCAAAAATACTTTTAATAGTTATAAAGAAAGGGCAATCGACTGTTATGCAATAGCAGTAGATTGCTTTTTCTTTCTTTTCATTAATTAAGCTCTAAATAGGTCTAAAAGCTTTCAATTTTGCTTCCTTTTCCTTTTAATTGTTAAAAATTATTCATATAAATTAATTATATATTATATTTAATTTTTATTATTATTAAATTTATTATAGTTATATTTTAATTATAAACTTGTATGAAAATTAATTAATTTATTTAATATTTATATACCAATAATTACATATAAATTAAATTATATATAATTAAATTATAAATATTATTAATATTATTAAACTAATTTAACCATTTATGAAATATTAGACAATAATTCATTAATTCATTATAATTTATAAAAAACCTATAATGATACGAATTTTAATAATTAAAGTTATCAGATATTATAAATTAATATTATTAGTATTAGAATAACTATGCAATGCAAATGATAATATGTTAATGCACAAATTTTATTTTTTTATTTAAAAATTTTATTAATTTTTTTATTTTTAATTTAAATTTTGAAGAAAAAATAATTTTTATTATATTGGAGATTTTTCATAAATATTCCAACACACTGGTAATATTTAAAAAAATCTTCTCACATATGGATTTCGTAAAGTATCATTACTCGGAATACTTTTAAAATCCTATTATTGAAATCCTATTATTGGGTAAAATTTTCTTTTTTCTTATTTATATTACTCATTCTTAATTTATTAATTATTTTTTATTATTTTATTAAAGAAAAGAAAACTTATCTTCTCATCAAAATTTAAAGAAATTATTAAAGGCATTTTTTACCTGAAATGCCTTCAATAATCCCCTCATAAAAAATAAAGGGGATTACTGAAACATTTTTTTGCAGAAAACACTTTCAATAATCCATTCTAAAAAATTATAGGAGATTATTGAAGGTGTTTTTGGCCAAAAACGCCTTCAATAATCTCTTTATCAAAATTTAAAGGGATTATTGAAGGCGTTTTCTGCAATAATCCCCTCTAAAAGATTTAAGAAGATTATTGAAGGCGTTTTTTGCCTAAAATACCTTCAATAATCATTTTTGTAAATAGTGACTTTTTTTTAAGTAAATGCCACTATCGTGAAAAAATGACGTGGCTCTAATTTTTTTCCAAAATTTAAACCCCCTTTTTCTTCTCTGTAATTTTTTTTTTTTTTGCCTAGCTTTTTTCTTAGAAGAGAATGGTGAGAAAGAAAATTCAAATCAAGAAAATTGACAACTTAGCAATAAGGCAAGTGACTTTCTCAAAGAGGAGATGAGGACTTTTTAAGAAAGCTCATGAGCTTTCCACTCTTTGCGATACTGAGATAGCTTTTCTAGTCTTTCAGTCACTGAAAAGCTCTTTAAGTACTCAAGCATAAGGTTGCTCTCACTTATCTCATATCTATATGTAAATGCTTTGCCTTGATTCTTGCTCTATTTCTATTGGTTTAATATAGAAGTCTTTGCCTGCTGTTCGATTTAATGTGTTGAATGTGCTTAGGTGAGTGTGAGAAGAAGTGAGAAACGTAATTATTTTAAAAGAAAATCTTTTGAATCAAGAGAACTGTATAAAAGTATAAATTCATGATAACTGAATGTACTTGAATCTTGTATTCTATTACAAAAAGAACTTCTTTTAATAATTTGTTAGAAGCTGAGGGGTTTTGGGGTGGGAGGCCATGGTTTCACATGAATGTCTGTATGATATTTATTGATGCTTATTCATACTTTCTTGAACCTTGTTTAAGCCATATTTTATGACTAATCAGCTGCCTTATAAGAAGTTTATGCTTTCCATATATCTTTTCTGGTGCAACTTAGAGCACAAACTGATATTTTACCTTTCATTTTTCTTATCAGAACCTGATCTACTGTCATTTTCATTTTCTCTCCAACCAAACTGCTTTCAATTTCAGTTTTCTTAATTGAATCTTGTTAGAATTTTAGGTTTGCTACACTCTTTTTGAATGTTCTTTAAGGTTTTCATAATAAAATTTACAAATTCTCATGATTTCCTTTTCAAATTCTATAAAATTCATGTTGAACTCAAATCTGGTTTCAAAACTGCACACCTAACCTATCTTCAGTCTTTTGATCAAAACTCAGTGAATTCTAGGTTGATTTACTTCAAATTTTTTTCCTAGATTCCTAGTTCATAATGCTATAATCCAGTAAAACTTTAGCCTCAAATTCCACTTGTACAAGTACAGTTAATTCTTCAAAGTTAAGGCTGAATCTAGAAGGCAAAAACGATCCATACATGATGATCCTCTCTCATTCTAGGTGTTTGATTTGATTCTCTCATACTTTACATTCTTAGTTTTACATGTTTACTCGTTATTTTTTAATTGATTGCATTTATTTTTATGAATTCATTTGGTGTTTGGATAGATTTAGTTGTTAATGCTCTATTTTTTTCTGTTTTGAGTGTCACTCAAGTTGTTAGTTCATTAAGCTGGTTTTTCTCTATTTTGCTGCCATTTTCTTGTTGAATTTTGTAGCAAACTTGATTGATGAATTTTTTCTTAGCTCATTTCAAGTTCATTTTCATTATAAGCTTCTAGACCTAATTTTTTTCTTTCAATAACTCAGTGAGTTTCAATTAAATTTCACTTTATATTTTAGTGGTTTCTAGTTAATTCTTGTATTTGCTTGCACTTTTTGTTCTTCAAATCAGTTTTCCTTTTGTTCCTTAATTGATATTTTCAATTCCAGTTTATGATCACTTGTTTTAGCATCAATTAAATGTAGATTAATTAATTCACGTTTGGTTACAAGTTAGTTGTTAGTTGTAGTTTTGTGTTCTTTCATTACATTGTGCGATTTTTCTTCAACTTTTGCTTTTCAAATTGATTTCTCATGATGTTTTTTTATAGATCTTTGAAATTCCATCTTGTTTTGAAGAAAATTTAAAGAAACAAAAATGAAAATTCAGATTTAATATACTAGTTTTGAGATGTATTCTATTTCAATTATATGTGTGTGTTTAGGGTTGGAGTTGGATTTGTTTTGAACCAATTGCTTTAAAGTTTGGGCTATTGCACATGTAATGTTGATAACTTATTTGTAGAATAATTTCCTTTCTTTAATGTATCCTAAAGTTGATATGTGTTAAGATACTCTTATTTATTTGAATGAAGATCTAAATGTGGCCAAAGGGCTATTTTATCCCAAAAGTCAAGGAATTTGGGCTTTTTCCATAAATTGGTATGATTGAAAAAGGTAAAAAAAGGATGTTTTGGCTTCAAGCTTTTAATGTTGAAACAAGAAATTAAGTTAATTGTTTTAGTATGACCTATTCTAAAAAATTTAGTTTTAGGGTTCAATCTAATTATTTTGTCACACCTATAAATCACAATCATCTTGCTATTAACTATTGAGTTTGGGAGTTTTATGCAATATGCCCTTTGTGTTTATATCTATTTCAATCAGAAACTTTTTTGTTGATGTCATCCCCTTGAATCTTATTATTCTTCTACTTTTGTATCATAAAACAACATGGCTAGCAATATTTTACATATGAATGCCAATTAGATATGCACTCGGATGTGTTTAGGGTGGAATAGTAAGTTTTCTTTTCTAGCTTTTTTATAGGTATTTGTTAAACTAATCTCCTTAATTCCTTCCTAGTTTAAGAATAAAAGAACTATCCTTATCTCAAATATGCCAAGTTTTATTACTGTCCATATTTTATGACGCTCTATGCTCTGCCCATAGGTTAATCTAAGATAATAGCTGATAGGTTAGTAGTCATTTAAATTGGCATTTCGCATTTTGGATGCAAACCATTGTGATGCTTCCATTTGCTATTCTAGATTTTATTATGAAGCCTTTGCAGTTGAAAGGTGCATACTATAGACCTATCAACTTGGATTGATCCTCTATACTTTTTCTAATTACTTTTTAATGATTCCATGATACAGTTTTTGTTATTGCTAAATCTAAAAAAGCATTGATCTCTATAGACACAACTATACCATCAGTTTAAGGTGCAGCATAGTTGATTTATGCATTACAAAATTTACATTTTTCTCTTGAAACTTTGTTGCGTGGTCATTTTAGTTTGAATGATTGGTTTATTTCCCTCTTGAAGCATTTGAATCCATTTATTTCTATGAATTTATTTACAAGCTGAAAATATGATTTGAAATGGTTTATCTTATAAACTTCATGGAATCAAATAATCTTTATCTTTTTTCAATACAATCAAGCATGAACTTGCTTGAAGATTTATCTCTCAACCTTTTGTATATTCTCTTTCTTTCAAATTATATGGCACTGCATTTCAAGTCTAGCAATTTCATAATGAAATATGCAAAATGGAATAACTATGATTATGAAAGGCATTTTCATGAAATGCACTCAGATAGGGAATGTACATAATTTTGCCTTGTGCATTTATCTTGATCATTGGCCAAAAAATATATCTTAGTTTGTTGCTTTGCTTAAATCTATTTCTTTGTTATTTCTGCATGTATGTAACAATGAGATCTTATATCTCTTCTTTGATTTTATCTTGCATTACAAATTTTATGGTACTTTTTATAGCTTACCCAATGACATTTTTCAATTAGGATGAAATATGAAGTTGTGGAGAAGATAAATGAAATGTACTGTGATACATTTCTAATAGCACATTTTGAGGTTCTTAGAGAAATATTCTTTTTAGCAATAAAAGCCAAGATGAGGAATAGGCGTTGTAAAACTCCACTCAAAGCAAATGCAACTCCTTTCATGGAGTCTCTTGATGGGCAAAAGGAAAACAAATGCAAAGTGAAATGTTATTGTATGTATTAAACTTTATGTTACATGCATATTGGAACAAATTATGTATTTAGATATTTAAATATTTATAATATTCAGTTTATGAATTTAAATTCATCTTTATTTCTTTTAACAATTTTTATTTAATTATAATAAATATTAAAAGAAAAATAAAAAAAACGTAAAATTTTTTATTTAACGGCATTTATATTTAAAAATGTCACTAAATGCTGAATTTTGTAACGTTTGTATTAGAAAATGCCGTTAAATTTAATGACATTTTTACTTTAAATACCATTATTTTTAGCATTTCGTGACATTTTAAAACACAAATACCGTTAAATTAACAGTATTTTTTTGCTACAAATGCCACCAAATTAACAATGTTTTTATGATAAAAACGTCACTAAATTAATGACATCTCAAAGATACAAACATTGCTAAAATAGCGACATTTTTCAGATACAAACGTCGCTAATATAGCAGTGTTTTATAGAAAATGTTACTATTTTTTGCGACACGTATATAACAGCACTCTGACTGACTTTTTTGCAAATGTCGTAAATTTGTTAATGGTGTTTATAAATACCATTAAACGTTAAAAAAATGGCACTAAAAACCTAAACCCCTGTCGTGTCAATCTCATCTAGTCCTATGAAGTATTCTTAACTTAAACAAACACATACCCATATGCATCTTTTCAACACAACCAAATACATACCCATATACACCCATACATCATACCTATGTAAACCCTCTTGGTCTCTTCTAATTCACTTACAAATAAACAAACATACACATTTATAAGACGTAAATCTTTAATAGTCTTATAGGGTGTCCACCCATAAAATCCTACAACTTTCTTGCATATTTTTTTTTTTATATGTAACCTTACAGAGACTTCACTTATTTATAACCATACAAACTTACTTATTAAAAATCTTTTTCCTTTTAGAATTTTTCTTCTGCAAGTCAAACATGCCTATTAAGAATCTATTTTCTTTTAGAATTCTTTTTTTGCAAATCTTCTTGTCCATTAAGTAATATATAACATATCTCAAACAAATCTCTTATAGGATTTGAGTCATTATTCCTAACAATCTCCATCTTAACTCAAATTTAATCAAATCATCTGTCTTCATGCTAAACATACTTGGTTTCACCTATAATAAAAGTCTTACAAATATCTTCTCTTATGTGCTTTTACACTTTATGCAAATCGATCTTCAAAACGTGAACTCAAACTTCTTCTTTGAATCAAGCTCCTCTAAGTTTGCCTCTTCCCATGTCTCTAACCATGCTTTATTTTTTTCACGAACCTCAAACCTCGAACCTTGCTCCTTTTTTTTCATGAACCTTGCTCTGATACCACTTGTTAGGCTAAAAAGCCTCAATCTAATCATATCAGCAAAAGCATAATCCAACAATTAATCAATCATACAAGAGACAATAATTTAATGTGGTTCAATCCAACCAACTTACATCCATGAATGAGAAACAAGATCCATTAGTTATAGAAAATTATAAACATACATCAAAATATATCAACCATTTAATAATCAATACCTATAGACCCTCTTAATCTCCTTTAGTCCTATGGAGTATTTTCGATCCAAACAAACACATATCCATATGCATCTTTTCAACACAACTAAATATGTACCATATACACTCTTACATCATACTTATGTAAAACTTCTCAGTCTCTTCTAATACACTCACAAACAAATATGCACACCCATTATATGTAAATCTTCAGTAGTCTTATGGGATGTCTACCCATAAAACCCTACAACTCTTTTACATTTTTTTTCATATCTAACCCTGCAGAGACTTCACTTATTTATAACCATACAAACTTACCTATTAAGAATCCATTTCTTTTTAAAATTCTTCTTCTGCAAATCTTCTTGTCCATTAAGTAATATCTAACAAATCTCAAAAAATCTCTTATAAAATTTAAGTCATTATTCCCAATACTATGTAAAATGAAAGCTATCAGTGATTAGCTTTCTAGTACATTTTTGGTGCAAATTTTAGAATCAATACCTTTGCAATAGGATTGCACACAATTTGCCACAGATGGGGACTCATCCCAACGTTATATCGAGCTTTATCCATTCCTATCCCTACTATATCCTCTATAGTTTATTTATTAATTAAATTTGTAAGTTTCCCAAGCTGAATCAAGCAGATAATTTAGTCACAAATTATGCTTAAAAAATTTATGTTGTTAGAAAGAAAATTGAAAGGATTAAATAGGACGAAATGAATGAAGTTTCTCTTCAACATACAAACTATAAGCATAATAACGGTATAATTATAAAAACCAAGTAGTATTTCAGCATCTTATGAAGAATATAAGCACAGAATTTGTACAGTTAATTTAAATCTTAATCACTTGTGTTAATTTTATTGACATTTGTATAGTTAATTTATATTTACATATACCTCTAGTTGCAACAATTTCATTAAAACAATATAATCAAAATGTACTTCTATCAGTTTTATTTATAAAATCAAAAGAAAAGTTTCTGTCAACTCAATTAATTTATAATCAATTTTTAACACCTTCCTTTTTTTAATTTGTAATGCTACTTTTTTTAGTAAATTCCTTTGGAGGGCAAGTCCCTTTAGACTCTTTCCTATGATCCATCCCGGATCAAAATTTTTATCTAGAATAAAAGTGAATATATAAGAATTATAATAAAAAATTAAAAGGTGAGAAAAAAATTTGAGAAAATTAAAAATAAATTTGAAATTGTAGTATTATGTTTGGTTTGAATAATTTTTTTATTCAGTTTGAATCAAATTCAGATATTAATTATTTATATTAAATTTAAATTAAATTTTATATTGAGATGTAAAAAATTAAAAAAAAATCAAATCATGTAAAAAAAGTACTTGTAAACTAAACTAAGGAGACTTACATTCTAAGAAGTCTCTTTATAATATCATATTGAAATATTCAAAGATAATATCGCAAAAAATCATATTTAAAGGAGATTTAACATAATATGAGCATTCTTTAATAAAAAAAAAGGACAAATTAAGAAACTAAATTAACACAAGTTCCCAGATATCTTACTTTATTTCCTCGACTTTAGATATTGAGTAAAATTTTCCAAGTAACTTCTTTGTCTCCTTTGAAGAATGCTTGTCTTGTGCTTAGTCCCCTTAAAAAACACCTTTTGTAATATTCCGAGTTGATATATAGAATTTGGTATCAAACCTACTTCTAACTAATTTATATATTTAATTAAAAGAAAAAAAAAGTACTTTGTGTGATTATATGAAAACTAAAAAAAATCAAATTTTGATTATTATTAATTAATTATATATGGTCATCCATTTAAATTTTGGTGAAATTTAGGAGGAAGGCCAATTGTAGTTTATATTTTAAAATGCATCAGACAATTGAATCCAAAATATATTATTACTTTTAAAATATGATATTTAATAAATTTAAAATTTATTTTTTTATTTTTATACTGTCATTTCTTTTATATAAAATAAAATAATCACACTGCAGCTGATTGCAGATTTCTTGGAGTGTAACAACCTCTTTCTAATACAATATATTTAAGGGGTATACATGAAAACTAAAGCATGTAACGTCATGAGAAAAATCATCGGTGGAAAACAGCTTAGGCTGTGTTTTGTGGAAAAATGGAAGAACGTGTGCTGACATATAATTGCTATGAATTGACCTTGCTTTACTTGTGAGTAGAAGGATAGAGTAATGAAAGAAATTTTCCAAGTTGCTTATTCGCCTCTTCCTTAAGCAGTCCTTGACAGTTGCAGACCAAGAATACTGATATTCTCTACTTTTTAAGCTACTTGATTAAAAAAAAAATAGGAAATTTTTTTTTTTCTTGGAACATATTAATTTGATAGTAAAAATTGTTTAATGGCATATAAATTATATTAACCACAGAGTGAAGAGAACCATAGATTATAATTATATTTTTATATTCTAAATTGAATTATTGTGGATGACTAACAAAGGATTTTTAAAATTTAAAATTTAAAATTTAATTCATTTGATTTTCTTTTTTGCATTTATTTTATGAGATTAAGTTTAACAAATCAAATTCAAACTTTAATAGTTATAAATTTTTTATTTTCAAGCTGTATTTTTTTTACTAAAAAAAATCACATTATACTGCCTTTAGACACCAACAACTCACCACTATAAAAAAAAATTAAAATAATTAATGGCATAATCATTCAAGAAATCATTGTGAGAGTGCGAAACAAAATTCACACTGAAATTTGGTGCTACTTGATATTAAGAAGTCCAAGAAATACCAAAACTAATCATTATTTAATAACTTGTAATAATTAATAGTGACAAGTAAAAATAAAATAATACTTACATAAATTCATAAATATTCCCTCCATCCCAAATAGCTTTATGGTATTGAATTTCATGAAATTAAAAAAAATTGACTTTAATGCATTTAATATTAAAATAAATTTTTTTATAAAATTAAAGTTTCTTGATTTTTAATTTTAAAAAATAAAAAAATAAAAAATAAAATTTAAATATAAAAAGGTAAATATTTTTAAAATATAGGATATAATTTTAAAACATTACAAAAGGAAAATATGGATAAAGAAAATGAAAAAGAAGAAATATGCAATAATTCTAATAGAAAATTTTTTACATATAAAATAATTATTCTTTAATAACTTATAACTATTAATTATTTTTATTAATTAATATATCAATAATTATGTTATTATTTTTATTAAAAAAAACTTTAAAATCTTTAATGATTTTTTTTTCTTTCATTTCACTATCATAAATGTTTTTGATGAACTTGTTCCATGCTAGTTTCAATCTTATCTAGCAACTCTTAGTATCATCGTTGGATGATCAATCTCAATATCACCACTGTATTCAATTTCTCTACAGTGAATTTCATTGCTATGCTAAATAGGACCTAAGAGGCTTTGGTTGTGACTCACCTACTCGTAACTATTACCTTGGTTTCGTTGGTAGGGTCGGAAAAAAAAAATGAAAAATCGATTGAAATCATCTAATTTGACTCAATTTAAATGAGTTTTTTATTGTATTCGTTTCAGCTTCTACTCTTGAATACTTTTGCTCGATTTGGTTTTTGATTCAAGGAGTAAATTTTGAAATTATTCAAAGTGGATTATATTTTATTAAATTTTATATTATTTTTAATTTTGAAAAATTATTTTATTTATAAATAGATGTAAATAAATACAAAAAAAACTAAAAATTCTATAAAATTTTATATTCAAAATTATACGCTTATTTTTTTCTCCATCAATTTAATTGTAATATTTTGTTATTAAACATTTTATAAATTAAATAATAATATTTTTATTTTATTTTCATATATATATATATTTACTCTTTTTAAGATCAATTTTAGCACTTTATATCTAGCTAGAACCCTAATTAATTTTAATACAAGTATCTGCGATTTTTTTTTTATTTTAAATGTTTAACTACATAATTAGAATAAAATACTTACCATTAAATCATTATTTTAGTTCAACTCTTTAGAATTGCTATAGAATCTATTTTTCTACCCCTAACTTTTAGTTTCTACTAAATTAGTCTATTTATTTTAAACACAAAACGGGACATATTTTTCACTTAAAAATAATTTTGTTTTTTAAAATTATAGAATTCAATTAAATAAATATACAAGACTTAATTATGCTAATATATACTAAAAAAATTGAAACTATACAATATAATAAACATACTAAAGTTTTAATCAATGTGTAATATGAATCCCAAAGATGACTGATAGAAGTTGATAAGTTATAAAAAATTCAAATCCAATTAAATGCATAACAATAATATATGTTTCCTAGCAAAAAAATTAATTACATTAATCTTAATTATATATTTGAATATATATGGCTTATGGAATAGGGGTTTGTACTTGTGTTTGTGTATTATCACGTTATGATTTAATTGATAGATTATATGCATTCACTTTGACAAAATGATAAAATCCAATCTTGGGGTATCATTGTATTGTTTTATGCAGCGTCTACCAACTATGGTTGTCTTGAGAGGTCATTTGATCTGTTAGGCAATATGAAGAAATGAGCTACAGTGGAATGAAACTTTCAAACATTACTGCACAACAGAATAATATTACAAAGAATTTTAAGGCTTACATTTAGAATATCAATTTGGCTTTTACAGAAGGTCCCAGCTCAGCCAATTTTACCTGCTTGATAAAGTTCTTACCCTATCTAATCATTTATGCTTGCACCCCTGACACGGAGGAGGAAAGATTTCTGTTGTAGGAAAGGAGCTGCTGCCCTAACAACTTCGAAACCACCAATGAATTGATGTTATTTCGTCCTGTCAGACAAGTTCCACAACATCAGATTTTTGTTTAGAAGCATTTGGGATAAAAATGGTAGTACCAAAAAAGGGGAGAAAAAAAAAAGGGAATCCTAGCAAGGCCGGAAGTTTTCATTATGCTAAGTATCATGATTTCTTATAATATATAGTTTCTGATCATTAACATGGAATCTATATAGTCGAGTATGATACATGGATTATGGATGGTGGAACATGATTCAAGGATATGGAATGTTCAAGGCACTTATTGCTGGTTCTGGAAGAGCACCTTATTCAGATTAAAAGACACAAATATTGTACATAAAACATAAAGTACAAACGATTTTCCTTCGCTATAAAAGGAGAACGTTTTACAAAGATTTCAGATCCCTGGAAATAAGTAATAACTAAGTAATAACTTACCACTTTCATGGGAAACAATGTTTCACTTGGGAAATTTTTGCGCCACTGACACTGTCCTCACTCCTCAGTCTGGCAATAAATCTTTAATATCTCATCATTTATCAGAAATTGAGTTCTGTAAGGGATTGAGGCAGAGATTTTGGAATTGGCTCATTCAGGCTGCCATATGGTTAATTTGACAGCAGTGAAGTCAATTCATACCTCTGCTAAGTAAACTGCATTCATCTTTTTAAGGTTTTTCCATCTGCTTTTGCAAACCACTTTGTGTGCTTCTATGAAGGAACTATTCACTAGCCTCTGCAACTTCCAATTGACTGAAACCAAAATTAGATAATAGGTAAGGCAGAAAGGAAGTACGCATTAAAAACAGCCAAATACGTGAGATATCATGAATGATTCATGAACGCAAGAAAAAAATATATAATATAGAAATCAGCTATATGACCTACTCATTCTGAAACTATTCTAAATTTTTCTTTTAAAATGGTAGCAAAACATTGAATCTTTGTATCAAACCCGGAGAGAACCATCCGCAAGTTCCAATAACTTCAAATTAAACCATTATACTCCATGATGGAAGAAGAAGCTCTTTCTCAATTCTGCAAATATAGATTACAATACAATTAAAAGTTTTGTAGAAAAGGTATCCACTCCCTTCTAACAAAATGGGCTTCAAAAATACCTGTCCCCAATTTATTAAGCAGGATTCTATCAATGGTTAAAGGTTGAAGTCTGAATTTGATCCCTCTACTATCTCAATCCTATTGATTTAGTCCAATTTTAATTTTAATGAATTTCTATTTTTATTAAACATAGATTTTTTTTTATATATAATTTCCATTTCATTGTAAAACAAAAAGCTGTGTATAAGGGATTGAACTAATGAACCTTTTATTATGGAATCGAAAAAACAATAATCATGAAAATAAATCACTTGAGCACTTGATTTAATAGTACGTTAATGTTCTTCAAATAAGTAGCATATAATTGCAAAGTGACATGCACCTTATTTCTTGGCGTTCCTTCCGTTAACAAATTAACATGAAGCTGCTTAAAACTTCAATGTAAGGTATGTGGGCTTTGATAAGAATCAAGTATAAATTCCAATGTAAGGTATGTAGGCTATTTTGGGCCACTCTTGTCATTCATCCTTCTTGCATCGTTCTTCTAGCAATGGACATCTAGAAATTTCGAGTTGCAAAAGTGAGTCAAACATCTCTTCCGGAAGGAATTTGAGCTTGGGGCAACTAAGGATACCCAAATGATTCAAGAGATTTTAGATTTTGAAAGCCCTTGGAGGATAGAGTTTCTAGGTTTGGAAAATCTGTGTTGGTGAATGAGGTGAGAGTGCGGCGCAGAAGCATTTCCTCGTATGGGAATGACACCACATCTAGAGAAGCACCGTTGATGGACAAATGTTTTAAGGGAGGTGAGTTTGTGCAAACCCCACTCGATCACTGACTTCCAAATATTGGGTTGCAAGATTCTAAATGAAGTGAGATTGGGAGGGAACCCCTCTTCTGGAAATGACATCACACTTGGACAATGCATGGAGTTTTTCACACCAAGAAAGGCTAAGCTTTCTGAGCTTGTTTAATACACGAGGCAAAGATCTCAAATTATCACAACTGCAGATAGTTATCAATTCAAGGGAAGAGTTCTCTTCAATTTCTTGAGCTATGGACTCTAGTTGTATGCTCAAATGTTCAATGTGGCAAGGGATTCCTAACTGCATATGCTCTTCCTTTTCGTCCTCTGCCCCTATGGAAACAAGTCCTGAGCAATTGTGAATTTCCAAAAAGCGAATAGGCCTCAAATGTGTTGAGGGTCCTTCCTGGTTCTGCCATAAAGAAATTAGCTCCTCACATCCACGTATATAAAGACGTTTAGCTTTTATCAACCCTAACATCATCCCCTCCATTGGACCAGTGAATTTTGAAATGTTTGAAAGAGAGACTATTTTCATGAATGAGCTGGAATTTGTACAATTTGTAGACACCACCTCTTAGCACCTATCAATTTTTAAGTCAGAAAACTTTGGAAGGCTTGAGATTGAAACTACCAACTGCTCACATTCTTGAATCCCATGTTTCTCCAATGAAGGAAGACAACTAGGTAGATTTCTCAGTTGTTGACACCGAATAATCTCTAGCTTCTTCAATGAAGGAAGGCGATTAGGTAAACTTCCTAACAGCTTGAGGCAACCTGAAATGATGAGCTCATGGAGGTGTTGGAAAGTCACATTTTCATCAACTTCACAGGGATCCCATTCCTCCCATTCTGGCATGTTCAGAAAAAATGATTTCTCTAGTGATGAAAACAAATTAATCATCAGATTTTCTCCAAAAAAAATTAACATCCACATTTTTTATCTTACTCATCCGCCCGATGGAAAGCGATTTTAGCGAGGGTAATCTTCCAACAGCTAGTAATAATGTGCAATTTGAATACAGATTCAGAGTCGATAGCATTTCAAATGAAGGATCTCCAATCCAATTTGGGAATGTTTCACCTCCATAACATTCGATGGTGAGCCTTTCAAGCATTTTAGGAGGTTGGAGTGAATCCAATACGTCCTTGTGAATTTCTTCTCCTGCAAAATTATAACTCCACTTTAAAGCCAAGTCATGAAGTGATTTTATTAAAGTTTACACAGACTATATATTAATATTTTCAGATAATGAAGAGAAACATTTAAAACTTCCAGAAATATTTTGCAAAATTATAGAAGATAGTGGAAATCGAAAAGAAAATAGAATTAAAGAAAAATAGAATATATTATGTTAACTTTTATATTCTCTTATAAAGTTATACTTTAATAATTTCTCTATATGTATTTCAAATTCTTTTTCTTTTTGTTCATTGTTTCTATATTCATATTTATTTCTGCTACTTGTAGTTCCTAAAGTATCCTATGTTAGGTTTGTGTTCTGCATTCATATTTATTTCTGTAAGTGAGTTTTCTAATTGTATGCACAATATATAATTCAAAAGCTTTAATTGATTTTTTCATAATGGCTAATAATTCATTCTCATTAATATGCTAATTCTGTTTTGTTGGAGCAAATGTTTCACAAGTATATCTGGCTATTTTTTTTCTTTGTTATTATCTTCTTCAATATATTTTAATATACCTTCCAAATATTTTAATATCTTTTTTATAAATTGATTAAATGGTTGGATGTTGCCTAATCCTATGATTGTTGGACTTGGATCCCTAAGTTTTGAGCCCACTTGTTTTGCCATTTGCCTTGGAGTTTTGATTATTATTCCGATCAGAGTTCATAGAGTAAATTTCATTATAGGTCACTCAAATATGTCTTAAATCTTAATTAAATTATTAAAATTTAATTCATATAAATAATATTACTCAAATTTGTTAAATGTATAAGTCTAGTCTTCCTAACAAATTTCATCCAAAAGAATGAACGAAAAAATGATATAAGTATCACATAAGAAGCATGCAATCTAGCTTATAAGCTTTTTGAATTAATTTACCACGTTAGCTTTTTTTTTTTTCACCCAAACCTTAAAATTTTCTTTTCTCATCTCTTTCCCTATCAAATCTTCGACGCTCACCCTCTTTTCACTCACCTTCAAGAGTCATTAGATCATGGTAATAGTTTTGTGCTTTAAAATTAAGTTAAAGAAAAAAAAATTAATGGTGGGTGTTAAGGATCCAATTTGCTATCAATTAATTTTAAGTTAAATACTTAATGTGATATCAGAATCAAGATTTCTTTCTATTATTCTTCTTATAATGGGTTTTGGATGGATAAAGGGATCATGAACTTGGGTCTCATGAAGTTCGTGGAATATGCTCTGGCTATGGAGCTACAGGACTTGAGAAAAAAAAAATGCCGTTGCTAGATTGGAGGAGTTGAGCATCCAAAATTCTACCTATTTATGGCCATGGGTTGCTAACAATGAAGTGTATAAGGCTAAGTTCTTGGGATATGTGGGGTTCAGCCTCATGTGTTATTTGACTATTCAAAGGTCATGGACCTTTTGTTTTAAGTTTCTTTAAAAAAGCCCTAGCTACTTAATAAACAGAGGAGCTATTTTAAGTGAGATATAAAGGTGGTGCCACAAACCAAGAAAGAAAGAAGATAAGCCAGGAAAAATAAAGAGAAAAGGGAGAGTTGTTGAATAGAAGTCGATCCATGATCCGATTGAGTTGAAACTTTATCAGCAAGTTTATGATTAAGAGTTCTATATTCTGAATGGTGAAAATTGAGTTTGAAGCTTTCTAGAAACAAATTCAAAGTGTATTTGTTGAGTCACCTACTTTATGAGAGTTTTTCAACTAATTTTTTAGTTGTTGATTAGCTCTAGTTTTAACTAGAGAAGAGCTTTGCATATCCATTATTTAATAGTAGAGATTTTTCTGGTTGTTCGTGAATTTTTTTTCCTCTACATTGAAAGGTTTTTCACATGAATTTTGGTGTGCTTTTATTTTTCCTACGTTGTTGATTGTTATTACTGTGGGATTATTACAATATATTACTTCTACGTTGTTGTGTTTGTTGCTTCGTGCCTAACAAGTAATATCAGAGCGAGGGTTATTTTGAGACATCAATACATAAGCAATCCAAAACAAAAGTAAATTCTATTTGAGATCATAAAGGGTGATATAAGTTCTATAATAAAATTGACAGCATCAAATTATTCAATTTGAAAGCCTATAATGGAAAATCCTCTATACTACAAAGATTTGTATGAGCTAGTATTGGATGATTCAGCTAAACTAGTAGATATGAAAGATGAAAGCTGGATAAAGTTAGGCAAAAAGATACTGGTTACAATTAGAAAATGAATATCAGTATGTTTCATCATGTAATACAAGAGACAGATATCCATACTGTTTGAGAAAAATTGACAGCATTATTGAGAGAAAAACATGTATGAATAAAGTTATACTTGTTAAAAAGCTTGTAACTTTATAATACAAGAATAGACGATTTATTACAGAGCACTTGAACGATTTTCAAGACATTTAATTGGATGACTACTATTAAGCTTAAGATGGATGATGAAATGAAGGCATTTCTTTTGGGTTCATTGCCATATAGCTTGAATACTCTCTAATTGTGATTATTCTTAATTCAGCTTCTGATTATAAGGTGACATTGGAGATGGTAAAGAATAGTATGCTTAATGAAAAAGCAAGGAAAAAAGATGTAAACCCTAGGAATCAAGCTTTGGTCACAAATAACAAAGGTAGAAACATTGATAGAGGTTAAAACTTAAAAGGCCGAAGTAAGTCTAAACATAGATCCAAGTCCAGAGATAAAGTGAAGTGTTTCCATTGGGTAAAATAAGTCATATAAAACTACACTGTAAAATCCTAAAACAAAAGTGAAAAAATAAAAAAGATAAGAGTTCAAATGATGACAATATTTAGGATTTGCCAGATATTGCTTGATAGACAAGAGCACTTGCAAAAAAAAATTTTAAAAGAAAGATGATTCTTAATAGGTAAGCTTGACTTGCAAGAGAAGAATTTTAAGAGAAAAATGGATTTTTAATAGGTAAGTTTGACTTATAAGAGAAGAATTCTAAGGGAAAAGAAATTCTTAATAGGCAAATTTGTATGATTATAAATAGATGAAGCCTCTACAGTGTTAGACATAAGAAAAAAATGTAAGAGAGTTATAGGGTTTTATGGGATAGACACCCCATAGGAGTACTAGGGCTTTACGTATTATGGGTGTGTATGTTTGTTTGTGAGTGGACTAGAAGAGACTAAGAAGATTCACATAGATATGATGTATTGGTATATATGGGTATGTATTTAGTTGTGCTAAAAGGGTGCACATAGATATGTATTTGTTTGGATTGAGAATACTCCATAAGAATAAAGAAAATTGAGAGGGCCTATGGGTATCGATTGTTGAATAAGATTGATATGATGTTTGTAATTCTCTACAACTAGTGAATCTTGTTTATCATCTGTAAACATAAGTCAATTGGATCGAACTACATTAAATTATTGTCTTTTGTGTGTTTAATTCATTATTTGATTTCATTTCCGCTGGTATAATTGAATTGAGACCTTTTGGCTTAACAATTATATCTTTTGAACTACTACTACCTAAACCGAATTAATTTTTTCTTTTAATCGTCTTCTCTTTCCAAAAACATATGGATAATATATTTAAATATTATAGTGATTTTATTAAAGTTTACATGGACTATATATTAATATTTTCAGATAGTGAAGAAAAACATTCAAAACATCTAGAAATATTTTGCAAAATTATAGAAGATAGTGGAAATTGAAAAGAAAATAGAATTAAAGAAAAGTAGAATATATTATGTTGACTTTTATATTCTCTTATAAAGTTATACTTTAATAATTTCTCTATATGTATTTCAAATTCTTGGGTTTTAGTTGAATATATTTGGATTGCAGTTGTGTTGCAAGTTCTGATTCGTTGTTAATAGTTTTACATTATTGGAATTTGGAATAGAAAATTTACTGTATTATGATAATTTCCAATTTGCTATTATTTTAGAAGGCTTATGTGGTATATTACAAAGCTGCTTATGTGTAGCCATGCTATTTTTCTGTTATTTTTTTGGATAAAATTTGTTAGAGTGATTAAATTTGATAAATTTAACAAACTTGAGTGATATTAATGGAACAAATTAAAGTTTAATGACCCAATTGAGATGAATCATATGATAGAGAGATTTTTCATAAAATTTACTCTTCTTTTATAGATGAAAATTGAAATATCGAGAATGTTTGGTAATGTTGTTATTTTTTTTTCAATTTTTTAAAAATAGAAAACAAAAACATGATTTGTAAGCCATTTTCAAAAACTGAAAATAAAATTTTGAAAAATTTTAAATATTGAAAACACAAAAATTATATTTCTAAAATTTTGAAAACATTTTTAGCATTGTTACCAATTAACACAATTCATCCATTTGATTAGAGTGCTTCTCTACAGTTAAAAATTTGATGTTTGAAAATAAAAAAAAATATTATTAGTAAGATTTGAACTCATGTCATCTCATAATTGAAAACTTTAACTACTTTCTTTACTAAATTTCTCTTTTCAGATTTAAAAAAAAAAATTTATCCAAACATATTTTTAAATTTAATAAATTGATAAAAAAATAAAACAAAATAAAATTTTCAAAAACATCAAATTGGCAATTATATCAAAATTCTGTTTTTTTTTTTTTTTTTTTTGCTAAAAGTAAATGTATTTCTGTTGATTTGACATTAGGGTAAATCCATTTCTACAAGCAATTGAATGATAAAAAAAAAAAAAAAAAAAAAGTAGACCATGTACAAGAATTCCTTTTATCAAGCAAACTTTAAAAATCTTCAAAAAGGTAAAAATCTTTCATCTACCGACCATAGCAAATAAATTGGAACTTTGAAATCTAAAAAAATCACTTTTTATAACATCATGTTGTCAAATATTGTAAGCATTTCATATAATTCAAAACCTTTTAAACTTCAAAAAATTTTGTCAAACTTTTAATTGGACTATGAACTGATCAATTTGAGTCTGAATTATTATTTGCCTTTGATTATTTATTTTATGCTTCAGTTGATTAATAGCGATTGGTTTGAATCATTATAGGGGTTTAGGTTTTCAGTAGTGTTTTTTTTAACGGTTAACGGTATTTATAAATACCACTAAATGATTTACGACATTTACGAAAAATATTACTCAGAGTACTGCCTATACACGCATTGTGAAAAATAGTGGCATTTTCTGAAAATACCGCTATATTAGCGATATTTGTATCTTTGAGACACCGTTAATTTAGTGGTATTTTTATCATAAAAACGTCACTAAATTGGTGGTGTTTGTATAAAAAAAATCGTTAATTTAGCAGCGTTTGTGTTTAAAAATGTAGCTGAATGTTGAAAATAACGACATTTGTAGTAAAAACACCACTAAATTTAACGGTGTTTTCTTATAGAAACATCACTAAATTTAGCATTTAGTGACATTTTTAAATACAAATGTCGCTAAATAAAAAATTTTATTTTTTTAAATTTTTTTAATATTTATTATAATTAAATAAAAATTATTAAAAGAAATAAAAATGAATTTAAATTCATAAAACTGAATATTATAAATATTTAAATATCTAAATACATAATTTGTTCCAATATGCATGTAACACAAAGTTTAAAACATACAATAACATTCCACTTTACATTTGTTTTCCTATTGCCCATCAACAGACTCTATGGAAGAAGTCACACTTGCTTTGAATGGAGCCTACAATGCCCATTCCTCCTCTTGGCTTCCATTGCTAACGAGAACATTTCTCCAAGAACCTTAAAATGAGCTGTTAGAAATGCATCAAAGTGTATTTCATTTATCTTCTCCATAACTTTATGTTCCATCCTGATTGAAAAATGTCACTGGGTAAGCTATAAAAAATACCATAAAATTTGTAATGCAAGATAAAATTAAGGGAGATATACAAGATCTCATTGTTACATACATGCAGAAATAACAGAGAAACAGATTTAACCAAAGCAACAAACTAAGATATATTTTTTTGCCAATGATCAAGATAAATGCATAAGGCAAAAGGATGTACACTCCCTCTCTAAGTGCATTTCACGAAAATGCTTTTCATAATCATAGTTCTTCCATTCTGTATATATCATTATGTAGACTTGAAATGCAATGCCATATAATTTGAAGGAAAGAGAATATATTAAAGGCTAAGAGATAGATATTTAATCAAGTTCATGTTTGATTGCATTGGAAAAAGATAAAGATTATTTGATTCCATGAAGTTTATAAGATAAACCATTTCAAATCATATTTTCAACTCATAAATAAATTCATAGAAATAAATGGATTCAAATGCTTCAAGAGAGAAATAAATCAATCCTTCAAAATAAAATGACCATGCAACAGAGTTTCAAGAAAGAAATACAAATTATGTAATGGATAAATCAACTATGTTGTACCTTGAACTGATGGTACAGTTGTGTCTATAAAGATCAATGCTTTTTTAGACTTAGCAGCAACAAAAACTATATCATGGAATCATTAGAAAGTAATTGGAAAAAGTATATAGGACTAATCCAAGTTAATAGGTCTACAATATATACCTTTCAACTGCTACAATTCATCAATCAAGTTTGCTACAAAATTCAATAAGAAAATGACAGTAAAATAGAGAAAAATCAACTTAATGAACAGTAACTCAAGTGATACTTAAGGTAGAGAAAAACAGAGCATTAACAACTAAATCTATCCAAACACCAAATGAATTCATGAAAATAAATGCAATCAATTAAAAAATAATGAGTAAACATGTAAAACTAAGAATGTAAAGTATGAGAGAATCAAATCGAACACCTAAAAGAAAAGAGGATCATCATTCATCAAGTTTTCATGCATGGATCATTTCTGCCTTCTAGATTCAACCTTAATTTTAAAGATTTAACTATACTTTATAGATGGAATTTAAGGTTGAATTTTTACTGGATTATAGCCTCATGAACTAGGAATCTAGGAAAATTTTTTTGAAGTAAATCAAGGTAGAATTCACTGAGTTTTTATCAAAAGACTGAAGATAGGTTAGGTGTACGGTTTTGAAACCAGATTTGAGTTCAACATGAATTTTATAGAATTTGAAAAGGAAATCATGAGAATTTGTAAATTTCATTATGAAAATCTTAAAGAACATTAAAAAAAAAGTGTAGCAAACCTAAAATTGTAACAATATTTAGTCAAAAAAAAGTAAAATTAAAAGCTATTTGGTTGGAGAGGAAATGAAAATGATAGCAGATCAGGTTCTGACAAGAAAAATAAAAGGTAAAATATCAGTTTGTGCTCTAAGTTGCACTAGGAAAGATATATATAAAGCATAAACTTCTTATAAGACAATTGATTAGTCATAAAATATGGCTTAAACAAGGTTCAGGAAAGTACGAACAGGCATCAACAAATATCATACAGATATTCATGTGAAACCATGGCCTCCCACCACAAAACCGCTCAGCTTCTAACAAATTATTAAAAGAAGTTCTTTTTGTAATAGAATACAAGATTCAAGTACATTTAATTATCATGAATTTATACTTTTATATAGTTTTCTTGATTCGAAAGATTTTCTTTCAAAACAATTACGTTTCTCACTTCCTCTCACACTCACCGAAGCACATTCAATACATTAAATTGAACATCAGGCAAAGATTTCTATATTAAACCAGCAGAGATAGAGTAGGAATCAAGGTAAAGCATTCACATGTAGATATGAGATAAGTGAGAGTAACCTTGTGCTGGAGTACTCAAAGCACTTTCTAGTGGTTGAAAAGACTAGATGAGCTATTTCAACATCGCAAAGAGTGAAAAGGTCATGAGTTTTCTTGAAAAGTCTTCATCTTCTTTTTGAGAAAGTCACTTACCTCGTTGCTACATTGTCAATCTTCTTGATTTGAATTTTCTTTCTCACCATTCTCTTTCAAGAAAAAAGCTAGGGAAATAAAAAAAATTACAGAGAAGAAAAAGAGGTTTAAATTTTGGGAAAAAATTTTAAGTGCATCATTTTTTTCACGATAGCAGTGTTTACTTAAAAAAATATCACTATTTGCAAAAAAGATTATTGAAGGCGTTTCAGATAAAAAATGTCTTTAATAATCCTCTTAAATTTTTTAGAGAGGATTATTAAAGGCATTTTCTGCAAAAAAAACACCTTCAATAATCCCCTTAAATTTTGATAAGGAGATTATTGACACCGATAAACTTTTCAATGATCTTTTTTGGGTTTTATAGTTTTAAGGTATATTTTAAAATTTTTTGTGACTAGTTGAATTTTTCAACCACCAAGCATTTGTATTGTAGTTGAAAATTACAACCTGTTAAAGTTTTCGACACCAAAATCTATAAGAACTTTAAATTTTTTGATGCCATATTCTCATTGCCTTAAAAAAAAAGAGAGAATTTTAGAAAGATTGAGTTTGATAATATGGGGAAGAGAGGAAAGAGATTGATGAAATGAAAAAGTTGGCTGCTTTTTGCTATTAATGTTAAATATTGATTACATCATTTAAGAGATGCCCAACCTATAACAACCCGTGTTTCAATCCGAGTGACTTGAACCACACATAACCTAAGGTGTCTAACAAGCCAATTAAGCTGTTAACCAAGCTGAATAAGCAATTCATCAGGTTCTTTCCTCTTTGTTATTTTTTGTTATTTATTTATTTTTATGTAATTTGCAATTCTAATTTTTATACATATGTTTTAATTATTTGATAAAAATAAAATTTTAAAATTTTAGTTTCATAAGATTAAATAATGCTAAATATAAATTTATAATAATTTTAAAACAAGTAAAAATTCAACCAATGATGAAATTTCAAAAAATTTATAGGCATGCAATTTTTCTTGAAAATTTTTACATAAGAACCTTTTTAAATTCTATCAAAATGATAGAAAAAATAAACAAGTATTTCAATATCAAGTATTTTCATTTATTTTAAAAATATATACGAAAAAATTTAAATTAATAGAAAATTAATCAGTAAAATAGAAAAGGATGAAAGAGTTAAAAATGTAATAGATAATTGTAAATATATTTTTACCACGTAATACTTGATAAATTTTCAAATAAATGGGGAATCTGACTAATGATGGAATACAAAAAAATTCATAAACTTGTAACCTTTTAGAAATTTCAAGGCAAAAAAACTTTTCTAAATTCCACCAAATCATTGGGGTATTTAAAAATTATATTTTATTCCTAAAATAACATAATAAAAGAGAAAAATATTAATATTAATTTAAAATGTTTTAAAAATAATAAAATAATTATTTTTAAAAATGTTTGATAAATTCAATGGTGAAGTTTCTTTAAGAAAACAAGAATGTTTTCTTGAATACTCTTATAGTGAAAATTTTTTTTAAGGATTTAACCAAAGTATTAGAGAAAACCTAGGAAAATTTTCTAATATTTAAATAATAAAGTAATAAGAAAAAAGTAATGAAAAATGTTAATTATAGATATTATTTTAACTAAGGCTATTAAAGATAATATAAAACTAATTTTGCTGATATAATGATTTCCAAAAAGATAATAGAAAATGCAATTACTAATAGTGGAAACTTGAAGAAGATGATGTAAAAAAAAAGTAGTGTGCCTAAAAAGAAAGAGATGCTCAATCAATGATTTATGAACGGCAACAGGAATGCTCTACACTATTCTTATCAGATGAACTGATTTTACTATCTAATCATACATAACATCTTTCAGAGTCCTTTTTTTCGACCAAACCCATGATTAACCTTTAAGCAAACCCTTGCCTTCAAACAATTGCACTTACTCTCGTCTCTTAATGTACCATCCAACCAATGAGTAACCAAAGATGACCAAGAATCGGTCAAGAAAAATTTTCAATACCATTTCCTGATTTTTTGCATTTACTAGTAACACATCAACACCTCACCCTATATCTTTAAAAATAACTCTAAGTCAATCAGTGAGAAGCTATAAGCCAAATAATAAATGTAATTATCACATGAGATTAATTGAACACTCAACAAAAAAATACCACCAATTGAGAGAAAATATTTAAGTACATATCAATAGTTGCAACTTGACTCAAGGAACTTATAGAACAATGGACAATTTGCTTTGATGTAGATTGAATTTCCATTATGAGATTTGAAGGTGTGAATTGTCATCTCAAACGTTCAATTTGTAGGAAAAAGTCCATAATTTTGTTTGCAATTGTTCAATTATAAATTCCTGCATAACTTATTTTCCAAATGAATTCTAAGCCTAAAGCCTTCAAATTTTCATTCAACAGACCTCAAGCAATTTTCTTGTCCTCAATTCTAAATCTTCTTCAAAATTTTTTCTTAAAATCTAGAGGAAATCTCACCATTTCTCCCATTTTGAGACCCAAAACACCTCCTTTATCCATCCATAACTACCAGAGTAGCCTAAAACCTCGATCAAAGCTTCTAACTTATTCCAAATCTTGGTCTAACTTTTAGTGAAGATCTTGAAGAACCTAATCTATCATAGTCCATTAATTGACATACCTTACTGTCACTCACCACATCACCTTGCCTTGTCACCTAAATCCACATCACTCACCATGTCACTTGGCACATCATCCAATCACATCATCTCAGCCATATCATTTTTCCAAATCCAACCAAAACTTTGTCTAAGCAAAGTCCAACCAAAACTTTGTCAAAACAATCCAATCAAATCAAAACTCCAGTCAAAAAGTCTCAGTCAAACCAAAAATCAACATTAAAAGTTACTCTTTCATCAAAACTCTCTAAAGAGTCCCAACACCAAAACTCTATTTGAAGAGTCTTTGTTAGACTAAAATTCTTTTAAAGGGCTCGATCTAGCTAAAGCTCGATTTCATAATCCAAAAAAATTTAGTCAAAACGAAGCACAGCTACATTTAACCTAGCTCACAAGCCTAGACCTATGGTTGTCTTATTAGATCCTGCATCAAGATGATCTTGTAACGTCCCCAATCCCATATTGAAAAAATGTGTTGATATGATTTGATATATAAGTTGAGACTTAAACCTCAACTTGTGAGGTGTATTTTGTGAAATAAAATCATGAGCTCTTCAGATCAAAGTGGACAATACCTCACAGGTTAGGTGTGGATCTCTACAAATGATATCAAGAGTGATCACCAGTTGTCGAGAATTAAGTGCTACATCGTGAGTTACTAAATGCTATACGATGGGACCATTGGAATATATGTGCTACATTATGAGAGTCACTAAGTGTCACACAGTGGTCTTGTGGTTGAACTCAACTTGACAATGACGTTAAGCTTTAAAGGTGGAGAGATTGTAACATTCCCAATCTCATATTGGAAAAATATGTGGATATGAGTTGATATATAAGTTGAGACTTAAACACAAACTTGTGAAGCCCTTTTTGTGGGACAAAACCTTGAAGACTTCGGGTCAAAACAAACAATACCTTACAATTGGGTGCGAGTCTTCGCAAATCTACTCAAGTATAATCCTTAAAATCTTTAGACATCTTACTCCTCTCATTAAATTATGCACAAGTGACATATCTTACATGATCAAATATCATGTAGTCATAGGAATGTGTAACATACACCATTTAGTTATAATTAGGATTAATTTTCTTGTTAAAGGTGGTGAAAATTTTGCAATGTAAATTATTGTGTAGCATGTAATATAAAATCTTATCATATAGATTAGGTATCAAACTGAAATGTCTTAAATATGTTCTCAAGGCAGCTTAGTGAACTATTATTATCTAAGTATGTCATTTATATGAGATCACATTACATGTTTCTTTGATAACTCTTTGTTGACTTTGTAATATAATGGAATGAACTACTTGATTTAATACAATTGTTTAACAAACACATTGTTTGCATCATCTAATGATTGATAAAGAACTCAAGGTTTTCAACCCATAGGTATTTTTCTAGATGCATGCGTGACAATACAGAACATATAAATTTTTTATACAAATTACTTATCATCAAGAATAAAAAGGAAAGGCTTACTTTTTAATCTATAAGCAAGTCAGGATGTTGGTTTGAAATGGATAAGTAAAGGCTAGGCTTATCCCTAACAAGGTTTAAAGCATTTATTCCTCTTATATCCTGTTTACTATTTTTTAATTAAGTTTTTTGATTAAAACAACCGTGACCTTGAAATCAGTATTGATTCTTGAAATATAAATAAATCGATTGACAACTCATAATCAAATTTTACTTTTCAACATTAAGAAGTGTGCTAAAGGTGAAACCCGCATTGCTCACACCTTTGTTTAAAGAAGCATTTAAAAAAACAAAAAATTAAATAAAATTTTAAAGTTCTTTAGACAAACCAAAGCTCAATATAATAATTGTCTATATGTCTTAACACAATTTTTGTTTCATAAAAAATGTGCAACGATAGACAATTGTAGATACAATAATTGATCCAATGATGAAATTTCAAAAAATTCAAAGGTGTGCAATTTTCTAAAAAATTTCTAATTAAGAACTTTTCTAAATTTCATTGAATTGTTGGAGAATTTAGAATATTATTTCAATATTAATAATTTTCATTTATTTCTATAGATAAAATTGAAAAAATTAAAATGATAGAAAAGTAATCAACAAACTAATTTTAATTTATTTCCAAAAATAAAAATGAAAAAAATTAAATTTATAGAAAATTAATTGATAAAATAAAAAATGGATAAAAGAGTTAAGAATGTAATAGATAATTGTAAATGTATTTTATCACATAATGCTTAATAAATTTTGGAATAAGTGGGGAATTTGACTAATTATGAAATTTTAAGAAATTTTTGTGCGTGAAATTTTCCTAAAATTTTCTATGTGAATAAACAATTTAAAAAATTAGAATACCAAAGATTTCCACTTTATTTCCAAAATAACAAAATTAAAATGTTTTAAAAATAAAAAATAAATTATTTTTGTAGAATATTTAATTACTCTAATGATTAAGCCTCTTGAAAGAAACGAATGTATTTTCTTGAAAATTATTGAAGTGAAAAAATTATTTAAAGGTTCAATCAACGTGTTAGAGAAAACATAAGAAAACTTTTTATATTTAAATAATAAATAAAGTAATGAGAAATATTAAGAAAAAAGAACAATTTAATTAAGGCTATTAAAGATAATATAAGATTAATTGATATCATCCTTTGAATGGTCATCATTAGAATGTTAATACCATCCCTATAAACTTAATTCTGTAATATAAATCAAAGCTTATTCTTTTAAGATTTCTTAGTTAAACTTAAAATCATTTTAAAAGAATAAATTTATTTAAGTAACTAATTACACCTAATCAAAAAATTCTTGATAATTACTTTATTGATATTTAATGGTCAAATTCACGTACTCACACATTATAACAAATATAATCATCATTGGTTTAATAATTATAATAAGGCTTACTAATAGAAAAGAGAATTTATCAATCTAGATGGGAAAAGTGATTATTCTGATCTTTAATGATTTTGAAGCAAGAAAACTTGGATCTCATGAATCACATTGGGGTCGATAGTTATCGTTTCTCCATTTCATGGGTAAAAATTTTGTCAAGTGAGTTTTATTTCTTCAAAATAAATGTGTTTGATATGATTCTCATGCTGATTTTTTACGCTCAAAATTAATTTATCCAAAATGAAGAGATTTGGAAGTGTTAATATGGTTAGCATCAATTTTTATAATAAGCTCATAAATACTCTTCTCCTTAAAGGTCACTCTCTAGTAGTCTAATTCTCCAACCTTAAAAGGATATAAGGGACAAAACTAATCATCAATTCCATGACTCGAATACTAATGTTAACAAAATGATTTTAATTTCTTCTGTCCCACAAATCCAACCCTTCGGTCATTGGCTCATTGTGAATTCTATATAAAAACATATAGCAAACTAAAGTAAAATTCTTCAATTCAAATTGAGAAGAACCAAAAAGAAAGAGAGAAGAAGAACCTGATGAAGAAGAAAAATAGCTTTTCGAACAAAAGAAATTTTGCCGTTAACTCCTAAATTTCTTGCTACACGAGTTAAGTCCGGAAACTTAGTAAGATTATATTCCAATAGCTCTTCTTCTGGTAGCAATGATACCTGATGTATACTAAAAATTTAAACGTAATAGTCAGAGATAAGTATTCAAAGCATAAAGCAAAATATATGTTCAGCAAGCATTACAAAATAAATCAGTAACAAGAACCTGATGAGGAGGAAAAAAGCTTCTCACACAAAAAAAATTCTGTCGTTAACTCCTAAATCTCCTGCTCTAATGAACCCTAAAACTCTTTCGAGTTAAAGTTCGAAAACTCAAAAGATTGTATTGCCAACAGCTCTTCTTTGTTGCAATAATACCTGATATAAATTAGAAATTTTAACGAAATAGTCAAAGACAGGTACATAAAAAATGAAGCAAAATAAAAGTTTAGTAGGCTTACAAAATAAAGCAGTAACAAGAACCTGATGATAAGGAAACAGGAACTTTTCACATAAAGGAAATTCTGCTGTTAACTCCTAAATCTCTTGCCATAATGGACCCTAAAACTTTTCCAAGCTCATTCCTAAAACTCAGAAGATCGTATTGCCAACAGCTCTTCTACTGGTTGTAATAATACCTAATATAAACTAGAAATTGAAACATAATAGTCAGATATAGGCATTCAAAGCATGAAGTAAAATATATGTTCAACAAGTATTACAAAATAAAACAATAACTAGACCTACTTACGTTAACAATATGAAAGTACCATGCAAATGGACAACATAACCAAATATGGATGAAATATATATTCAAAAATAAATTTATAAGTATTAAAGAAAACAAATTTTATTGTTATAAGGAAACCAAGTTTTATTGTTACTAATTCATTTGCTCTTGTGCTTCATTGTGAGATTTATTGATTTCTAAATTTTTATAAGTAAATAGGTACAAGGATTAATATAGTAAATAAAGTATAATCGATTTCATTTTTTGCATATTGTCCTTTGTTTAGTTTTTTTTTTTTTCTTTTCTTGTAATGGGCAACAACTTCAGTATTATGACATATTATACACTTTAAAATAGGAACATAAGGACGCAATAAAAATGCGATGCCACACATATATGAATAAGTCGATACAATAATTTAAAAAAAAAAAAGACATGGATATGATAAAATATGATAATAAAAAAAAATT
The DNA here is from genome assembly GCF_047325235.1 of Durio zibethinus. Taxonomy (NCBI): domain Eukaryota; kingdom Viridiplantae; phylum Streptophyta; class Magnoliopsida; order Malvales; family Malvaceae; genus Durio; species Durio zibethinus. Next base: position 23,513,306 of record NC_143180.1, read on the forward strand.
TTATATATTTTTATGTTAAAATACTCAATGTATATGTAAATATCAATTTTTAATGTTATTTTTTTTTCAATTTAAAATTATATTTTATTATATATAAAATATTCTTAATTATATAAGAAAAAATTTATTTTTAAATACATGCAAGATATTAATTATTTCAAAATGATGAAATAACAATATAGCTCAAACAACGAAATAATGTATTTAATCTTTTAGGAAGTGCGACAAGATATATTACTTTCTAATTTCATTTTTGTTTGCTTGGTTTTTTTCTTTTTCACTTTTTGGTGTATAAAAAAAAAGCCAAAAATCATGTTTGGTCTACTAAAACATGCCTACCCCAACCATAAGAGACCCACACTATCCCTTAATTTTTCTTTTTCTTTTCTTTCCATTCTTTCTTTTTTTTCATTTCTTCTTTTTTTTTGTTTTTTTATTTTATTTTCCTGCGTTGTTTCCCTAGCTCCTACCGATTTTTGACAACCGCTCTGCCATCATCACCGCTATCGGCTGTTGCCCATCGATATTGAAAAGTTATTCAAAAATTATCGGTAAATGCATCTAACCTTTTTTTTTTCTTATCTAACAAGATTTTCCAAAAAAAAAAAAAAAAACTTGAAATCTAAAAAAATCCCCGTCGAGATGGTGTGCAACTAGATTTTTATTTTTTTATTGTGTCCTAGCTTGGTATGTATGTATTTTACTATATTGACAGTGTGTTCGTGGCGAACACGAATACAACTTCGGTACAGAAAGAGTAGCCGCATGTCCGTGCTTTATAGACATACGGTGGGTGAAGCCATAAGGCGTGAGACCGGATCGCTCCCTTCTCCTCACTCTCCTCCTCCGCTATGTCATTGTAGGTGCTATTGTTCTTTTAGCTCACATATTACTTCTAATGAGTTGGAGTTACCTAATTGATGATCAGTTTTAAATCTTTTTACAAACATATGATTTCCATTTTAATATTTTATTCACTTCAACAAAAGCAGAACACCTCTTTAAAACAATTTTAGAAAATTTTGCAACATTTAGAACTTTAAAGAAATAAAACCTCTCCTTGAAGCAAAACTTTCAACTATGGTATGACATCCAATTTCTACTAAGTTGATAAAGAAAAACGTAAATAAGAGAAGCTGCTAACTAGAAAAATTCCAACGCACCACAGAAAGTTATCAATTAAATAAGAAAAAAATTAATAACTAGCAATTACCATGTAAATGGAAAGTATCACATGCTTTCAAGCAAGTTTTACTATTATACCAAGAACAAAAATATATTATTTTAAAATAAATTGTAAAAGAAAAAGAAAAAGCAAACATGAAGCCAGAAAAAGAGAGAAGAAATTACAGTTTCAAGAGGCTTAAGAGAATTTTTCTCACGATCGCCAGTGAGGGTAGGTCGAACGAAGAGAAAATGGTGAAATACGGAAGAATACTCTGGCTTATGGAGGTTTTGGATGGAGAAGGTAGAAAAAAGAAGAAGAGCTGAGGAAAGAAAAAGTTGAAGGCAAAGAAAGTACGCGGAAGTTTGTTGTTTGAAGACTTGGATTGCGGTCTTTGCAAATTAATAAAAAGTTTTAATAAAGTTTCAACAAATTAATTTGAAAATTATGGTAAAAAAATTAATAAAATTGGAATACAGTGGGAAAAATTCAATATTAAGTTTTTTTGGATTAATTAATTGATTAATTTTATCAAATTAAGCACATTTTACTTATATAATAAAATTCTTTAATTTTTAATTTGAATTTTTATTTGAATTTTTAATAAAAATTTTACAAATTTTAGATAATTTTATCCTAATTTTTTCAAAGAATCCATCAAGCTATCTGATTTCTTTAACCATAATTACGAACATAATTCTCAATTTATTTTTTATTTTCTTAATATAGAATCAAAGAGGATCTTTTCTCTATCAAGCTTTTTCTTTTCCTTTCCTGCGCCTGTTGATCCTCCACCATACCTTCTTTTCGTGCGGGTTTAATCTTTTGAATGTATAGATGATATATTTAAATTTTATAAAATGGATTTAAATGAAATTTTTTATAACTTTGAAAAAAATTTAAATAAAAATATTTTAAAATGCATCAATTTAAAAATATTAATATTTATAATAATTTTAAAATAAATTATACATATTAAATCAAATTTGAATAATTTAATACCGATTGACTTGTAAAATTAATAATATTTATATATAAGTATTATATATAAATAATAAAATATAATATATAATATTAATATTTATAATTTTACTAAATTTAATCTAATCAAATTTGAGTGATTTAATTGAATTATGAATTGAATTTATGAACTCAATAACAAAAAATAAGATTTAATCGATTAAATTGAAGTTAAATTTTAAATATTTTATTTAAATTAAACTCAAATTAAATTTAATAATTTATCAATTTAATCTGAATAAATCTTAATAAGAAGCAAATATTTTAAGGAATAATGGCAAACCTAGTATCCAAAGATATGGAAGAATCAATGGCAAATTTAGCAACTCTTGTTCCAAAACTTATTGAGAAATTAAATTCTGTCAAGGAAGAATTGTTCAATGAATTTAACAATTCCCTGTGACTTCCATAATAGATCTAAATTTACAGCAAACGGAATTTCAACCATATACGTTGCAAAAAAAAAAAAAAAAAAAAAGCTGAAATTAAAGTCCATCCGAAGGGCAATAAAATTGTTGAGGACAGGAGTGAAAATCAGTACAAACTGATAAGTCACCAAAAACATGAGGTACTAAATGTCAAATCGTGAAACAGAGAGGCATCCAATGCCAATAAAATTTAAAAAAGGAGAAAGACACTACACTCCCTCAAATTTACAAGATAATATTCATGTGAAAAAGAAAGGAGCTCGCGTAAAAACCATTCCTCATTACAAATTTAACTCAGAATAGATATTGCCAACCCGTGGAAAAGTAGAATTTAACGGTCGTACCTATTGTCAGAAACAAAAAATAATTTCGAGCCACTTGAACCACTCATTTATAATGACATACAATTGTGAAGATAAGAGAATCAATTATTTAAATATATTATGTAAGCAGTGATGTAAAAATTTTTCTTTTAAACGAGGATATTAATTCAAATTTTAATTTAATTAATTTATAAAATTATTTAAAAAAAATAATATTTATAACATTTTTTATTTCAAACTTAAACTTTGTTTATAAAAAAACTACTGTTTGTATTTTGAATTTATAGAGTTAATTTTTTTGTTGAAAAAAATTTAAAAATAAAAAAAATATTTTATCTTAATAAAATATGTAAAATAAAAGTGAATACGCAAGAATTACAATAAGTAGTTAATGGTTAAAAAAATTAAAATCAATTTAAAATCATAATGTTGGATCCAATTTAGATCGATTTTTTTATTTGATTTAAATCAAATTTAAATATGAAATACATATATTAAGTTTGAGTTGAATTTAAAATCTGAATATAAAAAATAAAATAAAATAAAAATTGAATCGAATTATATATATTTATTATTATTTTTATATATTTTTGAGTTTTTATAAAATAAAAATAATTATTTATATAAATCTATTTAAATATATTAAAAATTATATTAAAATAATATATAAAAATTTAACAATTAAATTTAAAAATCAATGAACCAAACTAAATTGATAAAATTCGGTTTGGATAAATTGATTCTAAAAAAAAATTAATTCAGATTTAGATCAAAATTTTAAAATTTATAATATTATACTTTCTAAAAAAACGAACTAAATCCAATCTAATTTCAACCATTATTACTTATAAAAGAATTATTGCCAAAAAAAAAAAAAATCATCTCCCAATCATTTTTTTTTTTTAAATTATCACCCTTCATTATTTTGCTCCCATCATCATTCTTGCCCTCCGCTGTATCATTTCGCTCCCACTTAAATTCTTAATTTTTTTATTTTCAAAAATACATAGATGATATATTTAAATTTTATAAAATGTGTTTAAACGAAATTTTTTATAATTTTGAAAAAAAATGAAAATATTTCAAAATGTATTATTTTAAAATATTAATATTTATAATAATTTTAAAATAAATTATATATATCAAATCAAATTCAAATAATTTAATACCGCTTGACTCATAAAACTAATAGAGTTTATCTATATATATAAATATTATATATAAATGATAAAATATAATATTTAATATCAATATTTAAAATTTGACTAAACTTAATGGAATGTGATTTAATTGAATTATGAATTGAACTCATGAACACAATAACAAAAAATAAAATTTAATTTATCCAGTTCGAATTATATTTTAAGTTTTTTATTTAAATTAAACTCAAATCAAATTCATATTTAATAATTTATTAATTCAATTTGAATATATCTTAATAAGAGTAAATATTTGAAGGAATAATGGCAAACCTAGTATCCAAAGATATGGAAGAATCAATTGCAAATTTAGTAACTCATGCTGCAAAACTTATTGCGAAATTAAATTCTGTCAACGAAGAATTGTCCAATGAACTTAAAAATTCCATGAGACTTCTATAATAGATCTAAATTTACAGCAAATCAAACTTCCACCACATATGTTGAAAAAAAAAAAGCTGAAATTGATGAATCTATTAAAGTCTGTGCAAAGGGCAACAAAATTAGAGGACAGGAGTGGAAATCGGTACAAACTGGTGAGTCACAAAAAAAAAGGACGTACCAAATGTCAAATCTTGAAGCAGAGGCATCCAATGCCAAAGATAAAGTAGTTACTTTTCAAAAAGAAAAGACAACAGACATTTAGCGTGTCCATCAACAGCAAGGATAAAGCAACTGCAGCTGCTCAGATTTACAAGATAATATTTATGTGAAAAAGAAAGGAGTTCGGGTAAAAACCATTCCTCATTGCAAATTTAACTCTTAACAGATTTCACGGTCGTACCTGTACTCGGACAGAAAAAAGTCGTTTCTAGCTATTTGAACCACTCATTCATAATGACATACAGCTGTGAAAAAAGAGACAATCAGTTATTTAAATATCTGATATAAGCAATGATGTAAAAAATCCTCTTTTAAACGAGAATATGAATTCAAATTTTCATTTAATTAAATTATAAAATTATTTTTAAAAAATAATACTTATTATAGACACTCAATTTGGTTCAAGTTCGAATCAATTGGACTTGACCTAAATAGGTAAGCTCAATTTGATTTTTATCTTGTATTATTTTTATTTTTATTTTTTTATGTTTTATGCATTTTATTATTTATTTATTATTATTATTATGTATTAATATATGTACATCTTTATTTATCTATTTATTTATTTTATTTTATTTTATTAATATTTATATGTATTTTATTTATATAGTTATATATTTATATTATATTTTTTTTTATCTTGTAATATTTTTTGGGTTTATCTTATTTTATTTTTAATTATCTGTCAATTTTATTTTTATTTATTTATCTGATTTTTTCGATTATCTGATTATTATTTTTTTTCTTTTCTTTTTTTGAGGGCTGTGATTGAAAGCTGAAGAATCCTATTGTGAATGGAGATTCAATCAGAAGAGTCCAAATTGAATTCAAAGATTGAATTCCCGTCCAAAGAGGAATTGGGATTGATCAGGAACTCCTGATCAATCCCTATAAAAGAGACTCTCTGGGAACAGAAGCAGAACACACAGAGAAAAAACAGTGACCAAAGCTACTGATTTGAGAGAAAATGAGGCGTATAGAAAGCTAAGAAAATGTTTAAGAGTGTTCTGAGAGTTAGTAGAATTTTTTGAAGATTTTTTGACGATTTTTTTCTGGGAATTTTTGGAAAATTCTAGATTTCGGTTGAATTTTTCGACGAAGTTTAAATTTTTCGACGAAGATTCCGACCAAATTTAAAGTTTTCGACGAGTTGCCCAGTTTCCGACGAAGAATTCCAGAAACCAACAACCTTTCGGCCAACTTTCGGTGAACTTTCGATGAAATTTTCCAGATTTCGATGATATTTTCCAGAATCCGATGAAATTCAACTGGAGTTCTTCAGCCTTTAGAGAGAAGGGAGAGAAAGAGGGAAGAAGATAGAGAGAAAGGAAGAGCTTTCTGTCGAAAAACAGAGGGAAGGACCTTATATACCCTTCCAAAACGACGTCGTTTTGGCCTTAAGTGACCCAGAAGATCCGCGCGTTTTATCGAGACCCGATCCGACCCAAGCGTCGACCCGCTTCTTGACCCGCGCGTGCCTGCCCCCCTCCGAGCCAAGCCGAGCCGAGCCGAGCTTCCCAAGCCGCCCCCCGAGCCGTTTCTCTTCCTTGAGCCGAGCTGATAGCCGAGCCGCTCCAAGCTTTTTTTTTTGGAATTTTTTTATTTATTTGTTTTATTTATTTATTTATTTTATTAGATTAGATTTATTTAATATTTTTTATCTTTATCTTATTTTTATTTTTGTTTTACTTTTATTTATTTTTTATTTTTATTTATTTTCACTTTTATTTTGTTCTATTTTCTTTAAATAAAAATCAAAAAGTATTTTTGGGGAAAAGTTGAAAGTATCAATTTTCCTTGGAAATCAAAGTTTCAAAAAAAAGGATTTTTGAGGAAAAGTTGAAAGTATCAATTTTCTTTGAAAATCAAAGTTTCAAAAAAAATATTTTTGACGAAAAGTTGCAAGTATCAATTTTTCTTAAAAATAAATTTCCAAAAAAGTATTTTTGAGAAAAAGTTGAAAGTATCAATTTTTCCTACACAAGAACAATCATTCTTTTCTTCCTTTCTATTTTGATTTTGATTTTGATTTTTCTTTAACTAATCCAACGACGGAGCCTCTGCAAGTGAAACAGTAGTTTTTCTTGCATAATCTTGAGGTGAGGGAATTTTCTCAATTTTCTACGAAAAGTATTAGAGTCAATTGAGAAAATTTTTCAATAATTAATTACTTGGTAAAATTTTAAGGCTTTTGGATAACACAAATTTAAGTTGGTACCATCTTTTGATGGGCGTTGTGAGGGTGTTATAACCTTCCTCACACGTAATCAAACTCCTGAACCCTGTTCTGGTTAGTAGACCTGAACCTATTCTTTTAGGGGTCCTTAAACTTAGGCGTTCCTTAAAAGGACAGATTCTTTAGGTGGCCAATTGCACCTAGATAAAAAAGATTGGTGGCGACTCCCTAAAGTCAATGTCTAGTGATAGATTCCCGGATCTAGACGTTATGACAGCTTGGCGACTCTGCTGGGGACTTTGAGAGTTAGGCCAGCAAGTAATTTGTGTTATCCAAAAGCCTAATAAAATTGAACCTATTTGTATATATGTGTTATTATTCATTCATGTTTATTTACTTTGTTAATTATGTCATTCATGTGCATGTGCATGTGCATAACATGAGCTCTATACCCGAGCTCCGTCCCTCTAGGAGGGAGTAAAGTACCTATTACTTTCGTGAGGTCTAATGCCTCCGCAGTGGCTAGCGAAATACTCCCACTCAAATTGAACTTTTTTCGCTTGTAGCCTATATTGGGTGAGGATTAGGGTACCTTACTAGTCTGTGATGGACAAAGATGTAAGGAACAATTTGATGACCTTTAGACTTTGACCTTAAAATCGCATATAGTGAATCTTAAGAATGCCTAAACCTAGGATAGAGCCCTTTCTACTCAATGATAGATATACCCTGAAATTAAGACACAAAAAGGGTGTTTATCTAATCATTTTGATTGTTTAACTTTGTGTATCATTTTCATTATCATATGTAACATTATGCATTAGCATCACTTTCATTTCATCCATTGAACTAACTATGTTGTTTGTCTAATTGTATGCATCTGCATTATTTTCATGATCATGTTTTAACACAATCATTTACATCCATTTCATACTAGATTTCATTCAAGAAAATGTACATTTCATTCGTGCATTAAAACATCCTACACAAAGCATAGCAAAACATTTCTAATCATAAGTATGGTACTCAAGGTCCAAGGATAGCTCTGTCTAGCGAGAACTCTGCCCATCGATACAACATAAGATCCAGAGCAAGACAAATGGAGCAAAAAAATTCTCATAGATTTGAAAAGATAGAAAAAGCACAAGAGAAGATTGAAAGTGAGCTGAGCAAGATTCTGGAGGCTCTTAATAACATGAATAAAGGAAAAGGAGTTGAAGAAAATGCAAGCCAACAAGTTCCCTCGTTACAAGAAGTGGCTGACCCTTTCTATCCTCCAGGTTTTAGCCCACCTCAAGCCCAGTTTGCTTAAGAGATCCCGTCACAACACTTCGCATATCCAACTTATCTTGGAATGCCATCAGCTTTTAACCCAGGGTAGTATAATAGCTATGTAAATCCTATCTTCACTAAAAAAGCTGCAGAACCAATTCCTGATCTAGATGATTTAAAAAAAAAAGAGAAAGAAAAGATAAGAGTGGAAGTTCAGGAAAGCTTCAAGATTAGTATGCTAGAGCAAAGGTTACGGGCTGTGGAAGGATTTAGCTTTTATGGGTCAGTTGATGCTGCTGGGCTCTACCTAGTCCTTGATGTGGTTATTCCCTATAAGTTCAAAGTATCAAAATTTAAAAAATATGATGGTACAAAGTGCCCCAAAACTCACATCATAATGTATTACCGAAAAATGACAGCTCATGCTCATGATAAACCAATTCCTGATCTAGATGATTTAAAAGAAAAAGAGAAAGAAAAGATAAGAGTGGAAGTTCAGGAAAGCTCCAAGATTAGTATGCTAGAGCAAAGGTTACGGGCTGTGGAAGGATTTAGCTTTTATGGGTCAGTTGATGCTGCTGGGCTCTGCCTAGTCCCTGATGTGGTTATTCCCTATAAGTTCAAAGTATCAAAATTTAAAAAATATGATGGTACAAAGTGCCCCAAAACTCACATCACAATGTATTGCCAAAAAATGACAGCTCATGCTCATGATGAAAAACTCATGATGCATGTCTTTCAGGATAGCCTTACAGGCTCAGCGACCATGTGGTATGTTCAGCTGGACAGAACCCGCATTCGCTCTTAGAGCAATATGGCACATGACTTTATCGGTCAGTATCGACATATTATCGATTTGGCCCCTGATCGTTTGTCTTTACAGAATCTGAAGAAAAAGACAAACGAGTCTTTTAAAGAGTATGCTCAGAGGTAGAGAGATATTGCTTCTCAAGTACAACCTCTTTTGACTGAGAAAGAAACTACAGTGTTATTTATTAGCACTTTAAAGTCTTTCTATTATGAAAAGATGATAGGGAATGCAACAAATAATTTCACTGACATGGTAATCTTTGGAGAAATTATTGAAAGTGTCATAAAAAATGGCAAGTTGAAAGGAGGAGAAACCAAGAAGACATCAAAAAAGAAAGAAGCTCAAGCTCAAGCTATGAGTTTTGATAGACAACAATTCAGAGGTTATCAACCCTATCTATCCCAAGGTTACTTTTCATACTATCCTGCTGTGAATAATGCCTCATCCTACCCATACCAGCTAGCTCCACAACCACCTTATTCATTCACCCACCAATCAATTTTTGGCCCCCAAGATCTTACATACAGCCTTAACATTCAAGCTCCTGTAAGAACTCAAATTCGCCCTATTAACCCAGCAAGTGGTTCACGAGAACAACGAACTACTCGAGAAAAATTTGTATTTGATCCAATCCCTATGACTTATACAGAGTTATATCAAGAACTCTATAATAGCCATTTGATTGCCCTCAGCCATGTGGAGCCGCTTAAACCACCCTACCCAAAGTGGTATGATCCTATAGCCCACTGCAACTATCATTATGGAATTACTGGCCATTCTACTGAAAATTGCACTGCTTTAAAGCATAAGGTGCAACGGTTGATCAATGATGGAATGGTAAGTTTTGATCAAGGGAAAGCAACAACACCTAATGTTAGCGTTCTGAATGAAAGTCAAGAACAAAAAGGGGCCGAAGAGTCACAATGAATTGAGGAGTAAGATGTCAATAGAGATTCTTCACCTGATTGCATAGGGGGACAATTTTAAAGAATGGAGATAAGGCTGGTTGAAGGTTCTTTTGTCATGTTAGGATTTCTTTTCGAGTGATTGTTGAATTTCTTTTTGCAATATGATTTCACTTGTTATCATCTTAATAAAGGCAAGTTAATGCATTTCATTACATTTTTCTCTTTCACTTGACCATTATTCCATACCCTGTTACCTTTTATAACTTTATACTCCTATTCTTAAATTTTAGATGATGAATATTTAGACAATGATAACAATAATTCTGAGATTTACTTTTGAGAATTCATCCACATTAATATGAGGAGGTGATTTGAGCACAAAAAAAAAGAGGTAAGCCATTACCAGAGGTGAAAGAGATATGTCTTAAATACAGGATCATGAGCTTTGTTCAATAGATGATGTTCAAGAAAAGTATTCACAATTGAGATGAAAAATGGTTATCTTTCTTTTACCATTCGAAAAATCATTTATTGCTACCCCTTTGAGCCTATTATGATTTTTTTTTCGAAAGAACCCCAACCAAGGATCACCCTCTACACTGGGGGGCAATTTTTAAAAAAATCACAAAATGTCTCAAAAAGGTCTCAAAAATAAAAAAAAAAAGAAAAGAAAAAAAATAAATGCCACACATGACTTGGGGTAAAATAATAAGAATCCTTTGTGTGAAAAAAAGAAAAAATAGTGAAACGATGCAAAATGCCAAGTTGTATCAAATGATCCTTTGGTTTTAAACTTTTTTAATACATGTTTTGAGCCTATTATATCCATTTTTTTTATGACCCCTCACCTTGGCCTACATTACAACCTTGCAAAGTCCATTTGGATCAAGTGAGAATACTCAACTTGAATGATCATATGTTGAGCGAAGGTATACTCATGATGAAGCAATGGAATCATGCTACATTGCTCTAAAGTTGGATGTATGAAAGATATCAACAATGGATAAAAAATGAAAAAAAAATGATGAAAAAAAAAGAAAAAAAAAGAAAGAAAAAAATGAGAAAATAAAAAAAAAGATATTCAAATTGAAAACCTGAAAGGTTGATTTTGATAGAAAAAGATCCAGGTCAAATGGCTCACATGAATGGAATACCAAAGACATCTGAAGATCCCTCAAAGACTGAGGCAAAGCTCGCCAAGCTCAAGATGACTTCAACAATAAATGGAATGGGTTTTTGAAAAAGAATCCTAGATTAATGTTGAGAATTGTCTGAATATTCATCATTTGGACAAACCATTCATCCTAATGACATGTATCCAATTTATTTCCTTTCCCATTTGTTTTGTACCAAAATAGACCTTCATTGATTATCTTTACCATAATTCACCTTATTGTTTCACCCCTAGAATGAATTGAGAAAATGCTTGATTGCATTGTATTTATCAAGATTTGAAATGATAATGAATGAATGAATATGTGTTTAAAAGAATCTTGTATTCATTTGAAAAGAAATCTAAGATGATGGTGGTAACAAAATGAAAAATGGTAGAAACCTAAAAGAGATGATTTGGAAAGATATATGAAGTGATCAAAAAGAGATGGGACAAATCTTGAAAAGTGGTATAACCAAGTGATGAGTACAAGGATGAATTGGTCGACATGACTTGCAAGTTGTGATTGAATGATGAGAACAATCAGTGGACAAAGTTTGTTTTGGAATGGTTAATGCTGAGACACCTATGACCCAGTGATGGTGGATGAAACTTGTTTTAAAATTTGTTAGTGCTGAGAAATTCATCGAATGATGGTCAAGTGATGATCGATTGATGAAGCTTATTCCAAAGTATTGAGAAACTGAACAAGAAAGAATGTGAGTGGAAAAGATAATTGAGAGCTACACTGGTTCGATCTTAGAAGAGCAGTGTAATCGGATCTCTGAAGAATCAAAGGGCTTGATGCCTAAGAAAAGAGCTTGAGAAATTTGAGTACCATACATTGAACAGGAATTAATTAGCCAACATTTACATAGCATGCATTGAAATTCATATGCATTTGCATAGCATACACTACTTTCAGGAAAGTATAGTGTATAAACTCAGGAAGCAGGGGTGTTTCAACATCCCACATGGAGAAGACAGATATAAAGATATTTTGCAAAATTGAAAAAGAAAAAGCTTGTCAGGTAAGCCCCTAATCCTTGAAATAGGATGTCTTCTGGTATCAGGGTTGATTTATAAGACCTTTGGGCATAATCTCCTGAAATTCCTTTAAACACAACTTTTAACTTCTTTGGACATGATTGTCAATGAGCAATTTATTTTCCAAAGTTTCGTTGCCTCTGTTTAGAGGAGCAATTTACTTTCCAAAGTCGTGGTGCCTCTGTTTAGAAAAGCAATTTATTTTCCAAAGTCGTGGTGCCTCAGTTTAGAGGAGCAATTTATTTTCCAAAGTTTCGTTGCCTCTGTTTAGAGGAGCAATTTATTTTCCAAAGTCGTAGTGCCTCTGTTTAGTGAAGCAATTTATTTTCTAAAGTTTCGTTGCCTCTGTTTAGAAGAGCAATTTACTTTTCAAAGTCGTGGTGCCTCTGTTTAGAGGAGCAATTTATTTTCCAAAGTTTCGTTGCCTCTGTTTAGAGGAGCAATTTATTTTTCAAAGTCGTAGTGCCTCTGTTTAGAGGAGCAATTTACTTTTCCAAGGTCGTGGTGCCTCTGTTTAGAGGAGCAATTTACTTTTCAAAGTTGTGGTGCCTCTGTTTAGAGGAGCAATTTATGTTTCTCAAAGTCGTTGAGCCTCTGTTTAGAGGAGCTTTGGTAAAAAAAAAACACAAAAAAAATAAAAAATGACAATGTTGAGTTGAGTCTTGATTGGGTGTCTACGTCTTTGCGTAATTTCTGTTTCACAAAAAATGTGCAAAGAGGGGCAGCTGTAGACACCCAATTTGGTCCAGGCCCGGATCAATTGGGCCTGGCCCAAATAGGTAAACCCAATTTGATTTTTATCTTGTATTATTTTTATTTTTTTTCTTCTTTTGTGTTTTATGTATTTTATTATTTATTTATTATTATTATGTATTAATATATTTACATCTTTATTTATCTATTTTATTTTATTTTATTTTATTTTGTTAATATTTATATGTATTTTATTTATATAGTTATATATTTATTATTATATTATTTTTTTTATCTTGTAATATTTTTTGGGTTTATCTTATTTTATTTTTAATTATCTGTTAATTTTATTTTTATTCATTTATCTGATTTTTTCGATTATCTGATTATTTTTTTTCTTTTCTTTTTTTGAGGGCTGTGATTGAAAGTTGAAGAATCCTACTGTGAATGAGGATTCAATCAGAAGAGTCTAGATTGGATTCAAAGATTGAATCCCCATCCAAAGAGGAATTGGGATTGATCAGGAACTCCTGATCAATCCCTATAAAAGGGACCCTCTGGGAACAGAAGCAGAACACACAGAGAAAAAACATTGAGCAAAGCTACTGATTTGAGAGAAAACGAGGCGTATAGAAAGCTAAGAAAAAGTTTATGAGTGTTCTGAGAGTTAGTTGAATTTTTTGAAGATTTTTTGGTGATTTTTGTTTGGGAATTTCTGGAAAATTTCAAATTTCGATTGAATTTTTCGGTGAAATTTAAATTTTTCGACGAAGATTCCGGTCAAATTTGAATTTTTCGGTGAGCTACCCAATTTCCAACGAAGAATTCCAGAAACCAACAACCTTTCGGCCAACTTCCGATGAACTTTCGATGAAATTTTTTAGATTCTGACGACATTTTTCAGAAAACGACGAAATTCAACCGGAGTTCTTCAGCCTTTAGAGAGAAGGGAGAAAAAAAAAGGAAGAAGAGAGAGAGAGGGGAGGAGCTTTCCGCCAAAAAATAGAGTGAAAGTCCTTATATACCCTTCCAAAACGACGTCGTTTTGGCCTTAAGTGACCCAGAGGATCTGTGCGCTTTACCGAGACCCGACCCGATCCGAGCGTCGACCCGCTTCCTGACCCGCGCGTGCCTGGCCCCCCTCCAAGCCAAGTCGAGCCGAGCCGAGCTTCCCAAGCCGCCCCCCGAACCGTTTCTCTTCCTTGAGCTGAGTCGAGCCGATAGCCGAACCGCTCCAGATTTTTTTTTTTTTGGAATTTTTTTATTTATTTGTTTTATTTATTTATTTATTTATTTTATTAGATTAGATTTATTTAATATTTTTTATCTTTATCTTATTTTTATTTTTGTTTTACTTTTCTTTATTTTTTTTATCTTTATTTATTTTCACTTTTATTTTGTTCTATTTTCTTTAAATAAAAATCAAAAAGTATTTTTGGGAAAAAGTTGAAAGTATCAATTTTCCTTGGAAATCAAAGTTTCAAAAAAAATATATTTTTAAGGAAAAGTTGAAAGTATCAATTTTCCTTAAAAATATTTTTTTTAAAAAAAGGATTTTTGAGGAAAAGTTAAAAGTATCAATTTTTCTTGAAAATCAAAGTTTCAAAAAAAATATTTTTGAGAAAAAGTTGGAAGTATCAATTTTTCTTAAAAATAAATTTTCAAAAAAGTATTTTTGGGGAAAAGTTGAAAGTATCAATTTTCTCTACACAAGAACAATCATTCTTTCCTTCCTTTCTATTTTGATTTTGATTTTGATTTTTCTTTAACTAATCCGATGACGGAGCCTCTGTAAGTGAAACAGTAATTTTTCTTGCATACTCTTGAGGTGAAGGAATTTTTTCAATTTTCTGCTAAAAGTATTAGAGTCAATTAAGAAAAATTTTCAATAATTAATTACTTGGTAAAATTTTAAGGCTTTTGGATAACACAAATTTAAGCTGGTACCATCTTTTGATGGGCGTTGTGAGGGTGCTATAACCTTCCTCACACGTAATTGAACTCCTGAACCCTGTTCTGGTTAGTAGACCTGAACCTATTCTTTTAGGGGTCCTTAAACTTAGGCGTTCCCTAAAAGGACAGATTCTTTAGGTGGCCAATCGCACCTAGATAAAAAAGATTGGTGGCGACTCCCTAAAGTCAATGTCTAGCGATAGATTCCCGGATCTAGACGTTATGACACTTATAACAATTTTTTATTTCAAATTACAACTTTGTTTATAAAAATTCATTGTTTATGTTGGGATTTACCTTGAATCTCATAATCTCACATCGAAAGTTAAGTGAGTTTAAGTTTATCTTGTATCCCATATCGGGAGTTTAGTAAAAGTATAAAGGGTTTCACCCTTATAAATAAGATGTTTTGGTTTTAGTTTAGTAACCTAGAGAGTTAGACACCAAAAGAATAGCTAAATGAGTAGGCTATTAAAGGGTGTAATTAGGTTTTGGGTTAAGTTTTGAGTAAGGAGTTTTAGGAGACTTTTCTCATTCTAAAAGTCTCACAATTGTAAAGATTTATTTGATAGTGGATTAGGTTTAGAGTAGGCCATTTTGAGTTTGGCTGAACCAAATATATTTGTATTTTCTTATTCTTGATTTGAGCTTGTTATTTTGTGTGTGTGGTTGTTACGCGTGGATGTTGTTTTTCCTAACATGTGGTATCAGAGCGAGGTTCGAGGTTTAAGGTTCGTGGGCCCAAGAGATCGTGAAGCAGTGTTTGAAGATGTCTGAAGAAGGTATGTCTGGTATGTCTATGCCTAAGTTTGAGATTCCGTTATTTGATGGAAAGAGTAATTTTATGTTATGGTAAAGTACGATTCAAGATCTGTTAGTACAACAAGGGTTGGATCAGGCATTAGAGAATAGTAAGCCTGAAGGGATGTCTGATGCTAATTAGAATAGGATTCAAAAGAAGGTTGTTAGTACTATTAGATTGGCGCTAGCTTCAGAGGTAAAATACAGTGTGTTGACTGAGAGTACTCCAAAAAGTTTATGGGATAAGCTTGAAGGTATTTATGCTTCGAAGTCGTTGACTAATAGATTATGTTTGAAGATGGATCTATATTCTCTGAAGATGGAAGAAGGTATGAGTCTTCATAATCACCTGAATGAGTTTAACAGATTGGTTTCTCAATTGT
The DNA here is from genome assembly GCF_047325235.1 of Durio zibethinus. Classification (NCBI taxonomy): domain Eukaryota; kingdom Viridiplantae; phylum Streptophyta; class Magnoliopsida; order Malvales; family Malvaceae; genus Durio; species Durio zibethinus. The sequence continues at coordinate 23,529,241 of NC_143180.1, forward strand.
TAGCGATTTCTATTGATGAGTTAAAAGATGAAGAGAATGCTTTAATTTTGCTGTCATCTTTGCCTAAGTCTTATAGGCCTTTAGTTCAAACTGTGTTGGTAGGTAGGTCTACTTTAAAGTTGGATGATGTAACTACTCTATTGCATGAGAATGAAAGGTTTATGGGAGCTCAGAACTCATCACCTGGAGGGAGTACACTAGCTGTAGAGGGTTTTGATCGAGAGAGGACTCAAAAGAGGATTGATGGATCAAGATGGAGATCCAAGTCAAGAGACAGAGATTACAGTGATGTAGAATGTTATTATTGTGGTGAGAAGGGACATATCCAAGTGCGCTGCAGGAAGTTGAGAAGCGATATGGCTGTTTTCAAAAGGGCGAATGATGAGAAGAAATCAGATGAAGAAAATAGTGATACTACTGCTGTCGTGTCTGATGATGATGATATTATTTTGATAACTTGTGTGGATGAGACCCAGACTTTGAAAAGTGATAAAGGTTGGGTTTTAGATTCAGCCGCTACAGTTCATGTTTGCAATGATAAGAGTTGCTTTGTGGAGTTGAATGAGAATGAAAAGTATGGGGATATTGTGGTTGCTAACAAAGAAAAGGTGCAGATTCAAGGCATTGGGAGTGTTCGCCTTAGATCTCACAATGGTGTTATTAGGACACTTCGTCATGTAAGGTATGTACCAAATTATCACTACAATTTGATTGCTTTGGGTGAATTAGCTTCTCGGGGGTACACATTTTATGATAGTAATTATTGGTTGAAAGTGTATAAGAATGATAGTGTGATTCTACAAGGGAATAGGGTTAATCACTTGTACATGTTTGATGGAGGCTCAGTTGCTGGAATGCCTGTGATGAAAGAAAAGAAGAAAGGTAAGCATGTTAGCTTTATAGATACTGTTGAAGTGTTTAGAGATTCAAGTCAAATGAGGATTTGTTGGGATTTGCCTTGAATCTCAGAATCCCACATCGAAAGTTAAGTGAGTTTGAGTTTGTCTTGTATCCCACATCGGGAGTTTAGTAAAAGTATAAAGGGTTTCACCTTATAAATAAGATGTTTTGGTTTTAGTTTAGTAACCCCAGAGAGTTAGACACCAAGAGAATAGCTAAATGAGTAGGCTATTAAAGGGTGTAATTAGGTTTTGGGTTAAGTTTTGAGTAAGGAGTTTTAGGAGACTTTTCTCATTCTAAAAGTCTCACAATTGTAAATATTTATTTGATAGTGGATTAGGTTTGGAGTAGGCCATTTTGAGTTGGGCTGAACCAAATATATTTGTATTTTCTTATTCTTGATTTGAGCTTGTTATTTTGTGTATATGGTTACTACGCGTGGGTGTTGTTTTTCCCAACAGTTTATATTTTGAATTTATACAGTTAATTTTTTTATTAAAAAAATTTAAAAATAAAAAAATATTTTATCTTTAAAATTAAGATAAATCATCAATTTATAAGAAGATTTATAAAATTTGTAAAATCTTTTAAATTTACTTATTATCTATCAATACATCATAAAAATTTCAATTTGAATATTTTATATTCAAACCTTAAATTTTAATTATTTTCACCAATTTTTATTGAAATTTATTCAATTAATTTATATTTACATATCCCTTCAGACTTTTTCCCATGATCCATCCTCGGTCATAATTTTTATATATAGAATAAGAGTGAATATTTAAGAATTACAATAAAAAAGTTAGAAGTGAAAAAATAAAAAAAAAATTTTAAAATTAATTTAAAATTTTAGTAGTTAGTTTGATTTGAATTTATTTTTTTAATTTTATTTAGTTTAATTTTAAATATTAAATATATATTTAATTTGAATCGAATTTAAAATTTAAATATAAAAAATTAAAAAAATAATCAAATCAAATTATATATTTTTATTAATTTTTATATATATTTTAAATTTTTATAAAACAAAAATAATTATTTTATATATAAATTTACTTAAATATATTAAAAATTATATTAAAAAATATTTATACAAATTTTAATATCTTTCACATAAATCCTTAAAATAAGAAGTGAGTGTGTGAAATGATTGTATAAGATGAGTGGCTATATAGCACTGTCATAACATTTTATATTATCTTGAATCAGTTGCTTATAATTAGTCATTTGATATTTCGCAACCATAAAAGAAAGGCATGTTTTCGTTAAAGCATCCTTTGCCGAAGCTCCAATGGCTCGTCTTGGCAACATATATGGTATCAGCTGTAGTAGCTGTGGAAGAACAACCCAAGGCGCCTAAACACTGCAGTTCCAGTTGTGGACATCTTAAAATTCCTTACCCTTTTGGCGTAGAAAAGGGAAGCTATCTAAAGGGATTTCGCATTACTTGCAACACTTCCATAAACCCAGCAAAAGCATTTTTAGATGCTACGAAATATGAGGTAGTAAACATTTCTATAGCTGAAAATCGGGTACGAGTAAGGAATTCTGTCCCTGCATCTGTGGCTCATACCTGCTCGGAACTCAATGGATCTGAAACTGATGGACCGACAGCCATGATTAATTTGACTGATACTCCATTCGCACTGTCTCAAAACAAGTTCGTTGTAACTGGATGTAACTCTCTGGGCACGATCAAACTTGGAAACAGAGAGCTTTTCACTGGGTGCCTCTCTTTGTGTCACGTTAAGCGCGAGGACAAGACTAACGGATCTTGCTCTGGGATTGGGTGCTGCGAGGTCCCTATTACGGATGGTCTTAAAATAGTTCAAACGTATGTGGATAACATTCTCACCAATGAATCAAAAATAAAGGAAGTGCTTAATGAAACAAAGATCTCGGTGCCCTATCGTTGTGGATCTGCTTTCTTAGTGGACCAACACAACTATAGTTTCGAGGCATCTGATCTTGGTGATGATAACAAATTTTTGACTAAGATACAGCATTCTACAGTGGTTCTTGATTGGATTGTGAGCAACCACACTTGCAAAGAAGCTCGAAGAGACTTGAACACTTATGCCTGCAAGGGGAATAGCCACTGTGTGAAGGGTAGTCAAGGTTATCGCTGCAGTTGCAACCAAGGTTACCAAGGGAACCCTTATTGTAGTCAGGGATGCCAAGGTATGGCTTACTTATTGTTCCCTATATACTACTCAACTCTTTCATCACCCTTGTTCAACATCGTCTATAATTAATCTTTTTAATATTCTAAATGCTGTTGAAGTTTGAGCATATAACCAATACATCATGTTTCTGTCAATTTTTTTTTAATTTCCCCTATAAATTAATGCTCATGTTTCCTCCATAATACTACTATATATATAAGTCAGTAACCTATATATATATATATATATATATATATATACTGATATCATTTGTTCTATTTGGCGAAAGACATCGATGAGTGCATTAATAATCCATGTGAAGGCAATCATAAGTGTATTAATACACCAGGAAGTTATCATTGCAAGCAATTTCTTTCTCAGCTGCTCCTGCCTGTTCTAGGTAACTATATAACTCAACACACCGTTTTGCTTTATTTCTTTTTTGTTTCTTTTCTAGGAAGAGCTCTTAATATATATATATATATATGATTAATTCATGCAGCTTTCGTCAGTGTTTTGGTTCTGCTTCTGTTAGTGTTTTCCACTTACTTCTTCTTAAAGAGAAGAAGACTAATCAAGCTCAGAGAAAAGTTCTTTCTTGAAAATGGGGGACTATTATTGCAGCAGAAAAATTCTTCCCGTCAAAGTGCTGTTGAGACAACAAAAATTTTTACGGCCAAGGAGTTGGCAAAGGCTACCGATAATTATTCTAAGAATCGAATCCTCGGCGAAGGAGGAAATGGAACGGTCTATAAAGGTATCATAGGAGACGATCAAATAGTTGCTGTCAAGAAGTCGAAAATAGAAACTCGTTCCCAAATTGAACAATTTATCAATGAAGTTGTTGTTGTTAGCCAAATCAACCACCGAAACGTAGTCAAGCTCTTGGGATGTTGTTTGGAGACTGAAGTCCCTTTACTGGTCTACGAATTTGTCCCCAATGGAAGCCTCCACTATCACATTCACAATTCCGAAAAGGCAGCCTCAATCTCCTGGGACATCCGTCTAAGGATCGCCACCGAAACTGCTAGCGCACTTGCTTACCTTCACTCTGCAGCCTCGATTCCAATCATCCATCGAGATGTCAAAACTGCCAACATATTACTCGATGAAAATTATATTACCAAAGTGTCAGATTTTGGAGCTTCAAGGTTGATTCCTATCGATAAAACTCAAATTACTACATTAGTCCAAGGTACACTTGGTTACTTGGACCCCCAATATTTCCAGACAAGCCAATTGACAGCAGAGAGTGATGTTTATAGCTATGGGGTTGTGTTAGTGGAACTGCTCACTGGCGAGACGCCAGTATCTTTTGCAAGACCAGAGCCTGAAAGAAACCTATCTTCTTACTTCATTTTATCAATGCAACAGGATCGTCTCCTCCAGATCCTAGATCCCGAACTTGCAAACGAGGAGAATAGAGAAGAGCTGATAGCAGTTGCCGACCTGGCTATGAGATGTCTGAAGTTGAGGGGGGATGAAAGACCTTCAATGAAAGAAGTGCTTATAGAGCTGATAGAGTTGAGAAAACTTGAGAAACATCCATGGGGTCAAGCTAACTGTGAGCAGGCTTTGAGCTTGTTGCATGAACAAGCAGAATTATACCCGGCTCAGAGTTCATCATCAAATACTAAATACAGTGGAACGCCAACAAACCTATCACTTTCATTAGACAACCCAGGACGATAAGCATCCACAAGATATAGATTTTTTGTACGTTCTGTTTGCTTTGTATAATTTGGTGAACCTATATTATTTTTTATGATACCTAAACCATGTTGTTCTTGTCTACTGAGTTTGCTTAAGTGTTTCAGACTTAACCATTTGGTATTAATTATTTAAGACAAGTTCATAAAGGTTTCTAACAACATTAAACCAATCGGTAGGCGTTTTCATAAGAATACTATTACATATATATACGGTTGCATCAAATATAGCAACACAAACCTAATGGTAGTTGGATTAATCGTAATACCAATTAACAGAATACTCAGATAATCAAAACACAGTAGTATAAGTAAGATGTGAAGCTGACCACCTTCCATCGATGCCCTAAAACCTGAGGAAAAATTGTGTTTCTGTACAATGTAAGATATTCATACCTCCAGTAGTCCTATCAAAGAAAAAGGCCAAACCATGCAGCTTTCTGCTACAGCTGGACTAACATTATGAAACTGATTTGATACCTTACAACATACTGGAAATAAGAAAACCAATAACCTAGATGTACAAGCCACAGCAACCAGTGAAATTAAATATGGGTTTTTCCATTTGGATCCCCAGGCTCCTCGTCCAACTCCCCATCCCCTATAGAACTTCTAATTCATCTTGTTGGTTTGTCCTGCAAAAGATATAAATAAGAATGTTATCTTTTAGACAAAGATAATTGTAAAACTTGAAGCAAATACAAATCTCTATACCACAATGAAAACAATTAACTAAAACAACATTTAGGACATTAAATTCATTCATCTAGTTTCTGCCATTTAGTTTCAATTAATTCATTGATTGAGAATAAATCCAATTCATCAAGGTCAGTCCCATCACAATAAGTACGTTTAAGCCACACATGCCTTCAATTTTTCAATTTGTACAGTCTCAACCAGAAAACAGCCAGTGGTAATGAGCAACTCAATTTGTTACAAGCTTACATAAGAATGTGGAGCAGTACATACATTATAATATATACTAACAGGGTAACTTAAAATGGGTATTATTAGAGAGTTTATCCATCATAAAGCAGCAGCAATTACTCAACAAACTAAAAAAATAGCCCAAGGAAACCATGGCTGATTTAGACTATGACTATGCATCAGACACAAACTTCAGCCCATCATACATTACCTAGATTGTACAACTAGGATGACAAACCATTCAGATTTAAGAAATATCAGATTAGTAGATAACTCAAAGAAAAATATGAAAGGAAACTAGAATCTTGCAGCTAGTTAACAGCTGACGAATAAATCTACAAAATTAGATAGATATGTTAGCTTCTTACAGGTGTAGTTCGAAAGTTTCAAATATTTAATATTTGGCCAAAAAAAGGGAACAGTCGAATCATTTTCATTGGTGAGCAATAAACTTGTCTAACTTTATGATATTGGGAATGGTAAATGAAAGCTGTTTAGGCATCTCAAAAGGGGTTTCTTTTATGTACTTCTATGTAAAATGAAAGCTATGAGTGATCAGCTTTCTAGTATATCTCTGGTGCGAATTTCAGAATCAATACCTTTGCAGTAGGATTGCACACAATTTAACACGGATGGGGACTCATCCCAACCTTACCTCGAACTCTATCCACTTCTATCCCGATTATATCGTCTATAGTTTATTTATTAATTAAATTTGTAAGTTTCCCACGCTGAATCAAGCAGATAATTTAGTCACAAATTATGCTTCAAAAATTTATGTAGCTAGAAAATAAACTGAAAGGATTAAATGGGACGAAATGAACGAAGTTTCTCTTCAACAAGCAAACTATAAGTGTCGTAATGGTTTTGCGTCCGCCCGACGAATTTGGAAACCAAATAAAAAATATAATGGAGTCGCCACCAATCTTTTTTGGTTAGGTGCGATTAATCACCTATTAAAATATATCATTTTAATGAAATCTTAAAATTAATTAAAATTTATTAAAAAGATAATTTTACAGTCTACGAAACAGTCTGGGTTCGGGAGTCGGTTACGTGTGGGGAAGGATTAGCACCCCCACAGTGCCCGTTAAAAACGGTACCAATTAACAACGTGTTATCCTTTGATTTTGATAAAAACAGCCTTATTTTCAGTATTCAAAAAATAATTTCCTTAATTTTTTTTATTTATTTATTTTTAAAAAATTATTCTCGAGAAAAATAAATCAAAACTTTTTTATTGAAATAATTCTTAAAATGTTCCAGTACGTTCGTAACATTAAAAGACTCTCTCTCACCTAGAGATTTCTTAAAGCATCTCTACTCGGAATACTTTTAGAATCTCATCTTTGGAGGCTCGAATTTATTTTTCGTAAGAAAATGTCGTTAAAAAAAATTTATTCTCGAGAAAAAATAAATTAAAACCTTTTTATTAAAATAATTCTTAAAATGTTTCAGTACGTTGGTAACATTAAAAGAACTCTTTCTCACCTAGAGATTTCTTAAAGTATCTCTACTCGGAATACTTTTAGAATCTCATCTTTGGGAGGTCTAAATTTACTTTTCGTAAAAAAATTATGTCATGTATGCAATGCAAATAATAACATATTGATGCACACATTTTATTCTTTTTCAAAAATTTTATTAATTGTTTTATTAATTTTAAAATTTTAATTGAAATTTTGAAGAAAAAAAGGAATTTAATCATATTAAAGATTTTCTATAAATATTCCAATACGCTGGTAATATTTTACAAAAAATCTTCTCACTTAGAGATTTCTTAAAGCATCTCTATTCGGAATACTTTTAGAATCCCATCATTGGATTAAATTTCTTTTCTTCCTATTTTTATTACTTATATTTTTAATTTATTAATCAATTTTTATTTATTATTTTAAAAAAGAAAATCTTTACTGTATTGAAAATTTTTATAAATACTCCAATACACTGGTAGTACTTAAAAAAAATCTTCTCACCCAGAGATTTCGTAGACATCACTACTCGGAATACCTTTGAATCTCATCGTCGGATAAAAATTTCCTTTTCTCTTATTTTTTATTAGTTTAGTATTATTATTAAATTTATTTTTATATTATTGTTTTTAAAGTTTATTAACATAATTACATAAAAAAAATTAACCACAATTTCATCAATTAGTCTAACAAATATAGATATTTTAATATGCATAAATATTAATAAAATAATATATAAAAATTAAAAAAAAAATTTTTTTACCTGAACCGGATCGGTCAACGCCTGGTTCGGTTTGACAGTTCGGCTCAGTCTGGGCGGTCGGTTCCGATCCAGTCAGACCAGTCAGAGGCTGATGAAGGAAATGGGTCGCGAGTCGGGTGCGCGGATCTCGGGTCGGGTCACGGGTTGACATGCGAATCCTCTTTGGCTGAAACGGCGTCGTTTTGGCCTTATGCCCTAAACGACGTCGTTTTGAGTTTTTGCTTTACTATATATAGCTGAAGATTTTTTTTTGGTTCATTTGGCTTCTGTTTCAGAAAAAAAAAAGAGAGAGGGAGAGAGAGAGCTGGGGGAGAGGTCCGCTGGCCAGTCGTCAGACCACCGTACCGACCGACGTCTGGCTCACCGCCGACAGTCACTGCGATGGTTTTCGATCACCGAAAAAGGTGAAAATACTTCTGGAAATTCTTTTCGAAGCGATCTTTCCAGATCCGGTGTCTTTTTTATCGGAAACAGCCCCGATCGACGTAGATCGGGGCTCAAAGTTTCGCTCTCATTTCTTTCTCTTTTTTTTTTATGGACAGAATTGACTGATCTCTTTTTTTTTGTGTAGGTGGCTTTTCTGGCACTAGGTTTCCCTACTTGGGGACTGTGATTTTGTCCCTTTTTTGTGTTTTTGCAAAAAAAATTTTCGACAGAATCTGCCCTTCTCTTTTTTTTTTTTTATCGTTTTTGCTTTCGTTTTGCCCTCCCTCTCCCTCTGGTTTGCAAGCTCTATTTATAGAGCTTGTTAAGATTCAAATCTCAAAATTTCTAGGATTCGAATCTCATTTTTTAATTGAAAAATCATACCTACCGTCCGTGATTGGTGGCTTGTCTGAAGGCTGATCGGGTAGTTGGTCGGACCAGTTCGGCGTCGTACCAACCCCTTGACTTTTGTCTTATTTTTGTTTCTTTTGTTTGTTTATTTTTTGTTTTTTTGTTTGTTTTGTTAAATATTATTATTATTAATAATAATATAGTAGATCCGGATAAAACCGATGTCTACAATAAGCACAATAACAGTATAATTATAAAAACCAAAGTTGTATTTCAGCATCTTACGAAGATTATAAGCACAGAAGAAACCAGAGCAACAATCAAATAAGGATAAAACAGAAACATAGACATGCAATAGGAATGCGACGCCACATAGACATGAATAAGACAACACTAATTTACAAAAAAAAAAAAAGAAAAAAAAAAGAAGACATGGATATGATAAGACACAATAATAAATTTATTTTATATATTTTTATATTAAAATAGTCGATGTATATGTAAATATCAATTTTTAATGTTTCATTTTTTTCAATTTAAAATTATATTTTATAATATATAAAATTTCTTAATTATATAAAAAAAATTTATTTTTAAATACATACAAGATATTAATTATTTCAAAATGATGAAATAACAATATAGCTCAAACAACTAAATAATGTATTTAATTTTTTAAGAAGTGCGACAAGTTATATTATTTTCTAATTTCATTTTTTTCTTTTTACTTTTTGGTGTATAAAAAAATGTCAAAAATCATGTTTGGTCTACTAAAACATGCCTACTCCACCCATAAGAGACCCACTCTATCCCTTAATTTTCTTTTTCTTTCCTTTTCATTCCTTCTTTTTTGCATTTCTTTTTTTTTTGCTTTTTTTTATTTTCCTGTTTACTTTCCTTAGCTCCTACCGGTTTTTGACAACCCCTCTGTCATCATCACCACCATCTGCCATTGCCCATCGATATTGAAAAATTATTTAAAAATTATCAGTAAATACATCTAACCTTTTTTCTTTCTTCTTACCTAACAAGATTTTCAAAAAAAGAAAAATGGAAAATCCTAGATCTAAAAAAAAATCTCTCCAGATGGTGTGGAACTAGATTTTTATTTTTTTTATCGTGTCCTAGCTTGGTCTGTATGTATTTTACTGTATCGACGGTGTGTTCGTGTCGAACACGAATACAACATCGGTACAGAAAGAGTAGCCGCATGTCCGTGAGTGAAGCCATGAGGCATGAGATCAGATCGCTCTTTTCTCCTCTCTCTCCTCCTCTGCTATGTCATTGCAGGTGCTATTGTTCTTTTAGCTCACGTATCACTTCTAATGAGGTAGAGTCACCTAATTGATTCTCAGTTTTAAATCTTTTTACATACATATGATTTTCATTTTAACATTTATTCACTTTAACAAAAGCAGAACACCTCTTTAAAACAATTTTAGAATTTTTTGCAACATTTAGAACTTTAAAGAAATAAAACCTCTTCTTGAAGCAAAACTTTCAACTATGATATTGTTAGCCAAAAAGCTTCAATCCAATCAAGCAAGTGAAAGCGAAATCAAACAATCAATCAATTAATTATACAAAAAAGAATAATTTAACGTGATTCAGTCCAACTAACCTATGTCTATGGATGAGAAACAAGATAAATTAGTTGTAAAGAATTATAAATATACATAAAAACAATCTCACATCAATAATCAATACTCATAGACTCTCTTAATTTTTTTTAGTCTTATGAAGTATTCTCAATATAAACAAATACATACCCATATGCACCTATACATCATACTTAAATAGACTCTCTCAATCTCCTTTAGTTCACCCATAAATAAACATACACACTCATAATATGTAAAACCTTAATATTCTTATAGAGTGTCTATCCCACAAAACTTTATAACTTTCTTACATCTTTTTCTTATGCCTAATCCTGTAGAGACTTCACCTATTTATAATTATACAAACTTACCTATTAAAAATCTTTTTCCTTTTAAAATTCTTCTTTTGCAAGTCTAACTTGTCTATTAAGAATATCTTTCCTTTTAAAATTCTTCTTTTGTAAGTCTTTTTGTCTATCAAGTAATATTTAACAAATCTCTTATAAATTCAATTCAAATTTAAATTTAACACTTAAATTTAATAATTTTTCGATTCAATTTAATTACACTTTAATCAAGAAATGAGCCAAATATTTAAAGGAATAATGACAAACCTAGTATCCAAAGATGTGAAAGAATCAATGGCAAATTTAGCAGCTCATGTTGCAAAACTTGCTAAGAAATTAAATTCTGTCAACGAAGAATTGTCCAATGAACTTTAAAATTCCATAGGACTTTTATAATAGATCTAAATTTACAGCAAATGAAATATCCACCACATATGTTGAAAAAAAATGCTGGAATTAAAGAATATATTAAAGTCTGTGCAAAGGGCAATAAAATAATTGAGGATAGGAGTAAAAATTGTTAGGCCAAAAGGCCTCAATTCAATTACACCAGCAGAAATGAAATCAAATAATTAATCAATCACACAAGAGACAATTATTTAACGTGGTTTGATCCAATTGACCTACATTCACGGATGAGAAATAAAATCCACTAATTATAAAGAATTACAAATATACATCAAAATATATCAACTACTCAATAATTAATACCCATAGACCCTCTCAATCTCCTCTAGTCTTATGGAGTATTTTCAACCCAAACAAACACATATCCATGTACACTCTTTCAACACAATCAAATACATACCCATATGTACCTATATATTATACCTATGTGGACCCTCTCAATCTCTTTTAGTCAACTTACAAACAAATATATACACCTATAAGACATAAATCTCCAGTACTCCTATGGGGTGTCTATCCCATAAAATCTTATAATTCTCTTACTTTTTTTTTTCATACCTAACCTGTAAAGACTTCACCTATTTATAACTATATAAATTTGTCTATTAAAAATCCCTCTTTTCTTAAAATTATTCTTTTGCAAGTCAAACTTATCTATTAAGAATCCATTTTCTTTTAAAATTCTTCTTCTGCAAGTCTTCTTGTATATCAAGCAATATCTAATAAATTTTAAACAAATCTCTAACAAATCTTAAACAAATCTCTTATGGGATTTGAGTCATTCTTTCTAACAATCTCTACCTTAACTCAAATTCCATCAATCATCTGTCTTCATGCTAAACATGCTTGACTCCACATGTAATAGAAATCTCACAATCATCGTCTTTTGTTTGCCTTTACGTTTTATGCAAATTGATCTTCAAAATACGTACTCGAACTTCTTTCTTGAATCAAACTCCTATAAACTTGCCTCTTTTCATGTTTCGAACTATACTCTGATACCACTTGTTAAGGATTATCACAGTTCTAATACCATTTGTTAGGTCAAAAGGTCCCAATCCAATAACATTGACAGAAGTGAAATCAAACAATTAATCAATCACACAAGAGATAAAAATTTAACGTGGTTCGATCTAACTGACCTACGTCCACGGATGAGAAATAAGATCCACTAGTTGTAAAGAATTACAAACATACATCAAAACATATCAACCACTCAATAATCAATACCAATAGACCTTCTCAATTTCTTATAGTCTCATGAAGTATTCTCAACTTCAACAAATACATACCTATTTACACCTTTTCAAAACAACCACACATTCTCATATACACACATATATTATACTTATGTGGACCCTCTCAGTCTTTTCTAGTCCACTTATAAACTAACATACATATCCATAAGATGTAAATTCTCAGTACTCTTATACGGTGTTTATCACATAGAACCCTATAACTCTCTTATATCTTTTTTTATACCTAACCCTATAGAGATTTCACCTATTTATAACTATACAAACTTGCCTGTTAAGAATCTTTTTTCTCTTAGAATTTTTTTTTCTGTAAGTCAAACTTACTTATTAAGAATCTTTTTTTTTAGAATTCTTCTTCTGCAAGTCTTTTGTCCATCAAGTAATATCTAATAAATCTCAAACAAATCTCCTATGAGATTTGAGTCATTATTCCTTATAATTTCTACTTTGACTCAAATTCTATCAATCATCTTTCTTCATACTAAACATACTTGGCTTCACCTGTAATGGAAGTCTCACAAGCATCTTCTATTGTTTGTCTTCACACTTTATGCAAACTAATCCTCAAAACATAAACTCGAACTTTTTTTTTTGAATCGAGCTCTTCTAAACTTGTCTCTTCTCATGTCTCGAACCATGTTCTGATATCACTTGTTAAGGATTATCACAACTCTAATACCACTTATTAGGCCAAAATACCTCAATCTAATCACATCAACGAAAGTGCAATCAAATAATTAATTAATTACATAAGAGACAACAATTTAATGTGATTCAATCCAATTTACCTACATCCACGAATGAAAAATAAGATCTACTAGTTGTAAAAAATTACAAACATACATTAAAACATATCAACCACTTAACAATAAATACTCATAAGACACTCTCAATCTTTTTTAGTCCTATAAAATATTCTCAACCCAAACAAACACATATCCATGTGTACCATTTCAACACAATCGAACATATACCCATATGCACCATACATCATACCTATGTGGATTCTCTCAGTCTCATCTAGTTCACTCATAAATAAACATACACACTCATAAGACATAAATCTTTAGTACTCCTATAAAGTATCTATTCCATAAAATCTTATAACTCTCTTATATTTTTTCTCATATCTAATCCTATAAAGACTTCACTTATTTATAACTATACAAACTTGTCTATTAAGAATTTTTTTTCTTTTAAATTTTTTTTTTGTAAGTCAAACTTACATATTAAAAAAAAAAATTTTTAATTTTTCTTTTGTAAGTTTTTTTTTTTTCATTAAGTAATATATAACAAATTTTAAATAAAATTTTAATAAATTTCAAATAAATCTCCTATAAAATTTGAGTTATAATTTTAAATAAAAATAATACTATTGATAAAAAAATTAAAAAAAATAAAAAGAAAAACATACCAAATGTCAAATCTTGAAGCAGAGGCATCCAATGCCAAAGATAAAAAGTAGTTACTTTTCAAAAAGAAAAGAAAACAGACATCTCAGCAAGTCTATCAACGGCAAAGACAAAGCAACTACTGTTTCTCAGATTTACAAGATGATATTTATGCGAAGAAGAAAGTAGTCTGGATAAAAACCATCCCTCAGTGCAAATTTAACTCAGAACAGATATTGCCAGCTAATGAAGAAAGTAGAATTTCACAGTCGTACCTAACCTATAGTCAGAAAGAAAAAGATGGTTTCGAGCTACTTGAATTACTCATTTATAACGACATACAGCTGTGAAGATAAGAGAATCAATTGTTTAAATATCTGTTATAAGCAATGATGTAAAGTTCTCTTTTAGATGAAGATATTAATTTAAAATTTAATTTAATTAATTTATAAAATTATTTAAAAAAAAACTTATAACATTTTTTATTTCAAACTCCAACTTTGTTTATAAAAAAATCACTGTTTATATTTTGAATTTATACATTAAAATTTTTTTTAAAAAAAAACTTATAACATTTTTTATTTCAAACTCCAACTTTGTTTATAAAAAAATCACTGTTTATATTTTGAATTTATACATTAAAATTTTTTTTGAAAAAAATTTTAAAATAAGAAAGATTATTTTATCTTTAAAATTAAAATAAATCATCAATTTATAAAAAAAATTATAAAATTTTTAAAATTTACATATTATCTATCAATATATCATAAAAAATCCAATTTGAATAGTTTATATTCAAACCTTAAATTTTAATTATTTTCACCAATTTTTATTGAAATTTATTCAATTAATTTATATTTGCATATACCTCCTGTTATAACAATTTGAATAAAACAATATAATCAAAATGTACTTCTTTCAATTTTATTTATAGAATCAAAAGGAAAGTTTTTGTCAACTGAATTAATTTTTAATTAGTTTTTAACACCTTACTTTCTTAATATCGTAATGTTATTTTTTTTAATAATTTATTTTGGAAGGCAAGTCCCTTTAGACTCTTTCCCATGATCCGTCCTTGATCACAATTTTTATATGTAAAATAAAAGTGAATACTTAAGAAATACAATAAAAAAGTTAGGCGTGAAAAAAATTGAAAAAATAAAAAATTAATTTAAAATTGTAGTATTTAGTTTGATTTAGATTTTTTTTTATTTAATTTGAATCAAATTTCATTATTAAATATATATATATATATTAAGTTTGGATCAAATTTAAGATTTCAATGTAAAAAATAAAAAAATGAATCAAATTAAATTATATATTTTTATTAATTTATATATATTTTTTAAATTTTTATAAAATAAAAATAATTATTTTAATATAAATCTATTTAAATATATTAAAATTTATATTAAAAATATAAAAAAATCAAAAAAATAAATCAAATCGAATTATATATTTTTATTAATTTATATATTTTAAATTTTTATAAAATAAAAATAATTATTTTATATATAAATCTATTTAAATATATTAAAAATATATAAAAACTTTAAATTTAAGTTTAAAATTCAATGAACTAAATTGAATTAGTAAAATTCGATTCGAAATCAGATTAATTCATATTCGAATTAGATTTTAAAAATTTATAATATTATATATTATTTAAAAAACTAAATTAAATTTAATCCAATATGTACGGGTATCACCTCTAAAAAAAATTATTATGGCAAAAAAAAAACCCAAGTTATTACCATATATAAAATCCTCCTTTTAGAAATTGAAGTGCACATTTGACCAAATTATTAGCTACTTTATTGGTTATCCTTTGAGAAGTTTACTAGCATAGAGTGAAAAACTTCAAGTAATTTCGACCAAAAAAAAATTTTTTTAAGTAATTCCTTAATTTGTCTCCTTTGAAGAATGTTGTGATGTGTTTCGTCTCCTTAGAATTTGTTCTTTTGTAATATTCCATGATGATAGAACTTGATACGAGAAAGTACTTATAAACTAAACTAAAGAGACTTGCATTCTAAGAAGTCTTTTTACAATATCATCTTGACATATTCAAAGATAATATTGCAAAAAAATCATATTTAAAAGAGAGTTAACACAATATAAGCATTTAAAAAAAAAAGACAAATTAAGAAACTACATGGAAATTAACACATGTTCCTGGAACCTTCAGCAATCAAATCCTACTTTATTTCCTGGACTTCAGAAGTTTACTAGGTATTGAGTAAAATTTTCCAATTAGCTTCTTTATCTCCCTTGAAAAATGCTTGTTTTGTGCTTAGTCTCTTAAAAAAAAAAACCTTTTGCAATATTCCAAGTTAATATATAGAATTTGATATCGGAAACTACTTCTAAACTATTTTATATACTTAATTAAAAGAAAAAAAAAGTACTTGGTGTGATTATATGAAAACTAAAAAATCAAAATTTTGTTATCGATTAATTATATATGGTCATCCAATTAGAAATTGGTGAAATTTAGGAGGAAAACCCCAACAAGTTTTAATTGTAGTTTATATTCTAAAATGCATAAGATAATTGAATCCAAAATATATTATCACTTTAAAAAAATATCTAGTAAATTTAAAAAATT
Source organism: Durio zibethinus (assembly GCF_047325235.1). NCBI lineage: Eukaryota > Viridiplantae > Streptophyta > Magnoliopsida > Malvales > Malvaceae > Durio > Durio zibethinus. The sequence goes on from NC_143180.1 coordinate 23,545,568, forward strand.
TTAATATTTGAATTTTTTTTATAGTGTCATTTCTTTTATATAAAATAAAATAATCCCACTGGAGTTGATTGCGGATTGCTCGGAATGTAACTTAATGATTTAATTGATAGATTATATGCATTCACTTTGACAAAATGATAAAATCCAATCTTGGGGTATGATTGTATTGTTATAATCAAAATGATAATTAATTAGAAAATGATTGAGTCCATCTGTTAGCATCTACCAACTATGGTTGTCTTGAGAGGTCATTTGATCTGTTAGGCAATAGTTGTGGTAGTAAAAAGCTGAAATTGCTTTGTGTCCTGAAACTGAACTTCACTTATATCATCCAGACTAGTATAACTAACTGTTCCATCATCCTTCTGGGGGGTAAAAAATCCATACACTTGTACTTGATTTTTATTAAGGTGTTCTTATAATTTATTTTGCAGGCAATGCTCTGAATCCTATGAAGCATGGACACGGACATATTTACGACACGATACGAATATGACAACATCATGGCAATTTCTAAAAAATAAAAACAGGAGTACAGCAAGACACAATAATAAAAAAAATCTTTTTTATATTGTAATCATCAGTTAAGAATATATGGTAGATATTTGGCTGATTTTTAAAAAGTAATTACCTTTGTAAAGAAAAACTAATGTAAATATGGCAATAAAATAACATAGGATGTCGTTACCCGCAAGAAAATTGTCTTTTTCTTCTTCCTTCTTCCCTGCTGAATCTGGTCAAATTCAGTAGTATTCCAACATGTTCTGGTAAGTATGTTGGAAGCGTTAAAGTGTCGAACGCGAATACAACAGAAGTACGCAAGAAGTTCAAACGCAAGAGGTACAAAGTATTACCTTGTACATTTAGAAGTTTGAGTGCTTCCTTTGTTTCCTGTCAGTTTATTTTGTGCTCACTTGATCAAAGTGATAAATTTCGGTTTACAGGCATTCGGATAGGTTGCATGATTTGTGAGACAACATAACTTTCCAGCATTTAAAATATTTATGGTTACTTTTTGTTTCAAGTTTTGATACTCAATGACATTTTGGAACCCAGTTCTGTACTGAAACAGAATGTGAACATGGAAAATAAAGAAAAGAAAATGAAAATTACCAACAGAAAACAAAAGTTCTGATACAATGGGTAAATTTTAAGCTTGTAAGGGATGGTTTTCCTCCATAAGAGCATGATACATGCTAGAATTGTGATCCCAATGTAGCCAGTTGACAAATACTGATATCCCGAGTTCAGTTGTTTGAACATAGCAATAATTATGGGTTGCATAAAAAATTCAAGCTCCAAAAATTGCCTAAAATAAGCTGTGATGTTTTTTGCGTTCATTTTGAAGGAAGTATTATGCAGGGTTTGCATAATATATGAGACAGTTATCGGAGTAGCATACTGATTCAATTTAGACTCCTTTGGAAACAGGCCTTTTTCGCAAGCTCCTTTACATGAAATTGAGCTGAAATTCTGCAGAATAAATTGAGAATAGTTATTATAAGCTTCTGCAGAATAAATTGAGAATAGTTATTATAAGCTTCTGCAGAATAAATGGATGCTTGAGTTTGTGTTCTTTTATGTCAAGACAGGACATACCCCTGATTTGATGATTGAAATGAGCTCCTCAAACCAATACTCGAGCTTAGCAGCTAAAGCACTTTGTCGCCATCAACGTAGATGTTTCTTTATGCCGAGCCAGAATGCTTATAAAGATCTAAGAAGCATATCAAAACGTTTAGTCACTATTATAAATAGTTAAAACTTCATACATAAAGGCAAACAGTTTTCAAAGCAAGTATAAAAGAAAACCACATGAAGCTGTGTTGCTTTACATTGTTTATCATACAACCTCAGATTCTTCAAAAGCTCAATCCAGGCAAAGATTTTAACTTGTGGCTCCACCGAGCTGAAAGAAACAATCATCGGAAAAACAAAGGCTGCTGATCAATGTTTTATGCAAAGAATATGTTACGCATCAATATAAAGAATTGAGCTACAGTGGAATGAAACTTCCAAACATTATTGCACAACAGAATAATATTACAAAGAATTTTAACACTTACATATAGAATATCAATTTGGCTTTTACAGAAGGTCCCAGGTCAGCCAATTTTACCTGCTTGATAAAGTTCTTACCCTATCTCATCATTTATGCTTGCACCCCTGACACGGAGGAAAGATTTCTCTTGTAGGAAAGGAGCTGCTGCCCTAACAACTTCGAAACCACCAATGAATTGAAGTTATTTCGTCCTGTCAGACAAGTTCCACAACATCAGATTTTTGTTTTGAAGTATTTGGGATAAAAATGGTAGCACCAAAAAAGAGGAGAAAAAAAAAAAAAGAGAAAGGAATCCTAACAAGGTTGGAAGTTTCCATTATTCTAAGTATCATGATTTCTTATAATATATGGTTTCTGATCATAAACATGGAATCTATATACTCAAGAGTATGATACATGGATTATGGATGGTGGAACATGATTCAAGGATATTGCTGGTTCTGGAAGAGCACCTTATTCATATTAAAAGACACAAATAATGTACATCAAACATAAAGTACAAATGATTTTGCTTCGCTATAAAAGGAGAACGTTTTAAAATGATTTCAGAACCCTGGCAATAAGTAATAACTTACCACTTTCATAGGAAACAATGTTTCCCTTGGGAGAATTTTGGCGCCATTGACGCTGTCCTCACTCCTAAGTCTGGCAGTAAATCTTTAATATCTCATCATTTGTCAGAAATTGAGTTCTCAATGGAATTGAGGCAGAGACTTTGGTATTAACACATTCCGGCTGCCACATGGTCAAATTTGACAGCAGTGAAGGCAATGCATACTTCAGCTAAGTAAACAGCATTCATCTTTTTCAGGTCTTTCCATCTGCTTTTGCTAACCACTTTGTGTGCTCCTATGAAGGCACTACTCACTAGCCTCTGCAACTTCCAACTGACTGAAACCAAAATTAGATGTCAAATTAATCTTCACGCATATAAGAAGATAACAAACATTTAACAATTGAAACCATTCTTGAATGATTCTGGTAAAAAAAAAAAATCAGAAGTCAATGAAACAAAATGATTAATAGAAATAAACATTTAGCACATCGGTTCTGCTCTTGAACTTGTCCTATAGGAAATTTTTACAAGAAGAACGAAAGAAATATGTGTCATAGACTATAAAATAGAATTTTCTAAAATTTTATAACTTTTAATAAACAATCCAATGCCATAGTCACTCGGTCTTTTCTGTGACCAATCATAGGTAAGGCAGAAAGGAAGTACACATAAAGAACAGCCAAATACGTGAGATATCATGAATGATTCATAAACACAAGAAAAAAACATATAATATAGAAATCAGCTATATGACCTACTCATTCTGAAACTATTCTAAAATTTTCTTTTAAAATGGTAGCAAAACATTGAATCTTTGTATCAAACCTGGAGAGAACCATCCGCAAGTTCCAATAACTTCAAATTAAACCATTATACTCCATGATGGAAGAAGAAGCTCTTACTCATTTCTGCAAATACAGATTACAATACAATTTAAAGTTTTGTAGAAAAGAGATCCACTCCTTTCTAACAAAATGGGCTTCAAAACTACCTGTCCCCAATTTGATAAGCAGGATTCTATCAATGGTTAAACTTAAAGGTTAAAGTCCGAATTTGATCCCTCTACTATCTCAATCCTATTGATTTAGTCCAATTTTAATTTTAATGAATTTCTATTTTTATTAAACACAGATTTTTTTTATATATATATATTTTCCATTTCATTGTAAAACAAAAAGCTATGTGTATAAGGGATTGAACGAATGAACCTTTTATTATGGAATGAAAAAACAATAATCATGAAAATAAATCACTTCATCACTTGATTTAATAGTACGTTAATGTTCTTCACATAAGTAGAATATAATTGCAAAGTGACATGTTCCTTATTTCTTGGCGTTCCTTTCGTTAACACACTAGCATGAAGCTGCTTCAAACTTCAATGTAAGATATGTGGGCTATGTTAAGAAACAAGCATTAATTCCAATGTAAGGTATGTGGGCTATTTTGGGCCACTCTTGTCCTCCATCCCTCTTGCATCGTTCTTCTAGCAATGGACATCTAGAAATTTCGAGTTGCAAAAGTGAGTCAAGCATCTCCTTTTCTGGAAGGAATTTGAGCTTGGGGCAACTATGGATACCCAATGATTCAAGAGACTTGAGATTTTGAAAGCCCTTGGACGATGGAGTTTCAAGGTTTGGAAAATCTGTGATGGTGAAGGAGGTGAGAGTGCGGGGCAGAAGCATTTCCTCACATGGGAATGACACCATAACTAGAGAAGCACCGTTGATGGAGAAATGTTGAAGAGAAGTGAGTTTGTGCAAACCCCACTCGATCACCGACTTGCAAATATTGGGTTGCGAGATTGTAAGTGAAGTGAGATTGGTAGGGAACCCCTCTTCTGGGAAAGATATCACACTTGGACAATTAAATATCAACAATTCTCGCATAGAAACGATGTTGTGGATGCAGTTGCGTAAGGCCTGGAGTTTTTCACACCCAGAAAGGTGAAGCTTTCGGAGTTTGGTGGTTAATAATCCACTTCCTGGAAATGAAATCAAACTTGAACAACACTCAATAAAAATCTCCCCAAGATGGTTGAGCTTGTTCAATCCGTGAGGCAAAGATCTGAAATTTTCGCAAAAGCTGATACTTATCAATTCAAGGGAAGAGTTCTCTTGAATTTCCTGAGCAATGGACTCTAGTGCTCGGCAACTATTAATTCTGAGGTATTTAAGCCCCACAGGTAACTTGCCATTGGATGATAAGGATGTTAAGTTTTCACAACCACAGATTTCAACAAGTTGAAGCCTAATAGGTAACTCGCCCCTTGAGGATAAAGATATCAGAGACTTACAACCTCCAATCTGCAAGTGCTCTAGAAGAGACGTGCTGTTGATGTTGCTATTTTCTCCATCCAGAAAGAACTGCAAATTCTCACACCCCATAATGGCTATACGTTTTATATTTGGAGGCAAGTTTCCACTTGAAAACGAAATCAATCTTGGGCAGCCTCCAATTCGTAGCACTGTAAGGGATCTGTAGCTGTGTATGCTTTCTGATAGCCTTTCTAGCCTTTCACAATATTGTATGGTCAAATCTTCAATATGGCGAGGGATTCGTAATTGCATATGCTCTTCCTTTTCGTCCTCTGCCCCTAATGAAACAAGTCTTGAGCAATTGTGAATTTCCAAAAAGCTAATAGGCCTCAAATGTGTTGAGGGTCCTTCCTGGTTCTGCCATGAAGAAATTAGCTCCTCACATCCACGTATATAAAGACGTTCAGCTTTTATCAACCCTAACATCATCCCCTCCATTGGACAAGTGAATTTTGAAATGTTTGAAAGAGAGACTCTTTTCATGAATGAGCCAGAATTTGTACAATTTGTAGACACCACCTCTTGGCACCTATCAATTTTTAAGTCAGACAACTTCGGAATGCTTGAGAGTGAAACTACCAACTGCTCACATTCTTGAATCACAAGTTTCTCCAATGAAGGAAGACAACTTGGTAGATTTCTCAGTTGTTGACACCGAATAATCTCTAGCTTCTTCAATGAAGGAAGACGATTAGGTAAACTTCCTAACAACTTTGGGCAACCTGAAATGATGAGCTCATGGAGGTGTTGGAAAGTCACATTTTCATCAACTTCACAGGGATCCCATTCCTCCCATTCTGGCATGTTCAGAAAGCATAATTTCTCTAGTGATGAAAACAAATTAATCGACAGATTTTCTCCAAAAAAATTAACACCCACATTTTTTAACTTACTCATCCGCCTCATAGAAAGCGATTTTAGCGAGGGTAATCTTCCAACAGCTGGTAATAATGTGCAATTTGGACAGTAATACAGATTCAGAATCGATAGCTTTTCAAATGAAGGATCTCCAATCCAATTTGGGAATGTTTCACCTCCATAACATTCGATGGTGGCCTTTCAATCATTTTAGGAGGTTGGAGTGAATCCAATACGATCTTGTGATTTTCTTCTCCTGCAAAATTATAACTCCACTTTAAAGCTAAATCCCGAAGGTTCGACTTATAACATAACCCAGCCACCCATGCATCTTGAGCTTTGACAACATTCTGCAATTCTGAAATAACAAGTCCACCCTTAAGATTAGACAAATTCTCCATCTCCCTTATCTAACGGCCATTGTCTTGACTCACAACAAAATTTGTCAATGTTTGGAGATTGGTTAGTTCACCGATTCCCATTGGCATCTTTTTTATTGAACGTGCACCTGTAATGTCAAGATGCCTCAGGTTGATTAAAAATCTCATTTCAGAAGGAAACTCTTTGAGACGAGAACAGCCCCGCAACAGCAAGGTCTCTAAATTGTAAAGCTTGCAAACTGAATCGGGCAGAGTTTTGATTTGAGTGTAAGAAAAATTTAGATAACGCAGATGCACCAAATCTCCAATAATATTGGGAAACTCCGGCAGGTGGCACCCTTGTAAAGAAAACACCCTCAAGTATTTAAATTCTGGCAACAACTCACTGAGAACTTGATTAGAGATATACCTCCACCCTTCAGGTATCTTCAATGGTAGGAAGGTTCTTAAACCCTTCTTTCCGTAAAAGACTTGGAATTTTTTAATTCTGTCTTTCCTACCACCAATGTAAGACGAATGGCGAGCATGACTGGAAACGTTCAATGCCTTGTCACCCTCCACTCTGAAGCATATATCTTTGGCAACTGATTGAGCCAAATCATTAATCAGATCGTGCATTATATATCGAGACTCATCCTTGTTGGATATTTCAAAAAATGACCTCCGTACAAGTTCTTGAAAGTACTCATGACCCAGATCTTCATTTTGCTTTGTAGCTGCCACTCGCAGAAAGCCTTCTGCCATCCATAATAAGACTATTTCTTCCTCAAAAAATTCGTAGTCTTTGGGAAGTATGGCACAGTAAGCAAAACATCGCTTTAGATCTGCAGGAAGATGATGATAGCTTAATCGTAAAGCTGGAATTATGTTACTCCTCTCTTCTGGTAAATTCCAAATCTCACTTTTTAGTATCTCTTCCCACTTACGAATGTCCACCTTATTGCGCAAAAGGCCTCCAATGGTCTTAGCTGCCAAGGGCAAACCCTTGCACCTTTTCGCAATCTGTACACCAAATTCTTCCAAGTTCGGATGCCCACTAAAATCTTTTGCTCCTAATGCATGTTGAGTTAATATAGAAATGCAATCTTCATCTGACAACTTTGGCAGCTTGTAATTTGGGATAGTACCCACCATTGATGAAACACTTTGATCACGTGTTGTCACAACAATCGTAGCTCCTATTCCAAAAGGGGATATTAGACGAGTCCAATCTTCATATTTTTGTTGCCAAAGATCATCCAAAATCAGAAGTAGTTCTTTTCCAACCAGCTTGTTCTTCAATTCTATGTGACGCTTATTCAAATCATCTCCAGCATTATAAGATTCAGAACTAACTGATTGCAAAATTGATTTTGTTATCTCCAGGATACTAAAGTCTTCAGAAACACATACCCATCCTTTAAGATCAAAATGATTATCTACACGACTGTCATTGTAGACAAGCTGAGCAAGCGTTGTTTTGCCAATCCCTCCCATACCAATGATGGGAATCACAGAAGCTCCAAAAGGATTGCTATCATCACTCCCAAAAATCAATTCAAGGATTGCTTCCTTGTCTTTTTCCCGACCGCAGACTTGAGTTTCATTCACCAAGCAAGTTGTTGATCGCCATTCCAATGCTCTTTTAGGCCTCCCCACCACCACTTTTAGTCAAAGCCAAGACACTTTTTTGTGCTTCTAAATATTGAAATCTAGCAGTGATCTCTTTTATCTTGGACATCATTTCCTTATTAAATGATAAATTATGACTGCTGAACCCGGTGAAGCATGTATGAACGAGCTTTTGTAACTTAGTTGCGCTGTGATCTTGATATTCCCTCGTTAACTTGAGTCTCAAAGCTTCAGTAGCAAACTCATCCAATATGTCATCCGCATCGTATGCCAAGTCTTGGAGCTCGACCAACCAACTTTTCTCATGCCGGTCCTCCTCTGCATCATCAAGCACTGCATGAATATTGCGCATTGTCTTTTCCCACTTCTCGAGTTCCTCGCAAACTTCCTTCTCAGTTACAAAGTTGATAAACTCAGAAGAGGCCAACTTACTAAACAACCCTTCAAAGAACACGGATAAAGCAGCTTCAACGACGGACATGGCTTTTGACCTGCAAAAACAGAGAGATAATGTGTAAAACTGATATAGGGATAAACTCAGAAAGACTTAAAATAGAAGTAGAACACAACCAACAACCCCAGTAGTACTGAATCTGATCTTGGTATATTTCTCTGTGGCTTATATCCCCCGGTAATTTTTTCTAATACCCCTATTAGCAAGAGTATATTTGGATGGGCAATAAAATTAGATATGATAAGATTAAAAATAGTGATTAAAATGTGATTGATTATTATAATGATAAAATTAAATTGTATAGTTATAAAATTAAAATTAAAATGTGTGAATATAAATGCAACAGTGACGATAAGATTAAATATAATAAAATTATAAATGAACATTAAAGATAGATTAAAATTTATATGTAATAAAAATTTTAAATTATTTAAAATTTATAAAATTAAAAAATAATTAAAAAATTAAATTATTATTATATAAAAATAAATAATGAGAAAGTTAATAAGAATAAAATTATAAATGAACATTAAAGATAGATTAAAATTTATATGTAATAAAAATTTTAAATTATTTAATATTTATAAAATTAAAAAATAATTAAAAAATTAAATTATTATTATATAAAAATAAATAATGAGAAAGTTAATAAGAATAAATAATTTGAAAATATTCAAATAAAAATAAAATAAATTAACAAAAAAAAGTCAACAATATAAATTTATTTATCCCTTAAATAATTAAAAAATAATAGCATAGAAAACAGAGAAAAACATTAGGAGAAAAAGGGGCAAATATGAAACAAAGTAACGGTGAAAAAAAAAAAAAAAACAAAAGTTCCACTGGACCCTTACCCATAAGGGTCCAGTTGAAATTTTAGCTTCAGTGGGGTTTAGAAGTTATCAATTGTCACGAGGGATGATATCCAAACGAAGGCTCAGTGAAGTTTTTAGTGTTGTTTGCACCTCACCACCGCTCTGGTAGAGTCCAAATGGAGCCTAATTAAGAAAGTTAAGGGATTCCTTAAAGTTCACATGGTTTTATGAGAAAAAATCAACAAAGGTGGGCAAATTTAAGACAAAAGTTTTTTTAGGTAAAATTCGTAATTCTAATACTCAATAAAAATTTAATAAAAATTTAAATTCATAAATTAATAAAATTTAATGAAAACATCAATAATACAAAAAAATATATTTAAAACGCGTTTTTATAATTTAAATGGGATTAATACATATTCAAATGTAAAAATTATGTCAAAATTTTTAACAAAAATTTTTATTTAAAAAAATATCAAAATTCATTAATTTTTTTTTTAAACCTTTGCACACTCTATGTAATAAAATTTTTTAATTTATCAATTAAAGAGATTGAGAGTGTTTAGGAACTTAGGAGAAAGGCGAGGATGGTAAGAAGAGCATACTAAAATGTGGGAGAGTTTGGAGCAATAAAGAATGATTTTTGGGGGGAAGAAGCCATCAACTTCCAACCTAGATTTAGGGCTTTAAAGATCAAGTTTGAGAAAACTAGGGACAAAACGAATTTTAGGAGATTAAGATGTGCCTAAGTTGAAATTTTGGGCTTGGACAGTGATCGGTCGATGGTGGTTGATAAAGGTTGCAAGCCGATTTTTGGGTTTTGTTTATAGTCAATTGAATTTTTTTGAGCGAGTGAAGATAGTTAGAGAAAGAGGGAATGTAGAAAGAGAAAAAGAATGCAAAATGAAGAAAAAATAAACTTGGGATTTTATTGTAATACCCCAGCCCAAATAATAATTGGGTTAGACTAATATTAAAGCCCATCAGTTTATTAAGACATTATTTAGTAAAAGAAAAATGACTGAAGCATTAGATGAAAGGAAATCTAACTATCGTGAAACAGAAAGGAAATAGAGTTCTTCTTCCTCATCTTTCTTAGGGTTAGAGAATATGAAAAATCAAGTTGGAGATTCACAATCAGAGGCTACAATCAAGTTAATCCCTTAAAGGTGAGTACATGCCCTCTTTTTATTTAAAAGGAAATATCAAGTTGATTGCTATTATTTGGAGTTAAAGTTTTGAGAGAAAAATCAAGAAAAATCATGAAATCCTTCATTAATCTTGATGATCTATTTGGGTAAATTACTGGGCTTTATTTATTTCATGTTTTTAATATTTATTGATGATTATTGAATGGAGTTTGAAGGCTGAAAGTAAGGATTTGAGTTTTTAAAGATTGAAGGAAAAATTTTATTTTTGGATGAAATGTTGTGATCTGTAATAATGAATTAAAATAGAATTTTGCATTAATGGATAGATTATTGCTATGATTATTATATATCATTGGAAAGCATGTTGAATCTAGTTTCTAATGAAATAAACGAAAGTCAAATCTGAGTTTTCTATAAAGAGTTGTCTAATTTTAACTTAAAGATATACAGGCTGTAAGATAACAGTATCAGGGTTGAATTACGAAATTCTTCTTAATTTGTATACAAGGATTTACAGGTTAAGCCATAAATGTTTGGAAAGCTTATTGAGTCTACTTTTCAATGAAATAAGCAGAATTGAATTTGGAGTTTCCTGTTAATAAATATATAGTTTTTATTAAAAGGTATACAGGTTGTTTGGCAGTAGTATATGACGTAGATTTCAAAAATTATTATAATTAATCTACAAGGAATTACGAGGTGTGCCAAGTCTACTTTCTAACGCATTAAAGAGATCATAATTCTGATTTGGATATATTGAGATATGACTGTTTTAATGAAAAGAGGTCAGGCTATCAATATTAATTAGTTAAGTTAACCCTTTGTGTAATTTAGTTGATTTTTGTATAAATGGTCTCAAAAAGGGTTGATTAAATTCTGATCTGTTGAAATGATCTTGGATAGGCCATTAATTATTTTGGGGGAAAAACTAAATGGTGGAATCGAATGGAGGTAAGTAGAATCTCACACACTTTGCTTGTTTTCGAATCTATGAATATATATATATGTGTTTCTAAATGAAAAAATGTTTTATTTCTTTATTTTCGATGTATGAAAATAGGATCAAGCATATGATTATTTTGTGTTTCTCTATATAAATGATGGATCACGCTTATGAATGAAATGAAAAAATGATTTATGATTAAAGAATGATTTTGTGATGGCTACGTTTTTTTTACATCCTTGGAAAGTGGGATCATCGACACCAGAACTAGTTCTACGACCCTGGCTAATGGGTAATAGTAGTTAGCAAAGACATGATCATACGACCCTAGCTAACGGGTAATAATAGTTAGCATAAGCCCTGGCTAACGGGTTATAATAGTTAGCAATGATCATGAGAATGAAATGTCGATACGACCAATGTCACGGGTTATAGCAATGACCGTAGCTAACGATAAATGAATGATAATGATGATTTATGATGATTTTAACGATTGATCCATGATTTGGTTTGATTATGATATTTGAATGATAGCGTATTTTACAACGATTTATGAAGTGACATATTTTGACATTGATTTATGAATTTATGAAATATTTTGATATTTTGATTTGATCAATATTTTGAATGATCTATATGATGTGTAAGAAAACGATGCTTGATCTGATAAGGTGTATGAGTCTATACTTACTGAGCTGTGGTTTGCTCATTCCCTTTTTACTTTTTCTTTACAGATGACTAAGTGATAAGTTTGGTTAGTCTTGTGTGAAGCTAGAAAATGAAATGAGAAAGATTACTTAGTCGTCGGAGAATATGTTGACCAATAAGATCTTAAGAGATAGTTTTGTATTTTATACGGTTTGTATTTGCACGTATAAATATGTATCATCAGTTGGATTAAAGATATGAATTTTACTTGGTAGATTATTTTATTGAAGAATTTTAGAATGTTTAAGAAAGAAGGCTTCGTATTACTTTGAGATTTTTTTCAAGGTAATATGACCGTATTACATCTTGATCTCGGGGCGTGACATTTATAGTGTTGCACAGAAAAAAGTTTAGAATCTGCACATGAACTCGGATTCGACCCTAGATCTACATGACTGGACCAGGGCCAATAACCTACCTGAGTTGAGCCTAGTCATTTGAGCCGTCCATTCAAGCTGTCGGTCGAGCCGAGCCACTGTTAATTAGGGGTATTTTCTATATTTCTTCCTTTTTTTTATTTTTGTTCACTTTTACATTTTTGTGTATTTTTTTATTTTTTATTGTTTATTGTATTTTTGGTTGAATTTTGATATAGTTTTAGAAATTTTTTTAAAATTTGTATTGAAAGTAAAATGTTATATTTTAAAATTTATTTAAAATAAATGTGAAAAAATATTTAGAAAAAAATTTAAATATCAATTTTTTCTAAAATCTTTGAAAATAAAAAAAAAATAAGAATTAAAAATAATTTTCTAAAAAAAATTGAAATATCAATTTTTTCTTACAATAAAATTTAAAAAAATGTTTAGGAAAAATAGCTACTTGAGTTGTCCATTTGTGCCATCGATTGAGCCGAGCCGTTGTTAATCATGGGCATTTTTTATATTTTCTTTATTTTTTTTATTTTTGTTCACTTTTACTTTTTTATGTGTAATTTATTTTTTTTCTATTTTTTGATTGTTTATTGTATTTTTGGGTGAATTTTGATGTGGTTTTAAAAATATTTTTAAAATTTGTATGGAAAGTAAAATGTTTTAATTTAAAATTTCTTTAAAATAAATGTGAAAAAATATTTAGAAAAAAAATTGAAATATCAGTTTTTCCAAAAATCTTTGAAAATAAAAAAATAAATAAAAAATAATTTCTTTAAAAAAAGAAAAAAATTGAAATATCAATTTTTCCCTACAATAAATTTTTAAAAAATGTTTAAGTAAAAGTTAAAATATCAATTTTTTTAAATTTTTAAAAATAAAAATTAAATAGAATAAACAAAATAAATTTAAGAAAAGGTTAAAATATTAACTTTTTTTTAAACTTAAAAAAAATTATTTTGAATCTTTAAGTGATGGAATTATTATAGAGTTGCAATGGCAATTTCTACATAAAATTCGAGATGAGGTATTATTTTTTAAATGCTGCTAAATGTTAAATCATTTAGAAAATTTTTAATATCAAAGATTTTAATGAAAAATATTTTTGAATAGATGATGAAGTCTCTTCAAGAATGACAATAAGCATATTAATTCTCTTAATGTAAGGAAATATTTTTAAATTTTTTTTAAAATATTAAGATAATTTAAAGATAATTTCTAATATTAAATTGTTTTGAAAATATTTTAAAGAAATTTTATTAGACTTAATGGATAATATATAATCAATTGATACCTTCTTCGCATTATGAAGGTGTTATAACCTTCTTAATATATAACCATACTTTCAAACCCAACTTTAATTTGTAAACCAAAAATTTTTAATAAATCTTACTTAATTTTAAAGTTCATTAAAATATAAATTTTTAGATTTTCAATCACATCTAAACAAAAAAAAAAAAATAGTGACAACTTTTATTTTGTATTTAAAGATAGAAAAATCATTATGACACCTGATGATTACTTTATTGATATTTAGTGGTCAAATTCATAGATTTTCACGTTATAACAAATATAATCATCATTGGTTTGATAATGATAGTATTGCTTACTAATAGAAAAGAGAATTCTCAATACAAGATATGAGAAAAGTGATTATTTTGATCTTTAATGATTTTGAAATAAGAAGATTTGGATGTCATGAATCATATTGGGTCAATAGTTATTAACTTTCATTTCACGGATAAAGATTCTATCTCGTAAGTCTTATTTCTTCAAAATAACTGTGTTTGATATGATCATCATGTTGATTTTTCAGTCTCAAAATTAACTTATCCGGAGTGAAGAAATTTGGAAGGTTAGCATCAATTTTTACAACAAGCTCATAACTATTCCTTTACGTAAAAGTCACTAATGATTTTAAAATTTTTTTTGTCTCATGAATCCTTCCATTTGTGTCATTGACTCATTGTGAATTCTAAATCAAAACGTATAGCAAACTAAAAAACCAAAATAAAATTATTCAATTCAAATCGAGAAGAACAAAAAAGAGAGAGAAAAGCAAGAACCTGATGAAGAGGAAAAACTTCTCACACAAAAAAAAATTCTGTTGTTAACTCCTAGATTTCCTGCTACAATGGACCTTAAAACTCTTTCGAGTTAAGTCCTAAAACTCAGAAGATCGTATTGCCAAAAGCTCTTCTTCTGGTTGTTGTAATACCTGATGTAAACTAGAAATTTAAATGTAATAGTCAGAGATAGGTATCCAAAGCATGAAGTAAAATATATGTTCAGCAAACATTACAAACTAACGCAGTATAAGAACCTGATTAAGAGGAAAAACAGCTTCTCACACAAAAAAATTTTGCATTTAACTCCTAAATCTCCTGTTACAATGGACCCTAAAACTCTTTCGAATTAAGTTCTAATACTCAACAGATCGTATTGCCAACAACTCTTGTTCTAGTTGCAATAGTATCTGGTGTAAACCAGAAATTCAAATGTAATATTTAGAGATAGGTATTCAAAGCAAGCAAAACATATGTTCAACAAGCATTACAAAATAAAGCAGCAACTAGACCTACTTCGTTAACAATATGGAAGTACCATGCAAATGGATAGCATAGCCATATATGGATGAAATATATATTCGAAAATAAATTATAAATATTAAAAACAAACAAATTTTACTTTTATAAGGAAGCCAGGTTTTATTATTACTAATTCATTTGCTCTCGTGCTTTATTGTGAGATTTATTGATTACAAAATTTTTATAAGTAAATAGGTATAAGGTTTAATATACCAAAATAAAGTATAATTGATTTTTTTTTTTTTTTTTTTTGCATATTGTCTTTTGTTTAGTTTTTTATTTTCTTATAATGGGCAACAACTTTAATATTATGATATATTATATACTTTAAAACAGGAACATGAACATACAATAAGAATGCAACACTATATAGATACGAATAAGATGATACAATAATTTTTTTAAAAAAAATAAAGCTATGAATACGATAAGACATGATAATAAAAATATTTTTATATATTTTTTTGTTAAAATACTTAATCTATATGTAAATATTAATTTTTTAATGTTTCATTTTTTTCAATTTAAAATGATATTTTATAATGTATAAAATATATTTAATTATACGATAAAAATTCATTTTTAAATACATATAAGATATAAAATTATTTCAAAATGATGAATTAACAACATAGCTCAAACAACGAAACAATGTATTTAACCTTTTAGGAAGAAGTTCAAGTTATATTATTTTCTCAATTCTTTTATTTTTCTTTATTTTCACAATCCCTTGTCTTTCATTTTTTTCCCCTTTTTTTTTCTTGCTTTTTTTTTTTTTTTAATTTTCCTGTTTTCTTTCTCTAGCTCCTATCGATTTTCGACGACTGCCTATGTCATCGTCATCCCAGATGCTGGTATTCTTTTAGCTCGAAAGTCACTTCTAATGGGTTAGAGTCACCTAATTGATGATCAGTTTAAAAATTTTTTTTTCAAACAAATGATTTCCATTTTAACATTTTATTCATTTCAACAAAAGCCGAACACCTCTTTAAAATATTTTTAGAAAATTTTGCAACATTTAAAACTTTAAAGAAATGAAATTTCTTTTTGAAGAACTTTCAACTATGATATGACATCCAGTTTCTACTAAGTTGATAAAGAAAAAACGTAAATAGGAGAAGTTGCTAGCTAGAACCCATAGAAAGGTTTCAATTAAATAACAAAAAAAAAAAATTTAATAACTATGCAATTACCATGTAAATGGAAAATATCACATGCATTCAAACAAGTTCTACCAAGAAAAATATATGTTTTAAAATAAATTGTATAACAAAAAGAAAAAGCATACATGAAGCCAGAAAAAGAGAGAAGGAATTACAGTTTCAAGAGCCTTAAGAGAAAATTTTTCTCACGATCGCCAATGAGTGTAGTTCAGACGAAGAGAAAATTGTGAAATACAGAATAAGTAAAGTCTCTGGCTTATAGAAGATTTGGATGGAGAAGGAAAGGAAGGAGGAGTTTTGGTGTTTGAAGACTTGGTTTGCGGTCTTTGCAAGTTAGTAAAAAGTTATAACAAAGTTTCAACAAATCAATAGGAAAGTATTATGGTAAAAATTAATAAAATTGAAATACAGTGGAAAAATTTAGTATTTAGTTTTTCTAGATTAATTAATTGATTAATTTTTTAATTACGCATATTTGATTTATATGATAAAATTTTTTAATCTATTGATTTGAATTTTTATTTAATTATTTTTAATAAAATTTTTCATAAATTATATTTAAATAATTTTATCTAAAATTTTTCAAGGAATCGAATTCTTTAACCACAATTAAGCATAATTCTAGAGAAAATATTTAGATAACATTTTTTAAGTAAAATTCGTAAAAATTTTTATTCAAAACGATTAAATAAAAATGAAAATCAAATTAAAGTTGATAAATTAAAAAGTTTCATTATATAATGATTTTATTACAGTTTATAAACATGACATATTAGTATTGTCAGATAATGAAGAATAACATTTAGAACGTCAAGAAATATTTTGCAAAATTATAGAAAATAGTGGAATTATAATAATTGAAAGGAAAATAGAATTAAAGAAAAAATTATGTTGAGTTTTAGTTTCTCCGATAAAATTATATATTTAATGATTCTTCTATATGCATTTTAAATTCTTTAATTATCTTTAGAGTATTTTTCATAAGTTTAATTAGAAGTGATTAAAAATTGATTCGACTTAAAAAAATTTATTCTATTAGCTCGAATTCAAATTCGCTTAATTTGATTTGATTTTAAAAAAAAAATCAACAATTTAAATTTAAATTGATTCGAATCCAAATTAAATCGAACTCAGCTTGATTTAAATCTGAATTAATTTGAACCATAATTGATCTAAATTCAAATTAATCCAAAAAAAAATTAACTTAAACTTGAAATGAATAATCTTAAATTTAAGGTTGAAACTAATTAAAATTGAAGGGCTTTTTATTTTCATCAAGAAATATTGAGGAGGTATGTTAAAATATATTGAAGAATTGATAACAAAGATCAATTGCCAGATGCACTAGTGGAACAATTTACTCTAATAGAAGAGAATTACCAATTAATGAGAAGGAATTATTAGCAAAAAAAAAAAAATCAATTGAAGCTTTTGAATTATATATTGTGCAGACAAAATATATTTATTATTAAAACTGATAATACTCAAGCTCAAAGTATTGGTTAGCTTCCCATATTGATCCAAGCAGATAGGTATTACTTCCTTAGTAATGATTTTTAAGTTATATCAATCAAAGGTTCACCTAATATTCATGCATATTACAAAGAGTAATGCTGTAAATAAGTAAAATTATTCATAAATTATTTGAATTTAATTTGATTTATTTATCGAGTTGAATTTAAATTTAAACTATTTAAAAAGTCATATCAAATTTAAATAATTTAATACTCGATTTGATAGATTAGAAAGGTTAATCAAATTTTTATATATATTTTAAAAATATATAAATAAACAATAAAATTTAATGTTTAATATTAATATATATGATTTTATTGATATTAATCAATTGAATTATGAATCCAACTCAAAAATAAAAAATAAAATTTGATCAAACTTCAAACAAATTTCGAAACTCAATTTTTAAAATCAAATCAAATTCGAGTTTATTAATATTTCAACTCAATTAAATTACATCATTAATCAAAGCAGCCAAATATTTGAAGTAATAATGGCAAACCTAGTATTAAAGAATACAATGGAAGAATCATGGCAAATTT
The DNA here is from genome assembly GCF_047325235.1 of Durio zibethinus. NCBI lineage: Eukaryota > Viridiplantae > Streptophyta > Magnoliopsida > Malvales > Malvaceae > Durio > Durio zibethinus. Next base: position 23,563,603 of record NC_143180.1, read on the forward strand.
AGCAACTCAGGTTGCAAAACTTATTGAGAAATTAAAATTCTGTCAAGGAAGAATTGCCCAATGAATTTAACAATTCCATGGGACTTCTATAATAGATCTAACATTTACAGCAAATGATATTTCAACAATATATGTTGAAAAAAAATTGTTGAAATTAAAGAATCTATTTAAATCTATGCAAAGGGCAGTGCAAACTGATGAGTCACCAAAAATAGGAGGCACCAAATGTCAAACTTTTGAAACAGAAAAGAGAACAGGCATCCCAGCATGTCATCAACAGCAAGGGCGAAACAACCACAGGTGCTTTGATTTATAAGGCAATATTTAATTATTTATGAGAATAGAAAGGGGGAGGTTGGGTAAAAGCTATTTGGAGAACCATTTATAATGACATCCAGGTGTGAAGATAAGAAAGAATCAATTATTTAAATATATGATGTAAGCAATGATGTAAAAAAATTCTCCTTTTAAAAAAATAAACTTAAATTTTAATTTAATTATTTTTAAAATTATTTTTTAAAAATAATATTTAATGAATTTAAAGTTTAAATTTTGTAATTTTTTTTTTTATTGTTTGTAACATTTAAGATCACTACATACTAATGATGCTCTTCACAAAGATGATGAGAATTGCTTAGGCTGTGTTTTGTAGAAAAATGGAAGAACGTTTGTTGCCATACAATTGCTATGAATTGACTTTGGTTTCATTGTCAAGGCTAGAGTAACGAGTGAAAATTTCCAAGTAGCTTCCTCGTCTCTTCCTGGCGATGTCCTTGGCCATTGGCACACCAAGAATACCGATATTCCCCACTTTTTACGCTACTTGGGCTGCATTCGAAATTAACTGTAGCTCCGTTTATTATAAAAATCAAACTTAAAATTGGATTTTATCGTATTTTTATTTGATACAATTAAATTTAAATATTTATTTTAATTAAATTTATTTAACATAAAATTTTATAAAAATTATTTTAATTATAATATTTATTATTATTTTTAATTTTATTAAAATCAATCACATTATAATTTAAAATCAACTGACTTTGATAATAAAAAATTATGCATTTGAGTTACGTGAATGACACGACACAAATTTATCCTCACCGAGCTGAACTTTTAAAGTTTGACTGCTGACTTATGTTGTTTTAGCCGGTCTTTTCAAATGTCTTTATTTTATTTTTGTTTTTCATTTGCTCTTGGGATTTTAATGGTACGGCATAACTTATTTAGCCTATTCTTGTCCATTTTTTTATTTTTTGTTTTGATTTTTATTTAAATTTTCTTTTACATTTCTTGCTGAGTTCTATTTTATCATTTTTTATTTTTTATTAACTAAAAATAAGTATTATCTTCTAAACCATTATCAATTTATGTAAAAATATTATTATCAATTTTTAAAAAATCATTTTAAATTATTATCAATTTTATTAATTTTAATATTTATTAACAAATTATTATTTGAAACAAAAATATTTTTAATAATTTATTAATTTTATAAATATTAAATAATTTTAAGATTGTAATATCTTATCTCACCATTACAATAATTAATTATGATATTTAATCTCATAACTAATCTCACCATCATTAATATTTAATAATTTCACGTCTACCTAAATAATCTTCATTAAAAAAAACTTTAAACTTTAACCTAAAACATAATGATAGTAAAACTTGTTTAATGGCGTATAAATTATATTAATTCCAGAGCGAAGAGGCCCACGGGTTTTTAATGTAATTTTGTATTCTAAATTTACTTATTGTGGATGACTAACAACAGATTTTTAAAATTCTAAATTTAATTAATTTTATTCATGTTGTTCACGCAACTATTTTGATTCTTGATTACGTATTAAGAGGGGACGTCAAACAAATCAAATTCGAAGTATAATGAAATTTGGTATTGCTTTATGTTAAGAAGTCCAAGAAATACCAAAAATGGCTGTGCCTATTCCTCAAAGCAGCCAAGAAATTGATCTGTCACTTTCTCTTAACATGCCAAATTAAACAAATCAACCTCATAATAATTATTATTTCTAAAGCTGCCTCATAGACGTCATTCATGCCTTGACCACCACACAAGGTGCTTCTTTCAAAGAATGCGGCCAGAACGGTGAAAGCGCAACAACCTTCCCAATAATGATTAGTGTTGGTGATACTAACTCTGCCGTTTTGATTTTATCAGCAAGATCCTTCAGCTCTGCAAAGACCTATATCATTACAAGAACAGCCATAATCAGTTGGCACCATCAAAACAAGATTTGAAATCCCATGGAAGGTAAGACTGTGATTTTATACAATTTTTATAAAAGAAAAAATTAATTAAATAAAATTTATACCAATAAATCTCATTGAAAGTAGACGGATTTAACACGATAACGTCCTTTGCCTTCAACAAATATAATATAATTTATTGGCATAAAATTTTTATATTCATCATGTCAATTCTAACGGGCGGTTTAGGATTATATTGAATTCTCACCAAATACTTCTACTAAATTACAATCATGCATTAATAACATTATCATGTGTTTGACATTGCAAATCTTACATAAAAAAGGAATCATTCAACTGTCAATTGGAAATTAAACCATAGATAATCACTTTAATCTCAATGTTGTAAAGAAATAATGAACATTTCGGCTTTGCTTGATAGAGTGGATAGAAAAATGAAAAGATGGAAAATTAGAAGGAGAGAAAAGTGAAAAGAAGAAAAACACATTTTTCTCTTCCCATTGGTATTTATGGTAGAAAAGATGGAAAAGCGAAAAGAAAATTAATTTTCTTTCCATCCATTACTTGGTAAAGTTGAAAATTGCTATTTATGTTATTTAACATTATACCCTTTGTAAGTCAAGAAAAAAAAAAGTAATACCTAAAAGAATGGTGAACAAACTTGTAAACATGGACACTTGACTTACACCTCTTTCATTTTCCCTCCTACCCTTCCAATTTGAAATGATTTATTTTTGTGAATAAAGGTGGAAAATAATCATCTTTCTTATTTTCTTTGCTCTCTTTTTTCTCTCTTACCAAGCACACCCATGATTCATTTTCTTTTCATTTTTGCACCCTCCCCTATCCATCCTTCCACTTTTCCACTATACCTAACACAACCTTAATTAAAAAGTTTGAAATAGAAATGTGATAATACATGCATGATATATAACATATAACGCATACTTACCATGCGTTGTTGAGGTGTGGTTCCTCGCTCAACTGCAGCAGCTGGTGTATCTGGTGGTAGACCATGATGTATCAACTTTAGAGCAAGAGAAGGGAGGGTTGATAAGCCCATATAAACCACTAAAGTTGAATCAGGGTCAGCAGCATTCTCTGCAACAAAGAGAGGATCTGTTCCCCCTTTTCTTGAGTGACCTGTGAGAAATCTAACACTATTTGCAACACCTCTATGGGTCAAAGGAATACCCAGCTCTGCTGCTATTCCTGAAGCAGCAGTAATACCTGTAAGGCAATAAGCATATTAGAGCTGAAAGGCATTTCCGACACATTCAGTTCTATATTAGTAAGATTTTCAATTCTTCTTCAACATGAAACATCTTTACTAAACAAGAATTGAGGACTATACCTTCAGTTCTATTTTAAAAGGTATACATTTAGTTCTATACCTTCAAGATTGAAGAAATTGTTTGTAAGTTTTAATTCTTTTGGGCATAGTGTCAAATGCATGTACCTACATTCCAGTAACTCAAAAAGATGCTATGCCCTATGCCCTATGAAAAATAGCTCCCCTTCATCATCCAAAATATTTCTTACCATTTGAAACTATTTTCAAACAAGCTAAGTAAGAATAATATGAATACAGGACATATGATCAACACACCTCTGCTTTACCCTTTATCTAAGCACTGTTATTTCAACACACAAAACACAATTCATCTCCTCTGTACTTTCCCGTTTGAGAAAATTTGAAAAGCTAATCAAGCATCATGTGATAAAAAAATCAATTGAAAAAATAATATGTTAAGTCCATATCACATAAAACCAATAGACTTTCGCAGTCGTTTCTCAAATTGAGGACATGAAATCAGAAAAGAAATGTTCACCAACATGGTGTAGTTACAGCCTTTTATGGTCAGTGAGGGATAATTTAACCTTCTACATCATTAAATTTTTCACCCCAAAGTCATTCGATATCCTAGAAACAAGGAAATTTAACCATGATAAATTGCTAATGCAACTTAAAGATTAGCTTACAGTATCATACCGGGGATAACCTTGACCTGAATCCCTTGCTGTTGCAGAAAGTCCATTTCTTCTCCACCCCTTCCAAATACCTGATAAAATTCGCAACAATTGTTCCAGAAAATGCCCCAAAAGGAACTAGACTTGAAAAGGCATTTCTACTAATTTAAGGGAAAAAAATGTTGGTATCTGTTTGAATGACTCACAAGTGGATCCCCTCCTTTTAGTCTAACAACAGTAGCTCCAGCTCCAGCAAAACTCAAGAGCAACTCATGTATCTCTTCCTGCAACAACAACAACAGAAATCAATCTTTTCACAATTGTGAAACCGTAGGATTAAAACGAAATAAAGAAAACCAAGCCGCAACTAATAAATTGTATAAGAAAATCTGAGAAATCCAATACAAATAAACCATCCAGAAATTGAAATAGTTTACCTGAGTTCGGCTATGATAGCCAGCAGTTTTGCCAACATAGAGAAGCCTAGCATCAGGGCCAACCAAGTCTAATACAGCATTAGAAACCAACCTATCGTACAACAAAAGATCAGCCATTTGTATGACTCTCACCGCTTTTAATGTCAAGAGCTCGGGATCTCCAGGTCCTGTCCCCACCAAGAAGACATTCCCTGGTCCAGTCCTGGGTTCTAGGGCCCCACAGCTCTCTCTCTTCTGTTTCAAAACCTGAAGCAGCCTCCTGAGCTCTGGCAGCTGCAAAGCGATGTCATTTAGCCTGATGGGGTCAGCATCAGGCGGGACGGAGCAAGACGCAGCATGGTCATCATTGTTAAGAGATTGCAGCCGGTGATTGTTGTTGTTATAGACCCAGTGGTCCCTTTGGTACCTCTGTAATGAGTGCTTCTCCGTGAATGGTGACGACGAAACACTAGAATTACACTGTAAACAACAAATGGTCGTAAATCCAAAGAATTGGGTTTCCTTAAATGCAAGGCAGGAGCAATAAAGAAGAAAAAAAGAAGCACCTCCGCTTTCTCGACAGCGCCATGTTCTTCAACAATCTTTGTGAGCTCGTCATTATTCACAGTTCTGGCAATGTTGTCAACGTCAAGCCCCCTGGCGGCTGAGGTTTGCTCTTCTGCCACAGCAAACAACCTTAATTTTTTTGGACGTGAAGTCAAGATGAGATTTTTAGGCAAATTGGGAAGTGGGTTTGTTGTTGATTGGCAGATTTGGATAAAGTGTTTCGTTTGACTTGGGAGATTTGGTGGTGATATTATATATGATTTTGAAGCCATTTTCTCTGCTAGGGATTTCAAGAAGGGTTTATCGCAGTATCCACGGCGGCGAGGTTTAGCGCCAGTACGGTGCAAAACAGCGAAACTCACCGCTCACCACCGCACGAGTATTTGCCCGTGCTGCATCTATCAATCGCCACCGGGTTCGGTCAAGAGCTAAAGGAAAAAATGGAGTTTTAGAGCAATCATTCGGCCTAAAGAAGATGGGAAAAAGACACTGGGGTTTAGTGTTTTTCTTTTTTTTTTTTTTTTAATTCAAGGGGTTTTCTTAGAAGTTAATTAAATAAACAAAAATTAAAATAAATTATAATTTTGGTAATATAATTGACAAAATTAAATATAAATCCATTATTTAAATTTTGATCATATATGGATTAACAGTATATAATCTTACATGACATAAATTTAAGTCCAGTATTTTTTTTTTGTCAAAATATTTAATAAATATTTTTTTATAAATTTTATATTTTAAAATAAGACCACTTTATATCAAAAAATTTTTATTTTATTTCTTTTTTTTTTTGTTTTTTTAAGATTTTAAATTTATTTTTTTTATGGGATCCGTTTAATACTAAAAGTTTGTTGTGCGTTCACCTTTTTCTATTATTTATTATTTTTATATTTAATACATATTTTTAAGATTTCAAATTTTTTTCTCACAAATATCAATATTATGTCATATGTCAAATTATTTTCTTCTTTTTAATTTGTTTTATTATTATTTATTATTTATTTAAATATTTTTATATTTTTTATAATATTTTATTTTGAGGAATGAATAGTTAATTATTTTATTTTCAAATAATATACCTTGAGACAAGTTGAATTTTTTTAAAGAGAAATGAACTCATGCATGCAATATATTTAAATACTTTGTCTTAAGTTATTTGGAAGTATATATAAGAAATTATATTTTATTATTTATTTGATTTTATACATATATATATGTATTATATTAGTAAGATTAATTTTATTTTAATTTAATAAATTAATATTTTAAATTCAAAATTGAAGTGTCAATGTGATACCCTATGTGAATTTTTTTTCTCATTTTTAATTTTTAATTTTTTTTTAATTTTTATTGGATAAATTTATAAGAAAAAAATGAGATAATTAAAATATGCACTTGTCATTCCTGTTTATTTTTTTATCTTTCGTTTTTTCTAATTAGATCACTTTTAAAAATATATATATACAAAGAATAAAGATGACAGAATAAAAAAACTTTACCCAACGCAATCTGAGTATTTTTGGTAGTAAATGTATAATGTTAGTAAAATCAATTACTAAATATTGTATAAGCAAGTTAAAATATAAAGTTAAATTAGTACTAAGAATGGCAAAGGGTCAAGTAGAAATTAGTTTTTACTTGTCCAGAACCCTTATTAATTACATCCAATTCCGTTATCAAAATATTATTTTTTTCATAATTGATCCATATATTTATAAACCATATCAACTAGACATGATTCAAAATTAATTTAATAATTTTAATTTAGTATAGTATTTATAAAATATTATTTTTAATATAAATTATATTTTAATTATATATAAACATAATTTTTTAAATTAAGTTAATATATTAAATTAAAATATTAAATAATAATTTTATTAATAAATATAAAAAATATATTTTTTATATATACCAAACTTAGGGTCGAAGTTATGTTACTTAAACTTGACTCTGAGATCTCATTTTTTTAAAAAAATTTAATATGCATTCGACTCAATTTTTGATTTGTAGACTTCTATATGATGTATGAAAGTGAAAAAAAATTGAAATAAAATAACGCACTTAAACACTTTTTGCTCTTATATTTTATAAGATTAAGGTTTAGAATGATTCTTAAATTATAATAAAATATTTAATATGATATTTAAATTTTAAAAATTTTTAATATAATATTTGAAGTGTTATTTATTCATCATACATCATTTGAAGTTAATCATATTAAAAATAAATACTATATTAATTAAAAATAAATTTTTACTTCATCACTTTGAAAAAAAAAAAAACAGCTAAGTTAATAGATTATATAAAGGTACATTTGACTGACATATTTTAAATTTTAAAAAATTTTGAAATGTTAGCATTTTGAAATATATTAATTCAAAATAATAGAATTTATAGTTTATTGTTTGGATAATTATCTTTTAGAAAAGAATATTAGGATTCTTTAACTCTAATACTTGCATTTTTCTTTATCTGTGGTCTTATTAGGCTCTTGTAGATATTATTTTTTTTAAAAAAAAATTTTAAATCCCTTATCGCTTAAGATTCATTTCATGAATTTTGGTTCCATGAACTCATATCACTTAAAAGTTACAACGAAATTTTGATTTGGCTTAACAAAGTCAGTAAATTGTAATAAATAGATAAATTTTTTATTCTTAAATATTTCAATTGATTAAATTTGATTTTTTTTATTAATAAATCTGATTTTAATTTGTATTTTCTCATCAAAATTCTGTGATCATTTTTAAAAAAGCAATTTTATGAACTCTTAACCACAAACACGGTGGATATTGACCTTATCATAAAATACACAGGTGAACTATATATAGTTTAACCTTGCATGCATCAAATCGGACATTAATCTTCGTAGCCACAAGACAAAGAGCATTTCTTTTGTGCATAGTGTGGCACCAGGCATAACATCAAAGTCTAAGTCATCCTTGTTCATCCCAACTGGCATTGCCCCAATCAATTTGCAAAGATTAGCAAGGGATCGCCGGCAAGCTCTCCACATATATATTCCAGGACAACCCCTTCTTTCAGCACTAAATGCTATGAGCTCAAAGTATAGTCCTTTCTAGTGAATGAAGCAGCCAATGAATCTCTCGGGATGGATATGTAACTCTGCAGGTTTTCCAATCTCTTCTTATTGCCCATGCATTCACAAAAACTAGTTCTTTGTGGCAGGTATTTCATGCCCTCCTTTACTGCATTTCCTGATTGTTTCTTGTGGCACTAATAATGGAACTGTAGGTTGCAATCTGAATGTTTTTAACACAGCTTTTTTTTTTTTCAAAGTTGATTGTATCAGGAAAAGAGATTGTAAGTGTTGAGATTTGAACCCTAAATCTATTGAATATCATCTTCATTTACAAAAACAAAAGAAAAAAAATGATCAGCATTGTAAAAGGTCATTAGTTGACATAATGCAGAAGAAAACCTTGCAGGTCTCTCAATTTTATATGGATGTGAAACAAAGAGGATGAAATTGAATGAAAGAAAGAGAATGGAACAATCCCCATTGTTTTCTTTATTAATTGGCAAAATGTTTATTATTAGTCATAAGCTTGACATATTGAAATTGTTGTCTTAACCAACAGTAGGCATATTGGTAACATTGCCATTATTGTCAAGGACAAGGTAAACACGATTGCAGCAAAAATCAGCAAAGCCAACTCTTCCTGGTGTTATTATCTCCACAGTTACTTCAGGATTGTCCTTTTCAATTGTTGCTTTAGCTACTTGTCCATTGTTTCCCAATAATTCAGGCCACCTGAATTTATGTCCTGCCAGAACAAAAAAAAAAAAAATCACGTTTCTCCAATGTTATTTTGTTAATTATAAAGACTAATACAACTTTTTGTTGAAATGAAAATTTTGCATGTCCAATTAATTAGAAAGAATAAGGGAAAATGAGAAGATAAAACATACCATGAGAGCAGCAAATAGGATCAGTGCAAGAACCGCTTGCGCAGGGTGGATAACGAGGCCAGGTGCCTTGAGACATGTTTCTCTTTGTTATGTTTAGATTCAATAATTTGCTCTCTTATACATAAATTTCTCTATTTATTCAAAAATGGTAAGATACAAATTTATAGAAAGAAATCTAAATATTTTCTTGTAAAATAGAAAAAAAAAAAAAAAAAAAAAAAAAAAAAAAAAAAAACCTTATTTGGAAAATGCTTAAATTTTACATACATCCAACAATTTCAAGGTAATTTCATCCAACAATTTGAATATATATGTTAATTAACTTATTTTGAATATGAAATTTTTATAATCTAAAAAATTTAGGAATGAAATTCAAATAAATTTCTTTCCTTTATTGCTAGATACACAAAATATATAGGAATGCATGGCTGTTTATATCATTATTTTATCCTCAATACTAATTATATGACGATCTGAAGATTATAAAAAAAAAAGGGGGGGAATTCAGGTCTGATATTGTATTACTAGGTGTTTGATATTTCTCTCTTCTAGACCAAACTACAAACAAGAAATAAGTTCAAAGATTAATAATTTTAGGTTCCAAGATAAGATTGTTTTTTATTATCATAAGCAAACCTGACTATGATTCTTACAGACAGGATTAAAACTACACTAGACAGTCGAAACGCCTTATTATTACATGGTAAACTAAGAACCTTCTCATAATTTCACCCTTCAAAAGGTTTGAAGCAAAAACAGAGGATGGACTCAGTTTTGAAGATGGGATTTGTAGATACTTTGGCCAGAGGTAGCTGCAGTTACAGGACACAACCTAATAGAGAATGAGTATGGCACAGCCGGAATCAGATACTTTTCATGTACACAGGGTGTCCAGCTATCGTCCCCGCCAATACCCATGTGCTTGTGGTCAAGATGCACCTGCAAAACAAAAAAAAAATAACATGACAAGGTCATATTTCTTGATAGATGGGTGAAGGAATGAGATTCAAGTGAAGATTTTATATAAAACTAAATAAGTAACTGGCAGCAAATATACGAGTATCGATGAAAAAGATATCCGAAAATCTAAGCCTTACAAAACCTTCAATTTATTGCAAATTTAGCATGTGTGTATATGGATGTAAGTATACAAAAATGGATATGGTCCTACGTGGCAAAGAATCCTATTTACTGGTACTCAGAATATGATTTGTAATAGTATAGTTTGCAGTGGTGCAATATAATCTATGTTGCTGACTCTAACTAGCCAGAAAAGGGTTAGATTCTCAAAATTAGACTGCTTCAATAGAGAAAGGGGGATTGAGATCGAATATGTTTATTTCTCGAAGGAGTTTTCTGAACTGCTTTTAAACATTTGTTCTTAGTACTCTTTACCATATCATTTTCCGAATGACCTTGCTTTCTTTATAGAAATAACTCTTGTTAATAGATATGCATCATGTACAGAATTGATCTAATCAAATAGAAAGCACAGAACAGTTTATTGCATCACGTGTGCCCACACGTATGCACATTGATGTGCACACGCACACACACAGATATCTCTTACACCTTAAAAGATATCAACTGGTGTCTGGTATAAGTTTGTTTAACCTAAAATCAGAGAAAGACAAATTACCTCAATGTAATCCCCTTTGATAAGTTCTTCATTGCGTGTTGCTCGGTCAAGCTCTGCTGTGCTGTAATAACTAGCATTCATTTGCATAGGTGGAGATTTGCCATAAGTTGAAGCATAAATTCCATAGCCATCCTTGTTTTGAAATGTCACCCACCTGACATCTGCCCTACCCCCAGATTCCCCAGGAACAATATAAGGAACATGCATGCCATCTACCGTCTGCTCATAAACCCCAACATGTGCTGCAGCTTTTCGATCAGGATAGCACTCAAATGGCCCTCTTCCATACCATCTCACCTGGTCCACTGATTTTTCCAGGTGGAATTCAACTCCAACGCGTGGTAAAGGAGGAAGATTAGAAATTGGTTTTACAACGGAGTCCATAATGATGTCACCAGAAGAATGGATCGTGTAAAGCAAGTCCATTTTGATTAAAGCATCTGCTTTTGCCAACTCAGTTAAAGTACCATTCTCACCCTTATGGATGCCAAGGTAAACAACCAATATTTTCACAAGATGCTCAGTCTTATTTTGTATAGTACAGCTTTCTGTAAGAAAAACTATGTCATCCATATCGGCAGCTTTCCAACTAGAGTAATAACTACTCAGACCTCCCCCTTTGTCATTGTCTGTCGGTGCTCGCCAAAAGCATGGAAATACACCATTTTTCATTATAGGGACACCTTCAACCTGCAATTTACCACCAATTGTTTAGAAATTAGAACTTGCAACATTGTTTTACAGTGCCTTAGTTTGCAACAAAATTTTAAAGATATAAGGTAATTAAGAGAGAGAAACAGGAAAAACCTATAAAGTTTTGAAACAGATTTCAAATAAGGATCAAAAGTCCCCAAAAAAATTTCACTTCAAACCTATAAAGTTTGTGTGCACCGAGGGATTTGCACTCAAGACGAACTTGACTAAAACCCTCTCCCCTTGCCATCATCAGACCAAATAAAATACCACACATAGTCAGCAACCAAAATAGAGGAAATCCAAAATCCTTAGCAAACAACCATTATGATCTCTAATTAAAGCTTCTGTCCCAGAAGGACCTGGATTGCACTTGGCATTGGTTTTATGACACGAACTGCAACTTCTAGAATATGCAGCCTTTACTCCAAAGTTTTATATTACTAACTGAAAATTTAAGGTCTTCGGTTCTTAAACCAAAAACCTAAAAGCATTTACAAGGAGAAAGACAGCAAAAATATTTTGATTTACAAGATACAAAGCTGGGCTTGCTTTATTGCCTTCTTTCTGCCACTTTAGGAAACAAGCAAACATAAAAATAAAATGGGCAGCATAAGAAAGGCCATAGGCTTAGATTACCTTCCAGCCGTCAAGACTTCCAGTTTTCATATTCAATGTAATCTCCCATAACTTCTGCTGGCTAATTCTGATATTATCCCCAAGAATTTCAGCAGAAAGGACATCATCTTTTGTTTTGATTATCTGAAGAACTCAAAAGCATAATATTTAGCTGATTCAGAATAAACAAACCAGAAAAAAGGAGTGGAAGAGAACTTACATGAGGCAGCGTATCTCTCTTGGCAGGCAACTGGACTTGTGTAGATGAAACAACATGACCAGCTTCTACCCACCGTTTAGAGTGCAAAAGCTTAGCAGTGATTGTTAAAAATATTTCTTCAGCATCAGAGGAAACCCATAAAGGATACCATGGACCAGACTTCCATTCTATCTCATAGCTGCCCTGGGGTTCTATCACAGGAAGGGATAGAATTCCACATCCAAGTTCACACCCATCCCCATGAGCAGCCCATTTGAACTCCATTGCTTCTGTTGTCTCATAAAAATTAGTGTTCTTTATCTGCTAAGATCAATTTTGACTAGATGTTAAAAACAGACCACTTGAAGAGCATGCAGAAACTGGAAAAAAAATTAAAATATGAAGTACCTTGATCATGGTTTCTGTAAGAGAAACTTTGATTGGTTGATAGACATACTTAACCTCTGCAAACAATAATTGAGCCTATAAGTGGTCATGCAATTGGACAATTAAAATACAGATGTATCCTAACGAGTAAAGTGCTTCAGTGCAATAGAAATATGAAATTCAAATAGGATACCATGTAAGGCAGGGTGAGGAGTTCGGTCTGGCCATGTAAGACCATTCAAGCAAAAGTTTAAATCATTGGGAGAATCCCCAAAGTCACCACCATATGCCCAATATTTACTACCATTGTCATTGGCCTTCAATAGGCCCTATAAGCACAATGCAAAATATTAGTCATTCCAAACATAAAAAAATCGGTGAAAGAAATGGACAAAAAAGGACAACAGATTGAATGGGAGCAAAAGAAACAATTTCAGTATCAGAGGAGCCAGTATCAGTTGGCCAAATGGAACTGGCCCCTAGCATAGTCCTAGGTGCTTTAAAGATACATGGGTTCAGATCCTATGGGATTTATCATAAGTCATAATATTGCCACTGAAAAATAACTAAAAACAAAATTTAGAAGCAGAAGGATGAAATACTTGAGAGGAAATAGGTAAAAACTAACAGGGGAAGTATATTGGAGAAAAGCTTCATAGGAAACAAAAATTGTCTCAAAAAAAAATTTCTCTATATTTATTTGATTAAATGGCATCTAACTCTAACTTGGTGATGAAGTTCCTGTTTTATTTACTTGTAGCTGCACACAAACTTGGTAATTTGATGCTGGAAATTTTCAGAAGATAAATGTCTATATTGACCACCAATGCTCCTACTTATCACAGAAAAAGTCAAAGTATGAAACAAATGGCATCGAGAATGGGCATATTATCAATAACAAACAATAACTTTTTTTTCAAAAAGAAAAGATAGTTTAAAAGCGTCATGTCATTCCAATAAGGCTAAAAAGATATTTTTGAAGTAATAAATATATTTTATGGGAGGATTTCTTTTTCTCAGAATCTTAGCTTAATTCAGTGAACAACATATAAAGAGAAACAAACAAACAAAAAAAAAAGTTTTGTCCACTCAAAACCCTCATTCAATTTCCCTCGACAACAAAGCAGAGATAAGGAGAGTATATGAATAGAAAAGGAGAGAAGAACAATACACAGAGAGGGAAAAAGAGTGTCAGAGCGAGAGAGAGAGAGGGGGGGAGAAGAAAATAATTGTCGATAATAAGAGAGAGGACAGAGATGCAGAAAAGAAAAGAGACAAAAGCCATATTCATCCCCAACAGTTTTTGCCAAGAAGTAAATCCCATTTTATGATATAAGCATAAGATGCTTATATTAGAGTTAGCAATGCCTTTATCGCTTAAGTCCACGTACTTTTATTGTAAGTTGAGTAATTGTTTTACATTTTATGGAACCAATGAATGAAACGGACACTATTTGGTGAAATTAATTTTGGCATGACATATGATTCTTTACATTCCTAAAGGTCCTTAACAGAGGATTCTCAACCTGGTCAACCCACTCCCATATAAAGCCACCTTGGAGGCCAAATATGTTATCAATTGCTTCCCAATATTCATGTATATTGCCATTGCTGTTTCCCATTGAATGTGAATACCTGATATTATTGCAAAGATGACCTTGAATTAATATAATGGCATGGCTGTGACAATAAATTACTGCAGGTCAAAGTGTTATTATAAAAATAAAAGGAAAAGAATAAAGATGTAAAGAAATGTGTTAATATCAAGGAGATGAAAATCACATACTCGCACAAAATCAAAGGACGTGTTTCATTTGGATCTTTTGCAATCTTCACTATGTCCCAGATGCGCATATACATTGGGCATACAATATCGGTAGATGGGGTTCTAGATCCACCACCTTCATAATGTACTAGTCGTGAAGGATCCCTCCCACGAATCCATCCTAAATAAAGTCTCCACATCAATAAGTGACAAGAGAAGAAATAACATAAAAGGAGAAACATAAAGCATATTCCTGAGGTACGGTTAACAATATAAGTAAAAGCTGTTGTATGAGGGGAACAATGGGAAACCTGATTGTACTTTGATTTTGACGAAATGACTCTAATTCTGGCATGAGCAAAGGTATGCAAAGAAAAAAATATTTTTTGAAACAAGGAAGCAGTCAAATTCTGAAAGTTAAAGGTATCTCTACCCGCAATATGATAACAGTGGCAGCCAAGGGAAGAGAAAAAGAACTAATTGTGGAAGTTTAAAAATCAAAAGTAGTCTACAAGCACCTAAGCTTTTTAAAAAAGCTTAGACTATTTTTCTAGTAAATGTTTCATTACCAGAGATACTTGGAAAGTCCTGATAAGAGAGTCAGAAGCAGAAAAAACTCATAATAGTTGCTGGCAGAAACACAACATTTAATGGTAAGTAAATAGTAGAATGCAGTACCAGCTGAAGCAGAATGATTAGGTCCATATCCAGATTCATTTCCTAAGGACCAAGAAAAAATGCAGGCATGGTTTTTGTCCCTTTCCACCATGCCTATAACACGGTCCATCATTGCGGCAGCCCAACTAGGTTCCTGAGTTGGATGCTTCAGATGTCCAGAAAGATCAAAACCATGTGTTTCAATATTGGCTTCATCAATCATATACATACCGAACAGGTCACACAACTCATACCAACGGGGATGTTGGGGATAGTGGCTGTTTCTCACAGCATTGATATTGTTTTGCTTCATTACAACCAAATCCTGAAAGAAAAAAAAAATGAATGAATATGTATTCCAAGAAAAATGAATGAATATGTATTCCAAGGGTCCAATTCAGCCATCAATGTAAGCTGCAACAACTTTGCAGTAAGAGATAACAGTTGACAAAGACAGATGTCATTACCTTAACCATGCAAGATTCTATGTTTGTCTTCCCCAAACGTGGATGATGCTCATGCCTGTTCACACCTCTTATTACAACTGGATGCCCATTAAAAAGTAGCTGCTTTGGGGCTTTTGATACTTGTCTTATACCAACTAGGCATGATTCACAGTCAACTATGTTGCCAGATGCATCCTTAAGTATGATAACCAGAGTGTATAGATTTGGCTGCAGGAAATGGCAACAAGCAAGCAATAAGCAATTTGCATTAAAACGGATAGATTATAACGTATAACTAGTGCTATCTCAGCAAAATAAGAGTAAATAATGATATTGAATCCCCATGAGGCATAAGAAAGCATTTAAACAAACAAACATATAAGTAGCATTAAAAGCACAGCCCATTTCTATGGACTTGAACCCCAACCTTTCCAGCTGCCACTGAAAAAAAGGAGAACAAAGAAGTGGAGAATCCTAGAGGATCTAGACTAGAATGGCAGATAAAAAAAGGGGGGAGGATGAAGGTGCACTTTAAGTTTCTGAATATATATATATGATAATATAAATTTTAAATAAACTTGAATTGACTGAGGATCTTACCTGTTCAGCAGACCATAGCTTGGGCTTTTCCAGTTTCCCCACCAGCATATAACCATGAAAACCTAGAGTTCCAGTGGGGAAGGGCTTGAGCCTTATGTTAGCCACGTTTGATGAAAGTAGATCAATGTTTCCATCATGGTTGTACCAGCTCCCAGCATCATATAATGCAGCTTCTATGATAAAGTTCGTAAGCACTTTATCTTTAGATGTTTCTCTTGAGCAATCTATTTTCACTTCAACCTGAATAACGTTTATATTTGATGCAATATATTACAACTTTTAGTATATAACAATTGTTTATAGGAGAAAAGTTCTAATGCACCTGAAACAAAAGAAAATAAGATGTAATAAGCTAATGAAATCAACAATTGTTACTGCTTAGGGTTTTATCTTAGTAATTATTTAACTGCTTATGACTTAGTGATTGCATTAAGCACAACTTCATAAATAATGATAAAAAATTTACCACTCTTCTTACAATCAAAATTTCCTATCCTGTGTTAGAATGAAGTGGAAAGCATTTTGAAATTTTGCAGTTTATGCATTGGCTCCTTGTTCTTCCTACTTGATCCAACATCAGCAACATAGCTCCATTCTAGTGTCAAAAGGACCATATTTTGCTAAATCATTGGGTACAAAATGAAGAATTTAAAATGAAGCTCTGTAAGAATGCAGCTATGACAGTTCAATGAATTAGAATCTTCTGCAGGTTTGAAAGTCTTCTTTAACATTCCTATCTGCAGCATTCTCAAACACACTAGTTAGCCCATTGATCCCCGTCCAATTTAATTAAAGGAATGTAAGAATAAGTGAGGAGAACTAGAATATGGGGAGGAGAAAAACGCTTCCATGGCACCTCAAATCAAAATGCAAGACCAAAAACAAGTCCTAAGAATTAATATATAATAAAAAATCTCTGAAGAACAATAACTCAATCATTAAGTTGCAGTGAAGTATTTTGACAAGCCTTATAAGAACTAAACCGTTTCAGCATCAAATATATCACGATTCCATTTGAGGATATTATCTAGAAAGTGCCACCCAGATTTAGAACTCATTGCTACACTTCAGCTTATTATACCATGTGTCCAAAGGCAATAAGTTGTCACATCTATGAACAGCAAGTGGCAAATATGATCTATCAGTAAAATCAATCAACTTGTATCAGCACACAAATCCATAAAACTGATAAACTCAATTTGAGATGCACATACAAATAACAAATATGATCACAGATGAACATAACTAGATCAAGTTCTTTATCCAACTGAAAACAACATAGTTTGAACTCAAGGCACGTATAATTTTTGCAATCAATACTCTTAAAAATGCTTGGGATACTCTTGCAGTAAGTAAATGCTACCTCTATATCTGCATAGGAAAAATTGCCAGCCAAGTTTGATTTAAAAAAGTAATCCGCAATGAAGACCTGCATAAAAATTATTTTGGTTTATTTTAAAATGAGACAAAGTTATATGATACCAAAAGGAAGAGGGGAAAAAAAAAAAGAAAAAGAGATATCTAAGTATAAATCTACAAGATCAGGACTTAATTTTTTTACTTTGTCACAAATATTTGGCACGAGGTTCTAAAAATTTTTATTCCATAGGCAGTCTATTGTAGTATGGAATGGATATGATCTAAAAATGACATAGAATTGCTTGCATATATTCATCACAAGACAAAATTGGAAAAAAGTGAACTTTGACACAAGGCAAAAGAGGCATAAGCCTTTCTACCCAATAAGTTGTAGTCTCCTTCCAACAAGTTCAAAGTTGTTGCAGTTCACTCAAATCATCTAATCAATCCTACTAGTTATTACTCATTGCACTCAGTATGTTACAAACTTGTGAATTATTAAGTCAACCAAGTTCATAATAAAAAGCACAAGATGATCCTTGCAAATTGTAACAACTAAGTAGGCCACCAAAGGAATTCTGTACCAAAATTAATGGATGGTACTGGCAATAGTTGGCCAATTTTTATGTAATTCATTTTTCACATTGGGTATTGTCTGGAAAAGAAACCTTTTCGTGTGTTATTTTGGATGGGAAAACCTTTATGAGAACTTTTGATGTTTCTTCCAGAATATATTAGCACTTAAAATAAAGTTATAACAGGTAAAATAAATAAGCACCAACTGAAACAAGTGACGCTGCAGACCAACATGATTACCCACGCATGATAAGCACCATAACACAGACAACTTGATTTTCATATGGCGGATATCATTAGACACTTTGTAAATCAGACATTAATTAACAAAAACCTAAGACATATTTTTACAAGTTCATATATTGCAAAGCAGTATTCAACATGCTGTTGATCACAGTCACCTAATTCAAACTCTTAAATCAGCTAATTTCACACAACTCCAGCCATCATAACTAAACTTTCCTCTTAAGAAAACTATTTAAATGATTTGCCTTTTTTTTTTCATTTTTCACATAATGACCTAAGTCATATGACAAATCTAACCCAGCTTTTATCATTTGTCTGCCCAAAGGACCAATCAACAAGAAGTTGACAAAAGGCTAAAGTACTCCAGCCTCCAAAAGAAAAAAATTGACAAAACTTTCCCAAGACAAGAAACTGCCTAAGTAAACTCCTATTGCCTCCTAGAGATTTCCTTGCAAGTTTCATGGTCATGAGTGCACAAAAACTTCAAACCTATAATCTAATATGCAATCAATTTTCCTGAGATATTCTTGTTATCTAATTTAGTCTATATTCCTCAAATAGGGATATAATTTCAAGAACATCCTTATCAACCGAGAAAATAGAAGCAATTCATGTTAAAAAAGACAAAAAAAGAAAGATGCAAGAAGAACGGATTTAAAGTATGGTGTCTGTGCAAATAGTTTTATACGCATATAAAGCCTCCGGTGCTTCTCTGCAACATCTACCATCCAATAACTTACCTAACAGTGAAAAAGTAACAATAGTAACAAAGATGATGAGAATATACCTGTGGCTTAGAAAGGAGATGTACATCTCGATGAATACCAGATAACCACCAATGATCTTGGTCCTCAAGGTAAGATCCATCACTCCACCTAAATACTTGAACAGCTAGAACATTCTTCTTGTCCGAATCACATGAATAGCAATAATCTGTTACTTCGAACTCAGCGGGCAATCTACTATCCTGACTGGCCTAACACAATGGAAAAGAATTAGATAATAGGCACAACAAAGGATACCAAATCAAAGGCTCTCATAAAGGTTATTATGTGGAGCGGCTGCTCATTTATGCAAGATAAACTGTCAAGAGATTATTTTGGAATTATATTTGGAAGCTGCTTCAGATGATATTCCTGTATGAATAAAACAATGCTCTCTGACAAGCTTGTGTGTGTGAATCTGTGTATGGTTTCTTTCTTTTTTTTCTTTACGCAATTGATTTCTATAGATGTTCATAGTCCAATGACACCATGAAATTCTAACATATAATTCAAGATTTTTCATCCTTTCTCCTAAAGAAAGGCTTCAATTTAGGAGCAACTAATTTCTACCAACAATATTCATATAAAGTGAAATTGAGGATAGAAAATGGTTGAGATTAAATTTTCTCAAATATGTATTTTGGGTAAGCTATT